>NC_140145.1:8340415-9025415 GCF_964035555.1 Netta rufina | reverse complement strand
CCATCACCTTCATGACCTTATCGGGTCCTGAACACATGAACCTCCTGCCACGTGCATCTTCATATTCAAATCCGACAAAAGCTCGAGCGATGTCATCTCTCCGTCTCCCTCTTCCCATCACAACTGAGCTTCTTTTCGCAGGGACGGCCTTGTTAGGTGCAGGCCAGGAGTTGGTATCTAAATCTCCTTCATCTTCAGTTCTCGTCCTGATGACAATGTCCCAAGGCATTAAATAGTTTGTTCCCGGGATAAAGCCTTGTTGGTCTAGGCCCGTGTGGAAGTTATAAGCCTTAGCAGGCCCCAGCTTCACCAGTGACCAACTGGAGAATTTGGGCAAAAGGCCCTTGGGGCAGTTGGAATGGAGCATCCCAGGGAGGTACTCGACAGTGGATGCCTGACGATCTACCAGGCTCGGCCTTTTCTCACTTTTGGAGTCCCCACTCTGCCCGTGGCTTTCGGCATTGTCCCCTCCAGCCTGGGCGTCAGGCGGGTATGTGCCCAAGCTGCCCGTCGACTGACCCAGGCTGAGGGCCAAGCTCAGACCTGTGCTTTCTCCCTGAGTCTGAGGTTCTTTTTCTTTTAGTTTCTCGATCTCGCCTTCCGGAGGGGCAGGCGAGGACTCGTCCCTAGCAGGTGCCGGATCAGGGGTGCTTGGCTGAAACACAGGAAAATTGATGTGCTCCAGTTTCCCACAGCATTTTTCTTCCAGAAGCTATGAAAAAGAAAATGCAGAAAAAGAAAATTAACTTTCTAATTTGTCTCTGGCACAAGTGAGTTCGGAGCCACAGCATGCAGCAGGTCCAAGCAGGGTTCAAGAGGTGTGCAGAGTGTGAGAATCAAAGGGGCAGTGGAAGTACAGCCCACACACAATGGGCTTCAAATTCACGTGAACCACTACACACGAAGATGCTCCTGTCAGCACGGAGTGGTGCAGGCTGAAATTGCCCACGCAGCCCAACACGCACAGAATTCCTGCTCCCAAGAATCTCTTCCTCAAGCAACTTTTACAACTTGATAAAGTTAAGAGGAAACTTATCTGTGGCCACTTCAGAATACAGATTTGCTGATGAAGCAAAAGCACTGCTTGAAGCAAAAATAGAGACTCAGTAGTTACCTGGTAAAAGTCGTAATTTGCTGCTTTGATATCAAAGGGGTCGTCCCGAGGAGCTTGTTTCCTTCCACAGTTGCAGGCACCAGTGGAACGAGCCCGGCTGTTGTGGTACAGGATTGGAGGATTTCTGTCTGCTTCTGGCTTCTCACCTGAAAGGGAAATCAAACAATCCCCAAATTACCCACTAATTCAAGAGATTTTTTGGTTCCCTTCACCCACTGCCTCCTCCTTACTATACATGTACGTAAAAATTATTTATCAGCATCTCCTTCTCTCTTTCCCGCTTTTTGTACTAAGTTCCAGTGTAGATTTTACTGCTCAGCTGAATCTGCTTTGCTTTTAGAAGCTTCCTAAAAGGCATAAATACTTCTTCAGCCTGCAATACATATTTCAGTTTCTATCCCTTGACTGAACTCAATCAAACTATTAGAAAGAAGGAGGTGGTGGGCACTTCTACTTTCCTGGAGATTTTTTTTTCAGTTCTGTATCTCGTTAGAACTCCAGTGTTATCACCTTCAATCAGCAATACAGAATCAGTTACTACTAACAGCAAACTTTTTCCTAAACATTGCTCAATATAAGCGGGGTGGTGGTGCCATTCCAAATAAGAATGGTCCCTCCTGGCTGTGAGTGGGCATCTCAGCAGGGCAACACCGAAGCAACCTGCACAACAGCTCTGCTGCAATTAATGACGCTCAAGGAAGATGAAGCTTTAGCGGCGCCAAGCTTCCATATCCACATCCTTCCCATGCTTTCATCTTCCATAAACACGCAGGAGCTGGTGCTCTCACCCTGAGACATTTTAAAACAGGCACGAAATTAAACCACGAGAATCAATCCCAACCGAGCTTCTTTACCTGCTTTTGGGAGCAGATGAAACTTGTGCACGCAGTGCTGGTCAGTCAGGCTGCGCTCCTCGCACAGCTGGTGCCCGTTGCTCCAGAACTTGTAACAGTCCTCGTTAAGCTGCATGGCGTACTTGTGGAAGGCCGGGCCACGCGCGTGCTGGCTGTACACGCGCAGGGCCTGCGCCAGCTGGTTCTTGTGCACCGTCATGGTGTAGTTGTGGGGCAGGTTGGACTGATAGGCGCTGTGGGCCATGGGGAGGGCTTTCTGGCAACGGTTTTCAGAGAATTTGGTGTCTATGTCTAAATAGCCTTCCAAGACTTTGATGCTGCCCATGATTTTGGAGCTCAGTTCCCCGGTGAGAGAAGTCGGGTCGTCGTCTTTGCCTTCGATGGTCACTTCGTACAGCTTCAAAGCCGCAGCGACCCACTTCTGGTAGGTCGGGAGCTCAAAGTGAGAGGGCTGCGGGTTCCTCCCCACGCTGTCGTCAAAGCCCTTCTTGCTGAGCACCAGCTCCACGTGCTGCCACAAGAACTCCTTGAGGGTGCAGTCCACCAGCTGCCCAGAAGAGCTGGAGCTGCTGCTGCTGCTCTCCGCGTAGAAGGACAGCTGCTGCCTGCCGTGGCGCATCATCTGGTACCTCCTGGGTCCTGACAGCGTGGGAGCCAGCAGCGAGTCCGTCTCCCTCATGGTGCAGTTGCTCCTGAGCTGATCGAGCAGCATGGCCACGGGATCCTCGCCGTCCTGGGCCCCCCCAGCCACGATGTACACGAAGGCCTGGTTGGCGGGCACGGTGAAGAGGCAGTTGATGCTCTGGTTGGTCAGCACCCTGCTCTTGCGGAAGATGCGGTAGATCTGATCCTCCAAGGCGTGCTGCAACCTCCTCTTGGGGGAGTGCTTCTTGGGGGGCGGCTTTTCCAGGTGGCCGCAGGGGTCCTGGCCCCTGCTCGGGAGGGGATCCACCTTCAGGGCCCCGTTGAGCTGGAAGAGGAAGAGGAGGCGCGGCGGGCAGGGCCTGCAGTTCAGCTTCCACTCCTTGCCGACCGGGCAGTCCTTGATGGCAGCCTTCAGGGAGGGCAGCACCTTCTGCCGCAGCCCGTCCAGCGCCCTGAAGACGCGGTCGTAGGTGATGTCGAAGGAGCAGGTGGGGTGCACCAGCAGCAGGATATGGCAGACGGAGAAGAGGTAGAGGAGGCTCAGGCAGTGCAGCTTCTCCTGGTGCTTCCAGAACTCGTGAGCCTCGGCGTGGGGCAGCGGCCCGGGGCCTCCGGCCGCACTCTCCCTGCTCTCTGCAGCCGCCAGGTCCCCGCAGGCCTTCAGCAGCTGCGGCGTGTCGCAGATGGAGGTGAGCACCAGGTAGAG
Source organism: Netta rufina (assembly GCF_964035555.1). NCBI lineage: Eukaryota > Metazoa > Chordata > Aves > Anseriformes > Anatidae > Netta > Netta rufina. The sequence goes on along the minus strand of NC_140145.1, from coordinate 9,022,096 downwards.
CACCCTGCTCTCCTGGCTGTAATACGCCTGCAGATCGTTGTAGTCCTTGGCCGCCGGCTCGCTCTCCGTCCCGCCAGCATCTCCAGCCTCCTCGGGGTCAGCCGGCTCGAAGAGGGGGAAGACCTGCCGGTCGCACACGGTGCTCACCAGGGCCGCCTTCTCGGAGCACAGCTGCAGCGCGGTCTTCCCGAAGATGCCGACCACGCACACCTCCTCCTCGCCGGGGGACGAAGGAGCCGGCCCCGGCCCCGGCCCCGCAGCCGCCGCCGCCCCTCCGCTCCCCTCGGCGCCGGCCGCGGCCGCCAGCAGCAGCTCCCGCAGGCTCACCGGCCCCGGCAGCGGCATGGCCCGGCCCGGCCCGGCTCGGCACGGCCCCGCACGGCTCGGATCGGCTCTGCCCTGCCCGGCCCCGCGCCTGCGCCCAGGCCGAGGCGGAGCCTGAGCCCCGCAACGGGAAGCGGAAGGGGGCAGCGGGGGAAATGCGGGCAGGGGGTGACCCCCTGCGGGTGGGTTGGGGGTACAACCCCGGGGCAGTACGCAGGGGGGAGCCGCAGTTCCCAAATTGCCTCCTTGAGCCTTTCCTGATTGTCCCCAAAGACTTGGGACAGCCGCAGAGGGCTGGCGGCCCGTGCTGCTGCTGGGACACCGCAACCAGGGGCTTAGAGGCACAGCAGCCTTAAGGGTGGAAGAGACCTGCAGGAGCATCTGACCATCACCTGGCCACCAGTGTCCCATAAGGTCTCCCCTGAGCCTTCTCTTCTCCACGGTAACCCCCCCCAGTTCCCTCAGCTCCTCCTCAGAGGACTTGTGCTCCAGGACCTTCACCAGCTTCGTAGCCCTTCTCTGGACACGTTTATAGGGTCTCAGTGTCCTCCTTGTACAGAGGGGCCCAAAAGTGAATACAGCAATCGAGGTGCAGCCTCACCAGAGCAGAGTACAAGGGGACAGTCACCTCCCTGGCCCTGCTGACCACACTATTCCTGACACAAGCCAGGATGCTGTTGGACATGCACAAAGTGGTGGCTCTCTGGAAAGCAGCCTCAAGGTTTGGTGAAGGCAAGTCCTTGTCCTGAGCAGAGGGAAGCTGTGGCACTGGCACAGTGTGTGGCCACCACTAGTGGAGACCTCATCTCAACACTCTAGGAGCCATCCCCTTATTGCCTTGAAACAGCGTAGTCGTGTAACACAACAGGTGATCGGACACCAGCCCGGAGTGACACATAAAAGTACTTGATACACTCTTAATCACAGCATTGAATTGTCTGTGGGAACATGTAGGCTCTCACTTTAATAACACTGCTTAATTGCTTCTTTGAATTTATATAATTACCATCAAGGTCCTTGTTACAAAAAATGTAAAAGCAATATTGAATTTCAATAAACAAGCACACATTTACATGACAAGCAGAATCAGTGCCAGGAACATTACAGTCCCTGCTTCAGCAGCAGCCAGGTCTCAAAAATCTCAGGATTTTTTTTTTCCTTCATTATCAGAGAAGATGGAACCAGTCTGAGACACATTAGAAATATGTTGCCTTTAAAAAAGGCAGATTTCCAATAGTGTTTTCAAAATGCCCCCTTCTCAAATGTACTGCATTTACTTACAGATTCACTGTCTGTGTGACATAAAAATTGAATTCAAGTGGCTTCCTGACCACAAACGAAAAATACACTGTTCCATGAACCTACTTCTGTTCATCAAAGCTGCTTGCAGCACTCAGCCGGGCTGGCGAAGGACTTTTTGGATGAGCCATCTGGTAAAACAAGAACAGGGTCAGATCTTGGAAAACGAACTTAGTACTAATTGCTGCTGAGATAAAATAACGTGATTCTTAACTGACATTTCATAAAAGAAAACAGACACAGCCAATCCTCAAGATGTTATTAACCGTCAGATTTTGTTCTCCAGGAAATTGGAAGTATGATGTTGGAGATAGCACTGAATGCACGAGAATGGCCATCAAAAAAGCAACTTTTCTTCTTCGCATGGTCAAATAACCAAGGATGGGCAAGGGTATTTCCATCCTGCAGTTTCCTTACTGTTAAAATGGGAATCAGTAGAACAAGCACCCTTATTTGTGGGTACTTGGCACTTTTGGATGAGAATTATGGGGAGATTACCTAACGTATACCAACAGCACTGCATCATAGGAAAAGAGTCAGTATGCAACTGTATGGATTTTAAGGCCAGCTCATCGTTACAGACATCACAACTTGCCTGAAATTTGCGCCGTAATGCCTGTGTCATTATTGGTGTCAACCCGGTCCCACACTCAATGTTTTCTTTGTTTAGTGGAGTGCCACCCGGACTTCTGAAAAGATTGGAAACAAAGGGAATTAGTTGTCTAGTTAAATTAGTTCTCTAATTTTATTTAGAAAAACAAAACAAGAATGGGACTTACCTTTGTATATTGACCTTCTTCAGATGTTTTCGAAGATCTAACTGATTTTTAGGTGGGGTACTACTGGAAAAAGTGTTAAAATGAAACATTTTCCACTGTGTAAATAGTGTTCATCATTGTTCTGAACAGAAAAATCTGTTCTGAACAGAAAAATCTAAGAACAAAGAAAGGAAGAAAGTGTCTTACGTTAAGGAGTTTGTAATGTGAGCTGATGGCTTGGATTTAGATCTCAGACTAACACTTTGTAAATCTGAGACTGTAATTAATGCCCTGCGTGTCTTCACTGGTGATCCTGCCTGAAGTTAGAAAAGAAATGTTACCACAGATAGACTTCAGAAGGCCTCGCTGATATGAGATTTATTTAATATTGATATTCTGAGAGATTTCTATGCTTAGGGTTTTTATGCTTTTTTGAATCCTGAAGATTCTGATGCGTCTTGGACAAAGATAGGTTTATTTAAAGAAACAAAACTGCAAACAAGATTTTAGATAGGCAAAAGAAGGTGCAAATATACTGCTAACACAGACATAAAGCTACATGCCCTTAATGTAAAATTAGACCTGTCCAGCACATCATCTGACATTAGTCACTTGATTTCTTCATTTCAAATGCCCACATGCAGAATTAGAACGATTCCTTAAACTTGATCACTGAGTTTTTGCCAGAGAATAATTAATTTATTGAAGAATTCTATGAAATGCTAAGACAAGCGCTGCAGGATATACACCGATTCCAGTGCAGAGCTGCCCCCAATACACCATTTATACACACATCCTCTGGTTTACCTTGTCTGTTCTCAGGTTGCTCTCCGTCTTCTTTAGTTTTACATTCAGGAGATCTTTGAGAGTGATCTGCATTGGCACATCCTTTTTTTGTGACGGTGCCTGAAAATAAGAGGTGGTTGGAAGGGCAGTTAGGATCAGCAAGTGACCCATCCTTCACGATGACACGTGTTCCTGATGAACTGGGTCCCAAGAACCCAGCCACGAGTGCAGAAACAGAAGAACCTTCTTACTCCCTACCAGAAGTGCTTTAGAGCCGTTGCCCCGTTTGAGGAGGAGAGGTGCTGGAGGCAGTTTTGGTGGGGGCAGCGATGGTGGTGGTGGAGGAGGAGGAGGTGGTGGAGGGGGCGCAGATACAGGCTGTGGCTGTACTGCAGGAGGCGTGCACAGGGATGACAGCGGGCCCATCTGCGTTTGTGCGGGAGCACCCAGTGTTGTTTTATTGCACTTTTGACAAATAGAATTTTCTGAAGACGAAGTCACAACTCCATTCATCTGAAAACAATACAAATAAGCAAGAGAATATTAAATCCACTAATAAAAATTGGTAGAATTTAGTAAAGCTTGTGGATTCAGTTGATCCAGAGAGATGCAGATGCCCTCTTAGGATGTTCACCAGAAAGCCAGTTCCCTTTAGCCATCAGGTAACTGCAGCTTAGTAATGCTGAACGTGAAGAAGAGGTGAAGCACTCCCCGGTGAGGAGGTCTTGATTTTCTCCTCACTGACCACAGATCCCTACACAAGCCAACATTACCCTGCCCCAAAGGGATCAACACTGACCTGGAGCATTCCCTGTAGTCTGGAGAATTCAGTCTCCAACTTTTCCAGCTGCTCTCTGAATGTGTTTAGCTCCCTTAAGTAGATTTGTGATGGAAATATTGTCTCTTTAACCATCTTAAAACTCTGAGCATAAAAAGAAACAAATATTTTCAGTTATATTTCCAGATACAGAGATAACTACTGATGAAAGTTCTGTCACAGGGTCTTCTCATTGAGGTCAACAGAAAGGCACTGCAGGAAGATACAGTTTCACCAAATAGTTCCTTGGCAGGAACAACTTTCTCAAAAAAAGCCTTTTAACTTCATCTAGGAATTCTAAGGTTTAATTCACATTGGAGCTGAAAAGTGAACACAGCCACCTCTGCTATTAAAGAAAGACTGCAACTCCTGACACTGCAAATCCTGCTGATGCTGCCATATACAAACTCCAATTTCAGATATGTTTTTAATGTTTATAGCAACCTTGGACATTTTCTCATAGTTACTCCTTCAACAATAAACACGATATATATTTAGATGTTTCAATAGACGTAATTAAGTTTACAGCTTACTTTTCATATTTGACATATCTTGCATTTGAGTTCTAAGGCTGACCTCACACATTGTCAAAACCCAGAAAAGCAGAAAACTTACCTGCGCAACAGTGTTCTGGCACCAGCAATACCAGAACGACACCGTTGTTGTAAGAGGCTTTACCATGCTTCTTACACTGGGCAAGGCTAATGACCAGCGTGAGGATGGGTGGCTTGGGACAGAGGGTGGGTCTGGCGGAAGGTCACCTGCTGACCTGGGACAGAATAGTTCAGAATGAGGTCATAATTATACTTATATTATAAATATTTTTAATTCCGGTCTTTGAAAAAGGTAACAGTGAGCAAGATAACAGTGAGTAAAGGATAAGTACTAGCAACAGCAGGGGTCAGTGTAGTAAACACGAGCACAGAGGCCAGGAAAGGCTAGAAAACGCTGAAAAGTGTTCCAGCACCAAATAGGTCATAAAAAAAATAAGTATTTCGAATCTTAACTGCTTCTACACGTTAAAGCTAACGCCAGATGGAGCAGTAGGGGATACACGAGCTGACGCAGCCCCACAGCGCGCAGCCCAGGCTCTCAGTGGGCTCCGGACGCCGTTCTGTTACCTCAGCTCCATGTATCAGCACAAGCAAAGACGGGACGCAGAAATTAAGTTAAAAAAAACCACAAATTTAGCCAAAAACGGAGCTTCTTACAGCGGCGCAGCACAGCCCGAGCCGCGGGGCCCGGCGGCACCTCCTTTCCCTGTCAGGCGCCGTTTCGCTCTGGCTCTGGCTTTCCGCCGACGCCTGCACTTGGCCATTCCTGTCAGAAACGGAGAGATTATGGTGAAAACGTGGAAAAAAAAAAAAAAAACAAAAAAACATGAAATTTGATGTGGGGACGGCAAACTCGCCATATAAGGAGCGAAGGGCAAACACGACGGGGGCCATGGGGGGGGACTCCCCCCCTCACAAGTCCCGGTCCCCCCCCGGCCGCCGCTCACCTCACGGCCGGCGCCACGGATTCAAACCGGGCCCCGCGCGGCGCGTAGCCAATGGGAGCGCCGCTCTCAGCCGTCCCCTCCCTTTCCCCCCACGTAATCCGCGCGCTGATTGGTCGCTAGGAGGACGCGGGCTCCCTCCCCTCAGCTCGACGGGTGAGGTGAAGGGAGATGGGGCGGGGGAGGGGGGGAATCGCGGGCCGGGCGCTGCTCCGCTCCCGTCATTGGGTGGAAGGGTTTGAGGCTGACCAATCAGAGGAAGGATGGAGCTGGGACGGGCCAATGGGGTTGAAAGGAGGCGGGCAGGAGCACAGCCCCCCGCCAATAGCAGCCCAGCGCTCCCTACGCCAGCCAATCCCCGCCCTCCCCCACTCCACCCCCCTTCCGTCTCGCGGCGCTCCCTCCGCGAACCAATCCCCGCCCGCCGCTCCCCGCGGCGCCCAATCAGCACCCCCGTACCTCCGCCAGGGTTTACATCCCCTCCCGCCCAATAGCGACGGCCCTCCCTCAGCGCCCAACCAATGGGAGGCCGGCTCCGACTGACAGCTGCCCAATGGCGAGCCCCGTCTCTCCGCGGCCCGCGGCGCGGGGGGCGGGCATCTCCTCCGCCGCCGCCTGAGGAATGTCAACTATTCAACATGGAGACGGCGCTCGCCAGGCTCGAGACCATGGTGAGGCCGGGGCGGGCGGCGGCGGGGCCGGGGGGCGGCGGCCGAGCCCCGGAGCTGCCTCCTGAGGGGGAGAAGGGGGCCGCGGGCCTCGGTTTGGGAGGGTGGGGAAAGGGAGGGGGGGGTGGGGGGGGGCGCGGTCCTCGTAGCGGCCGGGTTGGGCCGGGCCGGGTTGGACCGTTCCATTCCGCTGCCCCCCCCCGGCCACGCGCGCGGAGGGAGGGGGGGCGTGGAGCGGCGCGCTGCTGGGCGAGTCCATTCCTCACAGCGCGGGGGGGGAAAAGGAAAGGAGAAAGGAACGGAGGGGGGGGGGGGGGGAACACACAGGACTCACACCTGGGCTGGCCCATTGTCCCCGCGGGGGGGGGGGGGCGGGTTGGGATGGGCCATTCCATAACGTGGGGGGGGGGGGGAGGGGGGGAGTGGAGGTTTCCCGCCCAGCGCTGAGGGGCTGAGGGGAGGCCGCGGGGCCCGGCCGGGACCGGGACCGGCACCGGGGGAAGGGAGCGGGGGGGGGGAAGGAGCCGCCCGCAGCGCCTCGCCCGGCCGGGACCGGCATTGCCGGGCCGCCCGCCCTCAGCACCGGGCTGCCCGGGGGGCTGCGAGGGGCCCTGGCGGCTCTGGAGCCCCGGGGGACTCCGCGATGTTGCTGAATTGCGGGGCCTCAGTCCGCGCGTGAGGTAATTCTCCAAAACCCGGTGCTCCTTTGTGGTGATTTTTGTTGTTTTTTTTTTTTTGTTGTTTTTTTTGGGGACTTCCAGGAATCGTTGGAATTCCAAAAATGTCAAAGTTGTGTGGTTTCAATGGGCTGTTAGGTGCGGTAATTGTCAAACCAGAAAGGGCCTCGTCAGGAGATGTGGGAAAAGACGCTATTCGCTACAGACACAGTCTAATTTCTATTTATGTGGTTGGGTTTTTTTTTGTTTGTTTTGTTTTGTTTTTGTTTTCCTGCCTTCTGGCAACCTTGGTTTTAATTTAAAAATAAAAAAGAGTTTATCAGTACACACACCATTAAAGGGGAGAAAAAAAAATCTAGGAAAACAGAAGGAGAACGTGATGGGGAACATTGCACATCAACACCATCCCTTAACCTGCTGTGTGCAAGGCTCTCACTGATACACAGAGCTGGTGTGCTGCCAGCTGCTCACTTTAAACTTTTAGTTTACTTTTTAATGTTCTTCAGTCACTTTTCTCCAGTACCAGTGTAGCACATCCCCGAAAGCATCAGCAGCAGCTAAGTGAGGGTGGCCTGAAAAGAAAGAAGGGGCTGAGCGTTGTCAGCAGAGGATTCAAACCCTTACCTAGTCCTCAGTTTAATTGCACTTTCAAACCACAATTTTATTGTGAAGTACCCATACTTTTTGAGGTTATTTTTGTTCTCCTGTAGTTACAGACCTGTGGTAATCATACCAGACACTCAGAATAACACGTGTAGTGTTTGATTTCAGTGACATGCTGCACTCTTGTCAGAGCTCTGAAGTTGTTCCAGTGGCAGATTCAAAACCTCAGCCCTGCCCACAGTGTGTGCTTCAGCTCCCTGTGTCTTTTGTTAGTTGTTGCTGTTTTAAAGCCCAGTTTGAGTAATTTTGTTTTTCCTTGTAACTTTTTTTTTTTTTCTGTGTAATTCTGCTTAGAAACACCCAGGCTAGCTGTGTGTTTGTTGTTATTGTAGTAGGTTTTGGTTTTGTTCTTGTCGTTTGTTTGTTTTTCAGAGTGTTATGGTTTATTTCACTGTTTTAGTGAAAGCTGTGCTTTTAAAGTTGGACTACTAATTCCTCACTTTAGGACATGTAAATAATTAAAGAGGTATTTTGATTAGTTGCCCATAAAGTTAATGGGGGTGTTTATATATGGCAGTGGAAGGAGATGGTAATGTGTCACTGTCTGACGTTCCATGTTACAAGTACACCAAAAGCATCTTGCACTGACATGTGGAGACCTCAGTGGGGTCAATTATCTGCACAGATGGCTCATACAAACTTCCAGAAGTTTGGAGATTCTGACTTGGTCTTTCCCCCTGTCCTGATTATCCAAAACCATCTGGGGAATCCATTTGAAACCCAACTGATTTTGAAATGTACCCCTTAGCCTGACATTTTTCTGTTTGAGTCTTCTGTTAAGTCCTTCCTGCAGAAGGTGGCGTCCCTGGCTGGATCTCTCCCCAGAAGTGAGATAAAACAACACTTGTATTTCCCCCAGAGGTTTTGACATGCATTTCCTGAAAAGTTTCATTTTAGTCTCATGGTACCAGGCATAAACTCTTGTGTAGGAGCTTAAAAACGATGTGAATGAAAATGCCAGGTAGTCTTCAGTTCTCTGAGGCTAGTGCTCAAAGTACAATAATAATAAGTGTTGAATGACCCACAACATTCATTAGGAGCTTCATTAGGAGACAGATTGTAAAGCTGGCTCGTTAGCAATGCTTTCCAGTATGCACTTCAGTGGTGTGCAGCAGAAGAAACTTGAGTTTGGTGGACATTCCTTTAGTAAAACTTGATACCAAATGGATAAAGGGGCAGATGCCGTGAGAGTGCTTCGGTCAGAGCGACTTAGTTAATTCCTGTGACTGAATTTCTGTTGCAATGGACCTCCTCTGTTCTCTGAGCGGTGTCTGTCCAGTGCCCTTTTTATGTTGTACTACTAGTGATCGTACACAAAGCAGTGCAATGTTAAAAGGGCATTGGCCAGCAATGCTGTCGGCGTTACTCCCCGGGTTACGGAGCCGCGAGTCCTAAGTCGCTGTTATGTCTGAGACCAAAGGTGCTTTGAAAAACAACTCCAAAGTGAGATTGTAAACTTTTTATTTTTATTTGTGAAGTGGTATTTTGTTGAGGGATTTTTGAAACAGCAAAGATCCCATGGTTTGCTGTAGCTGAGCAAACCAAGCTACCAGGACGACTATGAGGAGTTCCCATGACAGTGTTCCCACATCACCCAATTGAGGAATTTAGAAAAATATTGTTGCCAGCAGCTGGCTTCAAGGATGGGATTTACATGACTGCTAATAACAAAGGGGTTGTTTTCTTGCAGGTGGGGTTGTTTTCTTGCAGTTGTTTGTCTGAGTGCTTTTGACCAATAATCTTGTGTGAGACACTATCTGCCCCTGTTAAGTATGCTATAAAAGTCAGGCTATTCGGGCAATAAAGGGGAGCATGATCTGAACATACTGGTGTCTGTCGTGTTTTCGGCCGTTCTTCCTGCAACAGTATTTAATGACAAATCCCATCAACTCTGTGTGCGTGTCCTTAGAAGTAAGTGCCCTGCAAAGAGGAAGGAACACTGTGTAGGATTCTTAAAGCCTGCAGGGTTTTCTACAGTAATGTCCTAAGTTGGCTCAGGTTGTTCTGAGTGCATCAGCCATCAGCCATCTCTCTCCTCCCCGTTCCTCTGTTCCTTGCGTTTTCTTATTAAGAACAGTAATGCTGTCAGACCCGCCCAGTCCCCAGCCTTTGTATATGAAGTTACTGGTTTTATTAAAAAGAGAAACTGCTGTATGGAGATGCATGAAGTACACCCCCAGTTCATGGTCCTCTAACAGGCACAAGGTAACCCCAGTGATAATTTATATCCACGGTGTTTGGAAATGAGGGTGTGTTCACGTGCAGTTTAAAGTGACCGAATAAACTCGTGTGTCCATAAAATGTTCTCTGTAACACAGTTTAAGAGCATCTGTCTGATAGAGGTTTACCATTTCCACTTGCTATGAGACAAACCTAAAAAGACATAAACTTTGAAATGCAGTTGCCAGTTAAAAGAGCACCAAATAGTGCAAAAATGAATTTCTGACGGATCCGTTGAGCATTTTGTTGGGTGTGTTTTTTTTTTCCTCTTCTGGTCAGTGGAATGACAGTGATTATGACCAATAACAATGTCTAGAAACATGAAGGTTCTTGCATGTCTGTATTAGGACTGGGTGAATGTTGCCTTACCAAACGTCTGACCCACAGAAACAGCTGACATATTTTTTCCAATACGTATTTTGAATGTATTGATTACTTGTTTCGAATTCTTGCTGCTAACGAATGCTCTGACTTTATTGCACTACTGTACTTTACAGCTAGCAGTGCAATAGTATTGTCAAAGCATCTGAAAGCAGAGCATGCAGCAATGGCTTGAGAGTTGCCTCACAGTTTCTAATGCTTTCCACTAAGCCTATGAGTAAATTACAACTGTACATCACATAAAGTGCATTTTCTGTGTGACTGTTGTAGAGAATTCATACAAATGGTCCTGACCTATAACGCTAAGGTGAGATTCTTGCAGGTGCGTGTTTCCTGAGATACAGCAAGAAATAAATAGTTATAAAATAATGCTTTTTTTTGGTCCTGAATCACAGTAGCAGCGTATTGTTAATGGCTTATTGTTATCCTGGAAATCTCAAATTATCAGTGTTGAAATATTCCAAGAGCAGAGCTTCATGGATAATTTTAAAAGCCACCCATATTTGTTGTCTGCATTCCCAAGAGTTAGCAGTCAGAGGAAAGAGGTAGAGAAAAGCAGAAAACAGTTGTTCTGGCGTGCCTGTCCCTAGAAGTGAAAAACAAAAAATGTTTGCTAATGGAGGAGCACAGGAATAGTTGATCCCTTAGGAAAAGTCTCTCGTGAACTCCTTAAAAAAAAAAAAAAGTAGTGTATTAACAAGCTTTATCCTTCCTGTTTTATCATGAGTGGTTACTAAAGGCTACCTCCAAAGCACACTGAAGTTTGTGGCTTTAGCTGTAAGTGCTGCTAGTTAATACTTTGGGGTGCAGTTAACAAACAGCCTTATTTTGATCCTAAAAGTCGGAATGATTACTTCATTGCTAAGCTCAGCATAATTAGTGAAAGCTACTGTGAGCTATGTTATAAGTATCTTGAACTTGCTTTCATCATAGTCTCCTCCATGACTGTAAAATCGCCAAATGATTACATTGAGAAAATAATGAGTTTTTCTTGGTTTCTTTTTGTGAACTGGGAAAACTGCCTTTCTTTAGAGAGAAGTCCTTAATAGGTATTAAAATCGCAGGCTAAAATTAATTAAGTAATAATGCTATCAGCAGACTGTTTTACAGGGCAATTAGATAACTCTCTGGTGGGTTATTTATCCTGAGGAAATAAATGTGATGTCATCAATTTTATTATCTATTATCTATTTATTATCTGCTCTGGCTTACTGGGGAACAATAAAATGTGTAATGGTTGCTATAATAATCTGAGAGAATTCATTCCTCGTATAATTAATAACAAAATCTCTGATACACTTTGCTCTTCAACACTTATTCATAGTTTCTGCTGGATAAACAGCCTAGTATTATGGTTTAGCTGGGAGAATTGGTAATGTTTGAAAAGTAACTAGCCAAGGGAAAGCTTTATAAATTGATGGAATGTATATTAATGTCGGGGAAAAAATCAAACATCTGCAACATGTGAAGATCTGTTGAGAAAAGATGCACTGTTCTTGTGTCTTGCTGTAACTTCGCTCTTTGGAGTACTGCTTACAAACATGAGAGGTTTGGCACTGAAAGGGCACGTAATGCTGGAATGGGTGGGAACGCTTTGGGGAGCTGTCATGCATTTGGGGAGCTGTAGGAACACGGGAGTAGCGGAAAGATATAAAGCAAATATGGTCTAATTTAGGTTAGATAAATATAAAGAGGCTACAATCAGTAGAAGTGTGTGTATACGCTTGCTTAAATGGCACACAAGAGGAAAATGTTCATGTCCAGACTTACGTTTGTACCGGGTATGGCAAATGGGGTAATGTCTGCGGCTGAGAGCTTACATGTAAGGTATCGAAGTAATTCTGCAAAGTGGTTTCCTACTGCGTTGCTTTTTATTACCTGGATACTGTGTAGCTCTTTGGATGACGGGTTTTAACTTATAAAATTACAGGATTAGAAGTCTCAAAGTTTATTGCTTTATAGTTTTCAGGCTAGATGAGTGTCAGTGTAATTGGCAACCATCCTCTAATGGAGTAGATTGGAGGAGCAGAGAAGGCATCTGTCTTCTGCTTTCCTGAAATACAGGAAAGGCAAATGGTTGGGGTTTGTCTGCATTTCTTCTTAAATATAACGTGGCTAATCCTAAATATTTTAGTTCCAGAAGGCAGAATCTGATCTGGATTATATTCAACACAGACTGGAGTTTGAAATAATGAAAAGTCTTCCTGATAATCTGTCAGCAGAGGTAGTATTTTCAAATTAAATTAATAACTTTTATTGCATTCTGCGTGAAGTTGGTAATAAATAGGTTTTATTCTTTAATATGGAAACGTGAAAGTTCTTTTATTTGATGTTTTTTTACTATAATGTCTTTCTTGCATCATACACCAGGATAACTGGCATAATATGAATTTAGTGCAGAAACTGTGAGAAAACCCTAAATTCTTGGTATAGTGAAGTTCTCCCATGTTTCACTCTGAGAAATGAGAAATGTTAATACCTAATTTTCACAGAGAGTGTCCTATCTTGGCTATAACTCGTCCTCAGTGGGAGACCAAAGATACACTTGCTAGTCAGCAGTGACTAAATACAGAGCTGGGAATGGATGAGAGAAAGATGAAAACAATAAATGGCAGTATGTAGAAGCCTTTATAAATAAGTCCTTGCCTCCATGTGTATTGTGACATAGTGGAAAAATAATCTTTTTTTTATAAGTCCCTAATTTATTCCAAATCAGAAAAGCTATTAACCACAGAGTTGTACTGGTTTATTAACACCACCTATCGTTTGTGCACATGAAAAACTAAATGTATGGGTGAAAGATACTCTCAGCTGCACTTTTCATTGTAAAGGGTTGTTTCACGTTATATTCTTGTTTTTCTGACTCCTATGCTTTTAAATCTTATGTGGCAGCATGAATTTTTTCTTCTTGAACAGTTTAAATGTACCTTTAATTTCCACATAGGAAAACCCGGTTACTCTCTTAGAAGAACTCTCGGTGGTGAAATCTCGTTATAAAACATTATGTATGCAGCTGGAAAAAGTTTCCTTAGAGCAGAAGGAATCCATGAACGGCATCCGTGCTGCCCTAGAGAACACAATGAAGATGGTTCAGACACTACAGCAGCACGCTGATCTTCAGGTAGCGGTCTCATTTCAGTACCTCGGCTCTCACGCCTGTAAATGCCCATGCGTTTGTGTAACCTCTGCATAGATGTGAGTGGTTTCACTGGAAACTCTTAAATGCATAGGCTTGTAGAAAATAAGAGAACAGTTTACCAGAAGAAATGTTTGCAAGATCAAAACTATTTTTGTAAATCACTAACCTGATTTATCACTCATCAGTTAAACTAGTGGTATTTAGTCTGAATTAAAGTTATGCTGTAAGTGGATAGTATGACGTTTGAATAGTTTCACAGCTGTGTCCCAGTCCTGTGATGACTTCTTTTTAAAAGTAGCTACCTTAAAGAAATTAGAAAGAGAAACCAATTTTTGAAAAGCTTTTAAGTGACAAATGTTTTTTCACTGTCTAAAATGCATAAGCTAAAAATACACTGTAATGTATGGGTGGCAATATAGTTAGCACAAAGAAGTGTTTCCTCTCAGTGTGATAATGCCTCTGAACTCCCCCCAGCATTTTTGTAAGTGGTCTTCAGACATTGCTGCATTACAATTTTGAAAAGGTTGTGGAAGCATTGCTTTTGTCCCCCTACAAATAAAGTGATTTAGATGAAAAATCTTAATTGATAATGTAGAGGCAGAGATAGGATGGGTGTGACTAAAGCATTCTCCTGGATCTGAGCTCTCCCATCAGCGTTCTGATGACAGTGCCCTGACATTGTGTTTAATCTGTCAACAGATCTAGACAAGGTAGTGGTAAGTCTCTATAGAGAAAACGTACCATATAATGATTTAAAAGACAATAATTATTATGTCACAGGAAGAAAAAATATTTTCTCTCTCTGTGTTCCAAGGATGCGATGCCAAGAACAATTTACATATAGGATTTTGTTACAGTGGAAGACTGTTGTGTCTCTAGAGTTACATTTAGACTTTTTAGCTAATGTTGTACTTAACTATTTCCTAAAAAAAAAAATTGATTAAAATGTTATGGAGAAACTTAACTCTTCAAGTGAAATACTTCTTTATATTGAATAACTCATTTTATTTTCATTGAGCCATTTATACTACAGTGTTAAAGGAACATTGTGATTAGGTTTTCAGAAATACTAAGCTTGTCAACTTGCTTTCATTTGAAGCAACATAGGAATTTACTGTTAGTTTGCATGTGAAACACTGAGTTCATTTGTAAATATCATCACCCTAGGAACTGGAAGTATCAGAGTTCTTGGTATCTTTTTATTTTCTAGCGCTCACCTCTGTCAGAAGAAGAACAGACTGCAGCACAGCAGTTAACCTGTCAGACTGTTAAAGAAATGGAATCGCTAGCGGAAGAGGTAATTAGGCCACAGAGTGTCAGTATTCCAGAAACCATTAATCCTGAGTAGCTCAACTCAAGTCAGAAGGGCTGTTTCTGTACCTTAATATCACTCAGTTGAATGGAGTTTTTCAGAAGTGAGCTGAAGTTCCTCGCAAATCTTTCCAGCTTTACTGTGTACTGATTAAGTTGATGATTTAATTTCCTGTGAAATCTTAAATAAAGTTTGGAATATGACCAGCAATAGTTTAAGTGTATTCTAACTGTAATGTGATAGAACATAAATCTAAACGAATACTTGTTAAAAAGTTGGATATTCTCCCAGAGCTTCTTGAGGCACAGAGTCTTAGTATAGTTATCTGCAAAGGTTTGGTCTGGGTCTCATAATAAAAGCAAAATAGTAAACAAAGTTAATAGAGTATAATGGTCTTGATAAATGCTCTGTTTTTGTCTTTCCATTATTCTAAAGCACTTAAGATATAGCTGGCATAAACAGCCCCAGTGCAAAATGTAGCCATATCCTACTGCTGCTGAGGCCAGTTTAATTGGTATTGTTTCCTATGTTGTCAGTGAGTGTGTTTTGAAGATATTCTACAAGTTCTCTGAAAGGCAGAAGGAATGGAAAGCTGCCACAAAGGCCCTGGGATTTTTTGTCAGTGCTGTATTTATTTTCTGGCTGAGGAAGGCTGGGTTTAGCTACCTTTTGCTTGTCAGGACTGTCAGCCTCTGAAGGTTGCCTGAGAATAGGAAAGCCATTTTTTTCCGTTGCTGCTTGTGCAGTGCTTTTAACTACATCGGTACTGGAATGCAAAGGAGAAAGCTGAAGAAGTTCATCTGATCTGCATATGAATCTTGTTCCTATCTTCAAACTTATTTTATTTGAAACCAGGATTTGTTTAATGCCTCAGATTCTGCTGTTTACTGCAGTGGTTGCAAGACCCTTGGTTATCCAATGGTAAAATGTAATTGCTAATACAGAAATGAAATTGCAGAACCTGCTTTCTAAACTGAACTCCAAGAAATCCTAACATTATCTCTTGTTTATTTTTAGCCATTTTGTTCAGGATCTGTAGTTCCCAGCTCAATTGAAGGTAAGTGCAGGAAGAATTTTCCACTGTTTTTTTGTTTGACCCTTAAGTCTGATTCTCCCCACCCCCTACACCTAGCCCCAGTAAGTAACCTTTGGGATTAATACTAATCTCTCCTAAGACTTCCATCTCTAATATTGAACTCTAATAGTTCTCTGCTATTTAAACATATCAAGTTATTACCCAGAATTCAGCAATTAATAACTTAAGCTGTTGTACTTTCTGAAACGGCAGTTATGCCTTCAAATAATTTTACCCCTAGTACAACAGGGGCAAATCTCTCAGTCAGACCATGTAGACCTATTCCAGTGTTTTCTTAAAAAGAAGTTAAAGTACTGTCTTGTCTTTGGCCTGATTTCTGAAGAAAAAAATACCTTCTATTTTCGTTTTTTTTAGAGTCAAAATTCAAACCGTTGACTGAGGAAATGCTTGTGTCCGTACCAAGGAGTATCAGAAGCTCTGTTAAACTAGCAGACGTGAACAACTTGTACAGGGAGCTATTTAACCACTTCATTGTAAATAAGAACAGGTGAGACTTACAGCCACTCATTACTAAGAATTTTGTAAGTTGTAAAGAAATTCACCATTTTCAAATGAAACAAACAGCTAGTTAACCATTTGTTGCTCTGACTTCGCATTTGATTTTGCTCCCTGATGGCCTTCCTGGTTAGGTATATATCCCAAAGTGTTAGGCCATCATACAAAACAGCCTAAATTTCTTCGTAGAAAAGTGGCATTTATAATTGGATAATTTACAATACCAAATGTCAGATTCTTCAGAAACAGGCTGTTTGTTTTTTTCAAAATCCTAATGGTAAAGGCTGACCCTGAACTCTGCCACCACCACCCCTTATCTCTCCCACAAGCCCTGACCCCTTCCTGGGATTAGTGCTGCAGATCTCTTGAAGGTGATGGCAAAAATGAGGAAGTTTTAAGCCCGGAAATTCTGTCTCTTTAATCCCGAAGCTGGATTAGGAAGTGATTGTTCTTAGATTAATGCAGCACAGTAAAGTTGATGACAATCTCAACAAGTATGAGAATTATGGAACACTTCTTAAAAATCATTCTTTAAACAATATGGGCTTTTTAGCCGTTTTCTGACAGACCTGCTGTTTGATACCCTGTTTTGCTAAGCAGTTTGCTCTTGCCTTACAGTGCCGCGCTGAGTGTTTTGCAGATGAACAAGATGAATATGAAAGCCACTGACTCAAGAATACGAATCTTAAAAGAACTTGGTATTGTGGAACTTGACAGACAAGGAAATGTTAAATTAGTTGCATAAACGAATGTTTGGTCCGTTCTCATTTGACACACAAGCATCTTCGTCATAGCTCCTGAATTATTAGCAAGCAAGTATTTCTTTGGTGTCCGAGGTACAAAAACACTGTTGGAAAGTTGTTCGTGTATCCATATAGAAATTCTATTTCTAGTACTTAAAAATGGCAGAATGAAAAAATGTTGAGGTTGGTATTTGATCTCAGGTATTTATAGGATTTAGACGATGCATTTTTGGACAGTGTTGTTAACCATGTGACATTTCCATATTCTTGTTTACATTCCTGACATTCCTGTTTTTAAGGCAAATAACCCAAGCCACTTAATTGTACTTATATTCCTGAATAAATGATGAAAGTCAAGGAGACGGGGCCATAGATTTATTACGCTTCTGTTTAAATGACTCCTGACCCTGAGCCCTGCCCTAACCCCTGAACCTGGCCCCTGACCCCTTTCATTTTCCTTTGATGTGAACTGGCTTTTTACAGTCCAGTAAAACTGCAGCCTCGCAGAATAGCTGAGGTCTGGAGATGCTCTGGTCCAACGCCCTGCTCACATCAAGGCAGGGCCAGCTGCAGCCGGTTGCTCAGGGCTGGGGCCAGTCCTGGTTTGAAAAACTCTGAGGATGAAAACTTCAGCACCTCTGGCACCATCTTGCAGTGTTTGACCACCCTCACAGGTTTTTTTTCTTTCTTTAATTATTTAAATCTCATTTGAGAAAGGAGGATATCTAAGGTTAGTAAAGTCCTGTAGATTTTGTGAAATGATAGCCAGCAAAGTAGAGAAATTTAAATTGGTGCCTACAGGATGGGGAATGCTCCTTTCTCAACCTGTTGGTGCCCTGGTCAGTCTGTTTGGAACTTGTTGTGAAGAGAAGCAGGGCCTGTGTTGGGCAAGAGGACCGGGGATACCCTGATCGGATGCTGTTGAGGGCCGTTTTACCTACAAAGCTGCTCTCACTTCACAAACTGCTTGAAGCATCACAATCCTATCGATCCCTAACTGCTAGGCTTGCTCTTTACTCCCTCTACCTTCAACAGCCTTAAAGTTCTGCTAGCACAACGTGCTCCAAGTGACCTGTAAGCGGGAAAACAAGCCCAGCTGGGCCAGCGCCTGGTACAACCACCTGTCCTCGGGGCTGCGGTTACCCAGAGCCATTCCCAAACCCCACGCGAGATGCGGGCACCCATCCGTGCAGCCCCCCGCTGCCTGCCACCGACTCGTGGGGCGGGGAGGAGGGGGCAGCGAGCTGAGCCCGGCGGCTGCCGCTGCTGCTCACCCCCAGGGCCGGGCCGGGCCGGACAGCGGGCCCCCCCCGCCCCATTCCCACCCCGTTAAGACCCCAACCGCACCGAGCCTCCCGCAGCGCGCCCCCGCCACCCCGCGCGCGCCAACATTCGCCCTTAGCCCCGCCCACTCAGGGCGCGCGCGCGCAGTGCTTAAGCCCCGCCCCCTTTCCCCCTCCCTCCCTCCCCGCGGCCGCGGCCCGGCGCCACCGGAGCGCACCGGGGCCGGGCCGGGGCCGGGGGGGCCGCGGCCATGGACGAGCAGAGCGTGGAGGTGAGCGGCCCCCCCGGGACGGGCCCGGCACGGCCTGGCCCTGCCGTGCTCCTCCTGGGCCCTGCGGCCGTTAGAGGAGGGCCCGGCCTCCTGTGGGGCGCCTGGGGGCTGGGGGGGGCTCCTGGAGGGTCGAAGCTGGAGGGGGGCCGGTGCCTGGTGTGTAGAGTGGGAGCTGCTCGGTGCCGGGAGTAACCTTTGTGCTTGGGGCCGGGCAAGGTGGGGCCGGGCAAATGGCTTCTCCGCCGGGGGTGCGGAGAAACCGTGCGTTAAATTGAGCCCTGCTGAGCGGGGGTGGTCGGGGGGACGTGGAGGGGGCAGAGAAACCGTGGTGGGAATGGGAGATGTTAAAAGGATGTGAATCCTATTAGTCAATAAATGCTCTGTCTGAGGCAAGCTTTCGCATCAGCACTCTGTATCATACATGTGCTTAACGTGCTTCTCAATTAGCTTAATGTTAGTGTGTTGGAGCTCCTAGGTTTTTGAATCCGTGGGGACCGTGCAGTTGTTTCTGGCAACTGTTCAATGCTGTGCGAGCACAAGGAGGAATAATAGCTCTTGGCTGCGGAAATTCCCCCTTGGAAAAAGGGAAATCAAACAAAAAAATGTATTCCTTAAGGAACTGTGACCCAAAATGGGTGCTAAGGGCTGGTGGGATGTAAGAAGAGGTGGGGAGGAGAGCCGTGGTGTTTGACCCAGTATCTTGCTTTGAGATGCACTACCCATTGCTGTTTGGAATGGGATTGCACCTGTTCAACCCGGCATTCTGCCTGAAAAATGCATCTCTCATATGTCAGAAGTGTGTGGCTTAACAATAGCAATAATCTGTCCTTTTCCAGAGTATTGCTGAAGTATTCCGATGTTTTATTTGTATGGAGAAATTGCGTGATGCACGACTGTGTCCTCATTGCTCCAAGCTGTGCTGTTTCAGTTGTATTCGGGTGAGTTTGCTTATTATGGCTTACTTTTGCAAACATTTGAGCTTAGAAAATACTGTGATCTTACAAACACATTCTGCCTTCTTCCTTGCTTCTTTTTGTGGGGTTCTGAGGATTCCTTTTTCCTGCTGTGTGCTCTCTAGTTTTCCTTTCAAAATCTCTTACAACGCTGAGGAAAAACTAGGCAGGCTGTGCTTTGCCTTCAGTAGTGCTAATTATAGGGACTGTCTGGAAGAGTTACTCTTAAGAAACAGGTACCTGATGACCCTTCCTTCAATGTATTTTGAAAGTCAGTGACGTCTGTATGGAAGACAGAGTTGGGACAGGAATCAAACAATGACTGCATCTGTCAATATGGAACGTCCAGTGGGCTGAAGCAGCACCCGAAGCACCTGAATGCATTTATTATGGTGACGTTACAAATGTGTGATGCTTCAGTTCTGAGTCCAGGCATCGTGCTGTGCTAACGTAGTGCGAGAGGGTTCAGTTGGGGTTCTCAGACCTCGACCAGTACTTCAGGAATCACAACAGGCAATCATCGTTCTCTCTGAAAGCTCTGCCAAGAGCTGTCGGTGGAGGATTCGTGCTGCACGTTAAGGATGTTAGGTGGCGTGCTGTTGCTGGGTGGTGAGAGATTCTTCATGAGAATCTTTAAATGTAGCAGTGAGCTGCCAGAGGATGAGCCTCTCAGCTGCTGATCCTTTACATCTGTAAGCTGTAGTGGCCTGATGTAAAGTTCTTCCCGCAGCTCCTTGTCTTTGCATAGAACTTTCTGGAAGAGAGTTAGTCAAAGGGTCCTTGCGGATTTGAACTGCAGGTGTCTAACTTGTGTATAAATAGCTCAAGAAGAAGTAATAAGTTATCTCAAAGACTTCAGATTCAGAAAAATATCCATGCTGTGTCTTTTGCTTTCTTGTCTTGCAATATGCTCATTAGTCTGTAGCTATGGAAATCTGCACCAGATACATGGTTTCTAAGGGAATATTGGGTACCTCAAAATTCCGTTTTTAGTTTTAACGGGAGTCGTTTTGACAACTAAAGAACGGTGGTGGTGGTGTTACTAAGATACAAATAGCTACTTCTTCGGTAACTAAGTGGTTGAACAGTTAAATTACAAATCTCTAAAAATGGAAAAATGCAGGAAGGCTAAATAAAAGCTGTATTACCGCATAAAAGGTAACAAAGGGGAGTAGCTCCTAAATAACAATAGAATGTACTTGTTAGCAGTTCTTTTCTGGTGCTTTCTTTCAATTATTTTTTTTTCCCTTCATAGCGTTGGCTGACTGAACAAAGAGCTCAGTGCCCTCATTGTAGGTAAGGTATTTTTAATACAAGGAATAAATTACCAGGAATTGGGTGCGCCAGCCAGTTAGTTATGAGGGGTCTTTTTTCAATGTAGTTTGCATAAATTGTTTAAGTGTGGTTTTTGAGACCTGCTGGCTGTAGCAATAAAAATTTACCTGATATATTACTTATTCTAATGTATGGTGCAGTTGTGTGATAAGCTAAGCAAGATTTCATTCTTACCCTGTTACTTTGCAGTCTTCTATTGCCATATAATAAGAGTAACTAGGTGGTGTTCCCCTTAGAACTTTTAATGTTCATCTTGCAAGAATAAGAGACCAGAAATTCCAGTGTTCGGCCTGAAACATATTTTTATTTTATACCTGGAATTTGTGAGATTTACCTTTTGTGTTGCAAATCCTCAGAGACGTACCTCCTCAGTGTGTGCAGGTTTTGTTTTTGTTTTCAGTGCAGCACAACCCACCCCTGCCCCATGGCACACCTTAGCGCTTCTGGTGCCTGAGTACCTAGCAATTCTCGTTCTTGATAAACTGAAGTATGGGAGGTGGGGTGTGTTTTGCCCCAAGGAAGGGGAAGTAGGATGTATTTGCCTCTAAGGGAGGGGAGGTATTTATAAAAACAACCAACCGTTTCTGAAAAACTTCATATTCAACTTTTAAAGTATTTTATCATTCGTTCTAAGTGCCTGTAAGGAGGTAAGTATGTCTGTGTTCTACAAGGGGGATAGTTGAAGCACTCCTCTAGGGATGGCTGAATAATGGGAGGGATTGAAGAAGCATGAGAAATGAAATGATTTGCCCAGTGTTATCCAGGAGTCTATTACCAAATCTTAATGTAGTTCTTGATTTCCTCATGTAGCTGTTCTATACGTAGTTATGGGGTGGTTTGGTTTTCTTCCCCCAATATGAACAAATCAACTTAAAATGTTACATTTCTATTTTTTTTTTTTTTCCTCTGAAATAAATAGTATAGCTTCAGCATTTTGCCCATGGCTTTTCTAGTACTGTAGAACTGATGAACTGGTTTCATTTCGATGCTGCTCTTTTAGTTCCTGGAGCTGAATTCTCACTGTAACTCTTGCAATGCTTCTTGCAGAGCCCCGCTGCAGCTACGAGAGCTTGTAAACTGTCGTTGGGCAGAAGAGGTCACACAACAGCTTGACACACTTCAACTGTGTAATCTGACAAAGCATGAGGAAAATGAAAAAGACAAGTAAATGGAGCATTCTTCACATGAAGGGTTTTGCATTTCACTTTACATGAGTGAACTTTTAATTTCAGCTCATTTTAAAGTCAGGGGAACAAACATATTTTTTCTTACTTAAAAACTGAATTGTGCTGTTGCTTAACAGACAAAGCAGTGCTGTTTCTAATTGTCTAAAAGTTGGAGTTCATTTTTTTCATAATTAATAGCAATGAGAAGGGTTCCTAACTTTATTTGTCTAGAAAACTACTTTTGTGTTTAAGATTTACACTCATATAAAAACATATATATATAAATATTAAATATATATATAATAGTCCGGAGATTTGGAGGAAAGAAATGTGAGGAGAATCACTGAAAAATGGATAGGGACTAATTACGTGTTCCATACCTCCTCCTTGCCCAAGTTCCTGAAACCTAGTGGAGGAGGAAGGGAGAGGCATGTGTTGGAGGTTTGCCTGGTCTGTGCTTGGCTTGCTGATTGATGCTATTCCTGAAATTTTAAGAAATGACAGAGATCAGTTTAAAAAAGCTTATAAACCATTGTTCTGTGGTTACTTTATGTTGCATATGATTGAAATTTTAATAATGTGAAGGATTAACTTCTAGAATTCAGAGCTTGATTCAGTGATGATAATCTCTGCCTGCTGAGTATAAATCAGATTTTATTAATGTACTTTCTCTTTATGAAATACTTCCTGAGAGAACACTAAAAACATTTATTTTCCCCAGCTATTCTTGTTGCAAAACTACGCTGATGATTTATGCTTTACTGGAGTTCTGTGTTTCACTCTGAGTGTCTGGGTAGCAAAACAAATGAAAATATTAAACTGAGTTTGCAGAAAATTATCAGGTGTTTGCTGCTGCTTACGTGTTTATTTTTTATTTGAGGTGTGAAAATCATCATGAAAAGCTTAGTGTATTCTGCTGGACCTGTAAGAAGTGTATCTGCCATCAGTGTGCACTTTGGGGAGGAATGGTAAGAAGAAGCTTACTTAGATGTTGCACATGGTATGTTATAGTAAGAGACTGCCAGCGTTATGTGTGCCTGCAGTTTGAAGAAACAGAAAAGCTATGAAACTGGCAGTGTGGCATTGAATTACTGTGCAAAAACTATAGTTATATGTGCATTTATAATTATTACAAAGATTGGTTTTGCAAAGAAGTATCTTCTGTTTCTGATAATAGAAGTACATTTTAATTTTTGCTGAAAAATCAAAATTACCTTCTGTGTTACTAAATTCATGATGTCTTGGACAAACCATAGATGGTGGTGAAAAATTTTACGGGCAAAGGAAGTCTTTCTCTCTGAGTCCTCTCAGAGAAAGGAGTCTTTCTCTTTTACAGATCATTACTATGATCTGTAATATATGCAAAGGTTCATTGGTAGCATGATTCACCACACTTTATTATCCCTTCAGTTGAATATCTCAAGGGGAAACTGCTGTCATGCATTGGAATATAAGTGATCGAATGTTGCTTAAACGGTGTGCTGCCTTTGTTTGGGGAGGGTGTTTTAATAATAATAGTAATAACTCTTCTATCTTTGATTTGTTAATATTGTACAATAAATAAATCAGGTTATTTTTGGAGGACCATTGAGACTCCAAATAATTCTTGACAGGAAGCTTTGTTGTTGTGAAAGTCAAATTCTTGACTTCTTATGAAGGGAAGTGAAAGACAGACTTCCTACATGCAATCTGCTTTGGAACCTTTCCAAAATGAGTGATACACCAGGAGGCTTTCTTCCCCTCTCTTTCAGTAATTTAATAGGACTGGAATAAAACTAAAATGGCATGTTCTATTTCCTCCATTCCCTGCCATTTATTTATTTATCTATTTATTTATTTTTTTACAGCATGGAGGACATACTTTTAAGCCACTGGCAGAAATATACGAACAACATGTCACAAAAGTAAACGAAGAAGTGGCAAAGCTTAGGAGAAGACTCATGGAACTGATCAGTTTAGTGCAAGAAGTGGTAAGAAATTGATTCAAGATAACATTAAGTTTTCCAGCAGTATGCCGTTGTCAAAGGATAACCATGAAGCAGGAAATGGAAGTAGTGTACCATTTCATATATTCGTGGATGTTTTCAGTACCTGTGTGCTCTTGTACTCTGAACGTAATCAGGTGATCCCACAGACAGACACTTCCACTTTTTAGTTACTTTCTTTTTATAAACTGGGGAAGGACAAACATTCTCCCTGTTGTTTTTGTTGCTGCCAGACAGAAAAAGATATGAGTTAGCTAGCAGGTAATTTTTGATGTATGCTATTTAAAAGCTAGACTTGTGCAGTTCTTTGAAAGTTAAATGTTTACAAATATACAGAGTGCAGACTGCTGTGCTAAGCAAGTACAAAAATGCTTTGTTCGAGTACAGCTTATTTTCCTTTCTTTGGGAGAAAAAAAATACAAGTATATTTGAGTCTACAGTATGCTCACTAGTTAGAGACCTGAAGTTTATGTACCCCACTTTTTCTTCCACATAGTGATAAGTGTGCTAGAAACCCAAACACCTGACACATTCAGCCATGGCAGTTTCAGTGGCAATTCCAACAAAGCAGTGCAGTTCTCTGCATTCTAGGAAGGACCCACTGAAAGCTGTGACACTTACTTTATTTTCACAAGGACCACACAGTAAGTAAATTTGATTTTGTAAATCAAATTATTCTTTTTTCCAAAAAAGTAACTTTGCTAAGCTGCTCAAGTTACAGAAGAGAAACAGGTACTTGTATTCACAGATTTTGGTATAAAGGCTTCCTATAGGATAAATCTGTAATGGGAAAATATTGCTGGTTTGTTGTTAACCTTTGGTCACCCACCAGAGGGCACACTTATATATTCAATAAAAGTCAAAGGATATTCACAACATAATAATGAAGTACTTAGATTGGCAACAGGAATTGTCTATAGTACAGCTCATCTAAAAACACATTCCTATTTTCTTATTCATGCAAATTAAATATGCAAATTTCACTCCAGTAAGATCAAGATTTTTGGTTTTCTTCCTAGAAAAATAGGGATGGAGGGGGCTCTAAATGGCCTTTTTGGATAACTCTGGGGTCTGGAAGAGTGGAGTTGACGTGCAAATGAGTGAAACGTGCTAAAGTGTGACAACTTTCTTTTTGTGCATGTTTTTTTCTGAACCCTCTTTTAGGAGAGGAATGTGGAGGCTGTGCGCAGTGCGAAGGATGAACGAGTTCGGGAAATAAGAAATGCGGTAGAGATGATGATTGCCCGGTTAGACACTCAGCTGAAGAATAAGCTTATAACACTAATGGGTGAGTATTTGCCTGATGTATTACTAATGGGAACAATAGATTCATAATGTATAGGTCTATTGAGAAACTTTCTTACCCAGGAGTATGACTCCTTACACGTTTTATGGTGTTAAGCAAGGAAACTGCTGACAGAAAACTCCCTACAGCAAATCTCATATTTAATGTTGTAGTTAATCTGTTGCAGCTCTAAGTTGGTAAACATACCCTGGTTTTGTTCTGTTCTAAAATTTTTCATGCTTGCAAAATGTCTTTAGCTTTGATAATGCTTGCTTTTATTCTTACAGTTCATTTCCATTTAAAAATAAAACATAATCAATGTGCTTTAGCTGTATTTTAGGATCCTCTTCAAAACGACAGTTCTTTAAAATGCTTGCTTTAAGTTAAATCCAGGATTTGTACGTATTCTGTGCCTAAATTGAATATAGTAACAAGTTGCAAGGTTTATTTTAAGGTGTAGTGATTGAAGATCAGTCTTAAAACCTTGGCAGAATGTTTTAGTTATTTTTATCTACAGATTAACATTTTGTGTGTGTGTAACACCTTTTTTTCTAAGGACTAGCAGCCACTCTTCAGACACTGAATATATCATGGTGACAAAGTAAGTTCCCACAATAGGAAAACAGACAAATGTGGCATTTATTCTTTCTTGTCAAGGTTTTCATGACAGTTGAAATCTACAAACACGTTTAAACATTGTTTGTTCATTTTTTTATGAAGAAAACACTTACTATTGAAGTCCAGAGAAACAGTGGACTTTAAGAGAAAAGTGTCAGCTAATATAAAACGGATTTCTGAAGGAGAGTAAATCTAGTGAAGTCAAACCTGCCTTTTTTTTTTTTTGTCTGAAGAAGCGTTCCAAAACAACAAACCTATAATTTCTGGGACACAAAAATGTTTCATTACTGTCCTAACCTCAAGTGAGTTCATCACTACAGCTCTAATTAAAAACGTAGGCTTGCTTTTAAAATGCTTTCTCAATCAACCTTGGTATATTTAGAAATTCTTTACCTTATTAGGTTTTGGGGCAGCTTCCAGACAAGGGTGGGAAAAAAAACCCTAAATTTCTGAAAATCTAGCGACTGTGTCATCTCGTCTTTAACCAGGTCTTCCTTTCTTTAAACAGGTCAAAAGACATCTCTTACCCAAGAAACTGAACTTCTGGAATCCCTGCTTCAAGAAGTAGAACATCAGGTGATTATGAAAAAAAGCTGAAATGTGTTGCATAGATAATTTCTCAGTTGACCTTTTTTTTCCTATTTTTAAACTATTAATTGATGGCTAGAGCTGTATCTTCATGGTATCTTTTCATTACAGTGGCCTTAGGTTGCACATTTTCTTTTTAAAAACAAGTGTGCCTTCTAGAAATAATGAAATGTGTTATCTTCTGTTGTTTGAAAAGCTACTACAGGGATTACTGACAATTACAAAATCCACAATTATGCATTTGTTTAAGGTGTAACAGCATTTAGGCCATGTGGGTAGGTTCTGTTAGCTTTGACTCTGCCAACAGCATATGAATCGTGGTGGCTATAAATGGAGAATAAAGAAAAATCTGTTTCTCTCTCCAACATGACCTTGTATCACTCTTTTCACCTTGCTTCTAGCTACACAAGTTCAGCTTTTGTAAATGAAATACTCAAGTTCTGCAGAGCCTGATTGTACTGTTCCTGAACAATTTGTACCTGCTCTGAGATGAGAAAGTGGAAGGGTCTCTTTCCTTCGAGTATTACCACATCCAGTAATTGTCTTTCAGGAGGGTTTGATGTTGTGGTTTGGGGATGGTAGGGAAAGTTTTTTTGTGAATTATGCCCCTTGTCCTGTATTCATTCTCCGTTCTCCTGCCATGTTTTTGATTGAGTAAGAATGCTAAGCTGGCTTTGTAACCTGATCAGCAATTCCTGTGTTCTCCTTGCACTTGATTTAATTATTTCATACCTATGATGGAACATTGTGGTTGAGGAATTGATGACACCAGGAGGATGAGTACTCCTGTATCAGCATGTTTTTGCCTGTTTGTTGGGAGCCCTCCGTTTATAGCTTGTTCAAAAATTAGTTATGTTGCAACCCGAATGAAGACCTTGTAAATCTTTGAGAAACTGTGTATGCACATCTGCAGATCAGCTTCTCTTTTGTGGAAAAAGCATTCAAATTATAACAAGTTGACACTAATGAAATACAACCTCTTCTCCCTCCAAAACAGGAGGAAAAGCTTACTAGCTAAAGAGCCATGAGAAGATGCAGGTATCTGGCAACGGTTACTGCTAGTTTAAATTCATTATATATGTTTTTGTTAAAAGGGGCTTTGAATTTCACTTTTCTGTGTGTGTGGAAGTAATAGGATTATTTGAAGAACTCACGGCAAAAATGTGGCTCTTTTTAAATGTGCATATCAGTCTCACTTAAGCCTGGCAGAAAGTTTGAACTGTAAATCTAAGATGTATTCTTCTAGAATTTAAAGCATAAATAAGAAGCAGAGTAATTTGCTTCCTTTAGCAAATAGGTTTAGAAGATTCAGTAGTGGCTATTCAGGGAACATGCAAGATTAGCTTTGTTGAGATTTTGAAAACGTTTTCATTATTAGACTGGTCCTGTAGGCCACCTTGAATGAAGTGGATTGAAATGCTTTTTTATTTTTTGCCATCTCTTTAAGATAATAAAGGCTTCATCTTGTTCAAATGTGGTTGGGAAAAGAAGTACAGTGCTTGGCAGTAAGACAGTAAAGAATAATTGAAACACAGAAACTGTCTAATGTCACAGGAGCTTGTCTTGCCGTGTTGTGATATATTGAGCAAATTATCCTAATGTCTAATTAAGCTTCTTTTCCAGATTGATTTACTCTGCTATTGTTGTATAAGCACAGTAATGTATGCGACTTTGTATTAATCAGACATTTTTATACATACTCTTTTAATCTAAGTGAAATACGTACTAATTGTTTTAATTTTCACTGTAGATCTTGACAGTCTTCAATATTCAGGAGTTCCCAAATGGGTTGTGCAGGCCTGGTAGTGAGACAGAATTAAAATACCATTTTAACAACTTAAGAGAAACACATGACTATAGTAGCTGACAGTTTCAAGGGAAATAAACAAAGCAACAACAAAATACCCTTGAAGCATCATTGTAGATTGCATGGTGGGAAACTTCTGTGAAGCTGTTGCAGACATGAAGTTCATGTGTGTTTAAAAACAAGCAATCAAAATCTGTTTTGTCGTAATGATGTAAGGATTTTTTTTCCTGTTTTCCCCTGTATAGTTACGATCATGCAGCAAGAGTGAGTTGATATCCAAAAGTTCAGAGATCCTGATGATGTTCCAGCAGGTTCATCGGAAACCTATGGCCTCGTTTGTCACTACTCCTGTTCCTCCAGACTTCACAAGGTAAGTGTTGTTTCCTCTCTGTTGTAGCTTGAACTTGAAAGCTGTCTTATAACTGTTTGTTTTGCTTGTTAAAGAAGTATTTAGAAAAGAATATCCCTTTCCCATTTTACTGTGTAAAGGATTCCCAAATTGCTGAAGATTGTCCCATGAGACATTTCTTTTATATGGAAGAGGATGTTCTAGTGGCTCTGGGAGGTAGATGTATGTTGATGTGCGTGAGCCTTCTATAAAACTAGGACAGGACACTACCACTGTATTTTAACGTGTGGATTTGAACGAGTGGGTGGTAAGAGACTGATGGGCAGGTCGCTAGAGAGATTCCTAGATACCCACCTCTAGTGAAGAGGTGTCTTGCTTCTCTGCCTTGTAAGCTGTGGCAGCAGTAATCTGGGCAGTAGTGGGGTTCTGTCATTTTCTCAGTGTTAAACCCGTTATCTCTGACTGAGCTGGGCTCTGGGTTTATATGCCCAAAATGTCAAGCTGTTTAATTTCTTTTAGTAGCGTATGCCTCAAGAAGGCTTTTCTGTTCCAGCAGGGCTTATTTCATAAGTCTGTGGTCTCAACTGAGGAGTCAGGACAGTGGGTTCCAGCTGACTAGACTTTTTTTCTTTGACACTTAGCTTACCGATTTGTCCTTTTTCTCTTATTATTGGGGTCGTTCAGCATATAATTGCAAGGCTCTCATGAGATGCCTCTGCAGGTCACCTTAATTCAGAATATATAGCTAAAATCACTTCCTAACACAATTCTTCTTCGCAAAAAGAGTGCTGTTAATGCTGGATTCTGAAGAAGTCTGTGGGTTTAGGATAGCTGTCTGCAAATTGTCTCCATAAAATTGCGAGCATGAGAGACCTTAAAAGAACCCCTCAAATCCACTTGTGTTCTTTAGCAAATACCAGTTTAGCTTGCTTTTAAATGAAATCTCAAAACTATTGTCTTGAAGTGTATTCTGAAAAAAATGAAGTACTATCTGAGGAGAGTTTAAAGCTGAATATTCATTTTCCAGTGGCAGTAAGGTATGTACGGCTCTGAAACATGAACCATTTAAGCTTTGTATTTCTGGCCATGCAGTAGGTTCATCCTTCTAGAGCTATCAGGGAATTTTATGTTAAAAATTCACTCTTATTAACAGATTACTAGGCATAACAGGTAAAAGGGTAAATCCTCTTAACTATCTTTAAATACTTTCAGCTGCTTTTTCTTTGTAACATAAAATACTTGATTTGATGTGCAGTATCACATGGAGAGGTGCGGGGGAGAATGGCTTATGAACGGATTCTTCAAAAGTGCTGAAATAACCCAGCGTAGTCCTGGTGAATCTCAGTGGTGCTAGTGACCTAAATCATATGAAATGCTTCTGAAAATTCCAGAAGTTGGACTTTTTAATGTCATGTTATTCATCATGTTCTAATGTATTTTTTCCTCTCAGTGAATTGGTCCCAGCCTATGACTCAACTACCTTTGTACTGGAAAACTTCAGGTAAGATTGTATCTTAAGAAATTCCTGTGACTATCAGGAAACTTCTTCTGCTAACATGTAGTATTCTTAAAAACACTGAATAATCTTTACTGAATATTGTTAGATATGAACTAAGCTGTATGAATTTAGTCAAAATCTCGTTATTTACCAGGTGAATAGCAATTAACCGTAGCTAAACAGATAGATAAAAGGTTTTTCATGATAAAGACAAACTACTTAGTTTTCTTTTTTCAAAATATTGAATAACTTTGCAAGGAATACATATTCTTAAGGGCACTGCACATTTTGCATGGGCCTCATGCAGGCACACTCTGTGCAGCATGAAGGATGGCTCTACAGTGTTAAGAGTGCAAGTGTATGTGCAGCTTACTATTTCATGGAGGGTTTTGCTTTGTCCCTATAGCAAATGTTTTTTCTCCTTTCTCAATAGTACGTTGCGTCAGCGAGCAGATCCTGTTTACAGTCCACCTCTTCAAGTGTCAGGACTTTGTTGGAGGTTAAAAGTTTACCCAGTGAGTTACATTTTCAACTAAAATTGTTATCCAGCCTAAAACTCTTAGGCGGTGTGCTTTTGCTTCTCCTGTAGGGAAATATCAGATAGTTTCTTCCTCAAGAGAGGAGATATTGTATATAAAGAGCTGTATGGAAAAAAACATAAGTCTGCAGAGTTTTAATCATCAGCCATTGAAGTGTTCCCTCTCTGCTTCCAGATATCCATCATGAACATTCTTGTTAAAGTTAATCTGGTTAATGTAAAAGCAATTAGAATGTGTCATATGCCATAGGAACTATAATAGATGGTTTTACTCTTCTTGTCTTTGAGTGTTTCTTGTAGATATTTCTTAGTTCGAATTAAAAGAACAACAAAAAACAAGCTGAAGTCTAGATTAACTTACAGATTCGTGTTTATGAACAATACTTATTTGTGAAGCTGGGAGGAGGACAGAGTATTAGTTGAAGGGGAATCTGTTTTTCTGTGTGCACTGTTCTCAAATGCTGATGTTAAAATGTACGTATTGTACTGTCGTCCGTTCAGCGGATTGAGTGTTCAGACTTGTGAAGCAATCTTTGTCAGTGTTGGAGCGTTAACCTGTAAGGTGTAATCTATTTTACTCCACTGTTCTGGTCAGTGCTTCCAGGAAGTTCTGACTGCAGAAATGTTTGGAGAAATATCTCCATAAGTTTGGTGGAGTACAAGTTGGTGTTTTTTTTTTATCAGTCATTTGAGTGGCATCTTCAGAGAACTGTTAAGGTCACGTAGGTACAGAACTGTATTCTAGCAGTGCAGAGGTGGACTCCTGTGTAAGTTTTCAGAGCACTGTAAATTCAGGATTGACTACGTAAGGTGTGCTGTCAAAAGACATTAAAATTAATTTTCAAGTGGTAAGTTGAAATATTTCTTCAACCTAGAGGATTGAAGTTGAACCATTCTTCATCCTTGATTGAGGTGAGTGTGATGGAAATTTTGCCATATTTTTTCTTGATTTCTGGTGATTCTAATATGGTTCCTCTGTTAACTGACCTAACTTCTCATGTTGCATGTTTTTTTTTTTTTTTAAAGAAAAAAGTATTATTCTCTCATTTCAAAAAGGAAGTGGCTTTGAAATACAGTTTTACGTGAAACATTTCAGAACTAATGTTTAACTTGAGCTGTTTTCATGTTGAGGGCTTGAGGGAAAACAAGATATCTACTAAACTGATGAGCTTTTTTTACTGCTTTTTCAATGCTACGTTAATATTTTTTTTTTTTTTGGTACGTTGACAAATATTTGTCTATTCAGTCTGCCACTTAATTGAACTCGTAAAATATTAATAAAGTAACTAAAGTTCTGTTTGGAGTTTTATCAGTGATACAAATACTGGAGTGTGTATGCACTTCTAGATGCAAGCTCTATGTTGATTCAGATTGCAGGGTGAGCTCTTGGTCACAGAAGGAAAAAAAAGCAGAACTGTAGCATACAGAGTAGCCTACTGCTGAAAATACGATTGAAGCTGTTTTCTGAAACTGTTTTCTGAGCCTTGAAGAGTGGGGAGTGTACAGGTGAGGTTTGTTTGGCTTTAGCTTTTTTTTAACCAATTTATCTTCTCCTAATTTTCTATTTTTCAAGGATGGAAATGGAGTGGTACGGGGCTACTACCTGTCTGTGTTCTTGGAGCTGTCAGCTGGACTGCCAGAGACTTCCAAGTAAGCATACCGGCAGTAAGAACAGCCCTGTTGTGGTTGGGTGTATTTTTTGTTGGTTGGGTTGGTTTGTGTTTTTTGTTTGTTTTTTCTTCTGTTGGCAGAGCATCTGGAGAGGTTGGAAAAGAATGACCTGAAGTCCTGTAGTGTTGCTAGGGACTGATGCAGTCAGCATTGAAAGTGAGATTCATGTTGTCTGAGCTTTGAATCGTGCCTGTAGTATTTTCAAGATGCTACTCAGTGCCTTAATTAAGATAGAAAACAAGCTGGCTAAGCAACTGAGGAGAGTATGTGTCTCCTGGTATTTAGTCACAGACTTAGAGTTGGTCTGACAGACTGCTCCCTTCTTCTACCTTCCTTCCCCAGTAGTGTTTATGTAAATTTTCAATAACATTTTACAACCGAGTCACCTTTTCAGCTGGACGTGCCAACTTCCCAGGAAGTGCAGTTCTCTTAAACTTGACACATTCAGCTATTCTGATGTCTCTTTGCTTTGGTATTATTAATCTGTGATCTTCCTCTGTGCAGGTACGAGTACCGTGTAGAAATGGTTCACCAGTCCACCAACGATCCCACTAAAAACATAATTAGAGAGTTTGCTTCTGATTTTGAAGTTGGAGAATGCTGGGGTTACAACAGATTCTTTCGTCTAGACTTGCTAGCTAATGAAGGCTATCTGAACAGACAGAACGACACCGTGATCCTAAGGTATGAACGACAACTTAGTGTAGTTTTTTTCTGCTATTATTTCATAAAGTATCATACTTCTGTAGTAGGAAACGATTAAGTAGTTGGATTTAAAATAACTGTGACATGTTTTGTCATGAATAGATTTCACTGTCATTAGCAAACTCGTTCCTTTAAAGCTTAAGGGAGTTGAGAAAAGTTCAAATATATTTATTTGAGAAGTAGCTGTCCTTGACTTTAATATGCCCTGGTTGGAGATCTGTAGGTAACTCAGAAGAAAAAGGTATATTCTTTCCCTTGGAGTGTAGTGAGCATGGGAGAGCTTTGGGCATGAAGGAAGCCTGTAATGTAAGGCAACTAATGCTGCCAATAGAAACAGCAATGTCATGACAAATATAGAAGCTTTGTCTACTTCAGATACATCTGCAAAGTCCTACTCTTGCTACTGTTAAATGCTTTGTATGATGTTAATTCTGATTGTTTGGCTTGTGAAGATAGCTACCTCTTCTGCAACTGCTTCAGCTACAAAATGCATCCTGTTACCAGTCAGTGCATTCAGCATACTGAGTATAGAAGTACATGTTGTGATGAAATACACCGAACAGACTAGATTCCAGCTTGCCTGATGGACTTATGCATGGCTTTTCAGACTTGGAAAAGTTTCAGTTTTCTGACAAATGTTGTTTTGAAGGTTTCAGGTGCGCTCACCAACCTTTTTCCAAAAGTGTCGGGATCAACACTGGTATATTGCTCAGTTGGAAGCAGCTCAGACAAGTTATATCCAACAAATAAATAATCTCAAAGAAGTAAGTGGGATATTTTGAGATATTTACTGCTGTAAAATCACCTTTTATTGACCATCCGTGAACTGGTTTAGGTTACAAAGTTCACATTGGATGATTTTGTGTACTTGGGTAGCTATTGGTGCTTTGATATTGTCATTATTAAAATATGATATATGCAAGTCAACAAAATAACTTGATGATGCTGCTCCATTGTAGTCTTCTATGTGCACTTTTGTGTATTCTTCTATTATTTAAGAGGCTTGCGATTGAACTTTCCCGGACTCAGAAATCACGAGGCATTTCACCTCCAGACACCCATCTTAGTCCCCAGAACGATGATAGTCCAGAAACAAGATCAAAGAAGTCTGGACAAAGCACTGAAGTACTACTTGAGAATGTTGCTGCTCCGGGATTAGCGCGAGACAGCAAGGAGGAGGATGAAGAGAAGATCCAGCATGAAGACTTTAATGTAGGAATTGTCTCTCTTCTGCCTGCTTTTCTGTGTAGCTTTTTATGCTAGGATAGCAGTAGAAACGTAAGTGAACTTCTGAGTTGTAAATTAGATTCATAAGTGTCTGTGTGGAAATAGGAGATAACAAACTTGAGAGGTAGTAAGAGATGACAGAGGTGTTCAGGAACAGAGCTACACGATCCTACCACAAGAAGGTTTCCCAGCTGCAGCTGAAAAATCCAACTTTCCTGTTTGTTACCAGCTTTTAGTTTTTGCTTTCAAAACCCTCTTAATTTTTCTATGATTGTGTGACACCTCTGTGGAGATAGGATTTCTCTTTGTGTGTTTTGGTAAATGCATTAAGGTGTGAGTGAGATGTTCCTTTTTGTTCTATTGTTCCTGTAGCATGAACTCTCTGATGGTGATTTGGATGTAGATCTTGCTGGAGAAGATGAGGTGAACCACCTCGACGGTAGCAGCTCTTCAGCTAGTTCGACTGCAACTAGTAACACTGAAGAAAATGATATTGATGAAGAAACTATGTGAGTAACTTAAAGTGCCTCTGGGATCATCACTGTGTCTCCCAGTGGTAATCATCCTGTTCTAGTGGAAACTGACTCATTTGATATATTGCTGTTACGGTGTATGTGGGAGTCAGTGCAACCTGAGGGATGTTTCCTGTACTGGAAACAACATGAACTGGTACAGTTAATCTTACACATTGAATTTTCAGACAGCTAGTTCTTTTCTTTCTGGTCTCCTTTCTATTTTTTGTAACATTTTCTATCTCTGACTCTGTAAAAGTTCTTTCCCAGAACGCCAAGAAACCTGTTTCTGTACTGATCAACACTAATGAAATAGAGGCTTGGTATTAGAAAGTGGTGTGCATGGAGGTAGGAGAGTGATGATAAGGACAGGTAGTTAACTAAAACTAGAGAATTTAAATTTCTTAGCTGATGTGATGCCAAATCCTAAAATCTTCATTACAACATGTTTTCGTGTTTTAATGCATACCGATACAGATGTTTGCAGGATGAGCTTTTACAATCTAGATGTCTGTGACACTTTTACTTATTTAATTTGTGTGGCTGGGGATGCAGAAGATACTATTTACAGTGCTTCGTGTTTTTCTCAGTGGTATGTGCCATAACATTTAAATGGGGCTGCCAGAAGATAATAACTAATTGCATTCTCCCTTTTCCACCCCGATCATCACCTGAGGTCTGGAGAAAATGACGTGGAATACAGTAATAATATGGAGTTGGAAGAAGGAGATCTCATGGAGGATGCAGCAGCTGCTGCTACTCCTGGAGCGTCAGGTATGAAAAACAGCCTTCAGAATTCCCATTTATGCAAAACGCTGCTGGGTTTCTTCCCCTGCTCTTCTTGGAAGCAACACCAAGCTGTGTGTTCTGCGGGCATTTCTATTTTTGGAAATGCTGCATCATGTAGTTTGTACTGATTATTGCAGTGTGGCAGAAACGTCTCATTGGTTCAGTTAAAAAAAAAAAAAAAAGGCGGGGGGAATCTTTTGAATGTGCTCATTTAAAAACGATGTGTAAGTTAGAAGGGAGATCTCTGTGCCTCTTTGAAAACCCTTCCATTTCAATCAAAATTAGATTGCCAAGCAATTTCTAACTAATGTCTGTGTGGCCTCTGAACATGTGATACATTCACCTGGATTTTAGTGCTCTGTAAAACCTAAACTACATGGAATGAATGAAATGAAAAATCTTTACAAGTCAAGCAGAAATATATTTTAATTGTGATAATTATTTAATTATTTCTGTTCTTTAATTGTAATAATGGAAAGGTGAGCCATAGGTTAACAAGATCCTGAGATGTCGAATATATACGTATTTATGGCAGAGATGACCACAGATCAGGGGTGGCATTCACCAGAAGTGGAATTTATGCTGCAGTGGCTAATGGGGAGAGGGGAAAAAGCTATAAAGTTTATGTGCATGCCTTCAGAATAATCTTTGTATTGATTTGTTAATTAACATTTTCAATCTATTAAGAGGTTTACATAAAATAGATGAAATACTTTTTGTCCATAACTCTTCCTTAGGTACCAGCCATGGCTACACCAGTGCAAGTGGAAGACCTTCAAGGCGGGGAGGAGGTGTCCTAGGCTCAACAGCCAGTAGCAGTTTACTAGATATTGATCCCTTGATTTTAATCCATTTGTTGGATCTGAAAGACAGAAACGGTATGGAAAACCTCTGGGGCCTTCAGCCACGTCCACCTGCCTCTCTTCTACAGAACAGAGGTAACTGCACGTCACGTCTCAAATAATCTAATTGCAACCTGGAAATATCTGAGAATGCAGTTCCAGAGTTAGAAGCAGGTTTGAGGAGTGGGTGAAGGGTAATGACAGGCAGTTCTCACTGATAGCTAGACTTTCACATCCTCCTCTGTGCTCATCAGTATGCTGTATCTTACTGCCTGCTCTGACGTTTTCTTTGTCTTAATGGTTGACCTCAGCTTGAGAATGCCAGATGACTCAACTGAAAACAGCAGTGTCTATCGAGGAGGGTCTTCGCGTCTGTTCTTGGGGGATGGGACTGAAGTGGCTGGCTGGTTTGTGTAGCAACATAGCGGTGATGCAGTTCGTGCAGTTTCTTTGAAAGCTGCTGTGGGAGATGAATGAAAGGCCCTTTTGTAGAAGAGGTTAGCATTGAAAGTCAAAATAACACAAAACAGCTATCTGCTCAGAAAGCAGTTACACCTCTTGCTTCACACAATTTGTACATTTGATGGTTTAGAGTACCAGGAGCGCAGTGTGTACTAACAAGAAAAGAAATCCAGGAATTTACTTCTATATGAAAAAAAGGCACTTGGAACTAGAAAGATGTATGTAGCAGCAAAGCTGGAAACGCAAGCAGAGGGCAGAGGAATGTTGGCTAGAAAACACTAAAAACCAACAGCTCAGAAAGAGCCCACGTAAGCTCTTAGGGAAGAAAAATGGATCAAAATGTCAGGAGGAAGTAATGTGATGCTATTTAAATAATTGAAGATTATGATAAGAGTGCTTTCAGTTTGTGTGGGACCCTTCATCTGAAAACAGCAATTAAGTTCATGTGCAGCAAAAGCAAGATACCTGGCAGCTCTGGCACCTGTGGTTATTACTGATGGTAATCCATCTCCAAAAATGGAGGTCAGTTCCACAAGTACGAAAGGGGAGGCAGTGTGTGGGCTGTGTGTCTGAGCTCTGCTTTGCCTGGAAAAGGCCTAGACAAAATACCTTAAGAGGAGGCACTGCGTTTTGGGCTGTAGTACTTGAGCAAGATTAAGCTCTGCTGCTGTATTGAGTGGGTTCTTGGTCTTAAGCTCCTGGTTACACAGCTGAAATTACCTGCTCTGCTGAGGTACCCTTAAGGTTTGACTGTTCCCAGAGCTTATTCAAGTCATCCAAATAGGAGAAAGCTGCTGTTACGTGTAGAGTTTGCTGAACTTCACCTCCTAAAATGAAGGTTTCCAAGAGCCACTTGGCTTTGCAGCTCTGAACCAGCTGAATTTGCAATGAAATATCTATAGACTGTAGCACTCAGACATTAAAGTTAATCTAATTCCAGCTAAGCAGCACACAGGCATACTCAGGTGTTAGCTCTTTGACCTGTTGTCGTCGTGTTAGGTACCGAGGGGAATTCCTTCCCTAGTTTCAGATTCGAGTTCTGTGTGTTAGCATGAAATGGTGGTGGTTTGAGAATCTTATACAGGTATTTAACGCATTTTATAAAAACATTTAACAAATCTGATGTTTTAACTAGCAACCAGACTTGCTTGTCTGGCAATACAGGGTTGTCGTCAGAATTCATGTCATAGTATCGGGGTCTTCATTCTTCCATAGAACAAGTTCTGGGCCCTTCTGCTATGGCAGGGAGAGAACAGCAATCTGCTGTCCCAGTAGTGATGCAGTGCTAGCATCCTAAATACTATGGTGCTGTAGTGTACAGAAGAAAGTGTTTGTATCCGTTGTTTTATAGTAGTGCAGAATGTAGAATCCTTGTAGCCGTTAAAAAATAGATACCTGTTTTTATTTGAGAACTGTTTTACTTACCTGTTGTGTTCTTTAACTTTTCCCTTTGGTGAAGCATCATCGTATTCTCTAAAAGATCGAGATCAGCGGAGACACCAGGCGATGTGGCGTGTGCCGCCTGACCTGAAGATGCTGAAGAGACTTAAAACTCAGATGGCTGAAGTACGAAGCAAGATGTCTGATGTGAAAAACCAGCTATCAGAAGTAAGAAGCAGCAACGCTGGCTCATGCGATGGGCAGCCCAACTTCTTCTCCATTGAGCAAGGTGCTTTAGCTGCCTGTGGAACAGACAGCTGCAGCAAGCTGCAAGAAATAGGAATGGAACTACTGACCAAGTCTTCAGTTACCAGTTGTTACATAAGGAATTGTAAGTGCTCAGAGAAGGGAGGGATGTAAATGTCACTGGGATAGGTGGTTTATGTATCCAGGCACCTGGAAATAGAACTTTTTGTAGTTATTCATACTCAAGAATACATAAATTTAAAATCTAAAATTTTTAGTCCCGAATGAGTAGTACACCTACAGTGAGAAAGTTCTGAAGTTTAATGCAGTATTGAACTGATTCTAGCTGAAGGTCGTTTCTTGGTGAGTGCTGCTCTAGATCATCTATGAATTGATGTTTCGTGATGCTTGTGGAGAGACTTTGCCTTTTGAAAGGTGACCTCTTTCAAAGAGGTGCCTGTGTCTGTCTCTTCAGGTACTGTCACTGAATCCTGGTAGGTGTCACTGGTGTAAGCCAGTGTGGAATTTTTCAAGTACCAGCACAAAGACTGTGCAAGTTGCTGATGACCTTAATAAAGGCACAGATGGTTCAGTCTTCTCTCACTTCCCTGTTGCCTGGGACAGATGATTTTCCAGCATTCTGAGTTTTGATTCAAGTTACTGCTTGTCTTTTTGGAGCCAAGGCGAGTAAGAAATCTATTACAAATGTCTGAGTGGACTGAAGAGCTGGTATAATAGTCCTGTTCTTCTCTGTTCCTTTCAACATTGACCTGCAAAAAAGGGCTTTGGCAGCTCCAGCCAAGTTCTAGCCTGCATTTCATCACTTCCACAGAGCAGAAAATTTCTTCTCTGGTGCTCATTGAGGATAGAATTGCATCTTAGTTAGGAGCCTTAAATTGCACCATTAGTAAGCCACAGAAGAATCAAGCCACACCTTTGGAAATGCTAGCATTTGTGTGTTGTGTGGCTTTTAGTGCTACCTCTTTCCTTAGCAAATGCTTCACCTTTCAAAGACTGTTAAGGCAGGAGGAAGTCCCTTCACTATGCAGCAGAACTAGAAGAATGGGCATACATTGTTCTGTAAAACTGGAGCAATCTTCTGACTTGCATTGAAGCTTAAATTCTTCACTTCTATGGGATGTGGTGACAGTAAAACTTAGTGTTTTGCTGTTCCAGCTGCCACTCCATTCCTATACCTAGATACGTTTCTGTACCATGAATCACACTGACACACGGTCAGGGAACAGGGAATTTGGGAAGTTACGGATGGTGCGAGTCCCGTAACCTGACACCAGTCTAGCGTTTGAGGTCCTCAGTGACCTTGGGCTTTAAACGTAAGAGCTGAGAGATGGTTTTGCCTGTCCGTATCCTTTACACTTCCATGCTGGAGTACGATGGCTGAAGCCATCTGGGTGATCGCTTCCTGAAGGATCTCTCACTGGAAGGCAAGCGGGCATTTCTGGTGTATGCTCGGCCTTATCCCTAGTTACTTCAGCTTTGTTCTAGACCACGTCTTTGACAGGAAGGGCGTGGAAGGAGTCGTGTGCGGGTTAGGGAGTTGAACTCGATTTGTCTCATTGCTTGTTAACCACTTAAAACAAGCAGGAATGCAGAATACTGTAGCAGTTTGATTGAATCTTTGTCACATCTTAAACTGTGTTCGCAGCTGCAAGTAAGAAAAGTAACTCCCCCAAGCCTATTCGCTCTGGAGCAGCAGGGAGTCTGTCTTTACGAAGAGCTATGGACTGCGGGGAAAGCAACCTTCGGCTAAAGGGAGACATTCAAACTTCTGAGGGTAAGCAGTCATCTGAACTTGTGTGGTGCATTGCATCTTAGCATGTGTTGTGCAAAAGCTTTTCAAAAAGTCCCTTTGATTGGCAACCGAAGTTTGCCTGAGACTTGGCTGGATCTGTTCTCAAATCCTTTAAATGTTACTGTACCTGTGTAGACCCTAGATAAGTGGTCAGCTGTGGAACAGTGCCACACAGCTGACTTGTTGATAGAGCATAGATGTATGTGTTGGATATTGCTTCTGGTCCCTCTGAAGACAATTCAGGGGTTACCTTTACAGCGAAAATCATAGATGACAAAATACTGAACAAGCTTAAATTGTGATTTGACTTAAAGGGAATTCAAGAAAAATCCCAATGTGTGTGACTGAAAGAATTGTAGAGTGTTGCTGCTCCTGGTTTTTATGCTGCGTTTCCGTGATTGAAATGAAATACAGTTAATCATCCAGTTAAAACAAAAGTGGATGTGCTTTGAGCTTCTCTCCCTCTTTTCTCAGGTGGCCTAGGGAGTTCAAAGTCAAGCAGTCGGCACCACTGTCCCAGGCCCCTGGCCAGCAGTAATGCTGCTGAGGCTCTGCCTAAAGCAGAGGAAAGACCTTGTGAAGTTTCAGATTCTGATGTAGGAGTTTCTGGCTTAAATGGCTTAACTGCTGTAGAGAAGACCAGAAAAGCTGGTGCTCTTGTTGCTCTAGGGTAAGAACTTTTTTTCCCCTCCCTTTCCTTGTCTCTTTCTTTCTTCCTTTTTCTAATCTAGAGAAAATGCCAATCCACTATACCCAAGTGCTTGGAACATGGAAGTGAAATTACTTTGAAGTTTACTTGGTTGCTGTTGTTCCCTATGGAGATCAGTTTTTTGTTTTATAACTAGAGTATAGGTCATCTTTTCTTTCTTAATTGTCTGTTAATGTAGTCTGCTACTTTGATTGGAAAGGCTTTTTTCCCACAATTCGTTCCAAAATATCATCTAACTGAGGGTTGCCACTTTGGGTTTCCTCATTTAAGAGAACACTCTTCACTGGGACTCTGTTTTTCAGTAGTTTCATAATAGTTCAGTAATACATCTCAGAGGGTTAAGTGCATTTTCTAAAAATACTAAGGATTACAATTTTTTTGAAAATACAAACTTTGAGGTTTAGGTTTTCAGATTTTAAATACTTCTAAATCAGTTAAAGCTGGAAGTTTAAGTGGAAATGACTTGAAACAAGGAGTAAAACTAGATGATGCACTAAAAGGAGCTGTTTCCGTAGCTGGATTAAAGCTGAATTTCTAATGTATGTTTCTGTGTTTCTCCTAAATCCTTTCCCAAGGTCAAACTCTAAAGGATATCGCACTGAGGGAACACAGTCAGGTAGTCTGGAAAACAACGCTGAAACTGGTGAACTGCAGGGCGTGCTTTCTGAAGGCGCTTCAGCGGGGCCAGAAGAAGGTAAATTGGATGTTGTACAGGGCAAATGCAGCGTTGTCCCTCGTCCAGTCTGTGGTTGTTCATTTCTGTAATGGAAATAGCTTGAAGGGGAGAAAAAATCACCTGTGTCTATGGGTGTTGAACTTCACTATAACGTTTGGCAGCTGTTGTATAAATCTAAATGAGGAAGGAACATCTCCGTGCCACTGCTCTCTGTGGAGTAATAGTGATGTTATGGTACAACAGGAACGTGGAGAGCTAGCAGATGAGGTTATAAGGTATCACCTATGTCTCTGGACTATTGCTTTTTTTTTTTTTTTTCTACCTCTTGATATGCCTCTGGGTCTTCTGCTTTGCTGTTTGTTTTTTTGGCCATGTAGGTAATTTCTTATCTAATTAAACTAATAGTCAGTGACCTTGACTGTTAAGTTAAGCTTTCAGGAACAAGCCACAGTGGTAACTACCTCCACATCACACTAGAATCCCTCCAGTGTTTCGTTTGTATTGGGTGTTGTGGTACGTAAGCCAGTTTCCTTAGAGACTTAGAGGAAACTTTTCCCCCTCCCTTCCTGCATCCTTTCCATGCTGGAAAAAAATATTATTGCCTTTCTTTTTGAAAGTCCACGTAGAAGAGTTTTTTCTCTTATCTTGCTAAAACTCTCCTGCCTTCCACCCCTGCACTAATTTGAATTTCAATGACTGAATTGTAGCGCAAAGCCTATATTAAGGTGCCAGCATCCATCTCTATCTGCAGTGTGCAATATTGTGTAGGAGTTGGCATTTACAGAAGGTCTCTCAGTGACAAAACTGAATTTCTGCTCTTAGTCACTGCAGCGTGATCGTGATGTGCTCCCGCAGTTCTCCTATTATAGCAGAGAGTCTAATAGGAAAATGTTTTAAGAACTAAAATACTTCATTGTTAAAAACCCCAGGAAACAAATATTACTATTTTTTTTCCTTTTGGAGGAAAATCTACAGTAGAGTTGGCATCTCACTTAACTACTTGCTTTCTCTTAGCAATGACTATCAACTCTGGAGAAGTAAAAGAGCAGAACAAACCCTTTTGGTCAGCTACAGAACAGTATAAAAGGGAGGATTTTGATACCAGTGCACTCCCGAGTTGTGGCAAAACAAAAGAAGCCACCTTGAATA
Source organism: Netta rufina (assembly GCF_964035555.1). Lineage (NCBI taxonomy): Eukaryota > Metazoa > Chordata > Aves > Anseriformes > Anatidae > Netta > Netta rufina. The sequence goes on along the minus strand of NC_140145.1, from coordinate 8,979,362 downwards.
TCATCAATAGCTCTGGTTCCTTTTTGAAGGAAAGGCATAGTTTTGTGTGCGAGACTTCAATAGATTACATAGAGTATTGCCGCTTGAAGGATGTGGTAGATGTATCTGTGTAGAGGGTCACACTATCCCTTAACTGTTAAAGAATCCACCTGTATTTTCTGTCCTACTTGCAGAGGTAGATAGAGCAGCTGGCAGAGAGTGCAGCTGAACAGGAAGGAACCTGAGTCTGCACTCAGCTGGTGGCTTGCTGGAACTGCTCCTCTCAAGCTAAGCTGTGCTGCGCAATTAGGATGTTTTCAAAGCTGGTCCCCGCTGTTTTGTCAAATTCCTTAGTGCTTTGGTAAATACATTAGCTCAAAAGATGCTCTTTCGCCCTTGTTCTCCTGCCAGCTCTTGGTATTTGATATTGATAACTCTAACATGTGAAGAAACTTTAATGCTGTAGCTACAGAGATCTTACTGCCACCATTTTTGCTTTTGTTTGTTTATTTTTTTGTAGGTGGGGCATGTCAGAAGCATGTCCTTCACCTCCTGCCAGGAATGAGCAGTGATAGTGACATTGAATGTGACACAGAAAACGAAGAGCAGGAGGATGCCACCTCTACGTCGGAGGGGTTTAACCATGCCTTTTCTGTGCAGTCCTCCAGTGAAGGTAGAACTGGTCGTGTTCGCATCTTGTGAGTCTGCCTCAGCGCTGCTGCTGAAGCAGGGGTGGTGATGGTGCCGTAGAGGTATTAAAGCATGAGTAAGAGCCAATAAGATTTGGAACTCCTCTCCTGGGATCCTAATTAAAAGCAGATCAAAACAGAAGAGGGGAACTCTCACTAGCCTTGAGAAGTCAGTTTAGGTGAATCTCCCAGGGGAAGTGTTGGAAAACCCATAGCTCCAGTTCTTCTGAATTGGAACTCCCTGTGCACCAGCACTGGCACCGTAAGTAGGCTACCTTCAGGGAGGTAACCACTGCCTGAGACATGGATTTGCATCTTAATTGGCAGGAGTGTGCTTTGAGCACTTCAGTGTAATTTTAAAAACTCATTTCGTATCTTTCTGAAAAGCTTTAACCTTCTGATCAAATGAAAACCTGTAAGGTGACATCTGATGCTGGTTGGAGCTGATTTGGGCCTGAATAAGCACCTCACTGTGCATTAGCAGGATGGCCTAACGATTCAGCCCAGTAATTAGTTTACAGCTTTGCTGTGTGTCTGCAGCAGGCATTAAATCTTTGCAACTCATCGGAATAATAAAAACTTCGCTCGTATCTGTGCTTGACTAAAGTTATCTTTAATTTAAAACCCTATGGCAGTCCTAGCAGTGTCGATCACATCGTGTACCAGTGTGTTAGGGATGAAGTACAACGGAACAGCACTTGCAAGTGATGGAACATTAACTCTCTCTGTTCTGATTGCTTGCCTGGTAAAGTTTTTTTGTTTGTTTGTTTTCAGCCTCAGAGCGGTGCTCAGCGTTCCCAGAGGGTGATCAAGTCGGTCCTGATGATCTCAGCTTTGTTAATGGAGAAGACAACACCAGGTAATTCTAACTGTTTGCCTTAGCTAGCTCCTGAGGTGACCAGATCCCTGGGGATGCACCTTTCCTGTACTGCCCCTCGAGCTGCAGAGATTAGAGGAAATGTTCATCTTCCTTCAGGTAGACAGAAGGGTGTTTGTGCAGCCTAATGCACCACAGCCTGCCCCCAGGAGAGGTAGAGCAGACAGGTGAGCTCCTGGTCTGTGTGGCTAACTTGGCTCCTCAGGGCTGTTCAGTGATCTGCATTTTTAGGGCAGCCTTTAAAAATTACACTGCTAAGGAAGGACTGCCTGAGTTTTTGCATGCTTACATAATCACCAATAAATGGGGTTTCAGTACCCAGCACAGAACTTTGAATTACCAGGTTGTATTTGTTGAAGCCTTGAAACTGTCCCAGAACAAGGGTTTTCAATGAAAGCTGACTTTCTTTGAACCAGATAGAGAACTGGCTCGGGGCCTGAAGACTCGCTGGCTCGTGTTCCTGGGAAGAGGTGCATTTATTCACTGGAGCTTAGTCCGAGGCTGTTGATGGTTTTGTGTGCACTCCATTCTGTCAATACCATTGTGTGGTTCTTCTGCAGTCATCTTAAACCTGTTACTGGGGCAAAATGACCTTTAAAGGCTTATTATAAAGGTTGCGTTCCTGCTGGCTCTGCCAGCTTCAGATGCTCTGAAAAAATGTCCAAAATGTGCTGGAGCCCTGTTTCAGGCTGTCCTCTTCTGTCATTGGAGTAACAGCCAATGCACGAATGTCCTCGTTTTAAATGGTCTGAACTGACTGAGACTACTGACTGCCACTGCTGCAGTGGCTCGAGAGTTGGGGTAAAGTAGCTGGCACAGAAGTTGTTTTCCGCAGACTGTGCTGTGGACCAACCGAACACATTGCCAAACTTTTTGCCACTGTGCATTGCATTTTGAGCTGCTAAACTACTTGTGAAGCTATGATGAAAGCTGAATAACTGGTTAGTGAAAAAGCATGAATTTATGTGATAGTTGTCCTTGTCTCAGCTGACTACTGGCATTCATTTTCATGTGAGTGTTCCGCAGTGTAAGTGCTGTACAACTCAAAGTTTAAAACTGTTTGCACTTTGTTAATAAAATGAATGTTGAAATCTGGTGTGAAGTTTTAGATGTTCATGTGTAAATATGTAAAAGGGTACAGGCTGTCTGTTAAGATAAGCAGAACACTGTCACCAAGCTTGACTTGATCTTTAGTACTGAGTTGGTATCATGCCTGCCTGAATATAGGAGAACTTTCTTCTGCTGTACAGCTGTCATTTCTTTTAAGCCCCTTTCACCAAGTAAATCAGGAAATCCACGGGGAATTTTAAAGCTGTGTTGAGGGAAGCCAGACCAACTATTTAAATCTTATACATTCAGATAGGAAGCGAGGAGGGTCTATGGCTTTTACCTGACTTGCTCTTTATGCAGGAAGTATTTCTCTGTTCCTAACTTGTACTTTATGCAGTATTTGTTTCTCAGCTGAAGGAAGGTGAGGGCAGCTTTTATGCACGTTGTTCCAGCTGATGAGTGCTGAAGGTGGCCTTATGACAAGCTGCATGTTATGATAGCGGAGCGTGAGTGTTTACTGTTGTACAGGGTGGCACGTTGATTAGTATACGCAGCCCAATTAGCAGTAATCACAGAGCCCTGCCTCTTCAACACTCACAGCTGCTTTACTCTTACAAAGAGGGCCAAGCTGAAGTAAATTATTTTAATTGGCCACATGATCTGCTCTGGAGTTGGTGTCCAACGTTTGCAGTAAAAAACAGTGCCCTCATGCTTTGCTGCCCTCACAAAGAACTTAAAGCTGATTTTAAACAAGAGGTAGGGAAACAGGCTGGGATGCCTGATTTAAGTAACTTACTGTGAGCTGGACCTGAAAGTGACTGTGCCCTGACAGCACGTTGCCTTTGTAGCTGTAAAATAGATCAGCCAGGGGCTGTAGTGCACCTTGGTGTTTCCCTGTGTAGGTACCCTAGAGCCCAGCAGTGAAATGGCATTTTTCCTTAGGTATTGCACAAAAGAAGTCATCTTTTACCACGCTGAAGACACTTAACTGTTAGTTGCTGTCCTCATTAGCTTTTAATGAAACAGACTAGCTGAATTGTGGTTTAAATTACTGTTTTATTTAAGATATTGGTAAAACTTCAACAGTTTTTCTGTATAAACAGCATAAATAAAATATGGATGACTAATACATGGTTATAACTATAAACTCATATGTGAACTGTAGAACAAGATTGCAAATGGAAAGTCCCAACACTGTTAAATGATTAGCTTTAACTTATTCACTTTATAAAGAACATGTTAGTTTCATGAACAAGGTAACACAGATAGCTCAACAGGAGCACCCAGTGCAGCAACTGACAACACACCTGGCTATCTACACAAATACGCGTTTGGGCGTACAAGTACTCAGGGTGATCTCAGCCAACTTCCCCTGTTCTTGGTTCAAGATGTCTTCCAGAGTGAAGGAGAGGGAGAAGAAAAAAAAAAAAACGCTAACACGATGCAATTGCGACATACAATAGTTGTACTAGACCCTAAGAGGTGGGATTTAGTTTTTCTTTAGCTTTAGTGCTGGCAAGTATAGTGCGATCGCCTGCTTATCAGGGACTGGAAAAAAGTATGAACATTTAAGTCAGAGGTTGTGTTAGTGCTTCATTCTTACTTATTGCACGATACAAGGGTAGAAAGTTTTGTTCCTGTTGCAAAGAGGGTATGAATTAAAGAAAGATTGCCCTAGATTACAGGCATGAACAAAGCTGCGGTATCCCCTTCGATGGCTTTGTTTATGTGACTAGTGCTGAGTGAATAAATTGTGCTAAAACAGCCCCTAATTTAGACCAATCTTTCTCTTTTTTTTTTTTTTCCTGCAGAACATTGCCAGGGTAGGGAGGATTTAGTGAGGAGATAGTGGACCTGAACTACAGCAGTCATGTCTATAAACACGGAACTCGTTATGCCTCATCTTATCTGCCCATAGGACATGCATTTCTCACTGACACACAGTGTTCCAAAAACAGAGTGGAGTTTTTATGACAATGTACCACCATAAATGTGGCGTAAGTTAGGCTGCTTTGATATTGTCCTTCAGTGTTACGATGCAATCTAAATCAAATACTGAATGGTTTTAACTTGCAAGGACAATCGATGGCACTTCTAGGTAAAAGAAAAAAGTTATATACATGCGTTTCCACCCACCTTTAGTGCAAATCGAAATGGGTTAACAGCTCCCTGGTCTGGTGCTATACTGCTCTCTGCAACGCAGACATTCCTCAGAGTTGCACATTTAAAAAGTGTGCACAGGAAACTATCAGAGTGGGGATTGAGCGAATCCCTCTAGTACTCACAGTGAATAGCTTACGAGTGAGTTTTGAGGAGCTTCAGACAAAGCCTGAAGCCCATTTCTCAAAACCAACATAATTAAAAAAAAAAAAAAAAGTTTTCACTACCTACCTCCTAGTTCTGCAAACACGCTTAACACGTAAACTGAAACTGATGCGGGTTGTGTTAACGCGAAAAGGGATACTTCAGCTCTTTATTGGAAAGATTGGTTATACAAATTTCACCACCACTAAGATGCACAATAAAAATACAAAACACAGGTCACAGACAATCTCAGTATCAACAGTTAATAAATACAATTAGATACTTTTATATTAGCCTAATATTTTTACATTGTCACCAGCTAGACACTCAAAGTACGAGATACAGAACACTTAGATACCGTTAGAGGGGGATTATTGCTTACGTTAGCAAGCAGCAAGTAAGGGCACAGGATTTTGAACTGAAGAGAACTACTTCCTATCACCAGTGGCATTAAGAGAAAACACTGCATTTCACAAAGCACTGCTTTTTTGTCTAGTGTGTAGAATCAAGAGCAGCATATATCAGACCAATAACCACTACTTTTAATATTATAGAACTTTAAAGGACTTACCTTACAAATGGTTCCTATCTACTCTATAAATATGCATTTAGTGAAGAAATGAACACTTGCTATCTATACAATGTTTTTTACCTGACCACACTGGAACTACGATGGTAGATTTTTCTCCTAGCAAGATAAATGGTATGAGTAGCAGAATTATCATGTATGAATCCACACCTAAAAAGCTATATCCTTCCCAAAACAGCACACATGCAGTCCAGTGCTCTTCAACTGCTCCTGCAGACTGGGAAGAAGTTTATCATTCGTAACACTTTGTCATTCTAATTACTCATACAAACAATTGCACTTACACCACCTTTCTCTCAGAAGCACGCTATAAGATGGACTCACTGCATCGTTATTACTGCGAATAATTTAAAACAAAGGCACCACAGAGATGCCCCAGAGTTGCATATTTTACTGTTTCTCAAATTTCCTTAGTAAATCTAACTTGGAACATATGCTGCAGCTAAAGAGAATGTTGACAACAGCTAAGGCTTAATAAGATGACAGATAAGAGCCAATGATCCCGTAAGATAAAAAGAAAAAAGAAAAAAAACCTCTGAATAAGATCAAAGGAATCTAAAGCCACACTCCAACTCCTGGTTACTCACAAAGCCTTTTGCTATTCATCAAATTGCTTTTAAAATAGTGCATCAAAGATCGGAGAAGCGGAAATTGGCAGAATTCAAACCTCGCCATCTCATCGTGTTGAATAATCTCCTGACTACTTATAATATTAAAATACTTTGCAAATTCTAGCTAAATACTAACACTGTTATTAAACTGTTACTGCTAAAATGATATGATGTACAATAAATGCTTATGAAGACTTACTTTATTCATACTACTCCAAATGTCTTCATGTAACAAATGAAAGGAACAGGATGTGCACTGAGTGGAGCTGATGGGAACAGTCTGCTTACTTAGGTCCTAATTTAATGCTCCCCTAAGTGTTAACAGCGCCTCAGGGCTAGGGCAGAGCAGGTGGGTACCCTCTGTTTGTCTGTTTCTGAGTTCCACAAGCAGTGCTCTGCTTATTAACACAAGGGCAACTGACACTCCTCACTCTTCCTTCTGAATTTGGGTTTAACCAAAGTAGAGCCCTGGATTGTCAGCAGATTTCACCCTCTGCACTAAACCCCAAGCACATCCCCTGCTCATCTGCATTCACTCCGGATTGCGCCGGCAGCCCAGCACCCGCTCTGACGCATTCTGGAAATCACCAAATTGCAGCACTGATGGTCCTTGTAGACACAGCATCTTACCGTCCTTCATGCTGCAACTTTTTATTCACTTATGTCTTTGCCATCCAGAAATCATTACTGAAACCAAACATCTCATCAAATTGCTCATTATTCCTAGCAAGCAGTTCTCTGGTTTGACTGGGTGAGTGGCAGTAGCATCGTACTGAACGTCTCCACAGACATGGGTTTGTTTTAAGACCTGAGATGAAGTTACGGTGGAAAGAGGTTGGCTCAAAGCATTAAGCACAATTATATTTGATTAAAACTAATTGAGAACAGTTTCCTAAACTGACAAACAAGAAAAATGCCACTAAAAGCACCAGAAAGATACGAAATTCCCTATGCTGTGCCTCTAGCCATAGGAAATATATTTTTTAAAAACTACAAAAAAGTTTTCTTCATATTCCATATTTTATGTTACAGGAAAAAAAAATAATAGGTAAATTATGAGTCTGTACCTCAATCGGAGTCTGAGAACAGAGCGGCAGGAGCTTAGTTTGTCCATTCCTAAGTTACCTGGTAAAACCTTGTATGGCTTTTAGTCTTTTACCTGCAAAAGTGGATGTAATTTTCTGATTCATCTTAATGCTAGCCTGAAATAAACAGAAAGCAGAACACAAAATAACCCACACAACCTGGACTTCTATGGAAACTTCCCCCCCACTCTAAAAAATTTGGCAGTTCTCAACCAGAACCCTTCCTGACGTATTGCTCCAGACACCTCCCGGGCGGGTTCGGGTTCACCTTCCTGCAGGCTCAAGGACTGTTCCCTCCCAGTGTCTGTTCAGTGCCCCAGCAGCTCGGCTCTCGCTAGTGAATGTGGCTGGATACTCGTGGGTGGGGGTGGCTGTGGCATTGCTCAGGGTGGCACCACCAGCAAACTTTGTTGAGATTGAAACGACTACATTTGTTAATTCCTAGGTCTATTTACACGTGGGTTGAGCTTTGCAGGGGACTGTAGTACCGTTCTGAAATGCCCACCTTTTTTTGCTTCCTGATGATGCCAGTTTATTTTGGGAATGTCTATTGGGAGAGTCTGAAGGGGAAACACAAGGGGGATGGTTACATTTTACAGCATTGATGAAGGTACGAATCTGGTATACAATTACTTTGTCTTCGCATCAAAAACATGCTCTCAGGGTAAGCGTTATGCCTAGCCAGCCTCCACCACGGGGAGTGTCTTACCAACGACCTGGCGTTACTGCGGCTTCGGACAGGCAAGGACAGACCCGATCCTTCTCTGTGGGAAGGCTCTCGAGCCAAGAGGGGCGTGTGAAACTTTGGTTTGAGCCTGGCTCCTCGTCGCCTCTTCCCGTTACAGAACCGGAAATGAAAGACCCCAACTCGCCTTCCCAAGGATCTGAACAGTTCATCTTCCAGCCCAAAGAAGATCGGAGACAAACCCTTCCCCCTGTAGATGCTCTGCCCTGCAGCATGCAAACTAAGGGGAGCGCTGGCCTCCCTGGGATCGCTCTGTCCACAAGCTGATGATGCGGCGCTCTCTGGTGATTCGTTCTTCTCTGTTAAACCATTCATCAAATTCGCATTCTTTGGTATACCAGGACTAAACACTTGAATTGGTGGCAGATATTTGGCACTCTTAGGTGTACTAGTTTCTGTGTTTGTCAGGTCTAAATAGCCTTGATCATCGAACAGGTTAATGCTGGACCCTATGCTTAAGCTAGTTCTATCAGTGAAGGAATCCACTCGTCCATCATACCCTAGGTCTGCAGGTGCTGAGCATTGGTGCTGGGGCCACGGTCGTTTGCAGTCATGGTTTTCCTTATCTTCCCCACCGTCTTCTTGCCCACCTTGAAAAGAGTTCTCTGTCCAGTCCGACTCCTCACTAACGCTGACTGCTGCATTCATGTCCCTGAGAAATACCACAATGACAGTAATGTTGTCGCTGGAACCGGCATCGCGAGCAGATGCCACTAATTTATGTGCTACCATGCTGCTGTCACCATTATTCTCCTTTAGATGGTCAGCCACCACTTTGACTGCCTCATCGGGATTGACTGTGTCATAGAAGCCGTCGCAGGCTAAAATGAGGTAGTCTTCAGAGCCATCTAGTACAGTGGAGGCAGAGTCTGCATCCCCACAGATATATGGCTTGTGCTCAGCGTCCCCTGTGGAAAAACAACACACAGACACGAGGCCGTGGGTTTGCAGCCACAGCATCTGGAAGGCCTTTTATTAACACAGCATGGAGCCGGTGGCTCTCATCGCCAAGTTAAAGAGATTACTTGGAACAGCCCCTCGGACTGTAGAGGTAAAAATAGAGGTCACTGCTCACAGCTGTATCTTCAGCTGTATTTCAAGTTTTGATCACTAGAAAATGAAAGTTTAATTAAAAGGGAAAGCAAGGCTAAAAAAGGAATTAAAGCCCATTCTTACCAATAGCTCTGGAGACTGACAGGCTCCCATTCACCCTCCAGGCTCCAAACCAGACCACACAGCCACCAAGGGCCTCAATGCGTTTCTTCTCATCCTAAACAGCAAGGCAACACAGGAGTTGTTTGAACAGAGCTCTTAGCACTCGCCATCGCACTCTGAACACCCCTCCAGATGAGGACAAAGGATTTGCAGATTTTCATGCTACCTTCCAGCCAAACCAGAGTAACTGGGCCATAGTCTGCCACTCTGAGAGACACTGTCAAAGCAACACTCAGTGTCCAAGAATGCCATATGAAGCCAATACCTGTCAGCTTCAATGGTAAGCACGGGTGGGTCAGTTTAAAACAGGCCATTCTCACCTCTCGATCTGGTTTGTGGGGTTTCATCAGTTCCACAGCTTGGCCTCTCCTCACAAGCATAACCTGGGAGTCTCCAAGCCAAGCCACATGCAACATATTTCCTCGGATGAAAGTCACCACCCCGGTGGTTCCACAACGCAAACTCTGTAATGGAGAAAAAAAAAGCCTACAGTTTTAAATAAGCAAACCAAAATCATTTCAAAACATGTGAACATGCAGGCTTTCTAGGATGCTTGCAGCCTGTTCTCAGGGGGAATGGGCAGCGCTTTCCTTACTGCTGTGACTGTTCTGCAACAGCCCCCCAGCACCAGTGCAAGTCATTGATTTCGCCTTGAATTGGAAGCACATTTCAGAAGCTGGGCTCAGCCAGTGATCTGCTGCTGTTCTAGCTGACTTCCCGAGCCTGCTTCCTATCTGCTGATAGAGATGCATGCATGTTAATGATCTCGGAGGGAGGTTTATTTGTAAGCACCTCAAGTTCCCTGCACTTAACTTAGCCCTGGCATAGGTTTAGGAGGCCTAGGAGGCAATCCATTTATTCTTGCTTTCTGGAGCTAAGAAAGATTTATGTTGTAGATGAGGAAAAGAAAAAAAAAACACAGCCCCCCAAGGACTAAACCTAGTTAGCATGCGAACATCAGAACAGCAGCAGCATCCTTCTAAATGAACTGGATGTTGTCAGAAGCGCGAGGGTGACATTTACACAGAACGTGAAGGCCACCACTGGGACCAGTACAGACTGGGCACCAACAGCACCGTGCTGCCCTCCCGCTGTGCTCAGCTCAGCGCCTGGTGCACCCTGCTAACAAAGGCAGCAGGAAGGTCGCTCATGGGGCAGTGGCAGTGCTGTGTGCCACACACCTCTGTTAGCCCAGCACACCACAGTCAATTTATTGATGCCTCATACCAGCATTTCTTCAGTCATTTTCATTTTTATCTTCACTATATGGTTCTGGGACTAAGGGGTGCTTTGCACCACCTGTTTGGTTCCCTGTCTTCAGTCATTTTCATTTTTATCTTCACTATATGGTTCTGGGACTAAGGGGTGCTTTGCACCACCTGTTTGGTTCCCTGATCCTCCTTAGGAGCTTCCATTCAAGCACACAAACAGATCTTGCCTCGTTTGCTGCCCCACTGCACTGGAAACTGAGGTTTGTGGATAAAACTAGGACTCCTACTCTCCAGGTCAACTCGCAGCTGCACCAGACAAGTCTGAAGTGTTTGAGAAAGCTAACAAATCTATGCAAATTCTGGTTGTTCCTGTCTGAGACCTGTTCTGATAGCCTGACATGCTGGAAACTTGTTCTGTCTGTCTCAGTGGTATGATATTCAGCCAGCTTTTTGTTTTGTTTTGTTTTGTTTTTGTTTGTTTCATACACAGAATTTGTCAGTTAATACTTTCAGAATCTAGCCCTTCTCTCCCACGTTTCTCAATCACCTCTCTGGCTGCCTTCTGCACAAAACGCTCATCGGTCACACGGAAGGCTCGGCACAGTGCCTCTGCCGGGTCATGCTGAAACATCTCCTGATGGACCATGTTCACATGGAGGTGGATGGAGGCATAGATGGCAGCATCCACTCCCCCGTGACCATCGAACACTGCAAAGTAAGCTTGCTCTTCTTGGTCCTGTCAATGAAAACAAATTGAGAAAACAACTAAAAGAGAAAGCAATGGAAACAGTTAATTGGATTGTCTCTCAAACTTTTGAGCCTGAGATTTGTGATGTCCTCTGTGGGCGTTCACCAGCATTAAACTGCACTTAGAGCCAGACTCCACCAGAAAAACAAGCTACTCAGACTATCTGCACTTTCATCAATGGGAAACAATACAGTTTGTGTGAAGTCTACATTGACACTGGAATCCATCAGGGATAAATGCCTGTACGGTTAAAATGTGAAGCCAGCTAGCCTCTGCTTTCATCTTCCCCCTGCCTCCTTTTTTAAATCTAATCCATATCACCTTAGGTGCCTGTTTTTAAAATACCCGTATGTACTCTCTCATCAGATAATTAAACGTGATTGTATTCACACATCAAGTACAGCAAAATCACTCATCTTCAAGTCAGTTTTCTCAGCTTCTCCTTATCTGTTCAAACAGAGAAACAAAGCTCTGTACCCAGAGACATCAACTCCTGTGCCTATTCAGACATATAACACACCAACCCGCTGTCAGTGCCAATTCAACCTTGACAGCCATCTCAGTGACTAGAATATTTGTACATTGTAATTTTTAAGTAATGGGCTCCAACACAAATTGGAATAAGAAAGCTGACAATTGACAGGCAAAGGAAACATCTGCCTCTGTTTGCATTAATATCATTTAAAGGCAAGAATTTGGATAGGGCATAGAAAATGGTTATTAAAGTGACAGAATGTAATAAAGAATCAATTGCACAGCAACCTGATCCCAATGGTAAAATTCTTGCCATTTTCTTTTTCTTGCCATTTCTCTGTGTCCAGTTTTATATCTCAAGGAAGAGCAAGCACGAGCATTTGACTGGTAGCCAAATAAAGAAATTAACAGAGGGAAGTCTGGTCCAAGTTCCAATAAATTACTCATGTTGCTAGATTCTTGTGCGAACTGCACTTTGTTCTGTAAATTTTGTGTTTGTTTGTTTAAACTTTCTTTCTTTGCTCTTGCTTTTGACTTCTTCCTACCAAAAGATAGGCAAAACACCTCAATCCTGCAGGTAATACAATGCATCAGCTGCCTCTCACAAACATAGGGCTGCCTTCTGCATATGGCAGGTCACTTCTTCGGCCACTGCATGAGTGGCTACATAAGATGGGGCAGAAACAAACTTTGTTTAGATAGTATTTCACCAGAAGTCTGCGAAAGTTGCTCTTTTATTTTATATACACTACACAGAAACTGCCATACAGCTGCTGTAATCACAGAATCAACTGAGCTCACTTAGGAGCATGTTTGCTTCCTGACGTTCCATCCTTCTCAGGTCCATCACATGTATGGCTTTTGTCTTCACAGTAAAAGACTGCCTAGTTCCCCCAGCAGTGTAAACTGTATTCAGCACATGTAGTTACCTTCCACAGAATCTCATTTTACCTCAAGGTTGAAGAGCATGTTGAAGTCTGGAATGCAGACGTGCTTGTCTTCCATTTTCCTGCGCATGTTCTTGATGGCATGGATGGATGTCTCGTAGTAGCGGTGGGGCTTCGGCTGGAGTGGGAAGTCTTTCACCCAGTTGCTGCAGATCTCATGGAGTTTGCTAAAAACTAAACGGGCTAGCTTCACTGTCTCAATCTCTGGGGGAAGCAAACACCACAAATAAAAGGCTAAGAGTGTTATTAAGTGAGATTTTTTTCTTTTGCATACATTACAAAGATGAAACAAAACCATTTTAGCCAAGCAGTTGAGATGGATGTCAGCAGGGAAATTCTGGCTGCTGATACATAAAAAGAGGAAGCCAAACTCACCATAATCAGCATTCATCAGTGCAAAGCTCATTGTTTGTCTTTTTAGTCTAAACATTCCTCTGTGCCTTTGGGGAACTCATTTGCAGCATCAGGAAAAATGAAAAGCAAGTATGTTTCCCTCAGCATTTGATCCCCCGTGTAGCTCTGCACAGGGTGGTGTAGCTGTGCCACAGAGCCCTGATAGGGAATTCTTCAAGGCATACAGCATCGCACACGAAAAACACAACCCATTACAGTGATGTATTGTTTCAGACCAAACCACCGATTCACAACAACACCTTACTGCAGAACTGAGGCAATACGGTAAATAAACTGCAGAAAATAATAGCATCCTTTTAAGATGCTCCGGCAGTGTACAAATTCGGGTACCTTCTTAGTTGCATAAGATTACTGTGAGATTCCCAAATAGGCAGCGCATCAAAGAAATCTGCACAAGCAAGTGAAAAAAAAACTATAAAGGTCTTAAATTTAAGAAAATGCTGAACTGTCACTCTTGAAAAGTATTTTAAAATGTGAAAACTCAGGCACTGTCAGTCATTCTGAAGTTCAGGGAAGGGAAACAGGAAGTAAGTATCAGAGTCGAACATACCAAAATCTCCTTTATCTTGGTCATTCACCAGTGCCAGAGATCTTCAAAGCTAAACAACAATCCCTACACGTCAATCACATCTCACAGAGGAATAGCTCAAATGCAAGAGTAGAACTGAGAGATGCTGTGGCCCTTCCCTCACAGAAACCCTGTGAAGAACCTACAAAGCAACATTTGCTGCTTTCAGTACTAGGTCTGCACAAGACGTGGGCTATAATGATCTGGAAGCCAAGATCCCTAGCAGCAAGTATCATCCCAGTTCCGCTGCTTATGAGTTGGTTCAAGCTTGATCTTCAAAAGCAGCCATTAAGCTGGAAGTAAGCTATACGTATAATCAAAGGAAGGAGTCCTGACTTCTGGAAATCATACAACTGGGTCACCCAGTGCCACCACAGGAATGAGTACCAGTTCTCCCTCTACACCTATCCTGCTCGCACCAGGGTCACCAGGAATCTCTGTGCTGTTTTTAAAGAGGGAACACATACAGCCTGAAATGTCCAAATTAAATTTTCCAGAAGGAAACCCCCATAGACTTACTCTTCCTTTTTTATTTTTATTTTTTTTTTCTAGTGGGCATATATGAAGGGGAAGGGCATACATTTCGGTGTCACATAGCTGTTATAATTCAGAGCATCACTCCAAGGGAGGAACGGAGTAAACCCATTTGCTGTGCTGAAACACTAAATACCCTTCCCCAGCAGGGAGTATTCGTACTGTCAGCATCATCAATAATTGCTCCTGAGGTTAAAACAGGAGAAAGGCCCACAACAGTCAAACCACCCCCTCACAGCTGTAAATTACTCATCACTCGTTAATGCTGCAGCACTGAGCCAGGGCTGACTCAGCTGTCATTGTGGTTGTGTCATGGAGAATTTCATTTCCCTCCTGCTGCTCCAAAGTCCCCAGTGATGGAAGTAGTACTTAATTCTACCACAGCTAGTGGGAAACCCAACTCAGGCATCATTATGATTTTTAGTGGAAAATCAGAGTACAGAGAATGGCAGTAATGAGATTCAGTTTCTTAGCACTTAAATTTTAAGGCCTCTCCTGAAAATTTGGGCAGTGTGACAACAGGGATCAGAACTCAGGTTTGTAGACGTGTCACTGACCAAGGTTTTCCTTAATTTAAGAACTCTGGTTTCTGACTAGCCAATGACCTCCTTCTGTCTTGGTTAGAGTAACCCCATCTCCTAGCATCTGGAAAGACTGGGTAATGGGACTTTGCAATTTGCATTGTGCAGTCTGCTGGGTATTTTTGATACCTCCACCTTGTAACACAGTCCACGGACTCCCTTGGTGGTTCTTTAACAGTGCCAAAGCTCCAGAAGAAAACCTTCCTCCCCAAATCAAGAAAACCAGATGTTCTTAGCTCTTAACCTGACCTTTCAAAGGAAAACAAATGTCATTCAATTCTCATTGAAGCTCCCTTGTTCCTCTCCGGTTCAACTGAAAGAGAAGAACCAGCCATGGCCTATGACTCTAAGATTCTATTCTTGGTATCCAAAGACACATGGTCACCCTGAATACTTCAAGCCTGTATTTTTACATTCCTGCATTTGTGGGCTCTGAACAGTTTTCTTTCTCTTCAGATTAGCAGTCTTCTTTCATGAGGCTTCTAGCTCCTTTCCAGCAGCACAACAGTAGTTTCTTTTACCAGTCCTAAGCATGCAATGATTTCTGACTTTGCTCTACTCAGAATGAAATGCGCCACTAAGAAAATTTGGATTTTTTTTTTCTTCTAGCAAATTCAAACTTGAAGCAAATCAGGTAGATGTCTTCTTGTATTATACAGAATAAAAATCTTTCTGGGCTTGTAAGAAAAGCTGACACAGAATTGGACATCAAAGGTAGAGAGCTAAATTCAGCTTGGTTTCACATTCTGCAGAAGTCAAGACATCATTAGGATGAACAGTGAACCCTGAGCACAAAAAATGAAGATGTAGAAATCCCATTTCCATCACCTGCTACAGCTCCCTTTGTTTTCTTTCAAAGCATTAAAGTCCCCTCTATGATATCAGTTAAGGGCACTCATCGATTCCAGCTCTCTAAGTAACTAGCCTGGGTTTCTCAGATGACTCCTACTAAGAAAGCTGGCGAGAATGGAGTTACTGATCTTTTGCTATTAAATCTCCTGCAGTCCTGCATGAATACCCCTAATTTCGTTATGTTTTTATTAGCCAAACCTTGTACTATTTAAGCTAATGCTCTGTTTTGAAAATTATCATTTCTGTGAAATTGCAGTATTCATATGAAATCGCTGCTTCACTGTGGTCCAGAAGATGTTCTCCGTCTTTCTCTATCCCTTTATTTTCATATTGTAATGCCTTACGCTGCGTCTGTAAGGGCATATTTTATCTTCAAGTACCTTCATTATGACAATTCACCCCAATGTACTATGTCTGAAGTCTCATACTTTTAGTGCCTGCTACAGCCCGTACACATACCAATCTCTGTTTGCATCTGTGTATTACAGATTTACTGATTTAAATATATTTAAATGGAAATTTCTGTAGGTGTGAGGTTTTTTTCCTTTTTTTTTTTCTTTTTGTTGAACTCTTTAGATATTCAGTGTGGAGGCTTAGTCAACATTTCCTTGGAGACTGTCAAATATTTATGCAAGTCTCAGAGATCTCAATTTGAAATTAATGAAGGCTGCTCAGCCAGAACAATGACAAATCTATTCCATTTACCTGCTCAGCAGGAGGAGGCAGCAGTGCCTACAAAAGGGAACCCATCACTTTTTTTTTTCCTCAGGTTTGCAAAGGCCTCTGAAAAATACATGAGAATCTTCCTCCTCAAGTAGCCAGATTTGTATCTCCTACTTAACCCCAGAATCTTTTGTTTGTTTGTTTTAATTGGGAATGAAGGGAATGGAGAAAGTGGCTTGGTGACAGTAATTTCCAGATGGAACAACAGAATTCCTTTCAATACATGTGAGGAACACTGATTTTTATTGTAATAAGCATCCCAGAAATTTTTTCAAGGCTGTTTGTTTAGTCAGCAGAATTCTGAAACATTTTAATGCATGGAAGGTACTTGGCCTTGAACTGGATGCTGCAAAAATCTTGACAGCTAACAAAGATAAATGGAGAAAAGGAAATTTTCCTCTTAAGGATGAAACATGTTTATACTACCCTGTGCTGAAACTATAAAAAAAAATAAATGCCATAGTAAAAACTACACTGACAAATAATTCAGAATTAATTTCTCTCCTCCTACATATCTTTGACTTTCCTCTAAGAATGAAGGAGAACAACTCATGCTTGCAAGCAAGCAGCAGGAGCACATAATCACAAGTGCTTGTAAAGAAATTCAGGGCCACCAGATACAGTCCTACGCTTTATGGAGATGCACTTAAAATAATATGGAGATGCACTTAAAATAAAGGATTGACTTACACCTGGTCTTACGGAGCAAAAATTAATAAAAGACACAAGTACAGCCAGAGAAAGGAACAGATAAGTAGAGAGAGAAAATGTAATGGTAAAAGTTGAAATTACACAGGTTAATATTCAAAAATGAGAAACCTCTGACTAAGAAACCAGCCACTAGTGCTATCAGGAGAGGTGGTGAATTCTCCATTCATCTTTTTATATCACAAAAGGGTATTACTTTACAAGTGAAGTTAGTCCAATCTCGTTCAGCTAGCTGGTAGCAGGAGCTAATTTAGGGAAAATCTAGTACCAATCACGTGGTAGACTAGATGGATCACTAAAGACACTGATGACTTTAAAACCTATGAGTTATCTGCAAGACAGTCTGGTACCCTATGTAAATGAAAGATCCATACCACATAGAATTGTACATTAGCATGCACAGATGTACTTACGTATGATCCCATCGGCATTGTCCACATGCTTTGGTAAGTAGTGTGCTGAAAGATCACTCTGAAGGACTTCATCTGAAGTTGCTCTAGCTAAAGCAGCGGCCAGAAACGAAGGGCAGTTACTGAAAAAGAACAGAAATACACATATATTTAGCACGGTAACTTGCAGTCAGGGTGATACATAACAATGCTTTTCTATAGACAAACTGGAATGTGGACCTTGTCCAAGCCTTGTAAAAATCCTGAGTCTTCTTTGTCAAACAGCACTGCAACCCTGCAGCAGGAGCTTCTCAAGCTCACCACAAAGATTTTAGTAGCATCGCATCATTCTTACATTCCTTACGTTTTAATGTTCCATTTCTTAGTCTTTATTTGCTTTCCAAATCTAGACTTGTCTCCCCCCCGCAGAGTTTGCCTTCAATCCTTGCTTAGTGCATACTTTCTACGTGTGCATTACACACTCTTATCTAAAGCCCCTTCTGTCCACCTCCTCCTAAGAAATGGAGTCAGGATTCCAAGGGATAAGAGAAGTCTTCAGTTTTCAGTTTCCAAAACCTTACCAAGCAACACTGAGTCAAGTTAAGGCCCATAGGAAGTCTGAAGTTGACTTGCATAAGGTTAAAAGGGAATTAAGCTCCCTTGCGAATGTTCTCCATCAAGAGAAAAGTGGCTTTAACTCACTGTAGCTTAATTAAACCTGATAAATTCCAAGGTTAATTAATCTATAGCAAACCGAGGCCACTTCAATGTACATTTTCCCATCGAAGAGGAGTTTAATAGCCCTTCATTTATGCATACCTGTGTATTACCCATTGGTCTGCCTTAACTTTTCCAGGCGTCTCTTGCTGAGGCAGCCTGAAACTTCCAGCTTCCAGTTATCATCAGGGGGAACAAGGCCCTGCTGAGATGTGTCCACCCCTGCAGGACCACGCAGACACAAGAGCTAGCTCTAGTCTCAGAAACAGCCCATCTGCAACAGAATCCTACATCAGCTAGCCCAAGGAGCAGGCCAGCCATGAGCAAATGCACTCGCTGAGCCTATTTCTCTGCTTGGACCCAGTAAGTCTGTGCTGATGCTTGCACCACGAGCAGAGCAGAGGTGCCAGCCTAGAAGCATCCGTCCAGCCAGGTCTGGAGTGGACAAACCTCCACGCACGAAGCACGGACCGAGAATGAGCACAGAGCAGAGCACAGAATGGCCGCTGCTTGCGTTCCCTCGTGGTTTGGTGCCCAGGG
Organism: Netta rufina; assembly: GCF_964035555.1. Lineage (NCBI taxonomy): Eukaryota > Metazoa > Chordata > Aves > Anseriformes > Anatidae > Netta > Netta rufina. The sequence continues at coordinate 8,960,812 of NC_140145.1, read as the reverse complement.
CAGATGGTTGCACTCGGGGCTTTTCCGAGAGGCCGTTGCACCCTCGTGTTTTCCAGATCCTTCATACCAACTGTTGCTACAAACAGCAGGGTTATGTAACACATTCAGGAAACGTACACAAACAGAGTCCTCTGACCCGTGTTATTCGCTATTCGACGCGTCCATCAATTATTTAAATAGCAGATGAGCAATAAATCTCTCTTTCCCGAGTGATGCGCTGTCACCAGCCGAGCTCCGGCCCTCGAAGTTATGCAGAGAGCCGCTCGCGCCGCGTTGCTGCGCCGCCAGTAAGAGCATTTCCTCGAATTAGCAGCTGAGCATTCCGCTCACGCAGCACGGCCGAGCCTCAACGTGCGCGCTAATGAAGCGCGACTGCTTGAGGAAATCAGCTGCCTCGGGCTGGCTCTGCCCAGCACCACGCAGAACTCTGATCCTATTTACATACGGCAACGCCTGGTGCTAAGAGTAATCAGCGAGAGGAAAACACACCGGGACCTCCTTCACTTCTGGCGCATGTAGAAGCTGATTTTCTATCTAGTCTTGTCTGCCTTTATTTAGCTCACAAAGAACAGGTTTTTCACTTCTATTATTAGCTCCCATTCCCCAGAGCCGCAGTACCGGTTGCTGTTCGTGTTGCATGCAATTTCCATGTTACAACAAAAGCAAGAGATTGCGATGCCTGGGACAGAATAATTATGTCAGCAGTTAGCAACACCACCAGAGCAGTGTTCTAAAAAAAAAAAATCCAGAGCGAGATTATTTATTATGGCACAACCTAAATAAAGCTCAGAAGAAGAATCCACGCTGAAAGCATTTACAAACAGCAGCCTCCCTCAGACGGCGCTCGCTTTAGGCACTCCCGTACTGGGACCAGCAGGAGCCCGCGCTCGTCCCCTGCCCAAGGCTCACCCTCAACAGCTCAGCACAGAAACTTTTGGGGAGAACCAAACTTGTTCCGTGCCCTTCAAGAACGGAAAAGGGACACTTGGGACCTCGACAGAAGAGGAGAAGGACCTCCAGCCACGAGCCCCTCTGCTGCATCCGATGGGGCTGGGAAGGGGGGAGGCCACGTCTCCAAAGACACACAGCCATGGGCACTCGTAGCTGGCACTTCAGACACTGTTTCATGTATAGGGACAGATTGCAAAACCAAAAGGTGCATTTACAGCCTGTGCAGCTGGACAGAGTGCTTCCCCCCTCAGCTCCAAATGCTATTTACGTGTCCCTGCAGCAGTTGCACCCAGGAGCTCTTTATCTAGCCAAAGAATGCATTTCCATTACAATACTAAACCTACACAAAAAGCCACTAAAGATGTTATTAGATAAATTAGAGGTTTTTAAGTACATCCTTCCTGATTCTCTGGCAGTGTGGGCATGTTTAGAACACCCACAGTTGCATTGCAGCAATCCTGGAATAACTCTGCTAAGGTAATAAATCAAACCTAAAAGTGGGCAGTTTCCATCAATTAAGTTTGAGAAAAACAGTCTGAAGTGGGTTTGACTCAGCCCACAGATTATTATGTTACCAGTTTAACACACAACTCTTCTCCTTGCTGATAGCGTTAAAGTGGCAAAGATTTTCCAAACATTTTCTCTGAGCTATTCCTCTGTGCTCTAAATCTAATCCAAGGTCTCCTACTGAAAAAAAAAAAGAGATGGCAAATTTAAAATTCTCATTGCAGGAAAGGTCACCATTGAGGTTTGAGTGACTTATCAATTTTGATAGAAAAGGTAGAGAAAATAAATTGGCTGAAGGCTTTCCTTCTATGTCTGGCCACTCTTTGTCCTAATAATAACAGCTGCCTGCCAAAGAATTAATTGCCCTTGACATTTGTTCATCACAAAGCTTCTTATGTAGCCTTTATAGGGCTGTGCCGTGTAAGCAGCAAAGTGACCAGATGCAGACAGATGATTTCCTCTTCCTGATTAGCACGACACCAAATTCACTTCTCTTACTTCGCTTCTGAGAGGGCTTTAGTTGAATTACTTCTCCCCTTCGAGGAACAGCAGACTGAACTGGAGCTTTTGACTGCTTTTAAAATAGATTACATCTTGAAGTCAAAGTGCTAGCAGGACACTTCATTATTGCTACACTGAGACAAATGAAGAACCAGGTCTGGTATCTTTGGTTTTAGAGTGAAAGCGAACACTCAGACAAGTACCTACTGCATCCCCCAAACCACCACAGACCCACACTCCAAAGATAACTCCCTCTAGTAGTCCTCAGCTGTCCTCACCTCTTCCTTCACCCAGAACAAGTGGCTGCAGACTGGATCCATGGGGACACGGGAGGTGCTTCGTGCCCAGCTGCTGGTGCAACCAAGGCTTACCTGCTGGCTGGCTGAAAAGCAATTCTTCCGCCCCGTTCCAGACATTCAAATGTTCTTAGTCATGAAGTTGTGGCAAACTGAAAGCAGGAGGGCACAATCTCGTTTAGCAGAGAGCTACGAGCTAGAATACCTACAACTATTCATAGCCATGCCACTAAATCAGGAGCTGACCTTGGATGTGTCACTTCACCACCCAGACCTTCAATTCCTCACCTACAGACAGGGGATGATAAGGGCACTTCCTGAGGGAGAGAAGGAGAGGAAGGAAGGCTGTAGGAGGCTTAATTCAATGTTCATGAAATACTCTGAGATTTCTAGATAGGTGCACAAGTGAAGGGAAAATATCAAGATGATATTTTCAACCTACACAAGATTTATGGAGCTCTCAGAGCTTTTTGTGCTCCATATTCTCTGTTCTCATCTGCTGCCAGAAGTGCTAAGAGGAATACCCAGGCAAGTGGGAGCTCTGGACAGGCAGGTTTCATCTCACGCAGGCAGCTAACACGGTCATAAACAACTGCACAAAGTAAACACATTTTGAAGCATCTCAAAAATGAGAAAACCATGAAAGAAATACATCAAGTTCTTAAAACTTGGTAATGCTGATGTTTCTGGAGCATTAGCACCGCTGATGGAAAAACGATGCTACAGGCACATTACTGCCCCTGACCAAAATACATGATTGAGTGCCACCAGAGCTGAGAATGCTTAGGCTGTCATGGTCTGGTGTAACTGATGAGGCATCACTAACTCAAATAAAGCAAGAAAAATGGACTGAAATGTACTGGTGCCTTTCAACGGCCAAAATGGCCAGTAAATCACAAAACATACAGCATTCCTATTACCTCAAGAAACCCGTGACACTACAGAACACCAATTGTTTTAGGTAGAATGAAACATGATTTAAATAGAAATGCTATTCAATCTGCTGAAACACAAAACAAATCCACAGGCACACGGGGTAAAACATCGTATCTAGTTTCACACAGCAATCCAAGACCAAGAACATGACCTGAAAAGAACCAAGTACAGCACATTCCCATAAGGCCTATAATTTACTGTGTTAGTAAAAGGCTTTACAGGGATGACAAGCTAACGGCACCCTTTCCAAATACATTACACTGGGGATGCAGTTTGGTAAACACTCCTGTGTTAATGTGGCCTGCTGCAAGTTCTTGTTAGAAAGCAAGTCCTGCAAGAATTCAATTTAAGAAAGCCCTCATTTGTCCCCCGCCTGTATTTACAAAACACTCCAAAGCCTCATGAGACTTTTTCCAGATGGAGCTTCCGACGCAGCCTGGAAGCTCTTTGAAGAAGCCTTTAAAGTCTTTATTATTGAAAGTTCCCATGCTGAGAGCTGCAGCAGTAACGAGCAGAGAAATTCTTTGGGAAGGTCCTTTGGCTTTTTCCCCAGCCCTCTGTTCAGCCACCCCTCGTTCCAGCAGCCAACCAGAAAGACAAGGTACGAGCTGAGGATTTTCTGGTTGTCTCCCAACTTCCTTACGTCAGACAGCCTCAGAGAGGAATATTCTGTTAAGCAGTCATTAGACCCCACACCGATTACGGGTGTATGCTCTAATTACGCCAGCCAGATGCTATTTCCAGCTCCTGGCTCTGCAGGTTCTCCTCTCCTTACTCACAAAGCATCGCCTTCCCCGTGAGCTCACCGCTCTGCTCCGACCTGGGCTGTTCTGCTGCTCTGCACAGCAGGTGAAACTTTAGAAGCTTATTCAAAGCCTTGTCACAATGGACAAATGGGCTACATTTTTTTCCTAAAACGTAGCGAAACCCTGCACTAGATTTTAGCTGCAGTGAGTTACTAAAACAAGCAAGCAAGCAAACAAAAAGAGAAGAAAAACAAAACCAACAATGCACCTCTCAAAAGATTGCATAACCAAAGCTCCTTGAGAAGTCATTTGAGCTGGCAGTGTTGAGACAGTAAAGATGCTTGATAAATCTGTCTGAAGGAGCTGAAAATGTTCTACACAAGGAAGCTGCTATCTATAGGCTTCCCCGAGACAGCTGCCTGGCCACATTCAAAATGATTCTGTCCTTGTGGTGACAGTTGTGAGCAGCAGAAATATAATACACCACCATTACAAAAACACACTGCTTCTGATATGTTCACCATGCCTATATTCCACACAGACACTGCAGGGGTAAATAAACATTTGCATTAGTAAATATTTAACCTTTTGCCTTGCACTCACTGCCATATCTAGAGCATGATCAAGTTTATATCGATGTTTTCCTACAGATAAGTCTATCTTAACTAGATATTAAAAAAAAGAGAGGTGCACTGCTCATCAGGTAACATCTCCAGCAGCTCGACTGAGATGCACCAGAGCGCCCCTCAGACTCCAGCATTTATTGCTGTAGTCATTTTGTAGTAGCCGTATCTTAGTTGTCAAAGCATTTACGGTGGCTATGATCTCAGAAATGTCCTAAAGGCTTCACAGATAAATATAGCTAATGAGAATAAAATTCCTTTTGTAAGAACAATATTTTCCCTTTGCAAATTCTTTTTAGGCTCTTTTTAGGACGTTTTTGCTAACGGTGAATAATACAAGTTCTCAATTGACTTGCAGCCACTGAAGGTCTATCTCATAAAACAGAATAAAACCTTACATTAAGCTCTTATTTGACAGCTATTACTTAGAGATACTTTATAGTCTCTCTTTTAAATAACCACCTTAAAAAAAAATAAAATAAAAAATCCCTTGAAACAAGCCGTTTACTGTCACTTGTTAAGCACTATGAAGAGATTCAAAGAGATTGGTTTTCACTTGCTCACAAACTAAGATAAATTACCCTAACCTGGGAAAACATTCAAATTCTGTCCTTGTTTTCTTTTTTTTAGAGATAGGAAGAGTCAATAAACTGCTCTCTCTAGTAAAGTATATGTGAAATAGATATGAATGGGAAACTCTGGGAAATTACGTTTGGCGATCAGATGGGAAATTTGCAGGAACACACAACTCAATTAGTGCGTGTTGGCACCGATCCCACTAAAGGGCTCAGGTGCTGCACTCATCTGTCATGTTTTTTTGCTAGGATATCATAGATAAAGAAGTAAAGAAAGCAGTGTGCTGCATGGCACAGCAAACCACCTAATAATTAAAAAAAAAAAAAATCAGGAGAGGGAGCAAAATTAAAACACTGGCACAATGCTGAAAAAAATTGCTCATGAAAGCGTGTTTGCAAAGCCATGGTTTATCTACCCCATCACCTGAGCAGCTGGGAGAGCTGCACAGGGCTCCCTGAGCCCTGCCTCCAGCCGAGCTCTGCAGGGACACAGCTGCTCCGACTGCCAGCCCCGGAGGTCCCGAGGCAGCTGGCTTGGGGTTTGTCTGTGGGTGCCAAACCCAAGATCGGGGGCCTTTCCAGCTACACCCCCAGCCTCTCTCTCTTTCAGGACACTACGCAGGCTTCCTAGCACGCTGCTTGAGGAGTTAATCAGGGGCAAGAGAGGGGGGCACTGCCCTGGACAGGCACTGTGCCCCCAGCCCCGCATCATTCCCACGATTGCACCGCGAGCTGCTCACCCAGGAGCTGGGTCTGGCCCTCCAGTGCTGCCAGACCAATCCCACCCGTACCTGGCAGGGGCCGTTCTCACCTCCCCTGCCACCAGGTTTCAGAAAATGTCTGGTATTTAGTTGTCATTCAGACTTCAACCCCGCTTTCAAATTTTATTAAACCTGGCCTGCAAGGGTGAGTGGATTGGTGGGAGGACCCTGGTGGGCAGACAGATGCACAGCTGTAAAAGCCTTGTTCCCTTACAAGCCAGACTTTTGAAATTAACTTTTGGAATGGTGTCACTAGAATTTCATCCTCTGATACAGGTCATGAGAGGAAACCCTTGACTTTTAGCTTATGCTCTTCAGTGTGTGAATTAGACTCAGTCTAATCCATGTTGTGCTGTGCAGCAAGTCTCTCCTTCCTTCCTCTGAGGCCTACGTGCACGTGACAGTGCAGAAAGCTAAGGAGATACAAGCAAGACAAAATAAAAAGTCAATTCTGTCTCTGTGACAAGGTACAATGTCACATAGGCTAGTATATGTTTAAAAAACAAATGCTACCGACAAAGCGTCCACCCAAATATTTGTGATTTTGTGACTGACGCCAAGAAATGATTGACGTGGAAGGGATGACCTGTGAAAATCCAAACTACATAAAGCAGCTCCTACAGAGCTGTTTTGCTGAAGACATTGTCTGCATATTGTCTTTGAAACCTAACTACGATTTCTCTAGCTCATTCTCACAACACGGCAGTTTTGAGGTTACTCAAGTATCAGGCTCTGCAGAGCTGATGCCACCTGCATTAAAGCCTGCTTTTAAAATGACAGAAGTTTATAATAACATGAAAAACCCTTAAAAAACGTTCAAGGAGCTGAAAGGAAAATTACTGCAAAAAATTGAATTCCCAGAAGAGACGCTATGATAGTTTTCTTCATTACATCAAAGTGCTGAAGATATAAAGTTTGCTCTTCAAATCATATTCCAGGACTAGAGTACTTCAGAGGTGCATTACACTCCCCTGCTATCATAAGAAAGGTAAACCTAAACTTCGAAGGAAGGCAGAGAAACTATTTCACTACAGAAATGGACCAGAATCCAATCACAACTCTGAGCAGCTGAAGCTGCCTCTATGTATTAGTCTCTCCCTGTCTAAATTAGTCCTTTCCTGTCTGAGCAGTAGGATTCTGAGGGGTTGGACAGTTTTTTTTTTCAATTTTACTTACTGCTATAAAGCATACTTTAGAAAATTGAAAAAAAAATAACAATTTTTTAAAAAATACCATCAGGTCACTTATTTGATAGGCATTTGTTATAATGCTTAGATATCTAGGGCTCAGCTATGTAAGTACAACTACACAGTCAAATATCTATATTCACCCTATCATTAATTAATCAAAATAAAGATTATTGGCATCACCCAAACACCTGAGTCACATGTGACTTTCAGGAATTTACACTGAAACAAAGTATTTGTCGTTGCTGTTGTTATTGTTTTACAGGGATTAGCTTGAATATTTCCAGGGTGCTTTCTCTGCTCAAACAACTGCTCACCATCGGAGTGACACACATACCTCGTCACCGAAGGCTTCTGGCTGCCCCTCCAAGTCCCCGTCACTGCCTACTTAGCGTCCCCATGCTTGGAGTGGCAACGGAGTCTGCATCTATGCAAGATGCACGCCTACCTGGAGGAACACATTTCTTAACTGGGAAACCAACGTCAACAACTATTATCTCACAGGGAGTTTCTCTGCCAGGCTGGGGCCTGTTACAAAGCTCTACAGGACATTAAAAATGTCATTGATTTCTCTCTCTTTGGCTCTCAGTCAATTTGAAAGTCAGCATAATTCAATATCTTTCTACTAGTTCCATTAGCAAAGAAAGGAATCCATGCTTCAATCTGCGCTGCCTTATTGGAAAAAGTAATTTAATTTTACATCTGAAAGCGTGCCAACATCAGCATAAGACCATACATAGTATACATAAAATTTAATTTACAAATTCTGTATTTTGTCAAGCTAGAATGAGACGCTGACTAAAATCAATGACAGCGTCTGAACTTGTCCTGAAGATATTTACATATACTCTTTTTATTTCAGGTACTTTATGTCCTAGCTGGAGTTTTGATGATCTCTCCTTACTACATTGTATTAATGACCTACTAGCCAGAGCAGTTCATCTTGCACACAATGTTGGTACAGCAGGCATGCTTTGCCTGAAAAGTTCAGACATACCATTTACTTACCACTACTTCATCTCCTATTTTTTCTCCCTGCTAAAAATACAATTTCATTGATATTTCCCTTAACTTGAAGAGATATGCTGTATACAGTCAACATGTCCAGAAACAAAAGTTAAATAAGAATCCCTCAGTGTAGAATATCTATTTTATCTCAGATCAGATTAACATGCCAAAGTTCTCTGATTACTAGCCAAAAAGAAAAACGTATTCAACTGTGTAGTAGTTTGCTTGATTTCAAACAAATGAAACAAAATGCTCTATAGCAGTACATACTGCTCTCTTCATCTATATCTCTACTGCAGATCATTATTAAGGCAAATAAAAGTAAAATGACTTCTCAAGAAAAAAAAAGAGAAAGAGGACAATGAATCTACAGTACCCATTCAAACAAACTGCTTACACCACACAAAGCTATTCCCCAAATAATTGTGCCTGTATTTATTGAAATATTTGTCTTCATGTAAATGAGAAAAATAAAAGTTGCAGGCCAGGCTTTTCAAATGACATTTGATCACTTAACTTCTTTCAAACCCTTGGACAAATATCAAATATAAGGCAAAACACAGCCCGGAAGATTTACGACCACTGAGTCAGCAGAGAACATTCTCTCTCCCTTCTCTCTCTGGTGAGACACAGTTCATCGTACAAATGGCTTGGGTGTTTACGCCAGATGTAGGATTAGATAATTAGTCATCTGAGTCCTGGATGTCAACTCTTTTGTGATACAGAATTTATTCCAAATGCACCATTTATAATCAGTTGACTTGCAAAAGCATTCTGGTGTTATACAGTAATACATCTTATGATGTACAGCCAAATATCTGCCACTCCATAGCAACATATTCTATTTCTGCTGTAGCAATACCCTGCCTGAACTTAGCCCTTCCAATGGCTTCATTTTTTGTCTGTAGGGTAGGGATAATGACAGTGACCTTTGGAAAGCAGTTCCAACTCTAGTGGTGAGTACTGCCAAGGAGGAGTGGGTATTAGTAATTAATCCCAAATCAGGGAAGGAACAGGAGATCTGCAATTCACTTGCACTGATCGCCAGAAAATATTGCTGCTCTTTTGCCTACATTTCTGATATGCCAGAAAATCAAATTAAAATGAAACACGAAAAGTCCATACATCTTGAAAAATCATTTGAGAGGTAAACAAATAACTACAAATACATTCAAATATTAAACACCGGGGAAAACTAAAGATTTATCCAGAACTTCAATTTCAAAATTACCAACACTGATGTCCACTGAACAAGACACTAAAGGGGTAAATGGCTCTAAGATCTGAGCACATGCTCTTTTACAGGAATAAACTTTTGCTTACTTGGGAAGGATCACAACCTAATTCCCCCTGTCACTTACCCTCTGCAGAATTGCAAAGGATATTCATGGTAGGGTTTTAGTTATTTTTCTTCAAAGGACAATCAAAATGTTTTAGCTACTCTGTTTCACATTAAAGTCCCAAATGCATTCTATTCTACTGAGCCACATAGTTATTTCAATCATTCTTAATAAATAACAGTTGCCAGTAGTAGTTAAGCCAACAGATCTGAATTATTTATAGTGCTGAGGAACAGAACAGCAGATAAAATGCATTAGGGCCTTTCAGTTGTTCTTGCCTGAATGACACAATGGCAGCCTTCAGACGTTTTTCCAAAGGCTGGTGCTATAACACATTCTGCTTCCAATCCCGATTTAAAAGATTTTCTACAGAGAAAACAGCCAAACCTACCACCATCCATCTTCAGTGATCGTATTCACAAAGAGCGGGTAAGAGATCTGCCCAAATATAGTACAATACCATGGATTTTAATTTGATTGAACTGGTCATGTTCAAACTACTCTCTTGTATTATTCGACAGGACTTGGTTACTTAGATGCCATTTAGCATGGCTCTGTTTGCTAACAGTTATGTATGTTAACAGTCTAGAAGCACCTCATGACGTTGAGCTCGGTGTTTCTCTTTTCCTGTGCCTATATTCCTTCCTTCCTTCTGCTGCAAAAAAGCACAGCTATCATCTCCATTTTACAATGGCAAATCCAACTTCACATTGAAGAGTGGAATGTGGAAACCCCAAGCCTCACCCTTCCTCCATGCCTAGGGTTTTTAAGAGACCAAATCATGAAACACCGGACACAGGGAAAACAACAGGGACAGAAATTATCTCAACTACACCTGACAAATTATGTCAGCCGCTCTCACTGAGGTTATGCTCTTTGTGGCTTAAAAGATGCATTCAAGTATCTGTCTGGAGTGATGGATGGGATGGAGTACCTCTGCTGACCTCTGTCTGGGTAGAAGCCTGGAGGAACGTCCTGCTTCCCCCACCATGTACGCACATCACAGGGGACTGCACCAGTGTGAAATGCTCTACGCACGATCGATTCACATGGAGAAGCGTGCCCACAAATGACAAGGAGAGATTTACACGCAGATGCTGCAGAGAGAACTGGGGGAGTAGTTGTAGCACCATAAGCTTAAGCCAAACAATTTTCCTTTTATAGTTCACCTTCGCTTTCTATATGGATCTATTTACAGCAGGAAATGCTGTAATTTGTAGTGTTTCCGAAGAGTAAAATGAATTAAAAAAAGAAAACCTGGAGAGGTAAAAATAAATTTAAAAAAAATGAAATAAGCCAGAACAAAAACCCATCCTCTACCCAAATACTATAGAAACAAGGGGAAAAAATCACTTTGGGCTCATGTGAGGGCATTAAGGCATCTGCAAGTGGCCCCATCACGTGCTGGATTGCAGGGATGAGCCTTAGTATCCAAGCTGTCAATCAAGCAGGCTCAAGAGACACGGCTCTTGGTGGTTCCCTGCTCCCCCTTCCTTGGCCGAGCTTCCCAGCTCCCCCCGTTCAGAGTTATTTAAAATCTACGCTCATTTTACCGAGACCGCTGCGTTGAAGATGCCATACGTCACAGGGGTGACCATGCTCAAAACAAGAAAGCTTCTGCTTTGGGTAAAGCAGGTCCTGAGCCTGCAGAGCACACAGCTCGCCTGCAGTGTGCGTCTATATATAGCTCCTTTTGCGCACAAAGGCTATATGAATTCATTCTGAACAAGCTCAGGATTTCAAACAAGTCTGCAGTGCTTTAGCCTCTCCCCCATCCCAAAAGGTACAGTGAATTATTTAAAACCTGGAAAAGATGTTCTAAAATTATTTCCAGCACCACTTAAAAACAAATCTGTATACGCATTCCCATCACTGTTATAAGGTCAGATGAAAGTAAGAGCTGCCAGCTTTTACAGCTATGGCATTACAAAGTAAATCTTGTAAGTTTATAGGCAATGGTTTTCTACCTTGAACTTCTCCACACAACTTGGAATCTACCTGTCCATTCACCAAAAACTGGGGCTTTGTTTATGCAAAAGAATCAGCCTTTTCTTAAAGACTTATTTGTGGCATTTTATTTTGTACGAGCAATGTTGGATTCACCCACTTACTTCGCCCACCTCAGGGGCGATAATGCTGCCCCCATCTATTGCGGCTCATGTAGAAATAACCCAACACCTCGTCTTTCTCTCTGCCCCCCTCAGGGAAGACTTATCTTTTCCCATAAGTTTATTATTAAACCTGTGATCTCTTCAGCAGGCAGACAAGCTCTAAATATAAAGAACGACTGTTACATAATGCCTCAAGAAAGGAGGCAGCAGACAACACCCTGTAGACAACACAACCCTGAGTAGCAGAAAAGTGGAAAGGGGGTGAACATCTGTGTTACTGTCTTGCCTTTGCCTAGTGCCTGGACTCAAGTCCGTCCTGTGCACAGCAGAACATGGAAGCACCTAATATATGTGTAAAACTTCGTTTTTATTTTTATGGAAGAGAAGCAAATGCAAACAAGCAACTTTATCTGGAGGTTAATTCAGGATCTAGCAAAAACTTACTCAGATCAGAAGACATCTTCCCCAAACACAACAGAACTTGTTTGAAGCTCCCCGACCCAGGACTGTAAATAATACACTAGTGAGGACTGACTCACCCACGGTGATGAGTAGGCTCAAAGCTTCTTCAAACGGAGCAGCGTCACAGTTATAATCAGCAGTTAAGAGAGTTACTTAGGAGTCACACTATCAATTACAATGGTAATGCATATTCAGGGCGTAAGTGATATGCAGACAGAGAGAATATGAAATCAAAACATTAATAAAAAATAAGGAACCTTTGGAGTCAAATGATTATCTTCTATATCTACAGTGCTTTATACATACCCAAATGATTTATCATCTAAAAATAAACGATCACTTCTACCAGCATGACGTGCAAGTTACCTTGGATGAAAACCAGCACATTGCTAATGATGGATAGAAACATTACACAACTGTTTTGAACAAACAGCAAAAAAATGGTACACAAAACAACAGGAGGAAATCTCTACGGAAATTTAAGTTTTCTGAGCTAAAATTTAAGCACAATAACGTGAATATCATCTTGACTTACTACAGCCATGATGGGATTTTCCATGTAAATGTGAACTGTAAGAATTATGTGTCTACCTCCATGTCTCATCCTGCAAACCACATCATCCTCTCATCACTCTTTGGCATCATACTGAGACACTGACTTGAAAATAAACACTCAGTGTCTGTATCTGAAATATAGACACACGTTTATGGGTGTGTCTGTGTATTTTAAATTATGAACAATCACCACAGATTCCTTGGGAAAAGGAAGAAATAAAAATACTAAAACAGAGAAAAGATCAAAAGTCACACAAAAGCAGGTAGCTAACCCGGGAACCACATCATTAAGTCACTGTGCCAAGTAATTGGAAATAAAGAAACTCAATCAATTCTGCTCCCAAAACATGAAGCCAGTACAAACTCTATCAAAGATACTGGCCTCTACAAAGTAAAGAAACACAAAGAGGCCCCTAAAAAGCACAGTTCTGTACTAACGATAGCAGTAAATTAGAATAACAATTATATAAGCACAAAAGAGCAAAGTCAGGAGGAAGCAATGAAGTAAGGATGAAATTCAAGTATGTTTTTTTAGCTGGAGAATTCTGTGAAAGAGTGCAGACAGACCATGAAAAAAGCTGTTAGTATAAGAATTTTTAACTATCAATAGAGCACCAAATGCAAAAAATACAATAAAAATCTGTATTCTAAAACCATACTGAAAAGTAGCAATGAATTGTTTTGGTTGGACTTAGCTGTAAAAGGCTGCTAATAGCACGCAAGTGATCCATCAGAAGTACAGTCAGGCTGCACAAAGACTGCCCCTAGGGCAGATAGTTTTCAAATAAAAATACAGGTGGTACGCCCGCATGAGTGAGCTTTTTACTGATGCATGGAGTCAGCATAAAAAGACGCAACTGTGACCAACTGCAATTGGTTAGATTGAAAATAATATACCAAGAAAAGAAAGATTAGGAACACCAGCTGAGCTCAGAGATAACGCAGGAAAAGTTACTGTTAAAGCAAGATTTAAGTTATAATAACACAGCGGTGGTAAATTGGAAGATGTAACATGATAGGAGACTACGCACTGCTCCCAGTTCTGCACCTGACAAACGACACTTCTTCCAGCAAATCATTTAATCTCTACACATCCATCTATCTAGGTGTCAAATAAGTTTATTGCCTTCAAGCTTTGGAGAAGTACCGTGAAATTTAATTCATTAATACCTGGAAACTGTGTTTTAATGCTTAGGTAGAAGGTGCTGGGAAAGGACACCACATTACCACATTAAGACTGCCTAATAAACTGAGTGCACACTTAGAACAAGGATTGCATAATTCCTGTTCTGGACCATACACAGCACGGTCCCTCAGGTTTTATGAGCAGTACCAAACTAGTTATATTTATACAGCAAAACTCACACATGCTTACAGGCTATGCTAACACATAGATACTATCAACCTCTGGCTAGCACGCACAACAGTAGCAGGAAGAACGCAGCAGGATGATCCTTGGCATATCGTAGTGACCAGGGACAATCTTTGCAGGGAGCTGGAAAAACACCTTACCAAAAATAAAGTCAAACCATTCAGGCCTATCTGTGCTTTCCTCCTACAAAAGGATTTCTGCAGGAGCAAGGACAAAAAATGCATCCTGATAACATAAACAGCATATCAAACAGGAAAAACAACAACAACAACAACAACAACAAAACAAAACAAACAACAAACCAATTTGCTTATTAATAGTAACAGTATCGCTACTACAGAACTAAATCTGTGAATCTTGTGTTGCTTAGGTATAAAAACTCAAAGGTGTTTAAAACCACATTTCATCATCTGTTCTGCAAAATAACAGGCTGAGGTGTGTTTCGCACCTGTTCTTCTATAACATCTTCTGGAAAAGGCATTCAAAATTGTATTTGCTTAGTGAGACCCTCATCTCCCTCTCCCGCTCGCGCTCTCTCTCTCTCTCTCTCTCTCCTATTTCAATTTCTGTGCCCCAGGACTTCCTCTTTTCTTTCTCTTGGGTTACTGTTGTAGGATGAGAGGGTGCGGTCACAAACCAGGAACATCAGTGCTCTGGTGGCATAGACAATTTTGCATTTGCTCCAGAAATATACAGAAAATAAAGGAAGAATCCTGCTTTATCCATGTGGTCAAAAACATTATTCTAAAATCTTAATCTAAAAAGTACTAAAAAAAGCAGATGGAAAAACTAAGGGTGTAGGAAAAAGTAACTTAACTCCAAATGTTTCCTGAAGTTACTGTGAATGAGAAGTTAGGGACTTGGTTTTGTATGCCCTGACAATGCTCAAAACTTCCAGAAATCCAAACAAAACACCTTGGGTAATTAAACTCAGTTCTTCCCTTCAGTGTGAGCAAAAAGGAAAACCTTCAAACATTTGTAAATGTAAATGTAAAATACTGTAGATTTTTCTATGTGTAGCAAAAAGGCAAGCTCAGTCCTACACTGCCGATAGAGGCTAGACATACAGTCCTCACCTTTGCTTTTCTATTTGAAAACTTAAAAACTAATTCAAATTAGATTAATAAACAGTAGCAAAATCAAATACAGAGGAATGCAAAGGCAACAATATGAACTCCTCGGGGATCAGGGAAATTAAACAAGAATACTTTAGAGCTCTGTTACAAAACAACAATGCTCTGGTGACAAATCTCACCCTTGTATCAAAACTCTGTATTTTCTAATATTCAGCCTGTTCTTTTTGATCAGGGCTGGTTACATAACCATCAGCCATGCCATGATTTTGCTGAAATCATTCATTTAAATTATAGATTTTTATTAGCACCAAAGACAGCTAGAAAATCAATTCATTCCCAAATAAAGTACAGCAAGGTTGGGGCCTTAGCACTGATCCACTTTCATGTGGGCTAGATGGTGGTAAAATAAAATGCTTAGGACAATAAAAGAGATTCATAAGCTCAAGTAACCAAAGAACAGAGAAAAAAAAAAAAAGGAAAACAATGCAGACAAGAATGCAAATCTGCCTGGCTCTGCTGTTAAGAGCCAAGACAGAACGTGCTCTCCTACCCAGAAGGACAGCCTGTGGCAGGAAGTCTGAAAAACCCAATAAGGATAACTGCCTGGGTCCCCTGTTTATAGCTCTGTATTAATTCTTGATATTTAGCACGGCTTGTCAAGAACAATGCGGTATTGCACAATTCTTCATGAGGCTCTTCTGCCTTTTAGCTATGAGTCACCATTGTATTAGGAAAAAGTGAGCTTAATTTAGTAAACACAGAATGGTATATTACATATTTTCTTAAGGTTTCTGATCCAGGGGGCTACATTTAATGTTTTTTAAGCAGCTGTCTCATTTCTTCCCACCCCCTCTTTTTTTTTTTTTTTATTACATAACACTATGAAAATTTTGTTAGTCTTCAGTAGGCGGCATCACAGGAAACACAGTCATGAACAGGAGAGAAAGGGGTTTCCACATTTGATGGAGGACTTCAGATCTCTGCAACACTCCCTCTACTGCACAGATGGCTTCAAAGGAGAAAGGAATTTTCCCTCAATATACCTCCTCTTGCAAAGTACACTGTCCAAACTTTCTAAGAAATGGCATGAAGGAAAATGAGAAAACTGCAAACAAATATTAGCATTGATAGCGACTTCTTAAGTATAGATCTAGTGTTTGAACAAAGAAAATGTCTAAATACTGATAAGAAAACTTCATTTATGCTGGAAAAGGGAGAGTACTTGTGCCCTTTTTAGTAGATACTCTGAGTTTGCTGTGATCCCAAGTGAAAACAATAGCGAATCTTACTGATTTTAACACCTCACTGATCAAAGATCTTCTCCGATGTTCAGTAGTGATTATGGAAGGTCTGCACGGAAAGGGAACAGCAATGTACAATAGGACAAGTCTGAATAACTCTTCAGTTTAAGTATCTCCAATGCCTTAGCATGTAAGAAAAAAAATTGTGAATAGAATGATCGAGATCAATTTGCATACCTGCTACTACAATAATTGAAGACATCTTACTTATGGCATTTCATTCATAAGAGAGATTTACATGCTGATATATTTTACTTCCAAGTTAGAAGGTATTTGTCTTTCATTGTAGTTATTTTCTGGAAGTTGTTAAAGGAAAATGGTGAGAACTATCAATAAGAGAGAGAAAAGGTGAGTAATAAGTCAGCTCCACAGATCCATCTGCATCCTACACCTGCCACAGCTTCTGATATGGGACCAAGATGGCAGAGAGTAACTGGACATTTGCTTCTTTCTATCTTCTGTGTGCATATGCATAACCCATTACTCTTTCACACCCCACGCCCTAGCCCAGGCACACACACAGCAAGCTGACTCCCCTGGTCACACCTCTGGTTTGTGCTGCCCGGGCCTGACGAGCTGATGATGAGCAGAGAAGACCTCCCAGGTTTTCTTTGGACATCCTTCCAGGACAAACTATTTCCTCCAAATGTAATTGCTGTGATGTGCAGGTGCAGAAAAAGACAAGAAATGTGAAGCAGTTGGGAAACAGAGGGAACACGGGGAAAAAGTCCTGACAGTATTACAGGATGTTCCAATAATCAGACCATGTTTCCCTCCAAGTTTTACTATTGGAAATCAAGTGCCTGTTGAAGTATTGTATTTTAATGAATCTAAAGCAGCAAGCAATTTAAAAGAAATGCAGATTTCTCATGACATGCTGCTTCATGATGAATCCCTTCGCAAGTGGGAGGACTCAGGGAGACACTTAGATTTACATACATTTGAGACCGAAAAAAGCTGTTTGACTAAGCTGGGATTGGGTCTTCCTGTGGAGTCTTCCAGACAGATCTGTCTGGAGGCTGCTGTAACATCCACTGCAAGATTGCCTCAGTCTCAGGTAAAATGCATAATTTAACTTCAGAATACAGTCTTAAAGCCATCATACCAACCTCTTCTTTTTACCATTAGCACAATACTTCAAGGTCATTCAAGCATAATATGTAATCTCTAAATTATGATTTCACCTTCCTTTTAAACAAATAAAGCATTAGTCCGTTCTATCATTGTCCTACAAATTTTAGATCTGACTACATGCCATTTCTGACAACCAGATTTATACCCCTCTATTAAAGGCTACAGTACGCATATCACAAAAATACTAATTTAATGCAAATCTACATAATATTTAAAAAAAAAAAAAAAAAAAAGGATAGTTTATTTAAAAGCTTTGTTAGACCCAACTTTATATAGAGTATCATCACACAGCAGAATAGGTAACGAGTACCTATGGCTTTTTTCCTCATTATGGCCAGTGCACTCAAGCAGTAGTAATTTTTTTATAATAAACTTCATCTGCCAAAGATCTAGGTGAAGCCTAAGCCACTCACCAGAAAATATCAGGATTCACAGCTTGGCAAATGCGGAAGAGATTTTTAAGTATCATCCATTTGCTTTTTGGCATAAAAACCAGTGCTCCGCTATCAATTTCTGTGCGTAAGAGATCCAGGATAGAAATAGCAAGAAGCATGCGTGATAATGCTTGCGGAAAGGAGTTTACCGAAAGGACAGATAAAAACTGGCAGGAAAAATTCAAACGTGCACCGCAGCGTTCACATCGAGACAGCTCCTTCACAAGGCACATCCCTTCAGCCATTACTGCACTTCCACCGGTTACAATTTACCTTCCCCTTAGGGAAAAAAGACATTCAGATTTTAAGAGAAAAACGTAAAATCAAAGTACGAGGAATTTGGACGCGGTGGCAGAAAACAGCAGATGGCCAAAGAGCGAATACACGCCTCAGTTCACTTCTGGGCCTCTGGTACCGCTCACAAGCCAGTGACGCCAGCAGAGCCCCTCTGCAGACTTGTGCTCCTGCCAGCACACGGGGGTCACTTCCTACCCCACCGTGCTGGAGCCGAGACGTCTCGCAAAGGCAGTGGTTACTCACCACAAGAACCCTGGAGCTGCAGCCATCCTGTACGGACACGCGTTCATCCTCTAATGCCTACCGGGTTCCAGGAGTAACGCCTGGTTTTGGATGCTTCTCCTCCAACCAGACAATACCCAAGCTACCTCAGCTGCAAGATCCTGGTTTAAAAAATGCAAATATCAGAGGGAAGCAATCAGAGAGCAATGAGAAAGAACGAAGGTTAAGGAAGTACTGCCCATGCTGAAATGAGACAGGAAACATGAAACAAGGAGACAGATGAAGACGTTATATAATCTTCTGTGTTAATGAGAATGGGACAAGTATTATTGAAAAAAATAACAGGAGATTCAGATTAGGTGGCAAGAAAAACCTTCCCTCTCTAACTAAAATCACCAAGAACATTAACTGCCTGCACAAGGATGTTGCTGGATCTCCACTGCCAGAAATTCAGAGAAGAGGGCAGACAAATACCTCTCAGGATAGGGTTGAGATTCAGCGTGTTCTACCTTGAGGTAGAAAGATGGACTAGATGACCTCCTGAGCTTCTTTTCAGCCCTATTTTCTATGTTTTTTCTATTCTATTAAAAACAGGTGAAATTTCCCTTAGCTCTTTTCCTTAGAAGGAAAGAGGGTAATTCAAGAGCCGCGTTATCTCCAGAGCATAGCCCTTATTAATTAACCTCATAACGTAACCTGCACTAACATTGTGCAATGTTGTGTACCCCCTCCAGCGTCTGTCCTACATAAAAGTGTCTTCTGGCTACAGAATTTAGAGCTTGATCATAAAGATATTGGTGTCCTAACTCTCGAAAATCAATGGGTATTTAGGTAACTAATTAAGAATTATAATCAGGCCTTTAGTCCAAAGCAGCAGAAAGACATGTTTTTAGAATCAGATTAGGTACTTCCTATTGCTTTAATCTTTCAGAACAGGCACCAAATAATATATTGGCTTCCTCTGAAAGATGCATCTTTTTCTCAAGTCCAGCGCCTCCCTGTCTCACATTTCCATTTAACACCCAAAGAAAGAGAAGCCAACTCTCTATCAAAGCAAATTCTACCAGGCATTTACATCGGTGCCACGGCCAGCCCTCAGCTAGGGTTCCTCATTTAAGGCTGCTAAAAGATACAGGGCTATGAAGAAACAACCCTTCTGTATCTGCCTGTAAAAAAAAAATAAATCTGCAATAATGGTATTTTTTCCCATGCAGACGGGTTTCCCTGGCAGATCTTTAGGTACATTACACAGCCAGTCTTTTGCTTGAGCAATATTCTTTTGCCTATCTACTGCTCTCATCCCCGCTGCTAATAATCAGAATTGAGAGACTTAATTACTGTACCTTTCAACAAGGCTTTAATTTTATTTTTGTTCTTCCTACTGCAAATGCCCATGAATCAGAGGGTCACTTTAAGCACAGAATTCAATTTAATTATACTCACAGGCATTTTTATCCTTAAACAGGTCAACTTATTAAAAAAATAATCTTGATTCTGAATAATGGAAAGCCTGGCAGACAATCCACAAGAGTTTCACTCTGAAAGCTCTCACATCCATTTGTTTAGATTTGTTTACCAAGACTTGGGCAAGGTCCCACTGAATGAACACAACAGCATTAACTGAAAGTGCATCTAATGTTTAATTAAAAGTGGATTTTAATAACGACTTATTGACTCTTTCATGGGAATATTTACCAATATTTTTAGATTGGAGTATTATTTACTAATAAAAGCAGGGAATGAGAAAAGCAACACAAAAGGTCACAACTAAGATTTTCTATTCCTGAACGGAATCTGGCAAAATCCTTCCCAAGTTACAGAATAAAATTATTTTATACAACCAGACCCCTTTTTCAGATAGGATAGGATCCTTTTTCAGACAGGATACGGTTTTATTAGATGCCAGGAGGATGTCTTTGATGGACTATCCTGATGTGAACCAGATCTTAAACATGGATGGAAACCCCATGGTTTTCTGTCCTTAATCAGGTTTTGTATACACACTTTAAGAAACAGAAAATCATTAAGTAGGTTTGGGACTTCAAAGTCTACAAAGAAAAATTCAGGCTGATCACGAATCTGTGCAAGGCAGAAGCCAGGAAAAAATCTGGAGAAATAACAGTTTGGCTAATTGAGAACAGGGCTCCTGGAAAGCTGTTTTCTTTCCTAACTTAAGTATTTACGCTTCAGTACTTAGCTTGGGCCTTTTCAAGGTGATCCTTTTGTGTATTTTTTGCTGTATTATGTATTCCACTACGCCTAACATGATTTCTGCACATTATCTGCAAGGCTAGATATTAAAACAGTTCTATCACCTTCCTTTATGCTCCCCATTATTTTTAGCTTTTTGTTTTCTAATAGCTCAACAAACCTGGAGCTTTATTTTTTAACAGTATGATCAACACTAATTTGAAAAGTAGCTGTCATTTTAAGCCACTTCTATATATAAAACAGCATCAACTATTTGAGGCTAAAGTATTAGAGAGGTAAATACCACAGGAAGAATGTAACACAAGGAGAAAGTTAACATATCGAACTGCAGCGCCCAGAAGCTATTACAAAGAATTACCTTAATGGACTGATTGCAAAGCCAGTTCTGGGTGCTTGAAGACCATATGCAACAGTTTTCTAATTCATCCAGTCTTATATTACAAAACTTATAACAGATGCTTGCAAACACAGAGAAAAACTAGTTGCAATTTCTGCTCCTGGAAAAAGTTGCCTTTTCCTGATTTATTAAGCTAACCACATCCAGTCAGAGCAGCAGCTCTTGAAATCCAGAAAGACGATGCAGCATTACCATGACCCTGACTTCATGTTTCATTTTTTGTTTCCTTTTCTACATAAAAGTAAACATCACACGGTTGCACCATTACAAAACCGTGAGACCTACAGATACTTATGCAAAAACACAACATCAGTAGTTGCTTATCATCTAAGTGGTGGCTGATTTCAGGGATTTATAGATGTCTGGCTTTTAGTGGAGGTTTTTCTACAAATACCAAAGCTTATCTAAACAAGATATACCCAATCACGTAGATGTCCTTCTCATATCAGTTGCCTCGAGCCAACATCAGATGTTACTCCTTTGCAACTATTATCTCGTGTCTTCAGAGGTCCCCTCTCACAGCCACATGACCTTCCCCTTCAATTAATATGGTTTTTAATCCATCCAGACTGGAAAGAGCAGATTTGCCTGTAATAGGTTCATCACAGTGCTCCCCAGGGATCTATTTTGTCCCAGGAGATTCAACATAGCATGTTCCTACAGTGCACAAGGCTGACCTAAGTGCTTTTAAGTCCTGACCTAAGGGATAACATTACCTTTATTCATCATAAAAAAAATTCCAGAGAAAAACACCCAACCACTACAATACAAACGCACAAGCTTTCTTCTGCAACGCCTGTTATATTGAAACACAACTAAGATGAGTTCAACATCCTTCTAAATTTCTTCCTACTAAATCTGCGAGCATTTCTTTAAAAAAGCAAATTATTTGGCTTTTTTTTTTTAAACAGAAATATAGAAAAAACACACATCATCTATTCTTAAAAGTTCTACTGAATTTCTGTTGCTATAACAACATGTGAAAACCTTTTTACAGTTTAGGACATCTGTAGTTATTTTTACATGCAACAGCTGGATTTGTCTGTCTGAATTTCACTTATAAGAAAACATGTTTTATTTTCTTCCTTTGAATAAGCTTTTAATATAATGACAAATGTCAGAATCCAGCAGGCTCGGGAGCTGAAATATCTCTGGTAAAAAAAACAACAACAAAAAAACCACACACATTACACTGCAAAACTGCAAAATGAGCAACAATTTGGCTAAGAGCAATGAGACTCTCACATTCTCCCTATACAAACACACCTCCTCCTCCCAGACTTGGCACTGGAACATCAAGGGCACAACAAGCCTTTATAAATGAGATCTTTGATCTCAGCGATACCACCTTCATATTCTAAATTTGTCTAAAATTTAGCAATACAGGAGAGTACCAAAAAGCTGACTTGTGATTTTCTGTAAAACAAAGCACAACAGCTTGAAACAAGCAGCATTCAGCTGAGATGACCAAGTACATGTAAAATACAGCAACTAACTATCCTAATCTTTCTCTGCAAGGTTCCCATACAATAAAGCATGGCAAATAAAAACAGTGACGGGAGGAGCAAGGGTTTTATGCATTGCATTTACACAAAAGCCAAGAAGATCTACGTCCAAGAACCCAATACAGTAGTAAACTTGAATTTGTTTTTAGGATTCATGTCTCACTAAGCTTCCGGGAAGGCTGCTTTTCAAAGTTTGATGATTTGTACTTGCTACGCCTATGCTTGCTACCAGGGGAGGTGTGAAACTCAGTGACAGAAGCTGAGCTCTCTCAGACCCCTGCAGAATTACACCACGTGCAATTTTGCCCCCAAAATCAGTTATATCTGTAAGAATGGAAATTAGGAGCTCTGATCATAATCATCCATACAAAAAATGGAGGTCGGACAACTAGGCAACACACAAATTAACAACTAAAGAAGAAAATTTATTTTAAAAACTCACTTTCAAACTATGCAGCAATGTACTTATTATTATGGCAAAATAATTTAGAATATCACTTCATTGCAGTGAATTACTGAAGTGATCTGTTCTCTCCCTGTGAGGATTGAGAAAGAGTGAATTATATCCTAATGCGTATTATAAACCACTTCTGCCATACCCAGCATGGCTTTGAAGAGTCTGGTGAAACCCACATCCCCACCTAGTTCAGGCAGAGGCAAGCTCCAGCAGTGCAAATCTAAGAGAATAAGGAGTCACAGAAGGTGATGTGGATTCCTGAAAAAATCTATCCCACTGTTTTTGAAAAGACCTGTTACTTATGAACTGAAATCACAAACAAAAAATGTCAGAGGCTCCACTGTGATGTTGGAAACACGCAACGCATACACAGTACAGAGGCAATAACTGCATGTTGCTTGCTGCACATAGATTTCAAGAAGAATATTTGCTTTATTTTAAGCCACAGAAGAGGAGGGCATGACATTTTGTGAGCAGGGTCCTCCTGTATCTTTTTTCTTTCTGTTCTGATTTTAGCTGTAAATACGTAATTACTGTAAATGCATCCAACGCCTACGTTACTTCTAAAACAGTACAAAATTGTTCGTATTGCATCTGCTAATCAATAATTACTAATGTCATGCAGAGACAGGTAAATTGCCAGTGCTTTAGCCTAGGACATTTCACGTTCACACAAACGCCTACAGTTTAAGGCAAGAGCAATACAAAAGGCAGAACCAGTCTTAATTTTTTTCTTAATAGTTTGCTTCCAGCTGATTGCCCAGCACATTAAGATGCTTATTACATACTGAAAAAGCTTACTGAGTATGACTCGGATGTCTGGAAGACTTACAGCCCAGTCGTGGACGGTAGTCTTTGTCCTTTGACACTTTCTATGCTTAATTTATTGGAAAGCTTCCTGAAGAGAGGAGAAGTGTTCAATTACCTGGCAAATATCAAAGAACATTCTTGGTGTTGCTCTTCTTCACTTGGACAGGAATTCCATACTTTGAAGGGTGACCTTTCACGCTGACCTTCTGAAGTCTGTATTTAAGCTGTAAGGCTGGAGAACTGGACACAGTACTGATCTTAAGAGTGATTTCCAGGCTGGTTAATATATAATGCATGAAGCAGCACAGAAAGTATAGACCAAATGCCCCAAGGCAGTAGTTTCTCCACAACTCTTGAAAAAGAACGAAACAAAACCAAAAAAAAAGAGCGGAAATCTGAACCAGTTGAAACCCAGTGTCTTGAAATTGTACTGAGATGTCTACCAGGATGCCCTGGTAGCTAAATAACTCTCCGAAATCTGCAAGACTGATGAATATACCTAGATGCTTTGTAGTCTTTAGGTAAGGAAATAAAAAAGCACAGAGAATAAAACTGTCTTGGAACACAGGCAAGACAAAGCAGAACACTTCTGCTCCAGGATTCATAACCCATTTGAAGGCTGACCTGAAAGGCCACTAATAAAACTGGAGATTGCAGTGCTTCGTGATATGATCTTCATGATATGAGGCCAATGTAAACAGCAAAGTATGCAGAACTTAGAGGTGTGACACATCGGGAACCTACTTGTACTGGATGGAAAGCAACATATTTGTTAGGATAAGGCGAAAAACAAGTAGTTCAAGCAACTGAAAGAATTTGAGAATGACCTTGTGTTAATCAGGTTAGCATACCCAAGGGAGTGGGAGGGAAATCTCCTTACTTAATAAGATCAGTCTTGATTTTAGAGATAATAGGGACATAATTACAAGTTGGCGAGGATGATGTGACCTCCAACCCATCTTTTTAATCCTCATCTCGAGATACTTAATGAAGCTAGTGAAAGTGGAAAATAAAATGGGGTAAGGAATAATGATCAGTGCCAAAGTCCAGTGGAGAAGGTTTCAATAACAACAACTATGCTGAATTTGTGGAAATGAAAGAAAGGAAATATTTTAACACCACATGAAATAAGGAAACCTTTCAATGTATTTTGTTAAGCAAAAGACTTCAATATACTCACAGTCGGTGTGGTTTACAGCTCTGACAGAAAACAAGGAGGAAGTGGCCAGCAAATGGATTGGCGTTTCTTTGCAGTAGCCTTCATATGCAGCATACATCTTTCCAAGTAATCTGCCAAGGTGCCTAGCCTTTCCTGCCCAGCAGTTATATTTACTGCGGTCATTACAGTGTTTTGGAAGTAAAGCCTCAACATCCAATCTCCAGCAACACGACAGGACTTCATTTTTACACAAAGGGATACATACATCTGTAACATTGCAGGTGCTACCATCTGTTCACGTATTTGAATTTGTACCCACAAAAATCTGTCGGTACAAAGCTCTTTCAGCTACTATGAATACCTTCATTTTAACACTTCAGTAAGGTCATGAGGAATATTTCAAAAATAAAAAGCCAGAGCCATGCACAAACATCAGGAAAAACATTACCATATCAACAGTCTTCCCAATCGATGTTCTGACCAATATGTTTCTGCTTATAAACTGCCTTTTTCATATTAAAGATGTGGTACAAAACAGACACTATGGGATAGAACATGAATACTGATTTGAACATTATAAAAAAATTAACTCTGAATTAAATACTATTAGCTATTCTATTTTTCTAGTGTTTGATATCAGAGGTTTGGGCATTGTAAAGACAGTATATCTGTCAACAGTGATTGACCTTGAATAAAGGCTCAATGTGACATAAAACATTCTAGAATTTTTCAGCAGTCACCCTGCTCATTTAAAAACTACTAGCATTCAAAATATGATTGACACTGATCCCCTCCCTATGTGCTGGAATTCTAAAAATTACCTTTAATAAACAGGATCAGTTCTTAATGATCAAAGTAACGCCAAATTTAGCACTCAATCGCTTTCCTACTGCTTTCCAGGTGATTTAGTAAATCTCTAAAACCAAGCAAAAATTCAGAACCTGGTGACTTCAAGATCGTATTGCTCTCTGTTCACAGTTGCATCTTAAGATGAAATTAAAGTTGCTATAAAAAATTAATATTTACCAAATCTGAGGTTCAAATAAACTTAAAATGGAAATAGCACTTAATGATAGCTTTGAGAGAAAAAAAAAAACAACAATGAAAAGCCATGAAATTTCTCTGCGTTCTATCCTTCATGTCACTAACAGTCTCCCTAGAGATACACACACACACAAAATTAAATTAGTGCTTTCAAACTGACAACTGTGGTTAAAAATAATAAAATGAAGCCCTTTTAATCAGAAAGAACTGCCAAAAGGTGCATTCGCTGAAGCTTGCCACTGCTAACCAAGGTCGGGCCAATCTGGCTGGTAAGAACACGGCTTAATGTGCAGAGAGTTGTGAAGCCTACCACGGCTTTTCGAAGCCACGACCTCCTGCCAAAGCTCAGAGAGGTGCTGGTGAGCTCTTTTCTGTGCTCTCTGGCTGAAGACTGAGTTGCTATGATGTATGTCTGCAGCATAATAAGAAAAAACTGTGGAAAATGTGAAGATCACAGGCATGTTCCCCGGAAAAAAAAAAAAAAAAAAAAAAAAAGATTTGATTACAGCAAGTCAGAAGCAATCCTGACCCATAAATACCTTACTAATGCTCTATGAGGAGAGAAAAGACAACCAATTCATTCCCATTTCGGTATCAATCCAAAAAAAGAGCAAAGAGAGGGAAAACAAACCAAGTATTTTGCTGAAAAATCCTAAGTTACTAAAGAAAGAGTTTTTCTGTTGTTATGGAAACACAGAAAACAAAGGCTAGGAAAAAGAAAAGTGAATAAAGAAGCAATTTAAGCTGCAAATATAAACATGTTCTTGCTTCCTGGAAAAAGTCCTTCCAAATGATTTTGTTGCTGCTGTGGAACTAAGCAACTGAAAGCTACAAATTTTTCCCCACGGAAACACAGATAAAAATTGGAAATCCACCGTAACAAAATTATAAATAGGGCAAGGAACAAAAAACAGGCAGAGATATCAAACTGGTATTTTCCACGCACAAAAAAAACCCTTGATTGCTGAAAATGCAGTAACTTGAGATACTTGTTTTAAACAATCAACAGTTTGGTGAAAAAGGACATAATTCTGCATTTACCTGGATAAAAAATGCTTATTTTTTTTTATCTCCCACATTTGTACTTCTATTTCATACATACTGAGCAGGTAGCCAAATAAATAATTCCATTCTCTGAGCATAAAATACTTACTACAGTTGGTTAGATCACTTTAAAAGAAGCTATTCTAACCATGCAGAATAGAATTTTAAATTTGATATTATCTGATAGTCTATAGATTTTTTTCAAATTAAATAATAATAATAAATTTAAATGCTTTCTGACACAGTCCAAAGTTACACCAACAAATAATGGTAAATAATTGTACACATACAGTTGATAGGCAGATTTGGATTTAGTTTTTTAGTGAAATGGTAAAAATCAGTTGTGCTACTGATAGAACATTCTTATGTACCTGGATAATCTACATTGGTCACGTACCATGGAACTTCTAAATGAAAATGAGAAAAGAACTGATGATGGATCCTTTACTGACAAGCAGAGAAAATTGTCACTTTCTTCTACAGAAGGGCAGTAAATGCAAAAATCTTTGAATCTAATTTAATGCACCTTTCCACCACACCAGAAAGAAGGAAAGAGATTTTTTACTTGAAGCTCTATTATAAAGTATATATAAATTAAGAATAAGAGGCTATGATAGCTGGGTTTTCATCGCTCCTAAATATTTGAGAGAAAGATTGCAAGTGAATCCTCAATAGCTTTAAAAGGTATTTTTGGTCAAGTAACCTGACAGCACTTATTGAACAACTCTGCTGCTGATGGAATAATGAGCAGGAAAGCAACTTCACGTTCACTAACCATTTTTGTCAATAAGCTCATCTTTGAAAATAGTTTCTCCTCCTCGCAATAAACAAACACATAAATAAATAAATAACACCAAGGACAATAGGACACAGGCTTCATATTATGGACCCAGTGATTTCTAAATTCATTCTGGAAAAAGAACCACTTTCAGTGTAAGTCATCTATCAGTCAAGCAGCTCTGTAGCTTTTTGCTCCCTGCAGGGCAAGGTCTGCTCATCCTTGCTTCTGTCACTTTAAACTACAGAAGGGCGGAAACCAAGCATCTAAGAGCACTGCTACCTTTTAATTCTCTTAGACAGATTTGTCCCCTTCCAAACAGGATTTTTAAATCACTTTGTGACAAAGAACTCTGAGCTCTGGCATCTGAACTGTGCTGACACTAACGTTATTCTTTAAGAAAAACACTGAGCCCTTCGTGCATATAGACATGCACGTGCGTAAACAAAATCAAGTGATGTTCATACAGATGTTACCACTGCAGCTGGAAAAAGTGACTGAGCTGTACTAAGTTACTTGGTTTTACTTTGGTGTGCTGACTCCATGCCCTTGCACATACCTCTTAGTGCCAAATACCTGTATAACTTTGATGCTCTTTGCACAGAAGAAAGTAGAAACTTTTTTAGAAGTAGAGACACAGATCTTCTCAAGATCTAATACCGCTTTTGGGAGAAAAAAAAAATCCAGGTAGAGGAAAACTTGGGTGATTATTCAAAATGAAGCATTTCACCTCGTTTTGGGAGCACACCCTGAGCCAGCCACCTCGTACTTTTCCAATACTCACAAGCAACACACACATAAAACCAGGTCCCCGTATACCAACTGATGTGAAGTGCCACTATAAAGTATTGTGACATCTCTGTTTGACCCGCTGTATTTTAAGAACAAGTTTAAAATTCTAATGCGCAGCAGAAGTCCCTGCACCAGGCCTGTGGCTGCCTGCAGAGCTTTACTGCTGGTTCTGAGCCAGGGGAAGGGGAATTGCAGCAGAGAACTCTGGGGAAGCAGCCTCAGAACATCTTTTTCTTTGGGTCGAGCGCAAGAAGGACTTTAGAAGCACCAACACGATACCCCTGCTGATTTCCTGTCTCTGCTGCGCTTTTATCTTTGGTGCACAAAAATCGGTTACAGTCTCTGCCATAAGAGATGCAATATACTGATTTATGCCTAATTAAGGATGAAGCACAGAAACAACATTTGATTGTTGTTTACCTTTCGACATCTGTTGGCCTCTTTCAAATACAGTGATTTGAAAAAAGGGAAGAAACCTCACTAATTGCTCTTAGAGCTGCGTGAAGAGTTCAGGCTTTCTGTTTCTGGGCTTTTGTAGGGATGAGCTATGTTTCAGATGTAGTGTGTGTTGCTATGGTAATTATTATTTTACTGAATGGTATACATTCAGAACTGATTTCATATTGTCAGACAGCAATTAAACAGATTAGGCTGTGTATACTCACAGTTCTGAAATATTTCCAATTTTGTTTTAAATGTTAGGGCATGTGAAAAGCACTGGCCTGACAGTCCTGGAAAATGAAACACTAATTCAAAGGGCAGCTCCAGCTGTACAGGTTGCCTCTTACCTCCTCAGCGGCCTATTCACAGGCCAGTGCAGAGATGCAGCAAGACGTTTGGGTGCCTCAAGTCAGACACTCTCTCAGGCTCCTTGCAGCTGCAGCTGTCTCCTGCTTATCCTTCTGCTGCAGACTTGAAATCTCTCCTTCCAGACGGCTGTAGCAGCCACAGTAACTGCCAGAGATCAAATATTTTAGCATCTGCCTTCCATTATTACCGTAGTGGTCAGGAGAAAGTTTTTGGCCTCTCAGCTGCTAACCACTGAGGAAAAATGGCACGTGAAGATAAATCATGTTCCTCATCCTGCAGTCCCATCTCCTGCCATGCAGCTCTCATGGACAGCACACTGCTCAGAGCACAGAAACGTCCACACGGCATCAGCTGCAGCCCTGCATCCTACGTGGGTACCAGGACTGCAGTTGAGGAAGAGAAACAGGAATCAACATGATTTAATTCCTGAGAGGTTCTAAGTATATATTCAGGAATATATATATATTCCTGAAATACCAAAATGCTGAAAATTGTGTAACCAAAACCAGGAAACCTGAAGTTTTATTTGCCATGCTATAGCTTGGCAAAGGAGGACATTTTTATGGCAGGAATGGGAAATCAAGAGAGTCCAGGCTTGTGCCTAGCTTTTATATATGCTTTCTTTGGTAAATCAATCAGTTGTGGAATCCCATTTTTTCCCATGCTAAGAAATAACTCAAGAAGAAACTTGATGTATGTGAGTAGGGGTAGTCAGGGAGACAAATGATGGGTTTGAAAACTCATGGATGAAAAACCACTAGAAAAATGCACAGAATTATGAGGAAGGAAAGTAACTGTGCAGCCTCTGAACAAAGTGCAATCACCTCTAAAAAAAGAGAAATTTCAGCATCTGCATCAGTTCTGTAGGCCCATGACAAGATACATGCAATTATACAGGCAAAAATAGGGTCAATCTTTAAGCTCTGTGGGGAGGACAACTGACAGACACAGAGCAGTAAGGAAAATGGTAAGATGTTCTTTTAATTATCTGTATATTTTTTGGTCATCCTCTCTAGCAAGTAAATTATTTTCATAGGTTGACACATTACAGCTTGTGGGAGAAGTCAGTTAAGAGATCAGGAATGAGTCAGCGTTAGAAGGAGGATAGAAACATTAATCTTGAGGAAAGAGCTGAAGGGCAGAGGAAAACAGTATCATTCACAAGGAGAGGAAATATTATGGGCACAGAGGGTCTGAAAGGTGAACAGAGTGATTGCTGCAGAAGGCAACAGCCTGCGGGGAGCTGAGGGAACACAGGCCATAAACAGGGAAGGAAAAACAGGACGAAAATAAGGCGGAGCCTTGGAAACTAAGATAAAAGCAATTTTGATTGTGAAAGGAGAGCATAATTTGCCCAAAGGAGGTTATGTCATGGCAACATGACTGGAACAATGGTAGAGCGTTTGCTATTTCTCTGGGTGATAAGGAATCGACATCATCTAGTCATTTCACTAGCGGCATTTCAGCCTGTTCACAAAGGATCTGGCATTCATTCAGGAAAGTCCTGACTTATCTCTTTGTCCCAGCTCCCAACCCTGTGAATAGTGTGGGTTTTTTTGTATGACATCAGCATATCAGTAAAATATCTAATTTGTTCACAATTGTAATCACTCCTTAAAAATCACTAAACCAGGAATGACTTTGATACCTTTCAGATCAAGCTGTCGTATTTACAAAATGTAATTTGTTGAGTAGCCCTGACATATGGTCAGAATAATTGGGTTTTCTTACATATGATCATCTTCCAAGAAAAAATTGACTCTGAGGGAACTATGAAGGAAAAAAAGGATGTAAAATGAACCAGTATTTAGTTCCAAAGGAACTTATAATGCACACTTAATTTTAATAGTGATTGAAACTATCTGCTTGGCTTCGTATTCAGGATAATCATGACTAAAACAAACTGGTGATTCTCTTTCTTATACCTTTCAGAAAAAAAATATTTTTGTCTGTAGAGAACAGGGAAATGCAAACAAGGGTCACATTAACCAGACTTAGTGCTACCAAGAGCTTGAAAAATTAACCTTAACTATAATTTCTACAATTGGGACAGGAAGGAAAAAAAACAAAACTATTAGTGGCAGGATTCCACAATGCAAGTTTAGTAAAGCTCATAATCCTCGGCTTTCCAAAAGGGCTGCAACATGAAAGTGCCGTGGTGAACAAACAGATCATTCTTTAAGACAGCACTAGCAGCTGAAGGACAAGCGAAATGGCAGCCACAGCGACGTCCCCGGCTTTCTCCTTAAAATGGTTCGAACGCCATCCTGCAGCCCTTGCCTAGTTAACTTGCTATCAGCACGTGTGAGGCTGAAGTAAGTTATTTTAGGAGCCAACTGGGAAGGAGATTCTGCTTTTTTGAAATTGAATTGTTTTCTATGGTTTAAGACTGTTTCCATGGAGAGACCACAGCACAGAAACATCTTTAGGCCAAGAGCCTTGCTGCAGGCTTATCTGAATGAAAGCACCACAGCAGGAAGGATAATCGAGGCCAGTTGTTAAAATTCATGGGCGTTCTCCTATGCTTCACAGAGGAGCAATTTATTTGCGCTATTTTGATCTGTTAAGCATTTGAAAGTTAAACAGTGCTATACATACCTTCTCCTAAATGACATATCTTAATATAATATTTATTAAGGATAGAATAATGTTAGATGCAACAGTGTCATGATACTGGATGACAACAATGAAGTGACAGACAAATTTATACTTAGACAAATGTAAAAGGATGCACGGGGTGGGAAATATTCATCCTAACTTCACACACAAAACAGTGGGCTCTGAATTGTCTATTACCACTCAGGAGAAACATCTCCTAAGTTATAATAAATAGTTCTGCGAAAATGCCAGCTTACTCTTCACTAACGTGAAAGGAAGCAAATAGAGTGGTAGTAATCAGTAGAAACAGAAACTTTATAACAGAAACAGAGTAAT
The DNA here is from genome assembly GCF_964035555.1 of Netta rufina. Classification (NCBI taxonomy): domain Eukaryota; kingdom Metazoa; phylum Chordata; class Aves; order Anseriformes; family Anatidae; genus Netta; species Netta rufina. The sequence goes on along the minus strand of NC_140145.1, from coordinate 8,928,476 downwards.
CAACAGAAACAGAAACTTTACAAACACTGAGAGTGCAACCAATGGGAATGCTGCGTCTGATTTGGGCCTCAGCCCCAGTTCCCCTCCTTCCACCTTCCCCCTCCCAATGGACACATACACACAGAGCAAGAAAAGATACGGAAAAGGGTAATAAAACTAATCAAAGAAAGAACAGTTGCTGTTAGTTGCCCATCGCGTGGGCTGTGGCAGGAGCCGGCAGAGCAGAACTGCACCAAAGCAGGGCCTCTGGTCCTGCGCTGGCAGCTCAAGCTGAGATTCAGTGCTTACCGACTGCAGCTCTCGTCACACCGAGCCACGGCACTGCAAGGGGATGCTGGAGGCTTCTTCCAGTCAGGGCAATGTATGGAGTGCAGCCTGCTAGGCTGCAAGGCCAAACCGGTGCAGTCACAGCACCAGTAACTCAGCACAGCTGCAGAGGAAATATCACAGTTTCATAGGCATAGCCCACCCCAGCAAAGGAAAACTATCCACAGTTGTGAAATATATTTTGAGTCTTTGCTTACAAAAGATGATCAACTGCACTGCCTTACAACCCAGTTGAAGAACCTTCACCTTGTTTTCATGTATTGCACCAAGTTGTGGATGCTATGCCTGTGCTAGAAGGGCATCTCCACACCTTTCCCAAAACAACAATAATTTAAAACCTGAACAAAGAAAGAAAGGCAGCCACTGCCAATTTTCTCTGGCAAGTCAGGACATTGCCACTTGTGCTGGCTTTGCTCCTGGCTCTCCTGCCCACAATAAATGTCAGTGTCACGTTCTCATAACTCAGCACCAAGTCACACAAGCTGATACTCAGAAGACGATAGCTGGGTCTGGGAGCATTTGCTGTAGCTGAAGAAATTCCAAGGCACTTAATACCAGAACATTTACCTTTGACATCAGAACCTATGTATACACAAGAGGAACAATTTATGCTGACATTTTCCATAGCAATGCTCTTTTCCATTACAAACGCATCATGTTCTTCTTTCAATTTTTACGCAGAAAAAACAATGACCTTACAAGTAACATTTCAATTTTCAGGAAGTTTTAACTAAGATGATCATCATACCCCAAGGAATATAATGTTAAAATATTATTCTCTTGAACTTTGCAAATCACAGCAAGATACCGGGATGAGTAACAAACCTTTCACTGATTTAATACATATGCGCTGCTGTGAGATGTTTTTGCGCACAAAGGTTAATTTGCTTCTCTCTGCACAATAATATTTATAATTGATAGAGTCCATATTCGCTCGCTCAACCTCAAGTATCCTGGATATGAACAGCAGCACACAGAAGCAAAATGACGACATTTTGACCATTTTTTTGACCTGCATTTCTTGGACTGATCAGGAAGTATCTTGTTAAGATGCAAATGAGCAGCCCACATGAAAGGAACTCCAGCCTACCGACTGCTTTTGTAATTCCCTGGGTTACGACAAACATTGCTAAACGCTGGCAGACATTTTCTAATCACTACCTGCAGACTTGCACATTGTGCATTGATCAAGACCACATTATCAATATTCTGTATAATACACACGGGTAAGTAACCTTTTGCTTTTTCTTCTTAAGAGAATTCAGTTCTGTGGCTACCATGGGTAAATGAAGCAAGGACACGGATGAGTCACAAAAGTACTTTCAGCCAAGATCCTGCAAGCAAGGCCTGTCAGCTGAAAGAAACGGAATGCTAATCTATTTTGCTTCTTGAAATTCTGGATCCAATTCCACCTTTTTGTTGCATCTTTGGGGACAAACTCAGAAAAAAAACAAAAAGCTTGCTTTGTCACTTTTCTTCTCCAGAGAATTCAGGAAAAGAATCTATTTGTACCATTGCAGGTTGAAAGAATCTGAATCAACAGTGACTCGCTCAGCTAGTTCCTGACTCAAAGACAAGTGAATCGAGAACACATGGCATCTTTTTCTCCAACTGTAGCAATTAGCCCCAATGGATTTTACACATTCAAAAATACATTTATGATGCCTCATTAGCTTGGCTTGATGAATAAATTCCATCTATCAACATTTATTTTACTAGATTTCACTTCTACTATACTTGACTGGAACAGGAAATGAAGAAAAATGTAGGCTTGCAGGAACTATTTGCACAAGGACTTCATTATGGGTGAAGAAAAACTATTTCAGAAGTTTATTTATTGTGGGTAAGAGAGAAGAATTACCCACCTGCTTTAAAAGTTCTTCTTAACACTCATCTTACAGAGAGGTAAGGACGTCGATTGCTGTCTCCCCAGTAAGATTGTCAGAAATCAATGGCAGCTGTATCCAGAGAGCTGAAAGTGATGATCACCTGCCTACTCATTCGGCAAGAACTGAGCTGACACGAGTTGGTGGCATTGGCCTGGTTCTTTGTACACACCTGCCCTGACCATGTAAGTCACCAGCAGAACTGCCAGCAGCATGCAGTTTTGAGATGAGTGCTGACCAGGGATGAGGGGTGGCAAGGCAACAGCGACCAGAAACCCAAAGAACCCCTGCGCTAACTCCTTTCTCCACAAGAATTATTTGAACTGGAAGATGCCATAAGGAAAACTGGTAGCGCAACTGGTATAAACTGTTCTGATAAGTAACAGAGGACGTGAGCTTCAAGAGAGAAAGAACAGTCTCTATCAGCCCTAAATTGAAATGCATTCCTTTACAGAGCATGGGTACATATCTGTGTGTATGTATTTTTAAAAATGAAACAGCAAGCAGACAGATGTTGATTTATGGAGAGTTAGAATTAAGATAGCCTACTTACAGATGACACCATTCAGCACTAGGTTGTTTTGTCCTATTTTATGTTACTTTTTCATTGCCAAATGCCGTAACATCGCCCCATCTCCAGTGTATTTTAATAGCACTTTCATACCACAAAGGTACTAAAAGGCCAGAACATTTCAGTAGCGTGTATATTAAGGCTTCCATCATGCAAGAATAACTACAAAATTGCTATTTTGTGTCTGTGATATCTACCTGTAGAGAGGTAGCTGTAATCCTAAAAGTCTTTATCTCTCAATCTTATCTCCAATACAGTGCTGAAATGACTCATGTTACCAAATGGAAAAAATAAAATAAAATAAATGTGGGCTTATGCTATGCTATATTAAAAGCTTGGCATTATTTGATTAAATAGCTACATTTGCCTGCTTTGATACTACAATCACAGATCTTACCCTTTCTGACAATACATAACCCGAGACAGTTGGCACTCTATCAACCATTCCAGACTTGGAAGGATTATAGGTGCACTGACAGTTAAATGGAGTTAAAGTCCTCTGCCAAAGACAGATAAGTAGCAAGCACTCTTTTGATAAGTCCTATCAGAGCTACAGTCTGACATGAATTCCTTTGCAAGGCTACTAAATCTTATGCTCTGACCCTCACTATGCACAGTGCCATGTGCCCCAGTAGAGGCTGAACTCCCTTGCACCAACAAATCCATTCCTTGCCCTTCCCCAGCTACATGCATGCTGCTTCACATTTCTGACCCAAAAGAAGAGGTCAGGCACGGTGGGGCAGGGAGGGGGAGAAGATGGAATGCTTTTGTAATAGCAAGGAGGCCTAGCCAGAATTGTTAATCCAGTTAGCTGCAAAACAAAAATCTGGTGGCTTTGTGACAAAGGAATGAGGCTGCACAGTACAGTGCAAACGCTGAGAGTTTACAGACAAACAATAATTTCCATCATTTGCATGGAGTTACTCCTCTGAAAGCAGTTTCCGTAGAAACACTGCAGTTGGGGGGCAGTTTAAGTCTTAGATCTTTTAGTTCCAATGATTCTTCTGCGCGCCAGATTTTTATGATAATCATCCATGTAGGCACACACATGCAGAGCACGAGGATACCTGCCAGTACCACTCAGTAACAGCAGATCGAGTTGGCTGAACTCTTTTATCGGAGTATCATGATGCTCGCTTCTGTAGAATTTGGTCATACTTTTATTCACGTAACCGGGTTGCTACATCATTACAAATCCATTCTGAAATCTCTTCCTATCTTCAACATCATTTGGTAAAAGAACAGAGCTCCAGCAGCAAAAGCATTACTGTGTGTGTAATGAAGATCTCAGATCAAACATCTCAACAGCTTCATTTAAAATAAACGCATTATAATTTCCTAGATTATTACCTGCCAAAGCTCAGTGGGTGGTCTCTGAAGGCCTACGCCGTCAGGAATCCCAGGTTCTTAGAATCTTGTCATATCTGTCTGCATCCACCCCCTCAGTGTTTCCAGTTTCCCTTCTTCTGCTTCAAAAAGTAATTCCCTTGCTAGCTGTCACATTAAGATACTGGGATACAGTTCTGCTGCTGCACTTCTGGGTTCTAACTGAACCTGATTGTCAAGTTGGCCAACAGAACGCGAGTACCACCTACTGCAGTGCCTTGAGCTAATGAAAGTCAATTTCTAATTTCTAATCTTAATTGCGATCCATAGGGCTTGAATGAAACTTACTCATACAAATAGAGACAGAACTGATAGGAAGCATTTGTATTCCGTGTGGCTGTTTAGGATTATACATGATCCAGATTTGGTCCTTCAAGTTTGGATATTTTTTAGGGAGAGGGATGTGGCAGCCCAGTGCGTTATCACAGGAGCAAATCTGGCTAAGGTTAAGAGCACAGTCAAACCTGGGAAAAAAACTGGGAACTGGTTTCAAGTCACATGTAGTCAAACCAGCTTTGAATTGTATATTATCACTGTATAGTTACATTTATATATGAACAGACATCCATTAAAGTACCTCCTAGACCTCCTTGTGAGCAGCATATTCCCTGAGGGTGTTAAGGTCTAACTCCTGACTGAGAAATCACCTCTGGCTCTTCACTCCCTCTTCTATACCCAGTGATACAAATCAGCCAAGAGCATGTGAAGTTTACTTATGTTCACATGGCGTTCTCTGAAATGTGACCTAGAGGGAAGTTTTGTCCTTTATCAGAATTTGCCTGCTTACCTAATTCTGTACACTAACACATCAATTAACTGATTCTGTATTTTCCAGTCTGCTTATAAGCGCGTTATCTTTAACCAAAGAATCTAATTTTATCTTAGCAGTGAGCATGGACAGGCTTGTTTACTATCTTGACTGCCTTACACAGGATCTAGGCTGTGTATTTGTGTCTGGTGTTTTCTTATTTTGTTTTTAATTGAACTCCACAACTGGGCCAATAGTTTGCAGAGAGAAAAACATCTACAAGATATTTTCAAGCATGATATCAAGGGTAATACTTCCTAAAGGGCTCTGTCTACGGTGCCATTTTTCAGAAACTTTCCTAGTTTGTTGTTCCCACCAGTGTTATGATAAGGGTAGCGATTTTAGACACCTCACTGTAAAATGTCTTTATCGTGTCGCTTACCCTTGCACTAAGTGAGAATAGCAGCCTATATTTTCTACTGATACTAGCACTAGTACTCTCTGGTGTTTTCATGGATAGCACTGTAATGGTTTTATAACTACATGCAGAAAGGAACAGTAAAGTCAGAGTAAAATCAATCACCCTGTATCTAACTACCAGTGCTGTTTTAGAAATGCATTGCTTTATCTTACACATATTGTTTTTCTTTGATTACAATTAACTACAAATGAATAATTAACTTTTGCAAGCAAATACAGAGAGTGACCTCATCCTCCTACAACTAACGTGTAAACTCTATTTGGATCCAGGAGGATGAGAAAACAATGAACCTGTGGAGCACTGACTTGCGGAAAGCTTTCTTTCACAAGTTATCCAAGCACATAGGCTGGAACATGGAACCTGGAGAGTCATGAGTATATTTATTACAGCTGCATGTTCCTTATTTTGGTACTAAGTGACCATAGCACTCCACACAAGTTCTGCTAGCAGAGTACCTGATCTCTTATATACGAGAAAGAACAAATCTACTAATTACCAATTCCAACCAAATATATGTATTTGGGTGGCTGGAACTAGTTGGTCAGTTAGCCTTTGACTTCTGAAACCAAGTACATTGACCTCCCAATAGCTAACAAGCAGCAACCAGAGTTCATTAACACCAGCTTTTTACGCAGCTTTGCTATGTCAGTGTACCTCTGTTTTTTATGAGACTTCTAGACAATAATAAATTCTTATTTCCCATTTACAGAACAGTAAAATAACATTAGAGAATGATAGATTCATCTTTTCAAACTGTTCCTGGAAGGATAAAAACATCTATATCTGATTTGAATACAGAAACATTAGTTAAACAAAACCATTTGGACTGTCTATTTACCTTGCCAGACTTCCTTCATCATGAAGGAAATATTCAATACTGATTTAAAAAAAAAAAAAAAAAAGAAAAAAAAAGACTGTGAAACCTCAGAAAAATTACAGTCCTATAAACCCATTATTACAGTGTTAAAGCTGTTGTACTACAGCTACTTCTGACAATGATTGGATAAATAAGTGCATATGGTTCTCTAAGAACATACAGTTTTCACCAAGGAATTGAAAAGAATATACAGTTTCTCACCTTGGTGAGGGAAAAGGGACACCAGTCCTTTAGTTCTCATTGATTTCAGCTATCCGACTTTAAATGGAACTGATCAGGCTATTAGGTTCAATCAACACTTTACTCAGATGTTTAAACACAGCCCATTAGGTATGAAGTTAGCAGGTAACTGACTAAAGAAGTGAGCAGGCTAGCAATTTCTTTTAATAGTGTTTTAGCTGATCTGATGTTTCAGGTGGTCTTATCCCTCTCACAACTCCTCTTTTAATTACTTCCATTTGACAGAGCGTCTATTAGATTCTCTCAATCTGTCTCTTTACTCTTAAAGTGTTAATTGGCAGCCTCTATGGGTGTTTGGAAAACAACCCCATTTAGATTTCCTCTGTTACAGGTTTTATCACCAGGTTTTCAACCATTAGCCAAAATGATCATGGTGTTAAACTCAAAAACTGAGCTTTTCACCTTTTGGAGAAATCATCCTGAATTCTAAGTTGTGCAGAATCTCACGTTCTACCACCTTCTTCCATTTCTTCACTGCTTCTCACACATCATTAGTATACGGCAGTAACTGGAGTTTATATTTATCCTACAAATAAATGGCAGAATCTAACTCTTAGAGGCATGGTTCTTCTCCATAGATCTTGTTTATAGAAAGACACAAAGCTTTTTTGAAGGGGGCTGAGGGTATGGAGAGAAGATTCGGAAGGAAAAGGATTTGGGGAGGATTTTTTTTTAAACATTTACTTTAAAATGAAGACTGATTTGCTCTTTTTTTAACTATAATTTTTTCCAACTTCCTGTCCTGTTTTATGTATTTATCCTTCCTTATTCATAGAATGGAAAAGTAAAACAAATCTTTCTCCAAAGAAATACGTGGTAAATTAATTGATGCAGTTCCGAAACATAAGAGTCAATGGAACTACAGGAAGTGTTAGTTTATTCTTGGATTAAAACGTAGCAATTTTTTGAGGGTCATATCCTGTGCCTTTTTATTTAGCCCAAACTTCCTTTGGCATAACTTGGAAGCTGTTGACATGCCGAAAATGAGAATTAACCTCCATACGTATTGTCTAGCTTGGCACTTTCCTCAAACTTTCCATGTGTACTGCTGCCGCTAGTGTTACTTACTACAAGGGTAGCTATTTCAGACGTCTCACCGTAACAGCTTTTGTCGTGTCGCTTAACCTTGCTCTAACTGAGACTTGCAACGTGCAGCCCCTACTGCTCCATGGATAGCATTGTTTGGTCACCAAAACTGAGCAGCTAAGAAAAGTAAATACAAGATCCTGGTGAATGTCTTTCAAGAGCCTAGATGGGCACTTTAGCTAGATACAATTCTATGGTACTCCTTCTAGAAAAATAGCTAATTTAGCCGGTTTTCTTGACTACCCTTGCAAGATCTATTTTGCTGCAACCTTTTTTCTAGCAAATGCTCTGAATCTTTATTCTCCTGTAAGTACTGATACAACCTTCAGATGCCTATCACTGCAGAATCCCACAAGATCCCATTATAGAACACACCACAAGGCTACCAGAATAACATAAAGATATGGTATTTTTAATTTTTTTCGCAGTAGTGAGCATATTGGAAAATGAGGAAAACATTCTGCTGGCACATAGTATTTAAAATAGTTTATGATCTTATGCTATTATTTCCTTGTTACTTTTAACAAACCTAATTTTTTTTTTTTTTCAGCCCACAGGAATTTTGGGTTTTACTCCCACACTGCAGCAGCCCTTCATTTTTTTTCCCGCCCCCTGATTTAACACCTCTGAACATTTTCTTTCCTATGTGCTAGATGGCCACAGGCAAAACGGAATGGCCCATTTTCAGCACTGAAAGGAGGCCGATGAATTCCTTTTCAGTCCTGCCCAAAAAAGTTCGAGTGAAGCCTGAACCAGCTCCCTGCAAAGCATCTCTTCACTGGTAACAGGCGGCTAATAGCAAACCCGCAGGAGAACAAGAGCATAAGGAAGTACCAGATCTTTCCCTAACTTAGAAGTTAAGGTAGTGGCATAGCCCTAATATCTCGCAATGAAGTTAAAACAAGCATCAACACAGCAGTGCAAAACCAGCTTTCAGAGTTCGGTTTCTTTTTAGGGAGTCTGCCACAACAAACGAGGGAAAAGATAGACCTGTGATGAGTTTCTCTATTTTGCAGGTCCATTTCACTTGACAAGGAGTCTCTAAGAAATGAATGGAAGCCCCAGGGGTGGGTCACTCAGGTGGTGATATTACTTCATTCTTTCTTCCTCTTTCTGTTTTATTATTTCACCCTACCCGACTAGCTGCTTTTCATATCTTTACAAATATAAAACAGACTTCCTCAAAGTGCTTTCTTTTTTCTTTCTGTACTTCCTCAACAGATGTTTTTTGTTATCTCTAATTCAGATGGCAATTTTCTCAGAATTAAAAACAGAAAATACCCCCCCAAGGTGTTACTTCCAGATCTAATATTTTGTTCCACTCCATAATAAAGAGGACAAGACCAAGAGCCAGCTTTTCACTCCCTTCTTATTCCAAACTTTTGTTTGGCGAGGTAGTTTTTCTTCATCAATGGAGTGATCAAAATTTGGTATCTAGGTGAGCACAGAAAAATAAACAAGGAAAAGAAATATATACACACGTACCTGTGCCTCACCATAACATTTCTTGGGCTGTTACCACCTTCATCTTTATTACTCTTTTGTCAAGATACATGGAAACAGAAATTGCATTACTTCAGTTTTCAAAGGACAGTAAGTTGAACTGAATAGCTTTCAATCAAACACATTTTGCATTAATACAGAAATGATGTTTTGTATTTCTTAAAATGCAATGTAAAATTAATACAAATAGAACACCTTTTACAAACAAATTTAATCAAGTTACTTAAAGTCCACTGCTTTCTGCATTAAATTCTCAATTAGTTAGGATGAAATTAAGAAATGTTTTTCAGATTTGTTGTATCCTGCTATATACACCTATTCACACAATTAAAAATGCCTGTTCTTTCTCCCTGTTGATGCACCTTTCTTCTCTCACCTCCCAAGACACAGGGAGAGTTTGGAATATTTGGGGGGAAAATGTTTTAGGATATTCTGTAATTTCAAAGGATAAACTGTATTTTCTTTAATCCCCCGAGCTAGGTTTAGAACTTTGAGGCTTGACTCAAATGTTTAGAAAGGACTCCATGTCACAAACATCAGCAGCACTTACAAAGACAAGGTGAGTGTGAATTGCACCAACTCCGTTTTGTGAGATGCTACACTAAAGGCACCTAATACCCAAAAATGCTATTCTAAAATTAGCGTACAATGTAATTAGGAAGATTTTAAGTAGTCTATCCAATCATTTGGGTCATTCATAATCAGTCACACTGAAAAAGGTTAACGCCAATGAGGAAAGTTCAAAGCACTTAAAATTCATTCTCAACTGAGCAATGCACTGGGGAAGATGCTCACGTTACTTAACGAAGGCTCAATTCCCCGCTCCAGCCAAGCAGCCTGTGTTTCCTGCCCCAGCCAAACCCTCCTGGAAACCACATCTTCCCTTCTCCGCTGACTGCAATGGGAATTGCACAAGTGTTACGTGGTGATAAGTCTAACCCCCCGGGTTAGCTGGAAGGTGATTCTTTTCATGAATTTTGCATGGTTGCTACCACTGAAGTAAAAAGTTAAAGGCCAGAAGAACTCACAATAATAACAACAATGTGCAGTATTTGGTCTAAGAGCACAAGACTGTTCCGAGAGACCAGAGGAGAGAAAGATGTTGTGAATAGGTGGTATGTCCCACTTTCTCTTTAGTTTTCTAAGGCAGGAATGTATCTCAAAACTCATCCTTTTGGGGCACATCAGAACTAATAATAATTAGTAGTATTTGCTACCACAGAGGAATCGTATGTACAAGCAACACTTTGTAATCAGTTCTACATGTCAAATTTTTTAAATCCAAGATCTCTGTTAAGTTATCCATTATAACAGATGTTTCTCTGAAGTTAAGGACTAACCTTAGTTCATTCCAGCATTTACATCAGTGCTCATTTCTACTGGGGGCACTTTCACCAACAATTCCCATTTGAATGTTAAGGAGAGGATCAAGTTGTTTCCTTGGAAAAGCTGAGTCAACTTTTGGGGAATGTCAAAAGGAGAGATTAAATTCATCTGATAAGCGATACAGCCCTTATTCTCAGTGGAGCATACCCACTGCAGTGAGAAAGCAGAACCAAGAACAGCCCAAGGCAGCTGTGTTCGGCAAGCAGAAAAACGATCTGCTCGCTCAATGACCGAATTCCCCCAAACCTCGAGCAACATTCAGCTTTTGACTGCTTGGTACCCACACACAGGGTGTTGCACAGCTGCTAAGAAGAACAAGACATCTGAGAGCATAACATCTTTTGAGATAGGGACCTTGATATATGAACACTTGGGTTCAGTCATGCTTGCCTCAAACACAACCATTTGACGACAAACAGAATGACACTACCTACAAGTAAAGTTTAGTTTAAAATATATATTATGCTGTATATTTAAGCGTGTATGATTGGTTTTGTACAAAATCCTATTTTTCATGCAGGTGGTTAATTTTAGATACTTTGTCCCTGGGCCACATTGCCTCAGCTGGGCTCACAGGTTCAAAAAGAACTGAATGTTTCCCCCAATTTTCAGGTGACCCATTATAAATTAATAAACCAAATACTTTGCTTAAAAATACAATTCCTACTGTGAGATTTAGCAGCACTATCATCTAATTAAAATTTAAAAACAATAAAAAAAATACAAGCAGTGGGTAATTGAGCAGAAGTTTGTTGTATGTAAAGTCGGCACACATGGAAAAAGAAGTTTTTGTTACAGAATACATTCCCTGTTAAGAAACAGAAAAAGCAAAGCATAACTACTTGTTAAATTCTCAACTACAGGGTGTGGGGTTGAGCCCACTATAACTTCAAGTTAGTATTAAAAGTTAAAGAATTTTTCTAAAAGCTAATTAATATAATGCACGGAGTGGATTTTTTCGTAACACTAATGAGAAATAACTTACCACATTCGTTTCAGATTTTTGAACCTCCATAAGAAGGTCATAGCCTGAGGTGAAAGGAACAGCCCTAGAAACATTGCCAAGAAGTTAAAATGCCAAGTCCTATTTTTATACACTGCTTCTATTTTTAGTTACACCAGGGTGGAAGTACAGAGCATATAAAAAAATTATATTCTCAAATGAGAGAAAGTACTCAAATTCTTTATTGTAAGTGAAGAAGAAAAGAAACTAAACCCTCACAAAAAAGCTTAACAGACCTTACAGGATCATAAAAAATCTGCAAAAAATAACTTAAAAATCATATCCTCTGAGAAAATGGACTTCAAGTAGCTTCCCACAATTTTACCCAATTAATCCAATATTCCTTTTATTGTAATTCCAGCAACAAAAAAGTGCAAATGTTTCGCAATTCAGACTTGCCTGCATCCAAGTACATTTCTGCCATGATCAAAGCTTAGCATCCAACTTTCCAATCCTCTACCACAAGGAACATAAAACTTCTCGACTGATCGCGTGCAGGGTCCAGACCTGGTGAGCAGTACTAGAGCTTAAAATACTGGTTCAGTTACTCAATCACTAGTTGCCTTTAGCTGTTTTCCATCCAATATAAACATAAACTGAGGTAATCCTGCAATCTAGTTAACTCATTTAACTTCTGTATTAATTATTGAAGTACCCAAGGGCATCTATTTCCCTTGCAGTTCTAATTTACGAGACTCATGATTACTTCTTTATAAAATGCCTTATTAGACGTGGGTGATGTTGTTTCTCCCTAATGAAGCACAAAGGCACAGCAGAAATGTTGCTGTAAAACAAGCCTACAATCTGCATTCATTTCATCTAATCGCTAAATACATTGTAACAACAAAAATCTTAAATATTTGGTTAGCAGTTGATTTCAGCCGACTCGAAGACGAGGAACTACCTGCCGACACACAGCAGTGACCATTTGCAGTCTTGTGGCATGTCACAGGTTACTGACATGTCACAGACACACGTTGTCCAGGATGCATTTATTTTTACAACCATTTGCGTTACGTAATCGTGGTTGCATTGCGTTGCATAAGACAGTCTTGCAGCATGGTTCAAAGAACATTTAATGTTTTAAAGCGTTAATTCCATCTCATCTCGTTTCTCACATATCCTTCCTGGTTGGTGAGAATGCTCATGAGAAAAAAAACGGTGCACAAAAACACCACCAAGAAAGAACACGATGCAGAACAGCCTGAGATTATTTCAGTGACATCAAATATAGGAACAAAAAGAACTCTCATTATGTGTACTACATGCCCTGTTGCTTTTGCTCTTAATGTGATCATGTAAGCAATTTAGCAAGACAACTAAAAATGAATGAGCACATATTCCAGTGACAGAGCAGTCAAGATGCTGAAACTTCTATTAACATAGGGGGAAGCCAAGTAAAATTTCAACATCAAGAAAAATTTTTTTTAAATGTTCTGTGGAAAGAGCCACAGCTGAGTAGACCATCGTTTCTTCAAAGTATAGGTGGATAAATGCTCTGTCATTGCTATAGGTAATTACAGGGAGGAATTTTAAGGGCAAAACTACTTTGTACAGCATGCTTTGTACAGAATCACTAAACAAACCCAAAAAGGAACGAAGCCTACCACACTCATCACATCCAAAAGTCAGGCAGAAGTTGTTTCACAAGATGGTCAAAAGATTTTAGTTAGTCAAAGGTTTTTGAGTACCCTATAAATGAAAAATGACATGCTGCAAATAGAATTTATTACCCATGTTCCTTCTTGATAAGCCAGACTAGTTTCAACTGTGGTTACATAAGGTCCAAAAAAAAGGGCTTGTTAACACAGGTCTAATTACTCAGCCAATACCTGTGCAGAAGTGAACAGCTTCACTAGGAGCAGTAGGATCTAAGCAAATTGCTTTGGGGTCATAAAAATCTCAGTGTGAATAGGCTCCTAGCTAAATTAACTCCCCTTAGTTTGTTGTACTATTAGAAACTTTCATTGAAATAAAAGCACTGGAATGAATACAGTCCCGTAATCTGCTCACCAAGAATGAGTTTTTTTAATGGTTATATAAAGCAACTTCCAAGCATAATCACCACTGCACTTGTAAAACTCAGCATCCTTTAATCACAAATTAGTAAGAAGTTTTGAAATGTCACCATATATGTTAACCATTACAAAATGTAAATCTGCAATTTAAATAGCTCATTTTAGCTCGTACACTTTTTTTAGAAGGAACATCAAAATATCTGATTTGATTCAGTATTTCCAAACGCGTGGGAGCACGAACTGAAGATGCCTGGAAAGCAACTTAAAGAATCTCTTGCTGGGTTTTGAAAGCGATTATCGCCAAGTATCACCTGCTTGTAGATTATCATGATTTCCAGTCTCAGGTGCTTAAAATATACCCACCTCTGAATGCTAGGACATCACCATCACTCAGCACATGGATTAAATTTCATAGAAGCGTCTTTTAGAGAGCCCTAAGACATTGGCAACAACACTAATTTCTCTTAACTTTCCGCGTGCACTTCTACTAGATTATGTAGAACCTCTCACACAGAAGCACAGGGAGCTCTAGGACCAACATCCTCTGGTCTGGGAATATGGGACCAGCTGGGCACCTCCACAGACCCTTGTGACAGAGCTGGGAGCTTGCTGCTGCCACCCCACAACCCCACGCTGGGTGCCTGGTTCAACAGCTGCACTCAGGAGGAGATTCCTGATCTCAGCGGGGCTGCAGCAGATGCCTCCAGCCCGAGGCCACCACGCTGTCCTGCTGCCACCCAGGAGCAAGCTCAGGCATGGAAGCAGAACGCCGGCACAGCCACGGGTGGGAAATCCGTGGGTCCCTCTTTGCCAAACCTCCTCACCAAACACCATAAAATTCCCCAAAAGAGGCTCAACCAAAGTCTGCTTAAGTCATTTATTGTGAACACCGGCCAACATCACCATCTTCATTTTCACTGTAACTGCGCAAAAGAAGATTAAACAAGTACCATCTTAAAAAGGATGGGTTCCTGCTTTGTTGGCCTCTGTGATAAACATTAGAGACGGCAAGTAGTGTGATTATATTTCCTATAATGGCTTTTACATTGCAATCAATAGAACAGGTGATAAGAGGCAAATTATAAAAGAGTAAAACATCACAGCCTATTTAATGTGAAGTTAAAAAAGCAATCTAGCATAACATATGAATTTCAGTTTACAGATATCGACAACAATGCCAGCTTTCATACAACATGGTGAAGAAAGCAAGTTAAAAGCACATATGTCTGCTTTTTAAAGGGAGAAGATAGGGTCTCTTCACTCACCAGTTATGGAGGCAGCAGACAGAACTTGTGTTTTCAGCTGAAGAGCTTTAGAAAAAGATTTCTGCTCACATACAATTACCATGGAACATCTTCCTTTTTAACTTAAAATTGCAAGATTAAAGGGGGGAAAAACACTCATTTACTGTCCATATTTTATGTCATTCTAATGTTAAAAGGCTGAGTCTACATTGCTTTTCTTGACTTTTCATAGCAAGACTGTACAGAATACTTAAAAACATTTCCTCTCTTTGAAATAAAATAGAGAGGATTAATTTTTAAAATCTCTCTTAAAGCCTTACAGATTTTAGTCCTGGGATCTATGATATTCTGGGCATGTTGCACAGTACTCTACAAAGAACTCTAAAAGGGCAATCAATGCTTGCAAGTTTTTCTTTTCTTGTCCCTAGTCAGAGCAAGATTTTTACAGTCCTCAGAATGAGCACTTGGTTTTCAGCACCTTAGTTAAGCAATGAAGTTGAAATAACATTTTTTTTCTAACACACAATTTTTTGCAAATTTGAACACTGGAGAAACAGGTCTGCTTTCTAAGTTCATGAAAGATGGTTTTGAATTAATGTTTGAAAGCAAAATACCGCAGCACCAAAACCACTGGAAGCAAACCTGAACCTACAAATGACAGAAACTCTATTAATTGCTGGAAAAGCCTGGGGATAAAAGTAGGGGACGAAAAATGAGAGGGAGAGAGAGAGAGAATGAAAAGGCTGGAAAAAAAGAGCAAGACACATGCAGAAAATATACCACTGGATTTTTCAGATTAAGTCATCTGTTCAGGAAGAAATCTAACAGCAAGATACTTTTGTTCCTCCTGGTGACACAGCTTCTGAGGGTGCACTGTTTAACTCGGCCCAGCCCCGTCCTCTCTTAGCAACCACAACTTTATTGATTATTTTTTCAGATGTCTTGTCAAGAACCAGCTTTTAAATACATTACTTTTAATAAAGTATCAGTAGGAAGAGGAATAGAAAAGATTATGATGTACTCAAGTTAGTACCTTCTTCCTTTAATGTAAGTCAGAAACGATGCCTGCTCCTGGCTCGGTGGGAGCAAGCCATGGGGTCTCATTTAACAGATGTAGGATTAAGTGCTTACTATATTTGCTGCTGCACTGCAACTGTTTAAATTATACAGCTTTCTCTTGATTAGGATGTTAGAGAAGAAAATCACAAACTTTCAAGCTATCATCATGCAATGTTCTAATGTAATTCCTCAGGAGTTACTCTCTTTTTGGTTATTCTCTGCATCTAACATACCTCCTGTTAATCATTTTCCTGCTGCTGAGGATCACTAAGAAAGCACACGGCACACATTTTGTGGCATTTAGACAGATACAAAGATTACATTAATCTAATTTTCCAAGCATATGCTGTCTCCAGAAAGAAACCAGGAACTGGAAATCTCTAAGGGGGATATGAGTCTTTTGGAAAATAGCAGGAAAAATCTCATAAATAGAAACTCTTCTTATACTGATCTGTACAGAGGCATGAAACTATTACTTTTTTTTTCATGATTGGCAATATGTTCCCATTTCTGAAACGATCTTACTTCCCTCAAAAAGAACTAAAGTAGAGTGCTCAAAATAGCTGAGAAACAGCTGTTGGGTTTTTCACAGAATGAGGATTTATCCTCATTCTACATATAATGCAAACCAGTCATTTGACTAATGTATAGTTACAGTTACAGAAAGCATGCCTTCACAATATAGCCCTTCTTGCTAATAACACACCAATAAAACGTTCCCTGTTGCATGAGTTTATGTGCACTTTTTTTTTTTTTTTTAACACTGTCACAACCACCGGGCACAGAAGTTTTACTCATATGCATGAAGTTTCTTGTCTCTAATCATCTATTCAAAGCCCTCGCTGTAAATGGGGAAGTCATTTACTTCTGCCAGTGGAATAACCTTTTGGCAGTTTTAAGTTTCACTGGCGACTGGTGAGGACACTAGAATACAATACTTCACCTGGAGACCACTTTTGCATGCTTGCACTTACCTCAGATTCCATCACCACACAAGAAGCAGCTACTTCAGCTTAGCTCCCTGTGTTAGATGTGGCTTGCAATATTTAAAATGCTCTGAAGAATTACATTTTGCAGTTACCTTGGCCAGCTGTACACAAATCAATGTCTACCAATCTTCAGTTAAAATACATAAGTTTACTATTGAAATGCATTTTCTAAACATTAACAAGTAAGTTATTTAAGCCTTTGGAAAACAACTTTTCCCAAACGATCCCCTGGTCTCTTTATTTTGAGGCTGATGCTGCCTTTTGCTTCCTAATGTAGGTGCCTAGAGGAGGAAGCCTGCATCGACTTCACTTTAAACAAAGCCAAGATACTTCATTCAGCAACCATCAAAAGATTCATACAAAGGCTGCAGGAAAATACATACTGGCATGAGCTATTCCTACACAAGGAATCCTCTCAAAAGGTCTTTGCTTAATGATTTCATCCAGGAACAAGGACCTCAGAAACTGGGGAACCTGAATCTGCATGTCCTGGGGTATGGGGACACAGAGGGACAACACACACACAGACAGACACACAATTTCAAAATCGTTTAATAGATGTACCTTAAATAATACTTCAAAAATAATCTGTCCTATACCTAAAACTTTATCTGAAGTCTGTTTTAATAAATTTAAAAAAGCACATTCTAAATATGTGGAAGGGATGTGCCACTCTTTTCTCTGTCACATCCTGTGTATTCCCTGCTGTATTCAAGAGAAAGACTTTGCAAAGGTGGCGGGGTGAGCGTGTGTGGATGGATGGGAGAGCTTTGTCCTCCGCAGCTATCATTGTGCTGCTGTCCCCATCGCCCACAAACGCAGGAGGCAGGTCAGAATGGAACAGAAGCAGACCATGCAGTTGTAAAACCCGATTTTTTCTCTATTTATTTCTTGTGACCGAGTAACACCTCCCATTACAATTATCAGCTCGATGGCAGAAAGCTCCCCGGTGTGCTGTGCATATTTTCACAGGTTCATTTGTCTCCTCCTGTGGCATCAGTTTAAAAAGGCTCCTAAAGAAACGCCACTAACAACCATTTCTATTTCCAGCCTTCAAAGCCAACGCTGAGCACAATACAAAGCCCTGGTAACTCATCTTTAGGTTTCAGTCCACAGACTTTTCTCACTGGGAATAGCTCCCATCTGTTTCCTCTTTATGCACCAGCCTTTAGAAAGCACAGATCTGGAAACTGCCTGTGCACAGAACAGAGCGAGCTGGCTTTCCCCCGCTGACGGCAGAAACAGCCCCAGGATCGTGGACACCTTTCTCCTATGGCTTTCTTCTCCTCTCTCCTGATCCGTAAATGCACGGCGTGGTTCTCTTGATGTGGGTTTTTTTTGGGGGGGAGGAAGGGAGGGACTGCCTCTCTTTCCCTTGTTCTCCCCTTCCTTCTTTCTTGGCAGAGGCTTCCCCATTTACACACCCTCACGCAGGGCACATTTCCATGTCGAGCCTCGGAACAATCAACCACGGGCACCCTCCTCCTGCTTGGGCACCGTGAGACGTGTCTGTGTGTGTGTGGTGTGTGTGGTGTATGTGTGTGTGTGTGTGTCCCAAAAAGCCAAGCTGCTCTCCACACGGGTGCCCCCAGACCCCGCTCCCCATCCCGGGCGAGGCGCTGTGAGGGGAACCCCAAACGGGGGGCACCTGCCCTGGCTCTCCCCTCAGAACAGGTTCCTGCAGCCCCCTCATCCCCCCCTCAGCAAGAGGGGAGCCCCACGGCCCCACACACAGCCGGGATCCCCTCAGCACCACACAACCTCCCCCTCAGCCCCCTCAGGGGCCGGAGCCCCCTCAGCCCCTCACGGACTCAGAGCCCCCCGGGACCCCTCAGGCTCCACAGGGGGCCGAATTCCCCTCATCCCCTCACGGAGCCGGGTCCCCTCTGTCCCTCCTCATCCCCACAGGGGGCCGGGTCCCCCTCATCCCCACACAGAGCCAGACCCCCCTTTATCCCCTTCAGCCCCTCATGGAGCCGGGTCCCCCCTTGTCCCCCTCAGCCCCTCACGGGGTCGCGCCCCCCCTCAGCCCTCGCACACTCACTACTTGTACAGCTGCTGCAGGCAGAGGTCCAGGCACTCGCCCTCCACCTCCTCCTCCGTGATGTACTCCGAGAGCGGCCGGGGCAGCGGGGGCAGCGGCGGGGGAGGCGGCAGCGGCGGGGCGGGCGCCTGAGGGTCGCCGGCGTCTCCCTCCTCCACCTCGGCCTCGGCGCTCGCCGCCACCGCCGCCGCCGCCGCCGCCTCCTCCTCCTCTCCCTCGGCCCCGGGCTCCTCGGCGGCCGCGGCGTCGGCAGCGGGAGGCGGTGAGGGGGGAGACGGCACCGGCGCCGCCGGCTCTGCCCCGAAGGGCCCGCGGAACTCTCCCAAGAACAGCTCGAGGAAGCGGCGGTAGCTCTTCTCCTCCGCGCCGCCTCCGCCGCCGCTGTTAGTGCCCGAGCCGCCCGCGGCCATCGCTTCGCATTCCCGGCCGCCCGGCGGCGGATCAGCACTGCGCCCGCAGAGAGCTCCCTGCCCGCCGCCCGCCTCCCTCCCGCCCTCCCGCCTGCGCGCCGCGCGCGCGCGCGCTCCCGACACGGGGACGCGCACGCCGCTGAGGTGGTTGAAGGCGGAGGGGGGGGGGGGGGAGGCGGGAGCGCGCCCGGCGCTGAGGGGAGCGGGCGGGGGCGGGCAGACGCGGGGGCTCCTGACGGGATCCTGCGGGCGGGCTCCCTCTCTCCGTGAGGTGCGGGGTCACCGCCTCAGGGGGTGTCCGTGTGCTGTCCCCCCCGCACGGTCACAGCCTGCAAGTGACGTGAGGGAGGCAGCTGGCGTCCTGCTGCCGATAAAGAGATGTTTGTGGAAAGGGATTTTGGCTTGCGTTATATAGACGTCGCGTTTCGTGTGTGGAAGGCGTTAAGCGGTGCTAACGCCGCTTCCACGGCTCCCGAATCGAAAAACACCAGCGAGGAGCAGGGTCGTTGCTGGTAATCGTCACGTATTTAATTAAGGAATTGGGGTCCTTAATATCTGCTGGGCCTGGCCAAACGGCCAAGCCTCACCTGCAAAAAGTGCTGGGGTCTGAAGGGGTTGGAGTAAGGACAGCAGCTCTGCAACCTGTTGTGCCCCTCGCTGGGCTAATTACTGGCTGAAAACCTGCCTGCTGCCCGTCGGACGGTTAGTGCGGAGCCAAACTAATTTTAGAGTATTTCCACTAATTTTAGGGTATTTTCACTGATTTTAGAGGATTTCCGGAAACTGCGCTGCCTGATAGTGTTGCGATCCTGTGAATGTGTGAGGGCCAAAAGGGTTAAAGCAGCGATTGTCAGGGTTGGTTTTAGCCTTTCGCTGCCAAAAGCTATTAAAGCGAGAGAGAACCAGACAGCTTCCCCCCAAAAGAGTATCTCCCAGTGTATTTTTTCAGTATACCAGCTATAGGTTTTCAATCTAGCATCTGTTTACTTCAGAATGCCAGGTGAAAGTGAGAGGTAAAAAGGATTTAAGATCTGTGTGAAGAGGTAGCCAGCAGTTGCAGCTGATGACATCATTGCTTTTTTTTTATTATTATTTTTTTAGGTTTGTCTGTACTGCATCATCTGTGAGTCACAAGCCTCGAGAGAATGCCTATCACTGCAAGTATCCAAAAACCAGTTTTAAGTTCATTAGTTGTTTTTTATTAGTAACTCAGGTAGTTGGAGTTCCTGAGAAACTATAATCTAGATAATCGTAGTGCAGCACGGTCTCAATTCTAACAATCCTGATTACAAAATCTCCTAGAAATAACAGCCAGTTCAACGAGATGTATGATCAGCTTCATCTTGTTTGACAAAAAGCAATTAAGCTGCACAAGAAAAGATTTAAAAAGCATTTAGATAATCTTTTTTTTTTTTTTTTTTTTTTTTGTTAATTGTATATTTCTGAGTTGTTTCAAACAGTGTATAAGAGTATCTGAGAGTAATACCTACTCTGCTTCATGTCGAAATGTTAAAGTTACCAGATGTCCTTGATTCATCTTGGCAGTCCCCATGTGCTTTTTGTCATTTGTCTAATTGCAGAGGACACTAATTAAAATGAAATAGAGTAGAACTTTGCACTCAGGATACTTTGTCAAGTTTTGGCACTGTGGTCAAGTTAGTATTGTTTTGCTTCGATATTAAATAAAGAGCTTATGGCCCTAAGCCATGTTGACATTTGTTTCTGGGAGGGAAGGTGAAAAACCATTCTTATTAACCTGCAATGTGGAACATATGGTGGCTGTGGGTGGTATGGCTAAGTTAGGCAGCCAGGAACCTGCTATCACTTCACTGTGTGGAGACAGCGGGGTGGGCAATTACCGCAGAAAGTAGCCACGCTGCTGCTTGCTGCTGTCCAGAAAAGGAAGCTCGAAATGCGAGGTATTATCAAGTAAGCACTAATCTATGAGAGGGGCGTTTGGGACTATTATAAAAATGTTTTTAGTGTTTGATAACTCTGGAAGCTAAATTTAGACTGCCTCAGTGCGCTCTCCGTTCCTGGGTAGGAACAGTATGAATGGTTCCTATGTGCTGAGGTTTGGTGAATGGAAAAAGTTCACAATTCATAAAGTTCTGAGCCTGAAATCATTGATTTACAATATACTGGCAAATGGAGGATAAGACTTGCACCTGAGAAGGAAACGCAGGTGTTTCTATCCTTTTTGGCTTCATCATGTTGTTGTTTTAGGAAGGTTTTACGCTCCTATGTTAGAAGGAATCTGATTTATTTTAGCCTTGAAAATGTGTCTTCCTCTTTCTCATTTTGCTGATGAGAAATAAGCGGAATTTTAGCAGGCCTTGGGGAGGTGACCTGAATAGTATGGAGTGCAAGAAGAAGTGCTTTTTAATTTTTTGTAACCTTTGGAAGTAATTCCTGTATGCTGACAAGTAGGAGACATGTAGAGATGCTAAAAACCATTTGACAATAATACACCTATGTTATATGTTCTGATACTATACAAGAGTATAACAGGAAAACTTAATGGGAAAAAAATGCTTTCTGAGGCAGTCTCTTTAAAATGTAGGGCTGTTGCAGTAAAGCAGAAGTAATTTTTGAAGCTGTATTCTGTTTTCCTGACCAGATGAAACCACCAGAAAAGTATGCATTTTCAAGCCTGTGGCTGTTCTCATTTTTGAAGGCAATTCTACTGTTGAATTTCATGCAGTGTTGTATACGGGGCAATGTGTTATATGATACTTGTACTGTTGAAATATATTAAAATTGTATGTATTCATACCATCAATGTCGGTCACCTTATGAATGTGAATATACGTCTGTGTTCTTCTTATAACTCTTAGAACTCAATAATACAATTATTGTTCAACTTCACTCAATATCAATTAGTTATGGGTAAGGACAGTGAGAATTTTAAAGGAATAAAGTGCAATGGCTCTTGTTTATGAGCAGCATCAAGTTCCAATTAATTTTCTTAAGGTTCAGACTTTATTCAACTGCACTTTCAAAAAGCAGAGCAACTTCTGGCATCACAGTTGCACAGGCTTCTTTGCCACAATAATTACTCTGTTAAGATGTTCCTAAGAATCACTGTCTCTTTCCCTCCCTCCCTCTCTCTCATGTTTTTTGAGGCCAAGTCAGCTTTTTAAGTTTAATATTTATAGATTATTCTGAAATATCCACACTCATTGCAAAACACAGGATTTCAGGCCTGAATCCCACTTCCAGCTGTCACGGAAATTTCCAGTCCCATTCCAAAGGAAAGTTCCATTTTCAGTGTTCCATTCAGACCCCTGTTTAGGAAAGGGATTTTTCTGAATAGCAATTGTGAGAAACAGGATATTGGTCCATGCCCAGTTAGTTAGATTTGGAAATCTGTTGGAGAAAAGCATGTGGAAAAAAAGAGCAAACGAGAAGCTGAGCCCTTCAAAATGACTTAACAGGTCTGGAACACTCTCAGAGCAGATCTAGCACAATGTGCCTTGTTCCCCATTAACAAAGGCGAAGTTTGTTACGTCATAAAATCTGTGACTGACTGATTGAAGTGTTCCTGTAGATTAGTGCCCATGGGATTGCCTCAGCAAAACACAGCTGACCACATAACACTTAGTAATGTGGTCTGGAAGTTGTCAAATCGTGAGATCATCCTGCAGGCAGGAGCACACCAGAGTCCAATAACTCGTTAAGGTTGATCCACTTCAGCTATCAGTCACTCTTCATTATCATTTTCCTTTTACTGCTAAACAGAGCTGAGGGGCAAAGACCTGATATCAGTAAGCAGCAGAGTTTGCTGGAAGTGTTGCTGTGCCAGGACATTGCTCTGTTCTTTCCATTTTTGTAACACATTTCATCCGAGGCCGAAATCCAACAGCACCATACTGTGTGAATCTAGCACTACTGGAATTCCTAAACCTGAAGCTCACTTTTGTTCAGCAGAGGCAATAAAAAGATTGTGCACTGCTTAAATCACATTTATACTCTTTCCAAAGGATTTAACGTGTGTGTATTTTGCCCTTTCAGGATGGTTGTGAAGTTCCTCCTAAAGTGAAAACGAAGTTTAAGTGAGACTTGTTAAGGCAGGTGTCTAGTGGGATATATATAAAAAAAATTATATCTGTTCTTCCATCAATTTACTTTGAATGACTTGTTTGACATCTTACCGTAGATCAGATTCCTGTGATATCCTGCTCCAGTCACAAGACCTTGAATTTTAGTCATCTCCTTAAAAGTGTCTGTTAAATAAAGAAGGGGGAAATTAATCACTTGCGTGAGAACCAGCAACCAATTGCTGTTGTGTCCAGACTGGGTATTATATTTAAAATAGATAAAACAGATAAAATAGAATGGTAGGATTCACAGACTCTAAAATATGTATGCAGCTGATGCTAACTTCCTTTGAGCAGTCTCAAATTCTGTGCTTTAGCCACAGAAATTTGTGTTAATTGTACAAAATAAATGAATGAATGAATTACTTTAAAGAGAAACATTTATGTAATGTCTTCCATAACACTTGTAATCAAATGTGTAGTAAGCCTCTATAGTGAAAAAAGGTGTGACATTATGTTAAAATCTCATGTTGACAATCTCTTACTTTGTGAAGGTGATTTTCATGCTCTAAAACATTTTTATCTACTTATATAATAAAAAAGAATCATTAAGTAAGAGTAGTTGTAACTATGTTTGCTGAAAGTGCAGTAGTTCACACTAAATAAATTAGAGTATTGGAAGGATATGTGTTGGAAATTTAGAAATCCAAAATAATGTAATGTGAGATACCAAACTGAGCAAATATTCAAACAATGTGCCTGGAAACTGTGAAAAAAACATTGACATCTACTTAGAACCAGTTCTTAAGATCCATAGAGTCTCCTTTTTATATTCCTATATACATTACTAGGTATTTTATATTTTAAACATTCTCTCTTTTCATTGTTGGAAAATTAAGTCTGTTTATGTATATGTATATATCCCGATGCCTCTCTAGTTCCATTTAAATCAGTGGCAAGAAATTTTTGTGAGAAATGAATAGTATTAGCTATCATTCTTGAAGAATGACTTCAGTAAAATATATACTTTTTGATGTACCCTTTCAGTATGTAATATTTTTACTGCTTATATAGTGATTGAACTATTGCTTTTAATACCATTTATTATTTCTATAGGTTTAGTTACAACAGTGTAGAGCTTCGTATCTCTAATAAATAGATGGGGCATACAGTACAGATACTGCTTGCTGGTAGGAAGCGAGGTGGCAGCTCACAGTTTAACAGTGGGTGCATTTGTGGGTGAAATTCGGAACTGGGAAGGTGGCCAGTTCCTGGTGATTTCATTCTTCAGTGTAGAGCATCAATGCAGAAATCTTCCACTAGCTAAGGGAAGCCAACTTTCCTGACCCTAATCATCCAAAACCGCTCTATGGCTGGAAGCCACAAGACATTGAGTAGCTTTGGGAGCCAGGGAGAGGGGAAGCCCAGGAGCAGGTAGCAGCTGGCACTGGTTCCCAGTCGCGGGGAGGACTGGTGCGGAGGAGGACTGGGCAGGCTGCTTGGCAGCCCTATGACACTGCCAAATTCAGCAGCCGGTGGCTCGCGTTCCCCTACAGCAGGGTGGCTGCACTTGGAATGGTTGGCAGCCGCGGGTTAACTCCTCGTTCTGTACGGAGAAGTATTATTTCCCTTATGTATTCTGTTGTAACATCTGTGATACCGCAACGTATGTGCTCTATTTATTTTATTTCCCTCATGGTACTCAGTCGTAGGACAAGAAAGCATCAAACCATATTTTGTAACTTAAACATATTTAGTATAAAATTAATACATGTTAAAACAGTATAATATAGCTTAATGTGCCTTTCTAAATCATTATGATCCTGATCATGAGACAATCACTTCTGAGAAGCTGTAACGTAGTGACTTGTCCTTCCAACTGACATACATGTACACTTTTTGTTCAGAAAAAGGATGGAGTTAAAAAAGCAGGCAGTAAGGATTTCACCTTTGTCATTAACCCATGAAATGCCTTAGAGGAAATCTAAGTTTAGTCCTGTTGCCCCAAGTAACTGAAATTCGACAGAAAAATAGATGTTATGTTTTAAATATTTTTTCTGACCACTGCATTTGACATCCAGGTTAGCAGCTGAGCCTCCTTCCACATTAGTCAACCAGTTTGTAATTGACTTTAATATGAGACTGACCGCATAACTTGAACCTTGGCTACACCTTCCTTCCTTCGGTTAAGCTATTTCCTCTTGGGTTTTCTTAATCTTATTCTACTTGGAAGTTAGTTGGTTTGTCAGATGGAAAAGAACACGTAAAATCAGGAAGAAATAAATTATTTTCCCTTCCCAAACTGAGGAGCTTCAAAGCAGGATTCTAGGCTTGAGAAGCAGCCCATCCTAACCACAGAGTGTTCTTCTTGCCAAGCCTTGTGGTGGATACTGTGTTCTTGTTGTGGTGACAGAGGAGGTTCCTACATCACAAGTAAATGTCAGCCCTACAAAACTGAATAATATTAAACTCAGCGTGACGGTGAAAGCCGTTGCCTTTCAGAAAAGTGGAACTTGAGCACCAAACCAAACAACCTATTTTATTTCAGATTCAGTGCTATGAAGCAGCTAGTTAGAATTGTACTCTTGGTGCAGTCATAAAATTGTTTTCTGCCACTCACTGTTGTGCCCTGATGCTCTGAAATGCAAGAAAAGTCTAGGTACATGTAAGAAAATATCAACTTGCCATGGAAAATTTATTGGTGAAACAGTGGTCCAATTCTTCCTTTATATGCAGTTCCAAGCCTAGCACGGCTTCCTTGTCTCCAGCAGATGAGAACAAAATCTGGCTCATTTAATCTAATTTTGTCTCTGCCAACAGATCCTTCTCTCTAGTTCTGGTCTGCAGAGCTGATTTTTATTTTTTTTATACATATATATACACACACATAAAACCTCAGCATAGACAGCTTCCAGTATTTCTTTTAAAGGTTTTGTAACTCCCACTGTTAACCAGGAACTACTCTTTTGTTTGTTTGTTTTTGATAATGACATCTAGAATACTGAAGATCTGACGCTTACTCAGACAAAATGATCTATCTTGGTATACAGGATCAGCATCTCAGCTCGGGCTTCTGGACAGTACACTACTACAAACAAAAAGCAGAACACCCAGCTGAAATTAATAGTGTATTGGAGACATCCTTACTCTCCACGCACATGGAAGGACGTGCTGAGGATATTAAATCAGAAGACAATACATTGACAGGAATGGATTTTTCCATAAATACCAAACATGCTAGATGGCAGCTATCACTCGTAACCAGCAGTGCTTCTTAAAATATCGCCACAACATCCTTAATGGATGGTTTTCCTTGTGGCTACGTAAACATGTGTACTGTGCTAGCTCCCCCCTCCCGCACCGCGCCACGTAGGAAGCTATTATTCCCAAATGGAGCGCTTGCTTGGTGACATCACATGCAGTAGGACCCTTTTGTTTGCCTGTGTCTCCTGCATGGAAATGTTTGTCTGAGTCACAAATCCTGCCGTCTTTCTTCCTCTGTCATGCTTGCTGGAGAGCTTCTCCCTGACTCATGGTTTTTAAATTTTGATAGAGCCCAGTTTGGTGTATGGCAACTGACTACTTTTCCTTTTAATATTTTATTATGTAAATTATATCTAAATACTATAATGATCTACAAATCACTGCCACTTCCTTGCAGCTTTTTAAATAGAGAGGTTTTGTGACTCAGATTCAGCATTGAATTTTGTTTTAAGGCAAAGGCAGTTTAGTGTTGCTAAATTAAAAATTAAAGATAGTGACTCCCACAACTTGAATTTTCCATTTAGTCTGCTGGCTGAGTTTCCTCAGCTATAACATTATCAAACTGTGCCAGAAAGGGGTCATATGTGTGCATGTGTACAAATAAACACTTCTCACAATTGAAGTAATTACTATTTTGCACTGTAATACCTTTCTTCTCCTCCAATAATCTCATCAATTTATTCTCTATTAATAAAAAAGGACAAATCCCTGCTGTATTTTTAGTGGACACTCATTCATTTGGTTTAGAGTGTGGAGCTGCTAATATACTGCTGGTGTCTAAGAAGCTCTGGTCTCCTCTTTGTTAAATGAAAGCCACAAACAAAACAGACTCCAAATACAGAATTTTCATTCTGAATGCTTTGGTAAAAGGAGAAGCTAAGGGCTAGGCAGCAGTTTGGCTCAAACAATGGTAAACATTCTCACTTACCCAGATAGGAACATATGGATTAAAGCTTTTGTCCTTCAAATCTAGTCTTTTGTCTCTATCTTACCACTACAAGATAAATGAGAAGTTCAAAACAGTGCTTTGACTGCCCTTGATCAAGGACTTTGCAGCAGGTAAGGGCTAATGTCCCAATCTGGCATAGTATTTAAGCATGTATTTATCTTAGAGCATCTATCAGCAGCTCCACAGCTTTTTGCCCTGGTTTGAGGCAGGCGAGCAGATTGCTGCATGAAACCTTGTTAAAATTCAGAGGCACACAAAAACAGATGAGTGATCAAGAACTGTGTCATTAAACATACTGCACTAGATGCTCGCATTGCCTTTTCTTTTTTTTTTTTTTACCCGGAGTAAAAGTAGTTGTATTCTCCATCTCAAAAAAGCAGAAGCCTTTTATTATATAAAAAAGATTTTATTATAAAATTATGCCATACACAAAGGAGTTTTCTGCCACATAAATTTTCATAGTGTAGTTTTAACATTAAAATAATGTCCAGAAGCAGGAATTTAAGTTAAAGAGTCTGTCAGGCTACCTCTGGTTGCCTGTTCTCTATGCAGCTGTTCTCCAGTAGCACACCTTTTTGTATTCTCTTTTGAATTGCTGTTATTTTTCCTCTTCTCTCCGAGGCCGTTTGCGAGGGTTCATTTCAGTACTTTCCGTGTTTTGGGTGACAGCTGGAGGCTGCACATCTCGGAAGCCATGGGGCTGTAATATGTAAGTAAAATCATGTGATATCACTTCTATGGATATAAAGCATGAGTAACTAGTTCCCAGAAGATCAGAATAAGGAAGGCATGATGCTATCGTTTATTTTAGCTGAGTGGCTGCAGAATGTTTATAGACCAGGCTAAGCTCAGAACTGAAAAGTTCTCAGCACACATACTGACTAATAACTGCCTCTCCTGGTTTTACTTTTTAAAGATACTTTCTCTTCATCAGTGAGGCTAGCATCTTCATTTTACCATTAATAACCCCTATGACTGCAAAGCAGTGCTTCTCTGTAAATTAACTTATGCTGTCTATTTATTTAAATTAAAAGCCAAATCCTTCAGCCCATATTCAAGTCAAACTCCCACGGAAGCAAGATGACTGCTGGATTATTAATCACCTCAGCCATTTTCAGAAACAAAACTGAAAATCTCTAAGACCTAGGGTATTTTTGCTTCATGCATCTATTTAATGAACTGAAAACACTGATGAGACATTTTAAGAACAGGGTATCTGAATCAGTCTTTCCAGACTGCAGAGACTGCCCCAGCATAGTGATTTATGGGACACAATGGGCTGAGAACCTTTAACTGCCAAAAACTACACATCGAATTGAAAACTAGATGCTGCTACCCAGTAGAGAGCTTAAGGTGATCTAATTTGCTTAGTAACTCTGGTATTTTCTGTTGCATTAGCTCACAGTTTGATGATATTAAAAGATATTAAAATATGAAAGATCTGGAAAATTTGGTTAGTTAAATGTCATCAATTATCACATAACATTGAGATGTTATATGAAGCCTGCAACTGTCTTTCCATCTCCAAATGCTGTGTAGGGAGCCCTGCTGACAGCTTGGTGAAGGGCTCTCACTGCAGTACAGACTTAAGACAGGAAAAGGTGTTAAAAAGAAAAAGAAATTGTTTTGGGAATCCTAAACACCCAGGTAGAGACAAGGGGAGGGGGGTGAGAGCATTTCAGGAAGGCTGGCACTTCAGGTTAGTGCAGTGTGAAAAATCAGCTAGAATTACTATCAAATATGTGACATTTTATTTTATATAAAATGCCAACGTGTCCCACACCAAGATTAACCCAAGACAAAACCAAACAAAATGTTTTGCTTAAGTCTCTCATCTCTCTATTTCTAATTCTAAATGCCTCAGTCTGCTATTTTTTTTTAAGGGAACAAACAGCTAGAGCGCCACAAGGGCAGAACTTGTGCAGTCCCTCTATTTTAAGCAACTCAAGTGTTATTCTAAATAGCATAATGGGGAATCTTCAAGTTTAGTGTTTCACTGCTGCTTGCATCTAATCTTTGCCATTTCCCTTAGGCACAAAGGTGGATCAAAGCCAAGAATCCACTTAATCCAGCATGCTAGACTCTCGGTAAAAGCATTCCAATGGCTATAAAGGCCAGAACATGATGGAGTAGGCTGCTTAGTATGGATGTTTTGCATTCAGTTAAAGGCATGTGTATACTAGACACAGCCTCTCTCCAGTGAAAAAGAAAATAAGAATTTTGTATGCGTATCCAAAGCCTGATAATCATCTTTATATGGAGAGAACATGGCTAACAGAACTATGGTTTAAAAAGGGCCACTTGGACCTATGTAGCTTGGACTTGTTACTGTCATTCTGGGTTGGTCTTCAGTGTCTCCTGGAGTCCACAGACTGCATCAGGACTGACAAAGATAGATGGTGTTATTACTTGAAAGGTAAAGGTATTCTCATTGTTAGTCTGGCAGACTCTCCAAATTTCAGGGAAATACCAACAGTTCCTACCCAGGGTACAGGTTCTGGGTCTCTGCCTTTCATGATCAAATAATCAGGTCATACTACCTGGGACATTTAGCTCATCTGATTCACCCGTTTATTCCCTTGTGCTTAAATCAATTTGCATTTCTTATTCTGCACTTAAGAATGAATCTTTATCAGCCTGTGAAAAGTAGTATTTAATTTGGTAGGTGTTTCACAGCTTCCACGCTTGCTCAGACTGGTGACCAACACTTGGAAAAGAACTAGAGCTCAGGCACTAAGTTACATACTTCTCCATCAGCATACAGGCACCGAACAGTTTGGTACTTTTGACAAACTGGCTATCTGATTTGCATTGAAATTAACAGCACGTATAAGCCTAAGCATCTTAGAGGATCTGAGCTTCTTGAATTTATGATTTTTTGTATGCTGGTTATAGATGTATGCACACACAGATGTGCTAGATTATTTGGAAGCACTGAACACATATTTACATCTTCCAGTTTAACCACTGAGATGGGAATGAGAAATAGTAACAGCAAACAGTTACAATTAGACCCAAATTTCATGAAAGAAACAGGGATAATACATTTTTTTTTTTACTTAGAGAAACCGTCTGCTGAAGCAGCTCAACAGGATTAAGGGGGAAAAAAAAACACGGGGATAATCTGAAGTTTTAACTAATCTTTGATTAGGATGCATGCTCAACTGTATTTCAAGATAGTGTGCATTCACATGGATGAGGAGAACATAGCTGTTTTATAATATGTATAAAGCTGAAAAGGCAATTAAACTAAGATAAAATCCATGCGTTTGGCAGCTGGAGAGAGAGGGCTACACAGTCACTCCACATGATCTAAACAACCTTAGAATGCGTTCCCATTTACCCTTCCAGTCTTTACAGATCTAAAAAAAAAAAAATAATAACATATAAAGTGGTATTTCATCTATCCAGGTGAATATATTTAGAAGTGAGGAAAAAAAATCAGATTTCTACTCAATAGTTTGAAGACCTCATTTTATGGCAGCATTAAAATCTGCAGGAAATGCTATGGCAACGTGTTTCCATGAGGACACACAGCAAATAGCTATGGCATGTACCTATGTATCTGACATTTGAAGATACGAAAGTTGAGTGCTTGCTTTTTAACCTATGAACACTTTAGACAATATATATTCTCATTAATATGCACCTAAACACTCCACAAAAGAAAATCATAGAATTTACCTAGGGCTGAATAAGGACTCCAGCTGGAGGCTCATCATTTAATAGTGATGGAAGAAGAAAATCTGTAGGTACTGCCTGGTCATAAGGTCACTGGTAGGACACTACAAAAGCTACAAAAGACCTAAGTACAACCTGTGTTATATCAGGCAAAGTACTTAGAGCAGAGATGTGGAAATATGTATGGCATAAAGCACTGCTAAGGCCTCTGGAATACCATATGTGATGCTCATTCTTGTCCTAAAAAAAATACATTCAAACTGCAACAGATGCAGAGAGGAGCCACTGGGGAAACAAACAGTCTGACAAGAGAGAAAGCAGCCTGGCTTGCTGAGGTCTCCCGAAAGGAAGGCTCAGAGTGCAAGACTGTCTTCTGGAATCGCACATAGGCCAAGAGTTAACATCAAGGGCAGATAAACTAAGCAGCAATAGCACAAGAAGAGATGGATGCACGTTGCCTGTAAATTTGTTCTTGAAATCAAACTCTTTTAACTCTTAAGAGCAGTAACATGCTGGAACATTTTTATAAAAAGGAGCAAAATATTCATTAACCTGGAGACATCCCAGTATTCCTGGCTAAGTAAGCTGAAATGCAACACTAAGAAAGCAAACTGCATTCTCAGATTTGTCTGTATCTGAAAAGTTACATCTAACATTTCTGTATCTCCATCCCAAAAGAAATACTAACTGTAATGGTATATGGTATGGTTGACTCCTTCTGGCTCGGTGATTTGTACAACGTTGCCAACCTGGTTAAACAAAAACAGATAATAATCATCAGCGATACAATAATACAAAATTCCAAGTAACCAAATGATCAGACCCAAATTTTCCCACAATCATGGAGTAGATCACCAGTGCAATTCCTACGTGTGTATTTTCATATAGGTTGTATAAATTGTGGATGCCAAAATCCCCTCCCTGTGTGACCTGTCAGCTCAAATACAATACAGGCCTACTAACAAAGAACGACTAATTAGCCTTGCTTCATCACAGTATTTCATCACTTTTTATGAACAATATTAATTCTGAATTAATTTCAAATGCCACTTTCTTAAAATGCAAACAAAAAAGGTTTTGAGCATAATTCTTTCCTACTACATTAAGCAATCATTTGTTGCTTCACCTCTCAGGGTTGGGAGATACTCTCAAGAATTCAAAAACTTTCTGGGAGTTTTTTTCCTAGGTACTTCACAAGGCTGTCAATATAACCTAGTAGATGAAGAATGAGAACAAAATGTTCTATTTCTAAGCCTGACCTTGCCACTGACATACAGCATAGCTTTGAGTAAATCATTTCTCTTGTATTTCTCCTTTAACACTTTTTCGATTTTGTTCATTTAGATTCTAAGCAATGTATCTTGATTTCTGCTTATGCAGCACCTAGCCCAGTAAGTGCTTGTATAACACAGACTGAAGATTGCAAAACACCTCAACAGCAAGAGATTTTTCAACCAGTTCCATGGCTGCTAGTCTGCACCAAGCCCACCTGCCCAAAACTACACTTATGCAAAGCCAATTCAGAAAGTGTTCTCTCTGTTCCAGGACAGCTTACCAAGGATCTTGTTAATTATTTTTTTTTCCCTCCCTGAGGTGCCATTCTATTAGAGAGCACGTAATTACAGCCTGAGGAACACTGCCACTTCATATTAGCTACGCAGGGAATTCCTCAGAACATGTAAGTGGTGGGTTACACTTTACAAAACAGCCTAAATCTGAAGCTGTAGAAGCCATGCTTTTACAAGCGCTCAGCTGGAGCTCTGCTGCATACCTCTGACTCAACAGGATCTTTCCTCACAGTACTGAGAGCCCTTGTAATTAAGCTCTGACACATTTCCAGTAGTAGAGAGAAAGAAAGAGACAGGTATCACATTTAGTCAAAGCACAGTAAAATAATAATAATAAAAAAGGCAAATGGATTCTCTAATGGTCATCTTTGCACCTCAATAACCTAATATAAAACCAAGAACGACAAAACCACTATGGATCATCAGCTACAGGTAACTTATGTACACGTGCAACAAAAGCTAGCTACTTCTGCTTTTTACAGATAGGCAGTTATAATCTAAATTGTTATGCTTCTGCACGCCCTGCTCCACGTTAGCTGCATATTTAGCACAGTAAATAAACCACGTTTGCCTATCTTTGTCTTTCTTTCTGGAACCTATACCTCCATATTTCCTCACTCTGTTGCAGAAGGAAAAAAAAGCTCTTCAATTCTGATATACAAAATTAACTTTTGTTCATTCCGCAATCGTCATGTTGATGCAACTTCTCCCTTATAAAGGCTGTTAACTAATCAGTGTTAATTTAATTCAAAATTAAACAGACAGCTGTAATCATTCTGCATTGCCTTCAAACTCAGAATCTGAAAAACAAAATTCCGTAAGAAAATGTCACAGCATTTCTCTTTCAAGTTTAACAAGCAAAACTATGCACTACAGCACTCCAGTAGCGTTTTTGTATGTTGTTTGCAGAAGATTAGGGAATTGAACCAAGCCTCCTCAAGTCGCAGCACTGCGATACTACATGCAAGGCAAATTCAACTGTCCAGGAAATGGAAGTGAGCTTGCAATACAGAAAGAACCAGGAAACAAAGCAGACCTCACTGCAGCAGACAGAAGTTTATACTGTTTTTAGAAGGGTCATCTTCACTCCTTTGGGCTTCTAAAATTATCTTCCATAGGTCCACTCTGTACTGTAAGGCAGCTCTCTTCCCAATCCTCTACAGCTCACTGTAACTGAGTATTTGCATAGCTGTCCAGTATTTCAGAACCATCCTACCACATTTAAAACCGGAAAGGTCCAACAGCTGCCACTGAGGCTAAGGGGCCTCTGTTCTGTCTTTGTGAGACTTAATATGCAGGTGGAACGCTTTCTTTGGCATCAAACAGATTTATACTGACCGGGGCCTAAAAGACGGAAGCAAAGAAATTCTACTCCCTGCTTGCAAAGTACATACAGTGAGAATGAATTTGCAGGAAAGCTCACAAGTCTGTGACAGAGACAAGCCGTAACTTTTTTTTTTTTTTAAACCTAGCTGCCAGATCCTGAATTCTTGAGCCTAGGGAACTGCCATTAGGCTATTTTGATCAGACATGGCACAGCACTGCAACAAGCCGACCATAATAAAAAGGAGAAGCAGAACAGTTCAGTGACACCATCTTAGGTTGAACTAGATAGTTCTTAAGCCTCAATAGCCTGGGTCATAGAAGACCAAAGACAAAAGTCAAATTCAAAACCCTGCTTGGCAACTAGAGCTGGTTTGAAAAGACTCTGAAATGTCACACTTCTCAGTATTGCTATGTACCTTACTGGCCTACACTTTCACTTACCTCTGACTTTTGTCCCAGTGAAAGATTAAACGCACAGTAGCAGCATGTCCCCAGCTTTCTCCTGGGTAACATAAAATGACAGGCCATTTTATTTATCTCCTATAAAAGCAGCAGCATCAGTAAATTGAAGTGAAATTAGACCAGTCTTCAAACAAACAAACAAACAAAAAACCCACCACGATTAAACCATATATACTTTTCTTGTAGTAACGAATCACATCTTTTTCATACATGCAAGGATCAAATATACTGAAACAATGAATAACCCATGGACTCCACTGTATTTTATAGAAAGCTTGATGCAGTACTTTTTGTATTTGTAGAAATTTTTTATGTATACTTAATAAAGGATGGGTACTAGACTAATCTTGAAAACAGAGGCAGTAGGAAGAAAAGATTTTTCTAATTACTACTTAAGAAGTCTAGTGGGTATGTCTAAATCCTACTCTAAGATTCTGATATTCTGTCTCTTAGGCGTAATTATAAGCAAACATCACTCCCTTTGGGATACATGCTTTGGGAAAAAGTCAATGATTATTAAAGTATTAAGGGCCCCTGAAGCAGTCTTCCACTTCTGACAGAAGAATGCAAAAGGAACACAACCAAAAGTGAAGGGAAAAGAAAAATAAAAAGAGAACCAAGTTAGGAATGTTACTGTATTTCATGGGAAATGGCCCCACCGTTTTTTCACCCCTACCAAGCTCAGTCAATTTACAGACAGATTTATTTGGTGTTTTTCTCTGTTCATCCGTTCAGTAGTCTGAAGATGGATTAGATTTTAAGAGTCATTTGGGTTAAGTGCTGCAAGCCTCTCCTATTCACCTGCACACAGGTCTAACTTCTGGATCACTTATTCATTGGATCTCCATCACGTCTCTAGGCCCACATGCCCCATGGGCTCTGGTACTCATTGTAGCATAGTAAAGAAAAAAAACATGATTTGGCTGAAGACCTAGGCCCTCTAGGCATCTTGCCAGACCCCGCTCCATGATATTTAATTTGAGATTTTGGCTACCAGACACAGTTCCGAGTCAGATCAAAACACATTTTACAATGGGTACAAATTCCACACCAGAATTTTTCCAACTCTATCAAATATAAGAAAAGTATGCTACTGTAAAACGAGACATTTCTGAGTTAAACTGGTTGCAGATTAATATTTGACCTCCTTTCTAAATATATCAAGTAGAAATGTCTAGGAACACCCAGCTTAGCTATCACTGGTGGGAAAGAAAGCTGCCCCTCCATAAAGCTCTTGACTTAATACCTTGCAGCATCTGTGCTTTTTTTCCTCATAATTAAGAGCTTCCCTTCTGCTAGGAAGATGAGTAAGAGTTTAGAGATTAATGCCTTTGTACAATCTTAGAAATGTCAAAGGCTTACCAGTCAATGGGGGAAAAAATATGTAGGGGAGGCAATAGGATTCACTTCATTTGGGGTTTTGCTCCTGACCCATTCCTAAATAGTTTATTTGGCTACAACCAAGCATAGCTGAGTATGAGGTTCTTTAGCCTTTACAATGGGGCTGTTGAAATAGCATCCTTTCAGAGAGGGTCATAAAAAGCCACACCGTAATCCACCAGCTCAATACTTGCACTGAGTCTATGGAATAAATTCACATCAAATTGAAAACAGCTTTGTATCATTCTGAAATACTCAACTTGAGATATTGCTGTTTAGAATGAAAAGAACATCTCCTTGCTTGAATTTTTTACCAGCTGCTACAAACCCTCAATTTTGCAGGGTACATACTATTTAGTTCAACAACACCATGTGGTTACACATGCTCTGGTGAGAGTCACAATCAGTTTATGGTCAATAGGAGGTTATGTCAAATTAAATGTTTGTAAAAAGTAAAAATATGCGCAAGACAATACGTGATGCCTATGAATTATAGCCTGCTCTGAATCCTTTCATATTCTTTATTGTCCCTGCAACTTAATAAACAGAATAGCTCTCAAACATTGCTGGCTATTTAAAAAGGACAGAATCTATTAGCTTTAATTCAGTTTATAGCCAGAAAGGCTGCCAAAAATAACTAATACATCAGAGAGCAAGAGGCAAAAATGACAAAAAGGGTCAGATACTGAAAGCTGGTGCTTTATCTGCATGCACAGCTCAGAGTTCCACATTCTCCAAGGAGATGATCTGTATTTGTTCATCTTATCTTACATCTGTGCCTAATGGTTCAATGCCTGTACAGACACTGAGAACATCTTTGCCTTTGTACTGTCCCCTTTCTCTCCTTCCCCTCCAGGACAAGGGGTTCATTACTTAGTTCACAGAAACTGAAGCTGTGGTCAGAGAATTTGTGCCCTTTAACTGCATCACAAAATAATGTGTAGTTATGACCTACAAGAAGAAAAAGCTCAGAATTTAACTCTTAATTTGTCAAAACCTCTACTTCAGAAGAGCTGTTCTATTTTCCCCTGTGGCTAGGGAGACCAGACCAGCAGAAAACTCTATACGAGGTATTCTGCTCATTACAGGGTGAAATGGAAGCCCGTAAAAAGAACACTTAAACACACTACGGGCAGGCTGTAATTGAGGATCCCACAAAGAACTCCCCTCTACATCCTAGCTGCAGGGAGCAATGGGTAGGCAGTTCCAGCCACGCACCAAGTAAGAAACACCTTTGCAAATAAGCAATAGAAACATGTTCAAGTGTGATGGCAAAACAAACAATTTAAACTTATCTGGAGAGGCAGTGAATGATTCTCAGGGAATTCAGGAAATTGCAGTGTATTTTGAGGTGTGCAACCACTAAACTGGACACGTGTTCTTGTTGGTGCTTTAACCTGGTCATCGCCACCTTTGTGCTAGAGGTTTAATGCTCCCTCCTCCATCCCTACGTTCTTTGTATGATCACTCACCAGACAGTTTCAACCTAAATTACCTGATTTACCAGCAGCTTACTTACTACTTAAATAGCTGAAGCTTACCTGGCCCACTTTTGGCAGAAATGGATTGGGAGACAGTCACAAACAGCTCAGCCAGCATAAAGGATGAGGCAGTGACCTCCAGCAGGAGTAGTGGCCTCCTTAGCTGACACAGCTGCAGCTGGAACAGAGGTACCTCCACAGCCTAAGATCCTCAGGGGAAGGCTGCATCACACTAGATGCAGGTCTCCATCTAGTTACTCAGGCTGTTCTTAGCAGCACCATGTGCTTCCCCTTAAAGGGTGATTCAGTCTGCTTAAGGAATACTGATAGGTGTAATAATACAGAGTTAAGTATTAAAAATTGTTGAAAAACAAAAAAAAAGTCCAATGTTCTCAATCTGAGTTCCTGCAATTTTCAAATGTCATGACATTTGACATTTTTAATCCCTTTTCAAATACCTAACCGTAACTCTAACCTCCATGCCATGTTTGCATTTAGAATAAAATTTAATAGTTGCTAATTATAATTACAATGCTGACATATATAAGCCCTACTGCAGTTCCCCAGTGCTGGCGGTTCCAGATGGGACTAACAGTTTCACCATGGATTCCGCTACTCTGCAGAAATTCAGCAGGCAACTTCATTTCCTTTGCTCACAATGCCAAAAGAGAAGTCGTACACGGAAATATTAACTCAGGTTTCAACTCACAAGCTAAATACCTACCTAAAGCAGGTACCAACGTGGACTGGCTTTGTCCAATCCTTGTTGTCATTTGGTTTGTCAGAACTACCTATAAATGGAAACAGAAGCAAACAAAATTTCCAGAAAAGCAGCATACTAGTGGGAGGGAAGGCATGGATTTGTAAAAAGCTTTATTGATGAAATAATTCCTTAAGCACAACTCTTGCCAACGGAAATGAAGCAGTGTGTTAACAAGAAGAAACTATAAAGGTGCCTCATCTTTTCTCAACAGCCAAAACAAAATAAGACAAGCCTGCAAAATGTATTTTCAGTGTGCGTGAAAGGCCTTTAAATCTATCATTCAAGACTTATAAATAAATAAATAAATAAATAATTTTATTCTTTCCCAAGGGACACAAATTCTGCACAGCTTGTATCTTCTACAGCATTTGTATTGAATACTGTTTGGATCAGTATCTAGATGCACATGACTTGTACTAGCCCTCTATACAGAGACGAGAGTTCAGTCACTGTGGCATAAATGACCTTGATGGTGCTGCACAAAGCGTGTATAAGTCTAGTGATTAACAGAATTTCTGCACCTTGTAGTCTAAAAATGCGCAAGAGGGTACAATACAAAGCAGAATGAAAGTGAACAGACAGAGCGGGGGAGTGTTTTCGCAGCACAAATCACTCGTAGGAGGTTCACAGACAGTCTAGGTTAGATCTCTGGTAGAAATGGGGGTGGGTGAGACAGAAAAGAGCCAGAAATATTAATTGCAAAGTTCATTAAAAATGAAAAATAAAATAAAAAAACAACGTACCTATCTTAAACCTTACGGGTTTTCATTGTTTGACATGCTGTATGATTCTTACTTGAACAGGTAGAAAAGCACACTAGAGCAAGCAACTCCACTGAGCACAAGGGGCACACGCTAAAACTCATCACAAATGGATGACAGCAGCCCCCCAAAGGCTCCCCACCTCATTACTGGGGAAGGGCTGCTCTGGACATCCCAGCACAACCCACTGAGTTCACCTTTACAAACTCAAGAGAATTACCTTGCTACCATTCAGATTGCCCAGCTCTGCTGCCAGTCAAGTAATTTCCGAATTTATTTCCACGTAGCTTGCAGTCTAACTCAAGAACTAACGAGAAGGTCACTGAGTTAAACCATTTCTGAGGCTCTGTGACTGATCATTCTTTTTTAATCATGTGTTTATTTAGCAAGGGTTTGTACTGAACTCCTCACTTTTTCAATAGAAAAAAAAAGTGTATTTCCCTTGACGAAAAAAAACATGATACAATGACAACCACTCCCTCTCAAGGTCACCAGGTACCCAATTTACGAGTGAAAGCACTCTAACTGGAGGCTGTGCAAACGAAACAGTCACATAACATTCGTGTCCCCTGGTGCTCACACCAACAGGAGGAGCATTTATAATTCATGTCATAGGGGAAAAGGGGCACGCTTTCAGCAGCGAGCACCATCACCTAACCCAGGCAGAACACAGAGCTGTGCTCCTTCCCTTCCTGCAGCTATCAGAGGAAGCAGAAGGGGAGGCTCATTTTTAGCAGTTCCGAACAAAAGCCAATTGCGAGAGAGAGTTGTGGGTGACAAGGAAGCAAGACACCTGGAAACAGATACAGTGGCAAGCACCATTTTGAGACCCAGTAAGCTCTAATTCCTGAACAATGCTTTTTTGTGCCATAACAGACTTGCCAAAACAACTTCTGGAACAGATACAGCTTCCGAGTGCCATCTGCTGGTTACACGGCTGCACACT
Source organism: Netta rufina (assembly GCF_964035555.1). Classification (NCBI taxonomy): domain Eukaryota; kingdom Metazoa; phylum Chordata; class Aves; order Anseriformes; family Anatidae; genus Netta; species Netta rufina. Next base: position 8,888,597 of record NC_140145.1, on the reverse strand, counting down.
TGCAGGCCTCCATACTGGCATAAATGATGGAGGAACAATGCCCAGGAAGGAAGCTGTGGGTTTCCATGGGTGCCAAAACAGCAAACCAAACTGCAGCAGATAAATTGTTTTTCCTCCTTAAGGACAGAGCCTCCGCTGAGACAGTAGTTTATTTTTAAACAAAGGGTAGTTGTAACTGCTAAATATTCTGATGGCGTTTAACGTGTGTGCTTTGTAGGGAGAAGTTACTGAAGAAGCATTCTATTTCCAACCAAACTATGGAAGAAGATGATATGAAACAATAGGAAAAAAAGACACACTACCATTTAATTAAGATTCACAGGATGCTTTTTATTCAAATTTTACTTACTTTGGCAAGTGCAAGAATTTTCCATCTACACAGTTTTGCCTGTGTGATTCATCTATACTTACCAATCAAACTGGCAAACATAATAGGAAAGGACATTCCTGCAGCTTTAATTTGCTGTCTACAGACAACTACAAATCACATTGGTTTAATTCTTTGTAATGTATTTATTCCAAAGTAGCATCTTTTGTGATTTAAGCCTACCCAGACTTACCGCTGATTTATGATCATTCGCTATGATGATCAGCTGTTGTGCCAGACCGTTCAAAAGCCTTGTTCGAAGTGAGAGGTCCTCAAAGTCATGGCGAAATGGAAATGCAATTCCATCAATCACCACCAGTCGGACCTCAACACAGAAGAAAAGGAAGAACTGTCATTACTATCCTACAAACTGAAAAAAACAAAAGAGATCTTACAGCTCTTTGTAACAGCTTCGGGATGTTTTACACAAGGTGATAATTTTCTATACTGGCATCCACGAGAGTATCAAATAAAACTTAATGTTATTGCAGACAATCAGCATTGCACAAAAGAGTGCGAGGTAAAGAACCTCAAGCTCCAAACGCACTAGAATGCTTGCTAAGTGCAGTACTGTATTATTCACAGAACTATACTTCAGTCAACTCTCCGCGAACACTTTATTTCACCTTCTCCCTCAAAAAATAAGAGCCAAACCAAAACCAGAAGACATGCTGTTTGCAGTCACTGTTAATATCATCACATTCTGAAGGTCCCATCTATCTCGGAAGCATTCATTTTAACAGATGCTTTAAGATAGTCCAGACGCTATGCAATGGAGCTGAGTATCTATCCTGCCTGGAGACGCTTGCTTTGCTGAATTATGGCTTTTGTAGCAATCATTAGCTGAGCACAATGCTGCTGCAGGCTCATCACCCTCAAGACACTACATAAACATTAGTCTGGGATTTTGATTTATACTAACTTAATTTGTTGTAGCTGTTCTGTTGACCCAAATTTGCCTGAAATACAGAAGGGAGATGGATTGCCTTACGGTGTTCACGTTAAGCTGTCTCTAAAATCTTGGCTATCTGCATTAACGTACAAGACAACAAAGTGGAAACAAGAAAATTCTCATTTTCTGTATATTGATTTAACTCATTTAGTAGAAAGTAGCTTTGTGGCTGGAATATATAAGCCTGCAGCAAACACAGTGAAATGGCCCTGTGGCTCCAACTGGAAGAAAAAAAATCTTTATTTGAAAAGAACACCAAATAGTTGGAACCAAAATAAGATGTTTTTCTCTTATAATTTTTCTCCTTCCTGCAAATTAATTTCTATGAGCCTGTTCATCTTTGCTGTGTATAATTGTTGAGTGTAAGAACAATCAGTTTAACAGTATAAACATGACTCACATTAAAAGGGAATGTATACATAGTTATGTAACTTGCCTATCAGATTAAAACCCAGGTAGGATGTAATTTAGTTTATTTTCTTCCCGCTGCACTTGTTATAAAATAACACAGCCTCGCTTTGAAAAAGTTTAATAATACATACCCTTCACATCAGAGTTTTTCTCTGAAAGACCTTAATGAATTGTTTATTATGACAAGGATATTTTCTAAGATAGCCTTTTATACTTTATCGTTGTTTCTCTTACTACTAGGATCTTAAAGTAACTTGTATCACCCCGTCTTTCTTTGCATCTCTCCTAACAAAACCTAAAACCTGGAGATTTTCCTGCAGTCCCCAGTCTCAGCTCCAGATCTGCACAGAAGGATCAAACTAATTTTAATGAGAGCTAGATTGCAATGAGCAATCTGTCGAGCCACTTATAGCCTGTCCAAGGAACCACCAGAAGGTCTTATGGTTTTCCTGCAACCTTCAGTATTTCAGGCTCCAGGCCAAGCAGCAATAATCAGCACAGATGGTACCAAAGAACTGCAGCCCAATGTAACTGTGCTAATGAAGCCGTGTTCTTTCCACAAGAGCAAACACAACAGGGCACCGTTAGTACCTGGCAGAGAAAGGGAAATACCAGACTACACTATGCAAAAGTAAGACTCCCATCTGTGCTTTCAAGATCATAGCTTCCAAAAATGGAAATGATATGCAAAAAACAATTTAACCAAACAACACTGATTTGTGCTCTGTTGCAATGAGGCACAAATCTCCTTCCCCAAATCCTGCTCGGGAGTGATCTGCTGTGTAGAACCTAGAAATCTGGAAGGGAGGTGGAGAAAATATGCCTTGCAACAGCATTTCACTAAGAACTAGATGGTAGGCAACTTTTTGGCTGTAGTCCACCCAAGAGTTAAGCTGCAGGCTCTCGTTGCTTGTAGCAACAGAAGATGTACTAGAAAGAAGTTACAGTCACTTTCTGGATGCCAAGATGTGCAGGATACTTCTGGTCCTCAGTGATCTTCCAGGGGGAAAAAACTGGCACTAGGTCCTTCTGATCCCCCTGCACAACGGTCATCACACACGCACTGAGCTCAGACACCTGCAAGGCAGTTGTGTGATGATTCCCAAATCAGTCCTCATAGAAATATAACCTTTGTGGCAACAAAGATCCAGTACCCTCACCTTAAATTCGAGATTCAGAATGGTGACAGCATTGGTAGCAAAAGCTAATTACTTTCAGAAGTAATTGGGACAGGAATGAAAAGCAAACAAGCCTTACATTTGTACTCTGGCATCAGACAGTATATTACTGCCAGCCAAGCTGATGAGGCACCAGCATGTTACTCTTATTATACCGGAGAGTATCCCTGAAAATCTTTAGTGGAAAAATGAATGTTATCTTCAGGTAAGTCTGCAATAACTCTTACCTTTGAATGCTCTGAAAGAAAGTCTGGGAGCAGGTAGACCTGTGCTAGAAGCTCTATGTAGTCACGGCAACGGAAGTAATATATGTGAGAAAGGATACTTTCAAGAGAAAAAGTCTCCAAAGCCTTCTGATGATCTGAGAATAAATAGATGAATAACTGAGTCAGAAATCCATACTAGTGCATTGCTACTATGGTCATTCCACCATACTATGCCTTCCACATACAGCAACAACAGCAGCAAACACCCCAAAAACTTTGTTAAGACAAACAGTGAAGGTAAAGAGTGTGGAAAACATGTCTTCCATCTGGCTGGAAAGTCAGGAAGGTAGCGAGCAGATGCTATCTCAGCACTTGCACGTGGGTACACTTGAACCTCCAAGGGAGTGTGCCAAAAATGAAAAATTAATTTCTGAAAAAGAACTTTTCCTGTAAATCATTTTCAAGCCAGAACACCACTAGAGGACAACAGTGAGCATTAATCATGCATTGTTTAATGTACAGGAAGTAGCCCATTTATCTTGGGCTAAAAGTGTCCTTTTATCTTTGTTCAAACACCGTTCAGCCATGCTGCCTTAAGAAATTCTGCCTTTTCTTTTTCCTCAGCTGCTCTTCCTGTCTCTGCACTGCAGCACCTTATCCTTCAGTTTTTCCGGCAGAGCTGTGTTTGCTTTTGCTGTAAATTCAATCATTAAAGTGATTCATATTTAAAAAAGATAAACCAAGATCCCTAAAACAAACAAAAAACTACCAACGAATCATCACCCAGAAAAAAGAGTTATTCTTAAACTAGATCAGCTCAGCCTGCAGCATGGCTCCAGTCACAGTGACGCAGTTCACGGTATCATACGTAGGGGTGGAAGTAAAAGGCTGGCAGGAAGAACTACTTAAGCCAGCACTGCTGCTGAAACTCTCAAACTGCAAAATAGCAGCCTATGACACACCAGTTTCACTCAGATCCCAGCCTACTAGACAGAAAGAAACGTGTCACAGAATCATTACCTTCTTCTTGATGAGCTTCAGCAATTAGCTGGCAGTGCTGCACACAGGCGGCTGCAATATCCGCTACTCTGTCTACCATAAAACTTCCTTCGGTGTCAATGAACACCGCTTCTCCACAGACACCCCCGAAGCATTCTGGAATCTGTACATCTACCGCCAACTGCATGCTGTCACGGGAAACAAAGACAAAACCATAAACACGTTTGTTACAAGCATCTTCCCTCCTCACTCACTACATTTCTGCTGAGAAACACATAGAAGAGGAAGGTGCCTAGCCCACATCAAACTGCGAATTGATCAGGACTCTCATTGTAATTAAATTCAACAAAGAAAAGTGATTCTCAGTTGCACAAAAGTAATCTAAAAATAAAATACCATAGCTGTGTTTTCCCAACACCAGGCGCTCCACAGACCTCAGTGATCTTTGTCAGCTGCACGCCACCTCCCAGAATATTGTCTAGGGCCGAACAAAAGGTGATGATGAAGCCCTGTGCCTGCTCTTCTTCCAGAAGCTCCAGTGCTGTGCACTTTCTGGTGGTGGCAGCTCCCCCAGCAGTCCTTGCTGCATCGCCAGAACATTCCTGCCTTACAACCTGCAATGCCTCCAGTGCCTCTTCTTTGGAGATTCCAATTTCTAGGAGAGACAAAAATCATGAAGTGTTACCTTATTTTTATAAACAGCAATTTAAAATACAGACAGTACAACTTTTTAACAAAACGTGCCAATTCTGATGCATAACTCAAAATTATTAATTCTTTTAATGTAATAGTGCACAGAGCTTGCCAACATCTCCGGAACTAAAGACCTTATTTTCAAAAGAGCTGATTTTCAAAGCAACTCAGACCAATGATGCACTGGTGGCAATAAGCACTGTGTAAATAAAAAGCCCAGACCACTGTTCACAGATGCTGTTAGGATCTGGGAGAGCAATGTGCATCGTCTACACTGAATGCACTGTTAAGTTAACGTCATTTGAAGCAAATAAGGCCCTGAAAAACGAAGTTAGGCTGCAGACTAGTAAGTGGTAGTGACACCTACCTGCTGGTACCGTGAGTACTTGGGGTATTCCGGGGCTGAGCACCTTCACACCTTATTTTTAGATGTGAAGCACAGCCCTAGGAACAGAAGTGAGGCAGCACAAGCACGCTTGGGTACATCTTTATACACGGGGAGGCCAGGATCTGGCTACCACTACAACGGATCATCATAGATAGCAAAATTTCTAATAATAAAAATCGCGGTGCGCTTCTTACAAGGGCTGTACAAATCACATTGTAGATTCTTGAAAGGAAAAAAGCTCCTTAACTGTACACGTTACTTTCTTATGCTTAAAACAAAAGCAGCTTCCTAACTGCTTACGGTGGCTGACTGTGCTTCAAACGTGCAAGGGGGGAAGTCAGCGAGAGGGCGTATTCTGAATTTTTAGCGTCCCATTTGTGTTTACCACTAAACTTTTTTTTTGCAAAAGGGAATATTCTGAATTTTTAGCGTCCTATTTGTACTCATCACTCAACTTTTTTGTGTATTTCGTGTTGTTTTTATTATTATTATTATTATTTTGGAAACGAGAAGGAACTTTTGCCCATTTTCTTCCTTGGAGAGGTGTAGAACTCCCTAAACATCCCCCCCCTTCCCTGTCCCCTCAGAGCGACTCCTCAGGCAGCACCGAGCCCCCCCCAACCCCGGGCCCAGCCCCGCGCCCCACACCCGCTTCCCCCCGGGGCCGACCCGAGCCCTCCCCGTGCCTCTACCTCTGCTCAGCCCGCAGGGCCCGGTGTCCAGCAGCTCCTGCGCGGTCTGGAAGCCGGCAGCCGCCAGCCTGGCCCTCAGCGCGGGGCCGAGCGGCAGGCTGCCCACCGCCCGCTGCATGATGCCGCCGCCCCCCCCCCAGGGCCGCGCTAGGCCGCACCGGGCCGCGCTAGGCCCCGCCTGGCAACCGGGGGGGGGGGTGGAGCACTGCGCATGCGCCGCCCGCTGAGGCGCGAGGAGAGCCGGCACGTGACCGCGGCCGTTAGGGGGCGGTTGAGGGCGGTTGGTGCTGAGGGGGCGCTGAGGGTCCTTGGGGGGGGGGGGGGTGCGGGCTCCGTGCTCCCTTCAGCCCCTCAGAGAGGCCTCTGTGCCCCGCAGGTGTGAGAGGTGTGTTGGTATTTCCCCGCTGTCAGCTCTCGGCGCCCCTCCTTGTGCCCCTCTCCCCTCATCGGGGTGTCAGGGCCTGGGGCAGGCTCTCCTCAGCGAGCCGCCGGGCTCAGCGCCTTCGTTCTCTCCTCAGGGTCCCCGAGGAAGGAGTGGCCACTGCTCAGAGTCACCTGCTGGTGTGTCGGAAGCGAGGAATAAGTCCTGCTGTGGTGATTTGCAGCTATCTGCCAATTTGTGTTGAGGGAAGAGGATGGCGCACACACTCCCGCTTCCAATTCCCTGCCCTGTGCAGCTGGGGACGACAAGAGGGGACTCCCCCGAGGCTCAGATGCATGAGTGTGTCAGACAGGGGAACTGCGTCAAGGTGAAGAAGCTTCTGAAAAAAGGTAAAACTTCAGTTTAGAGAAGTCATTACAGGAAAGATTTACTTACTCCTGTATGTTTGTGTTTGTGGTAAACAGGTAGAATCAGCGTAACGTCTGTTAATTCAGTTTTGTCATTGAACGGTGTTTAAAAAAGGTAACATATTGGGTCTTTTCTGATAAACGGCACCAATAAGTAAAAAAAAGTATGAAGAGAAGTAATCTGGAAAGACTTAATGTTTTAGTTGCAAGGTTACAGTACCGAAATCGTAAAGAAGTAATTGAATACTGTAAAACGTTCTGGAAGTCTGCTTTAGGAATATGTACATAGGGTTTAAATTCTAGTTCTGCTTGTAAAGGTCTTAAAGTACTGCTTAAATGTTGGTGTTTTTAGCACCCACATTTTTAATGACAGGGAGCAAAGAGCACTGCAAATGAAATGTAGTATTTGATGCAGTTCTACCCCGTTATTACAAGCAGCTCTGTTTCCAACTTGGAGAATCCAAGAGCAGAACGCTGATAGCACAGAAGCACTGGGACAAAAAGCAAGAAGGAGGCAGTAGGGACAAAACAGGGAGCTCGAGGCGTGGTCTCTGTCCCTGGAGGCAAGAAATATGATTGTACGGGTATTATTCTGGGATCAAATGTCATCTTTTTCAAACCGTTTTTAGGGATGTGAGCAGCAGGTGCAGCTCCTGGGGGTGCGACTCCGCTGCAGCCCTGCGGGCGTTGCTGGAGCGCTGCGGGGCGGGGCCGGCCGCGGGCGCGTATGATTGGCCGGGCAGCGCGCTGCATCCAAATGAGGGGGCGTGGCCATGGAACGCACTCGCGGGGCGCTCCCGGGGAGCGCGGGGCCGCAGCGGGGGCGCGCTCGGCGGCGGGGGCGCGGCGGGGCGCGGGGAAGGGGGGAAACAGGGGATTAGGGTGGGGACCGGGGGGTTGCCGTGAGCTAGGGGCCGGTTGGCGGCCGTGGGACCCGACGAGGCGGAGGTGTAGGGTCAGGACTATACTTTCAGGGATCATTTCTGTAGTTGGTAACTAGAGGAGTGTGATCGAAAGTGTCCGGCGTCACAAGCCACGAGGAGGAGCTGCGTGCTGTCTCCTGAGCGCGAGGCGGGCGGGCGGCGCTGCTGCAGTGCAGGAGCCTCCCGCCATCGATGACCGTTCCCGACTCCTTTCTGGGGTTTGGGAGGGAGAGAGCACAGGCTGAGTGGTTTGTGTCCGTATTTTAACGTGTGACAAAAACAGAGCAAATTCCTACCGCCTAGCAGAGAGGGTGCGGTGCTGCCAAAAGCTCCGTGCCTGCGGTAGCTCCATGTCTGCGCAGGGGGCATTCAGGGGTCTCCACCCCAGTGTTGCCCGGGCTGGAGCAGGCTGCGGGGATGCACCGAGGTCCCCTTATCCCTGTCCCTGGGTGGCCACAGGCACTCGGGGCCGGCAGAGCCAGCTCGCTCCGCCTGCTCCCTGCACGCCACCCCCGGGAGGCCGCGCCGTGTGGCCGCGGTGTCGCTCACGGGCACCGGAGCTCCTCGCTCAGCACGGTCACGGAGCGGCCCCGTTACGGCCCCACGCGACCGCTGTTCCCGGTGCCACCGCTGCTAACGCCGCTGCTGCGCTCACTCCGCGGCGCCCCGTGCCCGCGCAGCCGCTGCGCTGCCTCCAGGGGGCGCCCCCGGCCCCGCTGAGTGGAGGAGCGGGAGCGGTGTCCACCCTCCTCCCTCCCTGAGAGCGGCGAACCTGATTGGCCGGGCAGCGCGCTGCATGCAAATGAGGGGGCGTGGCCATGGAACCCACTCGCGGGGCGCTCCCGGGGGGCGCGGGGCCGCAACGGGGGCGCGCCCGGCGGCGGGGGCGCGGCGGGGAACGGGGAGACCGGGAAGGCTGCGGGGCCATGCGGGAACCGGGGGTTGCCGTGAGCTCGGGTGCGGTCCGCGGCCGTGGGACCCGCTGGGGCGAGATTTTCGGGTCAGGACTATACTTTCAGGGATCATTTCTGTAGTTGGTAACTAGAGGAGTGTGATCGAAAGTGTCCGGCGTCACAAGCCACGAGGAGGAGCTGCGTGCTGTCTCCTGAGCGCGAGGCGGGCGGGCGGCGCTGCTGCAGTGCAGGGGCCTCCCGCCATCGATGACCGTTCCCGACTCCATTATGGGGTTTGGGAGGGAGAGAGCACAGGCTGAGTGGTTTGTGTCCTATTTTGCTTGTAAAAAAACAGACTTAATATGAGCGGTTTCATGGAAATACTTCATCTGCTCCATGAGCTCATATTCCCCTGGCACACATCGGCCCTGAGCTGCTTCTTGCCAGCGCAGCTCCTGGTGCCCCCCCGGCCACTCGGTGCCCATCCGTAGTAGGGACAGCAGCGGCCAGACTAAGAGTGGGGAGGGGGCGGCCGCGCTGCTTTGGGTGTCGGTGTCCCGAGGATCTGGGGGTGGTGAAAAGAACTGCTTCGGAAGTCTGTTGGCACCCCAGTGCGGGGGCTACGTGGTGGTGTCCTGGAGCTGGCTGTTGTAGGAGGGAAGACGGCATGGAGGGTGCTGGGAGCGGTCCTGGGGGACTGGGCCAGCTCGGCAGGGGGCTGGGGAGAAGAAGCGTGCCGGGCTGCGGGAGGCACCGGGAGGCCGCGTGCCTCGGGCTCCGTCCGCAGCACCGTGACCCCTGGAGCAGGGCTTCCCGGGGGCTATGGGGTGCTGCTTGGTGCCCTGCTCTGCACGCTGCGCCGGGACACGGCGTGAGGCAGGATCCGGAGGCAGTGTGGGGCCAGGAGAAGCCGCTCCGTGTTGCGCTGACACCCGGCTGTCCCCTCCGGGAGACACCGCACCGCGCGGGGTTGCTGCCCTGCCCCTGCCGGCGGCTCGGCGCTGCCCGGGGACCACCGGCCCCGACCCCGCTCCGGGGCTGCAGCGCGGGGGCGGGGCCCTGAGAGCGGTGCGCCTGATTGGCCGGGCTGCGCGCTGCATGCAAATGAGGGGGCGTGTCCCGTTAAACCCACTCGCGGGGCGCTCCCGGGGCGCGCGGGGCCGCAGCGGGGGCGCGCCCGGCGGCGGGGGCGCGGCGGGGAACGGGGAGAGGGGGAAGGCTGCAGGGCCATGCAGGAACCGGGGGTTGCCGTGAGCTAGGGGCCGGTCGGCGGCCGTGGGACCCGTTGGGGCGAGAGTTTCGGGTTAGGACTATACTTTCAGGGATCATTTCTGTAGTTGGTAACTAGAGGAGTGTGATCGAAAGTGTCCGGCGTCACAAGCCACGAGGAGGAGCTGCGTGCTGTCTCCTGAGCGCGAGGCGGGCGGGCGGCGCTGCTGCAGTGCAGGGGCCTCCTGCCATCGATGACCGTTCCCGGCTCCATTATGGGGTTTGGGAGGGAGAGAGCACAGGCTGAGTGGTTTGTGTCCTATTTCATTTGTAAAAAACAGACCTAATGTGAGCGGTTTGAAAGAACGATTGCTGCTGATCTCTTTTCGTGTCTCACTGGACCTCGCTGTCCCTGAGCTGCTTTTTGCCAGGGCAGTGCCTGGTGCCCCGCAGCCTCTCGGTGCCCATCGGTAGCAGGGACAGCAGGGGCCGGGCCCCAGCGTGGGGAGGGTGCGGCCGCTCTGCTTTGGGTGTCGGTGTCCCGAGGATCTGGGGGTGGTGGAAAGAACTGCTTCGGAACTCTGTTGGCACCCCGGTGCGGGGGCTACGTGGTGGTGTCCTGGAGTTGTGTGAGGGGAGATGGCGTGCTGTGCGTTGGGAGCGGTCCTGGGGGACAGGGACAGCTCGGCAGGGGGCTGGGAGAAGAAGCAGGAGGCACCGGGAGACCGCGTGCCTCGGGCTCCGTCCGCAGCACCGTTAGCCCTCGAGCAGGGCCCCCTAGGGTCTGGGGGTGCTGCTGAGTGCCCTGCTCTGCGCGCTGCGCTGGGACACGGCTGCAGCGCGGGGGCGGGACCTTAGAGCGGTGCGCCTGATTGGCCGGGCAGCGCGATACTTGCAAATGAGGGGGCGTGGCCATGGAACCCACTCGCGGCGCGCTCCCGGGGGGCGCGGGGCCGCAGCGGGGGCGCGCTCGGCGGCGGGGGCGCGGCGGGGCGCGGGGAAACGGGGGAAACAGGGGATTAGGGTGGGGACCGGGGGGTTGCCGTGAGCTAGGGGCCGGTTGGCGGCCGTGGGACCCGACGAGGCGGAGGTGTAGGGTCAGGACTATACTTTCAGGGATCATTTCTGTAGTTGGTAACTAGAGGAGTGTGATCGAAAGTGTCCGGCGTCACAAGCCACGAGGAGGAGCTGCGTGCTGTCTCCTGAGCGCGAGGCGGGCGGGCGGCGCTGCTGCAGTGCAGGAGCCTCCCGCCATCGATGACCGTTCCCGACTCCTTTCTGGGGTTTGGGAGGGAGAGAGCACAGGCTGAGTGGTTTGTGTCTTATTTCTTTTGTTAAAAAACAGATTTGTGGTTGTGGAAGCGGTAACGTGACGCCTCGGGGTGTTACAGATCTGTTTTTCCTAAAACCCAGGCTGCTGTTCTGCGCTCTGATTGTAAATCGATTTGTTGGGTCAAACCTGTCAATATCCTTCTTATTAACCCTCTGAGGGAATTCATCTTATAGTTGAGTGCCCTGGTGTTACCCACACTCATCTGCATTTATACTTTTTTTTTTCCCTTTGTATATATGAAAGCACTGTGCAGAAGCAGGGGCATGGCATATAGAGCTACAAGCAATGACTACTAATTTTTCATTATCGTTCAGTTAATACCACATTACATTTTCTCAGGATCTCAGAGGGAATACAGCCGTCCATTTCAGTATAAATAACCCGCTGCTTTTTTTTTCATATGCGGAGAAAAATTAAAACGCCCACCTATATAATCTTTTGTTTTCTTGTAGGCACCTTTGTTGATGCTGTGAATTCTATGGGCCAGACGTCTCTCTTCACTGCTGCATTGTTAGGTCTTGGTAAAATAGTGGATGTGCTGTTGGATTATGGCTCCGACCCTAATCAGTTAAGTACGAAAACAAGTTTATAATTTTAAACTGGAACTGGTATTTAATCTTGTGGTGGGTTTGGTCAGTGTAATACACAATATTCGCTGTATCTTGTGAAGAAGTGCTTAACAGCACTTTTGAGCCAAAGCTCCTGAAACGCAAGTAGGTGCTTAATTTTGCTTTTTCCATTGTATCTGTTGCTGTTTGGGTATATGGAAGCTTTATATTTACGCTGCTTACTTTCTCAGAGTCTCAGCGGTTGAATTTGGTAGTGGTTGGCTGAAATCTTGATTTCATGTTCCTCAGTCGCTGTTATGATGGAAGCACCCCGGTCCATGCAGGTGCATTCTCAGGAAATCAGTGGATTCTTAGCAAGTTACTGGATGAAGGAGGTGATCTGAGAGTACACGATAAAGATGGAAAAAATCCACAGTGCTGGGCTATGTCAGCTGAAAAAGAAAGCAGTGCTCAGGTATGTGTGCATTTAAATGGATATGTCTAATTAGTCACCCAGTGTTTGAGATTTTTTTGTAACATTTTCATGTAATTTTCTTCAAAACCTTTTGCATATAAATTTCCTGAAGTGCCTACTTATTTGCAGTATTTCAAATAATGGGGTATTTTTTGTTGGCCAGGATTTACTAATTCAAAATGGAGTAACAGTTCTGAGGTCACTTTTCTCTTCCTCTCCTTCTCCACCCAGATGCTGGAATTTATACAGCGCTGTACATTCCACATGCAGGCTGCCATTCAGAATTTTCCCTGTGATCAACTCAGGAAGGTTTGCTCCTCAAAAGCACTGGTTTGTAGTCCATCTAGGTTTGGTGGTCTCGTTCAAGGGTAAGAAAATATTCTCATGTGCTGATGTATTGACCCTCCTGGACTCTTACCTCCATATTATCTAAAGAACTTAACATGGTTTTGTTCCTTTTTGATGCTATTGGATTTGAAACCAAAGCATATTAGGAGTGATCATTCTTTTTATTTTTGTTATGGGAGTTCCAAATAGAAATTGGTAGCTGCAGATGTCTCTTAATATTTACTCTTGAAATCAATGATAAGAAATACTGTATTTAGCAGTGTTAAAATGGCTGTAACATGAAGTAGTTTGTTTCTTGACTTTCCAAGGTCACTAAATCTTTCAGTGGTGTGTTTACAATAATTTCATGAGCTTTTATGTCAGGTATTTGCTAGGAAAAATCCACACCTGTGAAGCAAAGGTGATGCATGGTGCCTGTGTGCATATATATATATATATATGTATTTGGCCACCATGCTTGAAACATCATAATGGTGTATTTTATAAGCTTCAATTACTTACTTGCACAATAATTTGAAATTTCAGCATATGCATTACAATTATGACATGAAATATACATGGCTGTTGTTATTTCTGCACTTTCCTTCTGCCTTGGCATATTAGTTACTCCTATTATGTTTTTGATATTTAGAAATGTTGACAATCCTTTGGGTAGATTTCTGAAAGGTGGAGCTAATGCAGGCAGGAACATTTACAGCTTTGGTTTTGGGAAGGTAAGATGCTATGGATAATGGTTTTCTAATGATATTAGTACAGATTTCATGATTTTTGGTCAGATGATCTTCGCAGTAATTACCTTGCCTTCATTATTTTTGATTCTTAGCATATTCTTCTTTCTACTGAAATGGTGGAAAAAAGCTGTGGGGACCCCAAATGTTCAGACCTTTAGTCATTGTCATTAGGCCTTACCAGAGGAAGCTGGTTTGGAAAAACAAACAAACAAACAAAAAAACACAACAGTAAAGTATTTCCTGTGACTGTTTCTGTGTTCCTTATTCAACTCCACTAGAAAGTTAAGCTTTTCGTATAGATAACCTTAAGGCTTTATTGTGATGCTTTGGCTAATGTTCACGTTGCAGTGATGGGGTTAAAGTTTTTAGTGAGTTTGTGGCAGATACAATGCAGGTCTTGGGAACTGTTGCACATTCCTTTCGGTTTATGTACGGGTGCTGTTTCAGTTCTATCTTGCAGGCAGCAGGCATCTAGGGTACTTGGCATCTCTCCCTATTATTGGGGAAAGAGAAGTGGTTCAGGCAGATGATGAACCGACGTTTTCTTACCGTGTTGGACCGTGCATGATCATGACAAAGTGAGTGAGATCAAAGGGATCTTACCCCCTCTTCATGTGTACCTGTTGCTGTTCAGTAGCGAACTGTACAGGGCTTAGTCTGGGTTGCTTTCCTTGTCTGGTGTGTATTCATCCACTATTCCATTTTGGAATCACAAAATTCTTTGGAAGTAGTCTTTGGAAGTAGTCTTGTAACCAGAGGGTGAAGGGGGTGGGGATATGAACCTGCAAAAAGCGTGTCGTAGATACTCCTCTTCTCCTTGTAGCTTAATGTGGGGAAGCAGCAGAGTTACAGTGAAGGAACTCAGCTTTGAGCCACATCAGAACTGCAGTAAGCTGCGCTTAGCTGATCTTCTCATTGCAGAGCAGGAGCACAGTAGGTAAGAACAAGTGAATGTGCAGTGGGAACAGGTGCTGCAGGGGTCTGAGGCTAGGAGAAGGCCTGACAGTCTTCCTGAGGTGAATTGCACTGTGACTCTGCTTTCTCTCCAAATGAGAAATGCAGGTCGTCTTCTCTCTCTTCCTACTCCATTTTCTTCACTATGTATAATAGAGGAGAAAATGATACTCTCTTCTGATAGGTCTGTGGGAATGCTTCATTGCATTTTCCTGGATGGCTTGCTTATAGATTGCCCTAGCAGCAACAGCAAGCCCTATTATTTAAGAAATAAATCTTCCTAATCTACTGTTCTTTTCTAATGTTGGCTATTTAAACAATAAGTTAGAAGCATTCATGTTGTATTTGTAAAAAAGACCCAGAGGGCCAGTACTCTGTCTTTTAATCTCAGATTTGTTATAACTATTTTCCCCTCTCCCTTTGCAGTAAACTCCGTCATCCGCATTTGCTGCAGTTGATGTCTGTTTGTCTGTCTAGTGATTTGGAGAAGATCCGTTTAGTATACGAAAGGGTAAACTTTGGCTCTTTGTACAGCATCCTTCATGAAAGGGTAATTGGAATACTTGTAAATACTATAATAAATAGTAATTATTTGAGAGAAAGGAGTTCAGTAACTATATTTGCAGTCTTTACTCATATAAAATACAAAATCACTGGTCTGTATTAAGGTTTCTATTTCATTGCACAGTATTGGATACTCTGTATATGCTGGTGAAGTTTGCCATTGGCGAATACTTCAGTTGATGTTTAGGTGCAGTTGCATTGGATTTCTTGTTTAGTATTGATCTTGAACTTCTGCATGTGATTGCACCGCAAATGTGGTGAGACCAGCTTTTGTCCTTTAATATATGCATGCAATTTGCTGCAGACTGCTTGTGTATAACAATGAAGGCGTGAGATCGGTTGCATTTTTTTTGATCAACCAGTTTGTATCTTGTTATTATCACTCAATATTTTTCTCTTATTTTTTCACAGTTAATTGAATCCTTTTTCTTTTTTCTCTAAGTGTCCAAGTACAAACATCTAAATTATGGATAAGTTGCAGATAAAGACAGGAGATTCTAAGAGTTGATTCTAGTTCAGGGTGAATTTTGGCATCATCAGTGTCTTTTTCCTTAATTTCTGTTTAATGTATTAGTAGTTTGTTTGGTACTAAGAAACGTGTACGTTGTTCAGAAAGTGTAATTCGTGACTTTTACTACAAGGAAATAAGAAATGATTTTTACTACCATGAAATACATTTCATTTTTGCTTTCTTTGCCTCCTGGTGTATGATTTCTCAGTACTTCAGGCTTTAAAGACCTGCAATACAAAATGGGAACTTCTGTTTTTTTTTCAGCGTACAGAATTTCCAGTGCTGCGCATGGAGACAATTTTGCATGTACTGCTTCAAATTAATGATGCTTTGCGTTTTCTACACTCCCGGGGGTTTATCCATCGTTCGATTACATCCCATGCTATTCAGATCGTTTCTTCTGGAGAGGCAAAGCTATGCAACATGGAATACATGATAGAGAGGTAAAGAATTGCCTCGCTGTTTGTGGAGGGAACAAATACAAAGCCAGATTTAGTGCTAAATTCTGCTGAAGTGGTTTTGCAGGTGTCCTGCATGATGACTAGGTGACTCCCCTGCCTCTGAGCTAGGCAGCAGAGTTACAAGAGAGAAGAACTAAATTATCGCTGCTCAGGTACATTAAATTTGCTACAGGCTATGTGGCAAGTTTTAGGTGGACTTAGATTCTGTGTTAGGAGTATCTGAAACTATTAAGAGAAGAAGGTCTTCACTGGAGTTTAGAGGTACTGTCAGAGACAGAATGTAATTTTACAGAAGAGATGAAATTTCTCCTTGAGTCACTAATTCTGTTGCTGGGCTGGAAATACTTTAATCGCCTTCTTGTTCTGAATTTGCACTTAT
The DNA here is from genome assembly GCF_964035555.1 of Netta rufina. Lineage (NCBI taxonomy): Eukaryota > Metazoa > Chordata > Aves > Anseriformes > Anatidae > Netta > Netta rufina. The sequence goes on along the minus strand of NC_140145.1, from coordinate 8,872,593 downwards.
GGAGGCTTGCCTAAAAGGTCCGAAGATCACACGCTACATTGATCTGGGAGTAGTTATTAAGTGCCACCAGTGATGAGAAGAAGCTTTAGTACATCTTTGTCCCTTTTATAAGGGACACAATACATTTTTATCTGGTAAATTACTATATACTTGTATAAACCTCTTTCCTGCAGTGCAGCTGGATTTGAAAGGGAATAAAAGATCGGTTACACTGTAAAGAGAGAGAGAGTAAAATTGATAATAAACAAAAATTTGACAATGGAAATGTCATGAAATGAGCAAAGATACTTCCTAATGTCCTTGCAAACTCAATTTTTTACTAAATCCTCGCTGTTTCTTTTATTTACAGGTACTTGCAGCCTGCTGTGTAATAAAAAAACACATAAATCACAGTTTGTGTGAGGAAAAAATTAGCTTTTAGACGTATGTAGACGTTGCAAAATAATTGACAGTCTAGAAGACACCTTTTTCTCTTTAGTCTGCAGTCTGCTGTGGGCACAGAATGTTGAAAAATTGGTTGTAAAAATAATATGGGGAACTTTTCAACTCTGACTATTGCTTGATGTAAAGTTTTTAAAGGAGTTCTTACTTCTGCAAGAAAAATTGTGTGCTCTACAATGTCAAAATACAGGATTTGTTGGTGTGAAAATACAACATATTTTTTTGCAGGTCCGCTTGGATCTTTTAGGTATTTAAGCCAGGAGAAGATACAACAAACTCAGGTGCTTAATTCAAAAAGACGCAGTTGTTTAGAGGAATGTGCAATGCATCCCAATTTATAACTCTTTTTTTTCTCCTTTTGTATAGCAAAGATGGCGGAGAACACAGTGATCTGACTCGTATTCCTGTCCCAGTCCAGCTATTTAAATGGTGCTCACCTGAAGTAATCCTTGAAAAGGCTGTCACAGTGAAATCGGACATTTACAGTTTCTGTACAGTGATGCAGGAGGCCTTGACAGGTATGTGCATAAGCTTAGGCTTCTTTTGTCACTAGAGTAGCCCAATGAAGATGTTCAGTGCAGACTGTTTATTTTCCCTACATGGCTGCATAAAAACGTTGCTGTTACTGCACATACAGAATTAACCTGGAGGAGGAACCCACCAGGCAAAGACCAAATGTTGATGACAGTGGCAAAGACTGTTGGGGACACTTGTAAAGTGTAATTGAAAAGCTTGAAATTGACTAACTAAGGGATGAGATTAATGGTAAGCAATACAAAGATAGAATTCTGTGTGCGTTGGATTGCTGCTGTTAATCTCGTTCATGCAAGGACAGTGAAATACTCAGTTAATTTATTTTTTTTTTGCAATATACAAAACAAGTTTGTGCACCTTTCATCCTTTTCCTGAATATGAAAATTTGCAGGTAAACTTTTATTATTTGTTGACTTGAACTATTTTGACAGAGAAATGGGGTAAAAAATTATTACTCTGAAAATTTAACCTAGCAGGGTAGCTGGTTGGGAATGAAGGATACAGAGTGTAGGTTACTGTGTGACTGTCTCCTAGAGATTACTGTCAGCTCCCTTTAAAGCATCCACTGTTGATGTGAGATAGGGAGATGCCAGGCTGGATTCTGGGTTGAATACTGGTTTGGTTTCTGACAGTAGTTGCAACTTACAGAACATGCAGACAAAATGCTTCCTTGCCTTTGATCACTCTCTCGTTTCCGTACCCCCTGCCCCTCCCTTAATATACAGGTTGTGACATAAAATCTGTATTTATGCGTTGCAGAGACCCTGCCCTGGAAAGGTGTTGAAGACTCAGTTATTAAACAACTCATAATGTCAGGACAGCACTTAGAAGCGGATGTCAGACTTCCTATACCTTATTACGGTATAGTAAAGTCAGGGCTAGAACCTAAACAGAAGAACCGCTCCATGAACCTTCAGGATATTCAGTATATACTGAAAAATGATTTAAAGGTGATTTCCAGGATAGTAGCCATTCATGTTTTAAAAATGGAAGCGTTTTATGTTCATTTGGATTCAAGTTGTTCACCTTAAATCTAGGTGGGAGGTTTTTTGTGTGAAATCCGAACAGTGAGTATCCTTCTTGGATCATGGAGGCAAACCGCCTTAAAATAGAAGGTGGAGACTAGATTGGTAAATTAAAGATGCCTTTAAAAGTATTTCTTGTGTTGTAGGACTTGACTAAGTCTCAGACTGGGCACACTGATGAAATGTCAAAGGTGCAAAGGCCTGCTGTTTTCGCAGATATAAACATCTGCTTGGCGTCAACTTTTAGATACCAGAAGAGAACACTGGGACTGCATGAAAAAGAGGTAACAGAGGCTGGTAAGTTTGTTTGTTTGTTTGTTTTATTAAGGTGTTGTGCATCCTTTGCTGAGCATTTTTCTCAGTCCACAAAGATCTACTGTAAACAACTGAAATGAGAGTACTTACAGATTTGATGACATAGATTGAAAACAGAAAGCAATTAGATTTGTATTTTACCTGCCACCCTAACTATTAATGTAAACTCAAGACTGTATGTCAGGTTAATAATTGAAGTTCAGGCACACTGCTTTCAGCAGAGGTGTTAAATGCTGCTTATGTAATATCTAAAAGGTGTTGAGTGTTAAATGTACAAAAGCAGTGTGTCTGATGGACATCTGAAGGAGTAGCTAAACACCTAATATCAAATTTTTGCAGACAGCTCTCCTGCTCCAAGATACTCTCTAATTCCTGAGGAGCATAATGCTTTAGTAGACTATGAGGCATCGAGCAATCTACAGCCAGTTGCACAGGAAAAAAATCGTGACATAGATTCTGAAGTCCAGGCGACCTGCAGTGTCAGTGATGTGGATGACAGCCTCTGTAGCTTTGAAATGAATGAAATCTTCGCCAGTTACCCAGAATCTCAAGAAGACTTCCTGGAAGAAGGAGCTGGAGTAGGTCAGACTCTAAAGGATAAAGAAAAGCAGCAAAAGGTAAAAGATAAGCCTGCCCTCAGAGACCTCTTTGTGTCCCCCGGAGCGTACTGTGAGGAAAAGCCAGCTTCTGAGGAAGGTAGCTTTTCAGACTCAGTCACAGAGGATACTACGGAAGAGGAGGAAGGAGCAAGTGAGGTCTCTGACCTGTGCCTGCTGGCACAGGTGAGAGGAGATGCTGGGAGAAGAATGAGTGGTCCGTCCCCAGATGAGCAGCACATCAGTAAATGTGTCCTTAATTTAAAGATCATTCAGAGCATGTTGCAGCAGGCAGCAGATTCCCTGTGCAGAACAGAGTTAAAACTGGACAAATTCATTGCCAATGAAAGACAAAAGAAGCTGCTCCAGGAAATGGGAATGTATCAGGTTTCTAAGCAAACTTTTAATGACAGACCCTGGAACAGATCTGATGATATCTATGAAAACACCAATAACCATTTTTCTGGAGCTAATATTTTTTTATGGAAAGCCATAGGTCCACCCTCAAGGGATTATATTCCACCTCTGGTAACACGTGAGGCACGAGGAGGTTTGGGTGGAAATGGTTTCCAGGCTTTTTCAAAGGCAGCAGAGGAAATGCAGGCAGCTCAGAATGAAAAGTGGAAGAGCTTTCATCAGATGAGTAAGAGTAAAAATGAAAACAACCAGCATGATCTCAGCTTCAGTGGGGTGAAAAGCCTGGATAACCAAGAGGGCCTAGACCGTGAGGTAAAGTGTGGAGCAGTTGTTTGTTACTACTGTGTTCTTTAACGGGTTTATGGTAAAGAGAAAGTTACGAATGGCATCTAAGAGAAAGGAATAATCCGTCTTTTAAAATGCATGTGCATGCTATATGCATTATATATAGAAAACAAAATGGTCAACTCAGTGTTGCAGTAGTAATCTTATTTCTTCCCCAGAAAAATACTTGTCTAATAACTGAGGAGGGAGTAAAATCTTGTGCTAAAATTGATGTGGGACTGTTAGGGAAAATGGCAAGCAGAGAAAGATATTTTTTTTTTTACTACTTTTTTTGGGGCTGTAGGGCAGTATACTTAGTTAAGGAGGTCTGAGCTGCCCCTTAATGATCTAGAATTCTTTATTAACTATAAGTAGCTGACATGCTTAGCTGAAAAAGAGAGAAATGTGTGTTGTATCTGCTGTGGGACTGATCTTGGGTCATTAGATCTACTCCTTCCTCTGGGAGACAGGTGTCATGACAGTCTGCTTACATACACATGAAACCTGCTATAGATCCAGGCAGAGCTTTTAATAAGTTAAGGCCTGGAGTTGTGATCCTTTCACTTGAGAAGTACTACTGATACTGAAATAAAATGTAGGAAGTAAAATTTGCATGGTCTGATTCTTAGTATGTCCCATAGACAGCTCAACTGATAATTAACAGAGTGCCCAACGTGCTGAATCATGGCTTGTTGGACTCATTTCAGCATTTACTCCCACGTGTATCTGTAAGATGCAAAAATAAGTTCAACTTGCAGTGTCAGAGAGGGAGTGATTCACATTCTGCAGCAAGTGGAAGTGAAGAAGAGAGGTGGTAAGTTTTGATCACGTTCACAAAAGAATTAATTCTAGCAGATTCATCTTGCTACAGCCACTGTCAAAAGTAGACACATCCAGGATAAAAGATGGCATTGAATGTTTTTACAGTAAGCCAGAAGCCATCTGTCCAATTAAGACCCTACCGTGACTCATTGTCAGCTGCAGAGCTGACAGGGTAACTACTGCAACAGGGCAGTTACCTCTAAAGAGTGGTATTCAGACAGATTGCGAATGCTTTTCTGATAGAGGTCAGTAGTCTGAAGCTAACAGTGCCTAAGGAGAGCAATCTAACAGTGAAGCGTAAGGCGGCTCTTTTCTCTGTACACAGCCTCATTCAGTTCTCAGTAAAAACACTCTAGGTTTCGTAGGAGTAGGATTAGGCCCTCCGTTAGGGGCTGTGGGACAACTTCTAGTGTTTTATTGACTGGGAATACTTAACAGAATACGCTTGTGCATTAACAGTTTCTCATGTCTTGTAATGATTTATCATAGGTGCTATCCAAAATCAGCTTCTGAAATTTACAGTACAAAAATAAGTGAGGAGAGAAGGATGAGGCAACCAGAGTGGAGAAGTAAGTAAATCAGCGTTAACGTTAGCAATCTTACTGCAGTGCAGTGCATTAAAACTTAACACATTTCATTAGTTCAGAAAGGTCTGTCTGCCTTAATCGCTTTATTAGGCTGTTCTTGGTGGAAAACCAAATGAGTGGAATCCAGCATCTTGTGCATTCAGGCCAGGAATGATCACAATCACACTAAGATGGTTTGACTATAAAGCTCAAGGAATATCTGACCCTGTTTCAGAGGATGTAAGGGAGGGACGGCATATGAATTTAGAAAGGGAAGTATAGCAACGACCAGTGGGTGGCAGTAAAGAACGAATAATAGAGAATGCAAACTAACAAAAATTATTCATGTGAAGGCTTGTCTGTAATGATTTATGCAGGTTTTAAATTTAAATAGAAGGAAGCATCTAGTTCTTCTCTGTATAAAGGAATACACAGGCTTATAACTTCAGCATTTCCAAGTATGCAGATACAATGAAACGTGGGAAAGGGTTTGAAGGTTTAGATCCTGTTGTGCAAGCTGGAGATTTTGTTCTTTTGTGTAGATGAAGTAAAGCAAATGGCCAAAAGAGTGGCCTCAGGACAACTGGAACTGATTTCTACAAATCCAACCAGTGAATGTACATCTGAAAGTGAAACGGAGAGTATAGAGGAAGCCTTTCAACACGTCGCCATTAGGGTCCAAAAAAGTCGAGACCAACAGAGGGAGAGATGGCATGCAGGTGACAACGTTGAGCCTTGGGATGTGGGTTGTGAGGATAGATCTGCATCTGAGGAGAGTGATTTGGAGTCTATGTTCATAAGTTCTGGGGGTAAGGCTGAAAAAAGGATTATTTCATCTCCCTTTTTGTCTCTTTCCATCTCCCAGCAGATTTCATCTTCTGTGATTTTGTTAAAATAATTGGCCATTTTCTCTTTCAGAGTCTCCTGTCCAAAGCAGGTCAATGGCTAAGGCATTGGCTAACATAACGTAATACTCAGTTCTGTTATTTAATAACTGGATGTAATGTCCAGTGAGTGTGGAGACCCTTCATCATCATTAACATATATTAGTATGGGAGACCCAAAGCTTTTAAATCTATGGCTATGCTCTCACACCTTTATTTCTTTTAATTGGAGTTGAAAGGTGCTTTTTCTGTAGCAGCACAGTACAGACAGTGTTTTTGTAATAGTTACAGATAAAGGAACAAGAAAAGCTTCACCTGCTTAGATTAATGCTGTCTTCTGCCTGTCATTTCTCCATGTTTTTGGCAGACAATGTAGTTTTACTCTCCATTCTCATTGATGCTACATCAGTGTTCAGAGCACTAAATTCATGTTACTTTTAGCCTAATGATTGTGTTTCATTGTGACATCCTAGGGAGAAGTTGCCAGTCACCATCACAATATGAACAAGCAGGATCTGGAATAAATACTCCTAAGACTTTGGTCATTCCTCAACAAGCTGAGATTCTCTCTAGAGTATGTATAGTATTCCAAGAAATCTAGTTCCTGCTTGTTTTCCCTGAAACGTTTTAGCCTGGTCTCTCCATGTTGCTCACTGAACTACCAGAACAGCTGATTGTTTCAGCTGTGATACGACTAGCAGTCCTCCTGACATATTATTTATAATGGTTCTGTAAATTGTGAGGCGCAGAAGCTGGGTCGAAACACAGAACAATCAATTTATATATTGTTTCAGTTTGATGTATTATTGTTTAACATTACTGACTAAAATGTATACTCAATAGAGCGAAGAAAGCATCTTAAATGATAACATTTTTCACAGGGGCATTCGAGAGAATTACCTTGTTCTTGTACTTCATCTGCTGACATGTCTGAAGAATTCTTGACTCCAGATTATTTCCTTCCTCCTACTGCTCAGGGAAATACAGATCTAGAGGTAAAAATCACAGACAAGACAGGAATGAACTCTGTTTCAAGAATCTTGGATGTAAGTTAAATCACATGTGAGTTTATCAGGCTCCCATTTGATTTGAAGAAATTTAGAAAAATGGGAGAACTTTTGTTTTTTCTTCTGAGTATTTACAGAAAGATTTACCTAAATGGAAGAAAATTTTGACCCTGTTCCTTTTTTTTTTTTTTTTTTTTTTTAAAAAAAAAGCAAAACAAACATAAAAACAACACCAAAAACACACAAACTTCTAAAACAGGAGGGACATGTTTTCTTGATTTATTTACTAGGAAATTACATAATCTATGTAGCCTTAAAATTATTCTGGTTTTGGCTGAGAAAAGTTTGAGGCAGCCAATCATGTTAACCTTTTCTTCCCAGCTCTATCAAATACAAGTACTCAGTCTTAAAACAATCTTAATTTCTTGAAGATTCGAAACTTGTACAGACTGTTGAATCCAATCCATACTGTTTGCTGATGAGCTCTTGAAAAACCATCTCTATTTTGATTGGGATCTTCCTCTGTGAGTTGTCTTACCCTTCTTAACTTGCCTGTGAGAAATTTGAATTTACTTCCTTTTTCCCCTCTGCTCCAGACCTCAAATGTTGGGGACAAATTAGAAGACCATTGTGATGTCCTTTTACAGAGAAGGAAATCTGAAGATGCAGGATCAGGTATTCAGGTCTCAGGTAAATGTGTTCTTTCTTCTGAAGACCCTCTGGAGTCAGGGAGACAAAATTTTGTATGTAATTTTTGTGAGCATCATTCCTGTCAGAAGGCTGAAGCTAGGTTCCTTAGGGTTGCTTGGTCTTTTCTCACTGATACAGTTAGAGCTTAGAACATTTGGGATTTTAGCAGATGAGATTTGGACATTGCAGTCACTGAAATAGCATTGATGCGATGATTATGTTCTTGCTCTGTTTCAATTTGATAAAAACAAAACAAACTTGTTAGCAATTATACCCTAAGGCTAAGTTTGTTTTCATGTGACTTGCAATGGTGCTGGAAACTGAATTAGAGTTGCATTTACACGTTAATATTCTTATTGCTATAAGTGTCTTGAGCTTAAACTGTAAGAGCTGAGTTGTGTGTGCAGAGAAACAATCTTGATCCTTGCTTTAGTCTGTTGCCTGTCTTAGCTCAAATGTGTAAATGTTGTGATATTCCCTGGTGCTTTAGTGGTTGACTGTCTGGCAGCTGTGGTATGTTTATGAAAATGCATCTTTAAAGCACATTTGTCTCTTGACAACAACAAAGGTCAAAAGAACTAAAAAATTTAATAAAGTTGCAATTTCCTGTTCAATGAATTGTGTCACTTTCCTTTGTACTTGCAAAACCCAATAACAGGGAACATTTGTTATTTGTATTCAGGAGGAAAAATATTATTCTGCGGCACAGCAGCACAGAACTCTGGCAATAACACACTAGGAGTGAATCAGCTTAGCCATATGCCTGTAGCCAGGTAGATAAACTTATTTTCATCATTACTTCAAGCATAAATTAGGTTATAGAGTGTGTTCTCTCTATTAATTCTGCATATATATCTAATATTCAAATAAGGTGCTCGTGGTGCTTTTTTAATGATCATCTACATGTCATAGCTCCTTGCCAAAAATTCTTAAAGGTCTTTCATGGCTTTGTTTTTTACCGTGTTCAGTATATTTTTTTTTTGTTTGCTTAATGAGGGAGTAAAATATGAAAACTAAGTCATGAATATTGCAATTCCTTTTACACTGAACAGAATATCAGTTTTAAAGATAAAGATAATAACAGAGCAAAGATAATTGAAATTATGGCTTTTGTCATCTCGTTTAATTTTGTTCTGCTTTGGTTTTGGAGCTCAAGTGGCATGAAGATCATGCTTTTTCACATTCCCTCAGAAGAATCTAATGTAAGCGTGCTCACTGCATGTTGCCTGCAGATAACATTAGCATGTGCTTGGGGACTTGAGGTCTCATACACCAAAAACCTGGTTTACCTATCCGATATCTTTGTAAATTCTGTGTTCTAGTAGTACAAAGAGATGTCGTTTACATGTTTTCTTCTTACTGGATGACTTTGTGATTCTGTGATACAAACCCATAATGTGCTTAAAATGGTGCTTTTCTTCTAGCTCACTCTAATTTCTAAGGTTTTAAGCAAAAAAGTTTCTATGCCCTGCTGTCTACCTGAGAGAGAAGGTCATCCTTTAAACACTATGAGAGAAGAAACAAAATACATTTATTTTCATAATTTTTCTGACAAGATCAATGAATATGACCTTTTCCCTCACTCTAGTGGTGAAGCAGCCCAAGAATTGATATCAAGAGAGCCGCAGGAAGACTCCAAAGAAAAAGATATGTAAGAGCCACAGACTGTTCTATGCTGAAATTGCAGCAAGTTGGTCATTACCATTGTAAAAGGTCTATGTTGATACAAAACAGGAAGATACCACAGACTAAAGCTGAGAGATGGAAACCTATTTGGATTGTTGAAAGTATATTTTTATTGTGATAACCTGGGAGATGGGTATAAAAGAGCTATCACATGCAGTTACCCTTAGCTTAGGTTGAATTTTTTACGTATTGGTAAGTAATAAGCAGTGTCATTTGGGTGTGCCTATTCATTTTACAGTGTTACTGTAACGTTCTTATAACAATATTATTATTAAACATTCTAACTATCCCTTGTCTCTTCCATGTGCATTACACAGAAGAAATAAAATTAATTTGAAGAGTGAACTGTTAGTATGTAGCTACATAAGTTATTACAAAAGTACTATATAGATATTCTCAGGAGAAATGTGCACAAGAGGTATGTGACTTAACTATTAAAGTTAGCTTTTATTCACAGATAATGGAAATTTTGCATAGAAATCACTGACTTGGTAACAGTGAATTTATGATCATTTAATGGTCTTCTGAGAATAACATAATCTCCTGCAAATGGCGTTACTTTGCTTAATATAATTCCAGTCCAACAGATTTTTTTTGCTACTTGAGCGTACATCACTTTTGTGCGGATCTGTAGCAGTTTCAGCTTACTTGTGTAATTCTTTTAAAGGCTCCTAAGACCTTATGTTATTTTTAAGAGATCTTTAATTTTTGTTAAATGTTTAAGGTTTTCCCTTGGCTTTGGATACAGTCTTCTTCCTAGTGGTTCACATTTGAGGTTCTTGTCCTTTCTGGAGGTAGTTTCCTGTGGTTGCTTTTATAAAAGTTACTAAAATGAAGAAATTCTGTAAAGCAGAGGAATGTTAATAATTAACCTTTTCTGTCTCTGCAAGATCATTGAAGATGTTGTTCTTTAGCCTTTGAAGAACTCTTTGATAAGTTGTCAAAGTGATTGTCTTGCTTCCCTCTGGAAAACTAGATAAGACTGAACAAAAGTAAAGTTTGAAGAACCTAAAAATAGCAGAAATTAGTGATTCACAAGTGTAATAAGTGGCTATTCTAACTGTCAGAACATCTTTCAATACTTCAGATCACTGACAGATATTCAGGATTTGTCAAGTATTCCCTGTGAGGAGGAGAACTACTACAAGAATATAAATTGTAAAACACCCAGAGTGAGTCATGCACCCACAAGTGTCAGCACTCCACTCAGCTCAGGTAACTGCAGCGACAAAAAAGGGAGGACCAATGAATTACTTAAACTTTCGATGCCAGAAGTCAGACCTTTCTGCCAACACTTGCTAACATAAAAGCTGTTTGTGCGAATCATGGAAACTCCATTCATTTAAGTGCCAGCACAGAAACGTTACGCTTGGAATAAGTAATCATAAGAAAGGCCGTACCTGTTGTTTGAAATCTCATTGTTTTTGTCTGCAGAGTTAAAACTTTATGGTTAAAGCCTGTTTGGTCAAAAGCAATCTCTTAAGACACTAGAACTAGAGGAGAGTTTACAGACTGACAAAACAACTGTCTGAAAAGCCTGTGAAAAATAATCACTTGGTAGTTAATGCTTATGTTAGCCTTTGTGAATCAGAAATCATTTTATTTGGAGTAATATGTGTAGAACTTTGTATTTTGAAGACAGTATAAAAAACACTGTTTAGACTGTTGTTAAGATGATCTCAAAGTTTGTCGAGCTTTAGTTTGTTACCCTTAAAACAACACTTTTGTTTGCTTTGTATTTCATTAATTTGGTTTGCTATGGGAGTCATAATGTCTCATTTGGTAAAGTTTTGCATAAATAATGTCTGAGTTGAAGCTCCTGGGCGAACAGTTTGGACTTCCACTTAGAGATCATTTTGTGGACAATAATCTTGGAGATTCCAGTTCAGGTGCCTGTTCAAATACAAAAAACCTTTTTCTACTTCATTGAAATGTGACCAATATAATAATTTTCCAGCTTTGCTATCATCTCGCCCTCTCTCTTCTTCTTTTTAATTCTAGAGGAAGAAAATCCAGTAGCCTTTAAGAAATACCAACATGGCCGTGAAGTAGCTTTGGATTCTTCCTCTTGTAGTTGTCAAGAGGGGTCTGCAGTGTCCAGGACATTCACTACAGCCTATGAAGAAGGAAGGAGCACTGAAAATACCTCTACCCCTGTAGAAGTACGCTCATCTGGATTGAATGAGCCTGTAAGTGAAGGAAATTACACAAATTACACAAATGTTGGGCTTCCCGTTGCACCTAACCCTGTGCAAATGTAGAGAACCACCTAAATGGCCTTGCCTGCACTATCCTGGCCTTCTCAGCACTGGATCCAGTAATCTTACAATACCAAAGTGGTAAGTATCAGCAAAATGATTGGGTAGGAAAGGTGTGTTTTTGTTGGAAGAGTTCTGTTGGTGAGTTGATCTTCTGTGTCTACAGCAGGTGGCTTATCTGAATGGTTCAGAATTCACAACTCAGCTGGTGAACTCTAGGTTTTTAACTTTGTGGAAGTGGTGATTTGAATGAAAACAAATTGTGTGTGTGTGTATTCAAGTTTTCTTGTGAAACTGAAGGGTTATCACAGTCAGTGGGGGAATATAAATGAGTGTAAATAAGCAATTCCATGAGGAAAAAAGGTAAAAGTAGTTTGGATGCAAGTAAGTGTTCATAAATCCCTTGTATTATTGAGGCTGTTTGTCCTTTTTATTGCCTGCAGACATGGCATAATGTTATCAACTTTGTTGTCTTTCTTTGGAGCTGACATTTTTCAAGGCTGTTGCAGTGATTTCTGGTAATCTTTTTGGAACTGAAGGTGTTCTGGAGACAGAACGTTATCTTGGCTGTTTTTCCAGGCAGCTTACATATAGAACAGTTGCTTTTATGCTTTTCCTATTCAGTGTTGGGGTTGTCGTTTAAAGATTAAATTAGTTTGTTCAACCAGAACAGTAGTAACTGCATTCAGTGTCATCAGGTCAGCTGTGTCTTTAGGCTTGCATAGCAGACTATTAAAATTTATTAAACCCATTAACAGCACAGTGCTGCCTTGACTGGCTCTGTAGAGAGATCTGAACGTGTCACTTCCTTGTCTAAAACTTTCTTCTAGGATCAAGCACCTGAAGTACCAATTTCCATTTTTGAAGGACTTGCCTTTGATTACAAATCCTTGATTTTTTGGGGGATTCTTCTGGTAACTAGATGTGCCTGGCTTTAATAATTAAAGATTCAAAACAGAGTGGGAAAGCGAGAGATGTCAGAACTGTCCTTTCAGAGAATTTCTGTCCAATTGTCTGTACACAGTGTTGAAATGAATAAAGAGTGTGTAGCTGACAATATCTTAATGACCAGCAAAAAGATGAGTGAAAAACAGCCTAGGCAAAATTTCTGACACATCTGGCTTACCTGGATCCTACCTCTTTCATATTCTGAGTACGTTGAAGAGCTTATTTAAAAATTTAAGTAAGACTTTAATTAACACTCTACCTCAATTTGGACTTAGTATATTAAAGGCAAGGATTGGAGAACAGCAGTTCTTCAGTTTACTTCTTTGTGTTTCATTCTGTATATTCTTACACAGGATGGATTGTCAGCAGTTGCTTCATCCTTGAGAAGCACCAGGAAGGCATCTGGTAAGTCTCTTAAGCCACTCCCCAGCCCAATTAGAGTGATAAAAAATGGATAAACAGATTTAAAAAGCAGTTTTGCAGTCTTACTATTTTTTTTTTCTGGGCATCTCTTTGTAGGGATTAAAAAAAAACAAACTTTGCATACAATTTTGTGTTGGTAGTGATTGTTAAGTTGCAAATTCTGTGTTTGCACTTGCAGGCTAAGATCTCTGACCTCTAATTAACCTCCGTTTGCCGTGTAAATATTACTGGCCTAAAACTTGCAATGCAAAAATGAGAGCTATATGTGCAAGTTTAGCTCTAAATGACTTTTCCATTCCAATGGTACTTAAGGATATTTCATAAAAAGTGAATGAGCCAGGCTCATGGAGATTGATAGATGATATACGTCAGCAAGATGCGGTCATACTCTAAGCTTATATCACAGTTATTAAGAATTAATCACTGCTAATTAACTAGACTTTTTTTCCTCTCTCTCAGCACCATCACAGGCACCTAACCACTTCATTGATGATCTCCCTCCACCAGCCCAAGAGCTGCTGGATGAAATTGGTAAGAGGCACTTCATCCGAAATGGTATGAGACTTGCCAGCTGTGTTTTAAAGCCAAGGACAGTACGGTACTTCAGTACACAATCAGGATTTCTCCCAAATCATTCACTACTAAAATACACAAGAGCTTCCAAATTAGTTGCAGTCAGGTCAATGAATAGGAAGTTAGGCATCAACAGCTTGAATAATGGGCAGTTATTTAAGTTAGTCCTTGAAGTTTCTGCCTTTCATATAACGGTTAGTTACTGCTGACGACAGCAGTTAGCTTATTGAGTATAGATGTAATTTAACTCTGAGATGAACTTTGCATAGACTGAAGTTTTCAAAGGTGTCATGGAGCTATGCATGTTCTTCATTAAAAGCAATGCCAGCTGATTAGCTCCATTAGTCAGGTATTTTTGTAGAGCTTAGTTTCAGTGATACACATTTGTTTTTTTTAGTCGCATTCTTCTTGAGCCAGAACACAGAGTAAAAATCCTTCATTATTTTTACTGGTATGGGTTACAGAAAAATTTCTCGTCGTTACTCAGCAGTGAACTTCCTAACCAAACACCAGACAGAAGTTTAATTAAAAGTATATAGGTCCCGTGCTCTTTTAGAAATGAAGCGCATAGGCAATTCTAGTCTTTTTATTACCTTATTCACCAAAACAGGGCTGTGGAGACTGTCACCAACTGAATAAGTAATGACCAGAGACAATTTATGAGATTAACATACAGACTAACTATAGATTATGTAAGAGTTTTCATCGAGTTTTGGGTGGGTAAAGAAAGTGGTACTTCAGATTTTACAGATGTAAGGAAATACGTTGTTTTTAACAGAGTACTTAAAGCAGCAAGATTCTATCACTCAAGACTTCGAAGAGAAGGGATTATTTGACTGCGGAGTGCAAATAAATGGTTAGTTGATAATAGTCCTAACATAGAGATTACAACTGGAAAGTAACTTTTCTGCAAAATTACTTGAATACTTTGAAAAGTTAATACTTTGAAAAACTTAATTTTCAGCTTTTTTTGTTTATATTTGTGGTTGCTATCTTGGAAAATTCAGCAGAAATTTGAGAGGGCTCCCCCTTTCTCGATAAGATGATACACAGTGTTTTCACAAACAGTACCTCCTCCAGCAGTGTTTGCTGTCTTTCTCTGTGCATTCACCTCTCTGAAGTCTGCAGAGATCCGTTATGGAACGCTTGCAGATTTGAACCATCAGAATTGATCTTCTACTTTCATTATACCACTGTAACATATGCTGCGTTCAGTCGTAAGTGATGAAACCCACAGAAGTATAGATGGTGAGCAGCTGATGTAAAATAGAGCTGAAGTTTCCACTCTGAAAGGCGGTTCGGTTGAAAGTAGCCGGTACACACGAACCGCTTATGTTTCATATTCACCATCATGAAATAGTGCTTCTGATCTTGTGGTGTCAGAAAATAGCATCTGTTGGGGTAATCAGTGTTAAGTTTCCTGTTCTGTTATAAAGGTACCAAAGATAGCAGCGGTAAATCTTTGTGCTTCTGAAACTGCAAATAGTAGTAAGTGGGAATCATTTTTAGATGTACAGCAAGTAAAGTCAGGAGCAGAAAACATAAATCTTTATAGACTCTGCATTTGTTTCCAATGAGTCAGAAAGTGAAGAGCAGTTTTTTGTATTTTTTTTTTTAAAAGGGCAAAATATGAGTTAGTCTGTAAAAAAGCTAAATAGCATAGTCACTTGAGAATAACACTGGCACTTGTTTGTGTTATCCTACAGCTTTGTTAGATCTTTTCCCATTTAAAATTGTTACCCAAAGGATAGAAGCTACTGTGACTTTATTCATAGGAGTATCTTGTTTTTAGGTGGCAAGGAATGCAGCAGCCTGTATTGCTTGCTGTTCAATCACTGTGGTTTTGTTGTATTTGCATAAAGTACAGCTATTTCAGACTCCATTTTTATGACAGCCTACTGCTTCCTGCTTATCATAGCTTAGCAGAAGGTGGCTGAATATATTCACATGCTGGAGAGAAGAGAACTTAGTGAGATAAGTCTTGGGGTGGGGGGGAATATCATTGGATTTTGCTAAGTAGGGTAACAAAGCTAACATCCACAGGTTTTCTTTTGATTTTTCTTCAATATCTTGGATTGTAAGGCGAGAGATTAAAGATTAATTTCTACATGCATTTTTCATTTTAGTATGAAGCAAAATGTTCACTCTTCTGAATCTAAAAATGTGTTACAGTAAAATATTTATCTAGGTCTTGCTATTGGCTGCCTATGACTGTAGATAATGCGAACTTAACTGGTAGAAGATCAGATGACTGAGGAAAGAAAAATTAAAAAGTAGACTACTGAAAGTTTCCCAAGTGCAGTAAATAAAACCACAATTTATTCAGTATCTTCTGTTCATAACTTTGCTATTAAATTCTTTCTGTTTATGTGAATAGTTGCTGGTCAAATTAAAATGGAAGACAGAGACACAAAAAAAGAAATTGACCAAAATGAGAAGAGAGATCATAGTGTATTGACTAAGGAGGCATTTAATTTAGCAGAGGAAACAGAAAGGTATGAAAAAGACAATGATAATGGCATATTTAGCTTTGAATTACAAACGTTTAGAATATTCAATGCTTACATTAAGTCAACTCTCCTAAGAACTGTGATCATTTCTACTATTTTCTTTCAGAATGGATAGTATTAAACTTGCCAGCATTCATTTAAAATCTTTTATTCAACAGGGCTCACTCCACTCTTGACGACGTTTTAGAAAGAATTCTCCATGCTGTTCCTGCAGATGAGGAAATCCAAGAACAACCTCAGGGACATGCCCTTGGGTTAGCTGATAATTGATATTTTGTTCACAAGTTTATCTTGTTTATCTTCTGTATCCAGACCTATGTGGGACTTCAGGAAATGCACTGTCATTCTTCAGACAGTAATGTTTTGGGGAGGAGGCATTGGAGGCATCATTCAGAACTTTCGGTATTAAATTGGAGGGCAAAGAATATCAGGTAGTTTCCTGTAGTTGAAAAGTAAATGTTTCAAACAGGCAAGGAAGTACATCATTTTAACAGAAATTTGAGATAATTTGCCAGAACAGTAGATGTTCTGAGGTAATGAGAAGAATGTATATTAAGAGAATAAAATCGTGAAAGATCTTTAAGAAAAATAAATCTGTAAAGAAGAGTTTGAGAAAGCCAATGTGCTTGGCCACATAGAAAGAAATGAAGAAAATGGCAGGCATCATATCTGTATCATTTTAAGAAAAAAATGCGTAGCCCAAATAACTTTTTTTTCCCTCCTAGAACCAAGGATAAGAGCTTTAAACTCTGAACAGCTCCATGGTGAATGCCAATGAGTAGTCATAAGTCATTCTTAACATATATCTTACTAAGGAACACAAGATAGTCTTGTGCTCAGCATCAGGATTTTTTAATATAGAAGGCAAACTGTCATGATAATCAGGAGGATTTTGCTGATAGGGCAGTCTGACTCCTGCAGTGTGTATATATAGCTGTGTTCATAAGTGGCTCAATCCAAAGCCCATTCACACTCCTAGTTAAACTAATTTTTTGTAACACACACAAGGAATCATTGGAGCCTGCTTATAGATGTGAAGGTAAAGCACATCTGTAGACTTGGTGGGGAGTGATTGTTTGGGGGTTGGTGGGGCATATGCCCATTACAGGTCAGAGTGAAAATAAAAAGGCATCTAGTATCTCCAGGGGCTTCTATTTTATTATTTTGTATTTATCTTCTCTGAAAGAAAAAAAAAAAAAAAAAAAAAAAAAAAGAAAAGATAAAATTCTGTCATTTAAGGGCTGCAAGCCTGAAAGATCCAGAAGATCTTGGAAGGAAGAAAGGAGTAGAGGAAGGCGGAGCTGAAGCTGGAAGCAGCGAGCCAGAAGGCTGTGCAGGGAGTTCAGAAGGTCCTCTTCATCTGTAAAGCTGCTGGATGCTGGGATGGGCAGTATCTCGTTGATTATGTTTTTAGCACTGGATTTGTCGAGCTTGCACAGAGTAGAGTTCTGCATCTCTCCATTTTCCCCTGATCTGGATGCTGTTTCTACCCTGTGATTTTAGAAGAGAGGAAGCCGTTCTTAAACTTTTCAGAGACCCTTGGGGTTTTTATTGCTTTAGACTGACAGCATTCTGGACTATTTGTTGGAGTTGCAGAGGGTATGTCTCGTAGTGAGAGTGCAGTTTACTCTACTGACCTCTCCAAAGCTGGTATTGTTGCCTCTGTGTCCCATTTAGTCTTCAGCCTCTCTGGCTTAGGCACCTAACGGCTTCACGCTGTTGTAAGGACTTGGAGTTGTTATCACTATGGTTTGGTGTGTACCTGTGATGCGTATGCTAATGCCATCAAATCCCTTAAACATCTGTCTGTCTAGTCTTTCCTGGCTTTCCTCCAGTAGAAACTGGAAGCAGAGAGGAAGGCACAAACTGGAATGAAAGCACTTCCTCTATTCTAGGACTGTTGGAGTGATGAAGCGATTTTACACAGGTTGGCAGCCAAGGTGTTTTTCTGCAAGCAGGTTTAAGGAACTTAGCTTTTTAGATCCGTGTAAGTAGTTCTTCTATAACATGCTGCTACGGTGCCTGTGACACAGCTGTGTTGCCTGTGACACAGCTGTGTTTTTATATTAATGTTTCGGTCAGGACATATGGGAAGGGAGTTAGTGCCTAAAATTCAAGAAGTGAAGGAGTTGTTCGCTTATGTTTTCATCATCACATTAAGGAGTAGAAATATCTCCTATTTTGGGCCAAAGTTTCCATTTTGTATGTAAGATAATTTTTGGTTAACAAGGTAAGCTGACTCCTGGTTAGAATACAAAGAACTACATAAAAGAAATAACATAACAGAAAAACATTTTTGTGTTTCACTTGATTTAAAAAAAAAAAAAAAAAAAGCCTGCATTCCTTGTACTTAACTCCAGATCTTCATTAGGGACTGTCAAAGCTGACTAGTATTCTGCAGCTAAAGTAAGAGGTTACCGTTACCATTGTTCAGCATTTATCAATTAAAGATGTTTCTTGTTAAAGGAAGAGGATGTCATATTTACATTAATGTGCACTTACTGGTTTTGCAGAAAATGTGAAAGAACTGCCCTTTCTTTTGGGAAGAAAAAGGCAGTAGACTTCGATTTTTCAGAGAGAAGTGATTTTTTCAATGTGTAGCACAAAATGATTTAAAGGAAACTAACCTTCGATGTTGTGAGCATTTAACACTTCTACAGCATCTACAGCAATCAGTTCTTCATCATCAGTATTTCACTTGCTAGTTAGGCACCCAAAGTTTGAAATGTCCTAGATTGTTAGTTTAGGAAATATTGATGGTGATTTTTAAACTCAGAGTTCTAGAGGTAATGTGGTAATGTTATTTGCACAGCATTAGCATATATGACCCTATTTTCCGTCCCAAAATTACTAGGATGGTAGGAGCATGCTTCAGGCTTTGAAAACAATGTTTTCTCATCACAAAGAGGTTCCTGTGTAATAGACCCAGCAGAGCAACAGAGTTCAGGCTGGTTTCAAGTGCAACTCGATGGATCTAGCCAAAGGGATCTGTAGCGCTCAATTCAGCATGCTGACAAAACCAGAGCATTCTCTTTGAAGTGTTGTGACTGTGTATGCTTTTGGTTTTGAGCTGAATGCTTTTTTTGTTTTGTTTGTTGTTTGTTTTTGTTTAGATACACACCCTGAAGATCAGAAATTCCACTTACGGAAACGGCTGTCTTCACCTTCTCCATTTAGGTGAGCATCTCCATGAATTAAATTGGGCTTTTTGCAGAAATTTATGTATTCTCTCTCTGCATGAGATACATTTCTTGTCTTCCATGCCCAGGAGGCAAGAGCTGCAATATAAAATTCCATTCTCTTCAACTTGTACAGCTTGATATAAGAAACAAACAACTGTGTAACTCTTTTAAACTATTTTTTACCTCTTTTTTTTTTTCCTTACAGGATAATTGTTTTGGATCAGAGCAGCTGTCCTACATGATTAGAATGGACAGTGGAAAAAAATGTAATATTTCAAATGTTTACTGCAGCTGGTACAATATACAGCACATGAACTGCAACCCTTTCTGGCCAAAAAGACTGAATGCTCTCTCTTCCTTTAGCTGCAGCAGCAAGTACTGAAAAAAAATCTTAATGCTTTACCTTGTAATGCAGCTGATACTGTTTTTATATGAAGATTATATCAGTAATGCTGCAGAACTGATCTGTTTTTGGAGTATAACACCACTTAGTAAGCTGGCTATGTGTTTCCTTCTCTTTCTCTGTATATGCATGCTTTCCTAAGCAAAAGAATTTGTTGTATTATGCAGTTTTCAGTGTTACAGACAAAATGATTGTGATTCTGTGGGCTGTTTTCACTGCTCAGGCTCTCATTTAATTTTTCCATGCTGAAGTGTAGAGTGCTGTGCTACAGCCCATGTGGTGTATGTTTTTCCTTGCTCATTAAATTTAACAAGGGTAATTTCTTGTTTTCTCTTAGTGCTTTTGTGATCTAGAGTTGAACTGATTTGACTGATTAAGGGGATTAATTGCTGTGCAGAAAGTTAATGAGAAAAAGATAGTGTTCTTTCAGAGGTTGCAACTGCACCAATACGTTCCCTGTCAGTATTAGACAAGAATATGCAAAGCTATTTCTGGTTAGCATTACATGTTGTTTAATTAAACTACAGTTTTGGTAGGCCTCATCCAAAAAAAAAAAAAAAAAAAAAAAAAAAATCCCTGTAATTGAGTTTTGGATCAGGCTTTTGATGGGCACAGCAACTTTTTAATACTGTTCAGGTGCAGGATGTGTAACGGTTGTCCTTATCCCTGTTGAACAGACAGCGGAATTTTAGCTGCCTTCATGTACTTGGGTGTACCACGTGTTGCTTTTCCATCCTTGTTCTGCCTATCTGTAACTGTTAATTAATTGGGTTTAATGACACTAATAAAAGTTTCTAAGCTTAATGCTCTGTCATTTGGTTCTTCTGTTTTTTATTTGTTACTTCTGATCATCAAGTTAGGTATAATGCAAGATACTGATGTACAACTGCTCCAGGGCAGATGCTGCAAACTGGCACAATTCAGAGCTTTCTTCAGAAGAGATCATGAAAAAATAAAGAAGTCTTTCATCCATTTAGTTATGTCAGGGTAGTATAGAGCTGAATCACCAGCAGCAGGGAGATTACGTGGGTTAAGAGCTGTGTCAGTGCGTGGCAAAAAGGGCTTACTTTCGCACATTACACAATTCCAGGCAGAAATTCCAGATTTTCTAATCTGGGCTCCTGCATGTGTGTGAGTTCTGCATCCTCCCCACAGGCAGAGGAACATCATACTCTTCATACGTGCTGCTGGAACAAGATCCTGTTTTACATAGGCAAAGGACTAAGGAAAAACTAGTGTTGTGTTGCAGCTTGTTGCAAAGAACGCATGGTAATGACACACACATGCAAAAGTTAAGCCACAGGTTTTGTGTGTGATTGCTTCAGGCAATGGCTGTGTGGTTTGTTCCATGTCAGAACCTTGATGAATTAAAGAAAAAAGTCATTAGAACGTGCTGGTCTGCAGCAGTGTGGTGGAGTGGAGCGAGCACGTGAGTTTTTACATGCACATAATTAAAAATCACTTTGGCTTGCAACATGTGAAATCTTAGCTTCTTGGATTTCTTTCTCTATTTTATCTATCAAACCAAATGGTGAGCAGACTGTGAACCATTTTCCTATCTCTTTTTAATCTTAATGTGGAAAGTTAATATTTCTGTTGGTAGAGAGCCTTTCTCATAGCCCATAGCTTGTCTGCTCTCCTTATCGAGGCCAGAACACAGCAGTTGGAGATCTCAGTTGTTCAGCTGCTTGTACTTTTCCAGAATTATGGTTAGAGTGAATGTAAATCACCCTAATAACATAAAGCATGGACGCAAAAGCTGTAATTAACAGGAAGAATTAAACAAGGACCAGTGAAAGACAGCAGAAACGATCAGAGGGGGCCAATCTAATGCTGCCTTTCAGCCTCCCCAAGAATGAGAGGCCAATTAATTAAATTAAAACAGTGATACTGAGCTGTTCTAATTCCTCTCTAAGGCGCTAGCCTGTGAGCAGTTTTGCATGCAGAAAAGCGAGGGAAGAGAGGAAAGGCAAGGAACAGGGATGGAGATGGGGTGAGGATGGCTGCCCTGGCCCCCTACCACCCTGGTCTGGCCTGCAGATGTTTTATTTGAAGACCCTCACAGAACCCTGCATGCAGTAAGGACATCAAGTGAAGGTATGCAAGGGAAAAAGAAAATGCTCATTTGCTAAGCAGCAGCCAAATCCTCCAATCCCTTGTATCTGTCATCACACTGGATTTGTTTTGTTGAATTTGTTTTTTTAATTATTTTTGTGGCTGGGACTCAATGAGGAAAAACCTTAGTCCCCAAGGTTTTACCATCATAATGTGTGCGGATCCAAATTGTCTTTCTCCTGATCAAGATGTGGACTGCATGCTAGTGAGGGAATGAATTTGTTGAGGTGAGCAGCCGTCAACATTGCTCCCCTCTAGCCCCATTTGTGGCTTTGCTGCAACAGCAGAAGCTGTGTGAAATGGTGGAAGGAGGAGAGCAGCAAATGGTGTCTTGTGCTGTGGGACTCTCTACCAGCCAGTAAAACAGACAAAGCTGATGTTGTAAACATTTGCCAACATTTATTAATTCAGTCTGCACCTAAACATACCTGCATGATTTTTCCAACATGACCTAACACTTCACAGCAAGCTCAGGTCATGCAGGCAGGACTCGGTCTATGCAGGGACAGCCAACAGACGGCTCCTGCCTCTGGCACACTCTGCAGGTGCCAGATAAAACCAGGGAGCCTTCAGCTGAACTCCAGGGCTGAAGAGTAACTTGTGATTTTCTGCACGAAAGAAAAGTTGCTGCTGTATTTTGTCCTTAAAAAACTCCTTATCCCCCGAGGTGAGGGTCTGGGAGGGACGGGTGAAGTAAAGGCTTGAACTTATCCGACAGAAGGCAGTGCGGGTTGCTCTGGGGAGCAGGGTGAGGACTGCTGGGTCCCCTTGAACCGCTGCTCCCCGGCCTTTCTGGATGCCCGTGTTGACGAGGCTGCGCTGACGTTTGTGCAGGCAGCAGCAGGCAGCGGTCACACGGGGTGCGACGGCGACACCTTGTTCATGGCGATGCCTGCGCGGGGCCCAGGTGTCTCTGGTGTGGTTCTTCCCGTCCCCCGGGGGCAGTAACCGCAGCACAGCATTTTCAGCAGGCAGCTCTGAAACTGGGCAGGGGAAAAAGGAAGGTTACGTGTGGGGATGGAAGCTGGTGTCCATCTCGGGGCGTCAGGCAGAGGCGATGGGGAGGGCACCCTGCAGCCCATTGCGGTTTGGGTGAGATTGGGATTTATTGCCAGCCCAACTCGTGGCAGAGGCTGGCAGTTTATTGACTACAGAAGTTGCATTCCGCGTGCCCTGTATGTGAATGAGCAGTTTGTAATCTAAAACCAAGTTGCTTTGCTCCATAAAATTATGGAAGCAGAAAATGAGCTTGTGTTCGGGCTAGGAGGCTGCTCCCTCCCTTCCCGTTTTATTCTAATGCCTTTCCTGCTTGTACAGCACCTCCTGGGCCAGGTGGGCCAAGGCTTCCAGGTAGGATGGATGGTCCCTCCCCATTTTATAGGGCCACTAAGTTGTTACCCAGAAGCTCCAGTGAAGCTGTTTTCATTAGCCTATGGCCTTCTCACCTGCTTGTTCATGAAGACATAGATGATGGGGTTGTACACGGTGGCTGTCTTGGAGAAGTAGGAGGGCAAGGAGGCGAGAGCCGGCTGGATGGTGATGTCCTTGTTGGTGGCCACCACCAGGGCAAACGTGGTGTAGGGCAGCCAGCAGATGAGGAAGGCCATCACCATCACGACCACCATTCGTGTCACCTCCCTCTCCGCCTGCTGCGTGGTGTTGGCTTCCTTCTGCTGGGCCGCAGCCTGTGGGGAATTGGGAAGAACCAGCCTGTTGCCTGCTCCCAGCAGCACATCCAGCCCCGGGAGCACTGAAATCAGGGGACAACGGGGCTTTAACTAAGGTTTTGTGCTCCCGATGCCAAGGAGCTGGAGCGAGGTTTGGTGGCAGCACCGTCCCCATGCTCAGTGCTTGTTTAAAATAAAGGTGTGCACCTGGTCACAAAACCTGCCATGGGTTCTTCATCCTGATATGATGGAACACGTTAACTCACCTGTCAGTGACAAATTGCCTCTGCTGAACCTACAAAACCCCACAGAACTGCAGGCCCAGTACTCAAACACGGGACCCTGGCTGGCTGTGCAGAGGCCCCGCAGCACTCACCGCTCGCAGGGTCACGAGCAGGTTGGTGTAGGAGAAGAGGATGAGGCCGAGGGGCAGCACGAAGCAGGCGACGAACAGGGCCAGGATGTAGCTGTTGTTGTTGCTGCCACCCGTGTACCAGTTGGGCCCACATGAGGTCCTCAGCCCTGGAACAAATGAGGTTTGAAACAAACGGAGAACAAACTTAACGTGGAAAGCCTTTCGGTAACAGACTCCAAAAGCTCTCTTTCCCCTGAGTGAGCCTTCTTTTTCTCCCAAGCACCTCTTAGGTTTCAAGATAAGCTCCCTGAACTCTCCAGCCACCCCATGCTTGCAAACGCCGAACATGGAGGTGACGACGAGGCACTGGGTACCCCCCAAAGCCCTCCTCCCCTACCTTCGGGCACGTAGCTGCTCCAGCCCAGCAGTGGTGGGGTAGTCCAGAGCAGCGACCAGCTCCAGGTGAAGGCGCAGCCGCTCACGGCGTGCCGGTGCTGGAACCGAAAGTCTCCCAGGGGCCTGCAGACCACAACGTAGCGCTCCAGTGCCAGGATGGCCAGCGACCACAGCCCCACGATGCCTGCGGGCAGGAGGAAGGATTGTGCCTGATTTTTTCCTCACAGAAGGGGCAGCTGTGAGGATGTGAGGCATTGCCTTTAGGAGACCCAGCGAGTTGCTGCCATCCCCGGGGCTCTGCAGGATGCAGCTTTGCTCAATGCTGTGTCCCCAGCCCAAGGCTGAGGCTCATGCCCTTACCTGTGAGGGAGACCATGAAGCCTTCCAGCTCACACATCCGCCTGCCGAACACGAAGAAGCCGTTGATGTTATTGGAGAGGCTGACGGAGCTGCCGCAGAGCGTCACCAGCAGGTTGGCCAGGGCCAGGTTCACCAGGATGTAGTTCAGGGGGGACCGGAGCTTCTTGTACCGGATGGAAACCACGATGACCAGCCCGTTCACGACCGAGGCGCAGACCACCACGACGCCCATCAGCACGGCCACCGACGTGTACATGCTCCGCGGGGCCTGGTGGGGCCACTGGGGGCCGTCGAAAGGCCCCGGGGTCCCGTTGCTGGGAGGTGCCTGGGAGCTGCTGGGGGACATTGGTCCTTCCTGCAGCACCAGCACCGGCAAAGCCTGTGTAAATCACCCTCCCCAAAAGCCCCCAGCCCTCTTTATAAAGCCTCAGAGGAGCTTTGTATTGAAACACCTTAAGCTTTTTCTTAATCTGAATGGTTTGGCCTCCCTCCCCATTTTATAATCAGCTCTGTATTCCAGGGGGGATAAAGAGTGACTTAAACAAAAAAACCTGATGACTGCCCGCTGCCTCATTTAATTGAGTAGATAGATTTTGTTACGTGAGTGCCCCAGTGGCAACACAGCCACATATATATGCACATACACATGAATACATATATATATGTGGCGAAAGTCTGAAAGAGCATGAGAGCATGCTACCTATACCTACAGTTCTTTCTATAATTATATATATATAAATATATATATATCCACAAATAATATATACAGATATCATTATATTAATATATACAGATATATTATATATCTGTATATAGATAATATATATTATATGCTTACATAACCTATTGTATATAAATATTTTATACATATATATGCATGTTAAATTATATAGAAAACAAATGTAAAAAGTACATGTAATATATGAATGAATATATATATACATGCATGCATATATTTAGTATATACAGGGAAGAGATGTCTAAATTATAAACAAAATATATGTAGAAATACAACAATTAGATATTTTATTTATGATAATACTATAATAGACAGAAGGATGAATGTGTAGTTTTGTATATGGGGGGTTAGGGAGATATATCTATAGTGTGTATATATATACAGAGTATATAATATATAATATATATATAACATATATATTAATAAATTATATAATATAGTATATATAAAATTGTATACACAGCTATACATATGTATGCATACATCTATATATTTATATAGCGCTCCATGTATAGATGTATTTGTAGACACACATACATGTATTATAATACCATAATATTGCTATTTATTGTTACGTATTATAATACGGTAGCATTTTGATGTATAAAAGAGTGCATCTCATGCACACACACACGCACACATGCACATGTCCACGTAACTCTGTGCTGTGCCCCATGCAGGCAGCAGCAGCACGTGGGGCGCAGGACACCAACAAGTAATTACGTAGGCGTGCACATTTGTATCATTACAGGTGCACGTGTAACTGCTGTGCACCTCTGTACGTGTGTGCAACCACGCCTGGCTGGCGGCTCTGTCCCCATGCTCACAGCCGGTGACTGAGGGCAGAGGATGCGGGCTGTACATGCATATTTGGGCTGGAAAGTGCAGATTCTGCCCATGAGAGACCCCTGGAGAATCCGGAGCACTGGTGGGACCCCAGCCATGGCTGGGCAGCCAGAACCAAAGGGTTTTTACCCCACGCACTGGGAACACAGTGACCAGCGTCTGCGGTGGAAAAATGAATTGTCCCTAATACCCTTCTGCTGATGCAGCGCCTTTGAGTGATGAAAAGTTAACGGAAACTCCAAACACCAGAAGATTTTGTGTTTAATTCTCCCTTGCCCAATCCTTTCACCTTGACAGTCCCCATGCAAACCTCTCAGCCCTTTTGGGGTGGGTCAGGGGCCTGGTGACAGTGGGGACACTGTAGGTACAGGGTTTGACAGCAGAACAAACCTCAGCAGCTCCCCATACATGTACGTCAGTCTAAAAACTTTGGGTTTGCAGCAAGAAAAATGTCCCCAGTGCCTGGGAATGCAAAGCACAGGGGGACTGGGGCCACACGATGTGACACCACCATGGTACGGCCACGGGGAAACTCAAAAGCTGCACCTCCTTTTTTTTTTTCTCCCCCCTTTTTATTTCAGGTTCTCGTTATAAATATTAACAAATCTGACCAAAAGTACACAGATAGATAATACTGAAATACAAAATTCCTTTAGGATGCAGGTAAGGACAATTTCTGCAGCCTTCACATTGTAGCAAAACATCGGTATCAAACATTTCACAAGGCTGGCGCGACGACCACCGCTCTGCATGCAGCTGGGATGCACGGACAGTCCGCTTAGAAAAGGCTTCGGTGCAAAGTGATGAACCCCCACGTCCTGCTCCCCCGCAGCCATAAGGCAGTTTCACAGCGACATGCGCTTGAACCCGTCGCTTACTGCTGCCAACGTTGCAGGTGGACGCTCCCGCGCCCCCAGGGGCTCAGCACCCCGAAATCAGCCCCCGGGCATCACGGTGCTGGAGCAGCGGCAGATCACCCGGAGCATCCTCGTGGACACGCTGCTGGCATTCAAATAAAATCCATGCATATCTGTAGAACGCATTACAAATATTAAGTTATTAAAAAAGACCCTATGAACATTTCCCTCCCTCCCCCCCATATCAAACAAGGTGTAACACTGTCGGAACTTGGAAAAGTAAACGGAGGTCTGATTGCTTTCCAAAAGTCGTCAACACCCACGCGCACACGCACACACGGATACACGGCTCAGAAGCTGTAGGTAAAAGATTGAGACCGAACAGAACAGCAGCTCTTCCGAAGGAGTCGCAGTTTAAAGGCTTCAGAAATTTCTGGCAAGGTGCAGCATTTCGCAGAAAGTTTTCACCCGTCAGTGCCTCGCTGGGTTTTGCACGAGAGCCGGCAGGGCAGGATGCAGAGGACAACTCAGACCTGGTGCCGTACAGAGCTCAGACCTGGTATTCCCGTGCTGTATGCAGGAATTTGGGCTGGACCCGTGCATGCTGCAGCAAATTGGGTGAGCTGGCGGCTGTGCCCGAGCTGAGCACCTCGCGGACAGGCTCAGCTTGTGGCACACAGACAGCATGCAGTGGAAACTTCCTGGCTCCTAAGCAATGGCATGCACTGGGAAAGGAGATGAAGGGGAAAGTGATAGAAAAATCCAGCCTAAAAGCCGCCTTTCCTGGAAAAACAGAGGGGCTGAAGCTCTCAGGAAGCAGCGCACGGGGAGAGGAGCAGCTGGCACAGCCTGGGGCTGCCCTGCTCGGTGTCGTTGTTTTATTCCCCGCTTTCATTCCCCACGACAGCTCCCAGGGAGGCGGCTGGGGCTGTCCCTGGGGGTTTGTGGGGGGCTGCAGAGGTGCTCAGCCCCTCAGCCTGCCAGCTGACTCGCACGGGTGATGGGAGAGAACAAGCACATTTCTGGAAGAGAAGCAAAGTCTTCCTAGGTTATCAGAGAACACAATCATTCCGACGGAGGAGCTTTAAATGCATAAAAGACTGTTTAGGCCCAAACCACAGAGACTGACAAACCACCAGAAATATGGCACAATCGCCTGGATAAAGTAGTTCCATGTTTTAGTGACGCCTTTTTGCTCATATTAGATACACGAACGAAGACTGATGCATTCATTTTTGCCACTGAATTGCAAGGCAGCAGGAAGGTCAGTCAGTACAGCGACGAGTTGGGAGAGGAGTCAGAACTGTAGTGCATGCAGGTGTGTGTTGAGAGTGTGTGTGTGTGTGTGCACGAGTGTCTGTGCATGCTCGTGAGCGTGTGTGTGTGTGTGTGTAAGGGTGCTGAGAGGCATTCTGGAAAAGCCTTAGGGACCGGGACCCGCTGAGCACAGCGAGGAGCCTCTGCCTTGCTCCCTGGGGAGTGTGTCCCCGTGGCGTGGCACGGGATGTCCCTTCTCCCTCGCAGCAGTGCCTCGCTCCCCTCCGCCCGACACCGTGGAGGCGAGCAGTCCACGGGGTGCTCAGTCGCTGAGGACGGCCCCTGGCAGCTCGTTCGTTAGCGTGTGCCAGCGCTCGATTTTCTTGTCCTTGTTTTTCAGGCAGTCGAACCAGTGCTTCAGCCTCTCGCCTTTGGCATTAATTCCCAGCACGACTCCACCTTGGGAGAGACAGAGAGGAGAGGTGGGTGGGCACCTGCCTGCAAGACACACCAGGACACACTGGGGCACACCAGGACACGCCGGCCATCCCACCCCAAAGGAAGAATTGGGGAGTGAAAGAGGCAGCCGGGACAGGGGGCAATGCCACTTAGCCAAGATCTCAGGAACACATCCAGCGCTTCCAGATGCCCCACTCACCTATGAAGTCATTCGATTTCCCGATGTCGTAGTCCCACACGGTGACTTCCAAGGTCTTTTTGGCCAGGTCGCCGTGCTTTATCTCATAGCAGAACTCCTGTGGGGAGAGCAGGAGCCTTCAGGCTGAGCTGTCATGGGGCCCAGCGCCAGCAGCGCCATTCCCCACGGGGAGCTCAAATCTCTCTCCTTGTGCAGTGGCCGGGGTGTTTTATTTTCTCTTTTAAGTCACAGCACTGAGAAAAGCCCCCCAGGTGAGAACCACGAGCAGCAAAAACCCACCTCATTGAATTCAGGGTTCAGTGTCTTCTTCTTCACCGCCGTCTTATGCTTCGACTTCTTGTCCTCATCCGGTTTCAAGTAGCTGCAAGAAAACCATTTGAGGCAGTCAGCACACAGCCGCTGGGCAGCACGAGGGTTTTCCCCTGTTTTTGTGTCCCAGGTCAACATGTTCCCATGTTGGCACTCTCCGTATCTTGCTTGTAATTCAAAAATTAGGGCTTGCAGCAAGAAACATCACTCGTCTGTCTGCTCTGCTTGTAGCCCTGCAGGTATGATCACTGCCTGCCATACATGTGAGGCAGCATCCAAAACAACCACGAAAAACAAAGGGAATTCTGTTGTTTCAGGAGCCAAGCTTTTCCGATGAGCATTTGAAAAAGAAAGGGTGGATTTTTATACAAACGTCTCCACTGCTAAACAGCAATTGAGTAGGAAGCTGAAAGCATTCTGCTGATAAACTCCATTACTGGCCTCCCACATACCAGGCACGTTTCATCCCAGTCACTCTGTCTCAACAAATACCATCCCTAAAAGTGCTGCATTTGGGGTCAGAGCACTGGGGACAGGGATGAGGGACGGGCGCAGGTTGCCAGCCCTTCCTGCCACATCCGTCTCCACTTGGCAGAGTGAAAATTTGAAAATTGATATTTCCTCCCTCAAAAAAGAGCCGTGGCCATCATCCTGCCTGTGGGCACAAAGCAGTGACTCCCCTGGCACCCCAGCACCCCGGGTAACACAAACATCCCTGCCCCACAGGGTGAGGGCAGCTCACAGCAGCCCACCCCAGCCATTTCTGGGCTTTTTTATTTTTTAAAAGGACATTTTTTTTTTTTTTTCAGAAGGAAGACAGCCCCATCATTTACATCGCAAAGCATCGGTAGGACCTGCAAACGTGCCCCCAGCCCTGTTAACCAGCCCCTGGAGCCACCAGAGCTATGGGGTGCGATTAAAGTGCTGCCTGACCTAATTAGACACGCGCTGTAATTAGAGCCTTTCTGAAGCATGGCAGTGACCTGGTGGGCGCATGAAGGGGGGAACAGGACAGTGCAAGGCACATCAAAACCATCAGGGACCGGGTACTGCTCGTCACAGGGCAGCCACGGGGCAGGCTGACACCTTTGCTACTTGGCGTCATCGTGGAATAATTGCTGGGGAATAACGCTCACAAGCTGCTACCGTGACGCCCTCATTTGCATCTCTTAATGAGAAGGATTAATCTCCACTGCGGGGACAGGCGAGGCGGGCCGGCGGCGCGTCACTCACGTTTTGACGTAGGGGTCGGAGTAGCCATTGGCGTCCATGGCGGCCAGGTGGGCGCAGCGGATGATGCCCACCAGCAGGCCCTGCTTCTGCGAGCTGTACTTGAGGGAGATGAGGATCCGGCCGCGCTCCTCCAGCGACTTGTCCTCTGTTTTATCTATCTGGGGAGGGGGAACACAGCCAGTCCAGGGCTGCCCCAGTGCTGGATGCCCACCATGAGGCCTGCGCCTTGCTGGCGTCAAATATCACTCATACACCGATATTAAAACAGCCCAAATGCTGCCTGCTGGCACCTCTCAGGTGTCACACTGCCCTCCTCCCCGCCAACTCACCGGCAGCTGCTTCTCCAGGCAGATGCTGAAGTTTTTGGTCTGGTTGGGCTTCAGTTTCTTCAGCGGGATCCGCGTCTCCCCGATGAACTCGTTGTGGCGGAAC
This sequence comes from Netta rufina, assembly GCF_964035555.1. Taxonomy (NCBI): domain Eukaryota; kingdom Metazoa; phylum Chordata; class Aves; order Anseriformes; family Anatidae; genus Netta; species Netta rufina. The sequence goes on along the minus strand of NC_140145.1, from coordinate 8,841,765 downwards.
TTGTCCTCGTCACACACCGAGATCCTGAAAGGAGCACAGGGCGGTGTGAGCGGGGCTGTGTGGGGGCTCCTTTTTCCATGATTTTTATTTTTTTCTGTGACAGCTTCCCGTCCTTTCACTGCCTGTTTTTCCCCCCTGGCAGACGCTCCTGTTGTCGCCCATTTCTCACCTTGGCCTTGCTGGGTCTTCATAAACCCAGGAACAATTCATGAAGGAATAAAAGGAGTTACAGATGAATATTGCCCTGCAATCCCATGTCACTGGAATGAATTGCACACCATGGCTCTGACCGTAGATGGTTTACCCATGGATGGGTGGTTTCTCCATGGGTGGTTTATCTGCGTGTGGTTTACCTGTGGGTGGTTTCTCCATGGCAGTTTGACCACCAGGGAAGAAGGAGGCAGTGAGGAGCCACCCAGACGGTGCAGCCAAGCCGCATGAGGAACACCGGGTCGGGGGAGCAGGCAGAAGGAGAGGGTTTGGGGAGAAAACCCCAAGAGGGGCCACGGGAGTGCTGCTCTCCAGAAATGGATGCAGCGTTACTATAGATACGCGCAAAGAAAAGCACCCCACCGCAACAGCAAAATCCTCAAAGAGAATCTGAAATGCAGGCAACGTATTTCTTAGTTCCCTTCCTCTCTCTCTCTTTCAAAGACCCAAACCTACAAAGGAGCAGCGGTGGCTCTAGACAAGATGCAGCATTCACCAACGCGTGCGTGGCCCCATCCTGCTGCAGCTCCAGGCAGGGAGCAGCAAGCCTGCGGTTACAGAGGATGAACCGGAGATGGGAGCACAGGGCCAGGCTCTGGTTCTGCACCAGGGCATGGCAGAGCCATGCTGCTGCCTATGCACCTGGGGGAGCAGCGCTCGGTGTGGATTTTACCTCTTGAGAACAAGAGCAACAAGATCCCCCACCCTGAACCTTGCCTGGATGCACCCCAAAAGTACTTCGAGGTGTCGGATGTGGTTGGTCCATCTGACACCCCTCCAGCCCTATAGCCACCTGGCTGTGGTCCCTCCACTCCACCGGTGTGGTATCTGTCACTGGTGGCTGGTGGTGCATTGGCCCCGTAAGTCAGTGCAGAGGCGTGAGTCAGATCGGCACGCAGCTCCGGCCCCAGCCCTGCCTTTGGAAACAGGCGTAATGCAATTACACCGGCTTGAATTTTATTACGAGGAATCAATGTGATGGAATTTTTATGCCTTGGGTTAGAAAATCAGCTCCATGACAAACAGTGAGCACACGTCTCCAGCAGCCACCCTCGCTCCCCGTTAGGAGCTCTGTACCGCGAGCATCACCCCCCTCCCGCCTCTCTCTTCATTAAAGCCAGTCCCTCGCACCCTGCTGTCGATCTGACAGCTTCCAGGAGGGCTCCTGACCGCCGGGCTAAGGCCGTGAAACCGCCGCAGCAGAGAGCCGGGGAGCGCGCGAGCGATCGCCGCTCACCCAACTTCTCCTCCCACTCCTCCCGGCCCTGACTCACTGCAGCTCCAGCCACCCCGCAGCTGACTCACGGCTGCTGCCTGCACAGGAGCTCCTCCGGCCTTTTTTCCCTTGTGGGAAGGGGAGAATGGGGTCAGCGAGGAATTTAGTTGGAGCCTCGTACCCTTTCCCTTAATGTACACAAGTAACAGAGGATGCTGAGGACGCAGCGCCTGCCTCTGAGCTCCCCATGGTCCCTATAGCAACTTGGGAGGCTCTCAATGCAGAGGCACAATGCCTTAAGCACAGACAATGCCTGGAAAGGAGAGAAAATGGCAAGAGGCAGCATCTGGGACTGTCCAGTGTGGGTCTCCAATCAAAACCCCTCCGTGTCTGAGCGCAGGAACCACAGAGCTGTCAGACACCGGCCCGAGGCTGCCCACGGTTCTGCAGCAGCGCTCGTCCAGGGCTCGTGGTGTAATGCAATCTGGGACCCCAAATCTCCACGTATCCGCAGTGTGCCTATTAGACCTGATCAAATACTATTTTCTGAATAATATATTTAATGAGTCATGATGTTTGTCAAACACATGATTAAACAAAGAATTCCTGGCATTCGCAGGCACGCTGAATATCATATGAATAATGCATCGCTCCGCCAATATATCTGGATATGAATAATCGTATCCAGTCTCCGGCCAGCTCCGGTATTTATTACGAATACAATCTATTTATTGCCTATTACACGGATAATTTAAATGTAGGCGGCTGCATTCTGCCCACTTCAATTTCCCCTGCCCTGCGGTGCTGGTGGGGGGCTCTGGTGCTGCTTGGGCTAGACTCAAGGATGGTTTGCTCGATGAATGGATGAGACCTTTCAAGATCCTCCCACCTGATGCATTTCCTGAAATCTGAAATACATCTCAGGGGGTTGGTTCATTAACAAAATTCTGCTTGCCAGTCCCTCAGACATCTTGCATGTCCCCTCTGTCCCACAGGGACAAGGGACAGTGCTGGGGGCACAGCTGGGGCTGAGCTCAGGGCAGGAGCAGCCCAGGTGGGCAGGGAGGCTGTGGGGCCCTTCAACATCTCCCCAGGAGCTGGGAGGCAAAGGCTGGTGGTGGCTTGGATCTGTTATTTTTACAAAGACTCCATGGTCAGGGCACAGGCAGGCAGGTATCCAAGTGAGGAGCAGCAACACGTCCCTTCCACCTATCTGAAAAGAAGGAAATCCAAGCACAGACTTGAAATAAAAGCTGAGTTTTCTTCCTTGTGGCTCAGTTGTAAGAAGCCTCATCTCCTCTACGCCTGCCTCAGGATAAAGAAACTCTCTTCTGCTGATGCCTTCTGCCGCGGGGATGGAGGAAAGGAAATAGGAGGCTGGGGAATTGTTCTTCAGCTAAATGAAGAGCACTTGAGTTTTAGGCACTGGCTGCCCCATGCAAGGGAAAGGAATGGAGCCATGGGCCCCAGGAGATGGCGAGATCAGGGGAACTCCATGAGCCGTAGGCAAGGGAACGTGTACCCAGGTACAGAAATGTAGCCAGAGCTGGGAAAGGACGAGGAAAAACATCTCCTTTGAACACATACACACCCATCTACCTTAGTTCTGTGGAGCCATGTCCAGGCAAGGCAAAGGCCCTGAGCCCCAGCCTCACAGCCTCCCCACTTCACCAACTCCTTTGCTTTTTCACTTGCACAAAAACCTTCCCAGGGTGGCGGCGGGGCCACCTGAGCATGCAGCCTGGGTCTGCCAGGAAACCTCACTGTGCAGGGACAGCATGAGGCCAGCAAGGCAGAGGCCAGCAGCTCCCAGGGGACAGCAAAGCACCGGGCACGGGGGGGACACAGGCGGGTGCAGCACCCCGAAGGTGTGTGTTGGGGCTTTTTCTCCCTGCTGCGTTTCACCAAACCTCTCCCTGCAAACTGATTTCCACGCCTGAGAGGTTGCAAACTTCAAAGTCTGCAGTGAAAAAAAAATAAAAATAAAAAATACCCACCGCTAATAATAATCAAAAACCAGAGGCTTTCCAGCCCGGCAGGCCTGCAGCACTTTCAGCATGACTAATATTTTCCATGTGAAATAACAACCCGTGGCGCTCGGTTCCTCATCTGCAGGCACGCTGCAGGCAACAGGTGGGCTCTGCCCCGTGCCCCCCGAGCTCTTTTTTCCTTTCCCCTGAGGGGAAAATGCTAAACTCTGCCTTCAGACCAAGAGGGTTGGGTGGCAGCCATGGGGCCCTACCGCAGGGTCTTGCGGATCATGTCCTCGTCGGTGATGCCGTAGTAGGTGAGCGTCTCGTTCCAGGTGGGGTTCAGCGTGTTGCGCAGCGTCTTGGTTCGTAGTTTATTCGCCTGGAAGAGCAAAGGAGGAGCATGGTGAGAGGGACCCCGACCCCCGGGCTGTGGCAGTGGGTGCCCCAAAATCCCCCTTCCCGCAGCATGGCACAGCGCTTGCTGGCTCATTTGCAAAGCGATCCAGCTCCGCATCCCCCTCCCTGGAAACAAGCAGTGAAACGGGAACCTTGGCAGAGGCAGCGAGAGAGCGGGGATTTCATTTATACAGCAGGAGTGAGAGAGGGGAAAAAAAAAAAAAAGTCTTTTTTCAGGTTCATTAAAAAATACTAATTTGCTGTTCTGGCTGGTTATTTGCATTCCTGCTTCCAGCACAGCTCCTGACTCTGGCTGACTCAAAATAAAAACTCAAAATAAATTCCTGGACGTGCATTTTGTTAGCAGGGGTAATGCCTCACGGTACCGCAGCTCCGCAGCCGCTGGGGCCAGATCCTGACCCCTCGCCCTATGGCCAGAGGGGGGTGTCCCTGTGAGGCCCCCCCGCAGCCACCCCTGCCCTCGGGCACTGCTACCTGCGGCCGTCCCCCCCCCAGCAGCAATGCTAATCAGTGCCTTTGCAGAAACTGGAAGTGACAGATAATATCGCTGATGAAAGCGCTCCTGGCTCTCCTGCTTCCAGTGGAACTCGAAATGTGGTTAAAAACTCCCTCTACCGCCCTGAACGTTACGAATTAATTCAGCTGAACCGTAACAAGTAAACATACCTCCCCCCAAAAGGTCTTCCCTTTAGTGTAAAATAAGAGCGCAATTAATATTCATAACACATACATTTAGCATTTAAATTCCACATCCCCATCAGTTACACCGCGCTCTCACTACACATCAATATCTTTAATTACTCTTCTCTCCAGCAAGCGCTGAGCTTAAGTAGATGGAAATATTTCCCTTACGATTTATACCCTGCTTTACTGGGATCTGAGGGGTTTTAAATGCAACAGGAGAAGGAAAACCAAACCACCAAACAAAACCAGAGCTGGTTTCTCCCCATGCTTGGAGCTGTCCCAGGACCTTGTGAGCCTGATGCCTGCACCCAATGCTGCTGGACTGGGTCTGTGGGGAGGCACCGCTACCCCCAGAGACCTGCGGTCCCTCGGGGATGCCCCTGGAGACACAGCTGCTCAGCAGGGAACCATCACCAGGTTCCCAAGGGAAATTCCTGGGAAGGGAGAGGGCAGTGAAGGGCGTCTCACCTTGCTGGCTCCGGGAAGCAAGTGCAATTTGACGTAGGGGTCGGCCAAACCATTATGGTCCATCGGCTTCAGGCCCTGGAGAGGGAAAAGCAGCAGGAGTCAGAGCAGCAGCGGCACCAGAGCTGTCCTGGGAGGCAGAGCCGCCCGCGGGGTGCTCTCGCTGAGCCCAGCCTCTGATGCCCACTTCCACGGGGCATTGCTGGGCCATGGTGCCCCAGGAGTAGGGAGGGAGGAGAGAAGGATCAGTGCCAGACCCAGGCTGTGTGGCAAGAGCAGAGCATGCCTGGGGCTCCCCCGTGGCGTGTCACATCGGCCACCGCGCACCTCCGCTGCTGGAGCAGCTGACTCTGACACCCTGCTCGCAATTAATTTGGGGATTAGGGAAAGCAGCGCAGTGATCTTCATGGCTTAAAATTACAGGGTTTTGTCAGTTAATAATCACTTACGAGCAAGCACACACCTCTGCTGTTGTGCTCTTCCCCTGCAGCGCTCCCCAGGGTGCGAAGGCGCCGTCCTTCCGCTCAGTGGCACGGCACCGCTGGTGGCACAGCCACAGTCAGAGCCTGGTGCCCACGGGTACTGGAGCACGGCCACCAGGAAGCCCTCACGGTGCCCCTCACTGATGGGTTTTTACCCAACCCCACCGCTCTCAGGGGATGACATGGAGCGTGTTTGCTCTGGAGCTCTGGGCAGAGGGGACGAGGCTGCTCTGCCCCGTGGCCTCTGAACAGCCACAGGGCTGGAAATGCTCTCAGGGCCATGCCCCAAACCAGTACAAAGCCGTAACAATGTGCAGAGAAACAAACTCTACAGGGAAGGGAAGCAACACAGGGGCACAACAAACAGAGCCTCATTTTTACTGGTCCTCAGTGGAAACCACAGCAGCCCTGCCACAAATGCCCTGGGCTGCTCCAGCCTGGCTGCAGGAGCCCTGCAGGGGCTGTTCCCCAGTGCCTGAGGGCATCCCTTGGCTGGAAGCATAGTGGGAGAGGCACCTGGGCATAGGAACCAGGCTGTGGGATGCTCACGGGTTGCCAGGCCCCTAGCGCAGGGTATTTGGTGCCTGGGATCAAGGAGCATTCGTAAGGCCGCTGCTGGAGTGGCCGTGCGCAATGGAAGTTGGAAGATGGAGGGTGGATTTGGGGCAAATTGAAGGGCAAGATGTTGGGGTAAATCGCATGGCATATGGAATTAACACCCAGCTGCACACTGGCAGCCCTGGCTGGCCGGGTTTGCACAGCCCAGGACCTTGGGACCAGCTGCCAACCTCGGGCAGGTTTCCACATCCACGCTGTCCTGGGGCCAGGCGGCCAAACGGGGCCCGGCAAAGAGGATTTGGCTCCTCCACCAGAGCCAGAAGGATTAAAAATATCAGCAGCAAATGTAGGCTAAATGGCTCTGTTTCAACAGCATTGCAGCTCAGGTCACCTCCCTGGCCCAGCCAAAGGGGAACGCGGCAAACACGGGGGACGGGAGGCAGGTGCCAGCTGCGGCTCCACAGGTGTCCACGGCACACGGGGACAGCCCTGGCTTGTGGGGACCCAGGGGAATGGGATCACCGGTTGCTCACAGCAGAGAGAAGTGAATCCTGCCCACAGGCTCCTGCGGCGGAGCTGCCCCACCTGCACGGATGCTGTGTGGAAAATGAAGCCATAAGCGAGCGAGCAAATTCCCATGAAAATGGATGGAGGGAGACAGGCAGCTCTGTAATTCACCCATCAAATCAGCTCAATTAAATTACCTTCTGAGGAGGCTATTTAAGGCTTTTTTAACAGATGTGCTACGGAGGATGGGGTGACAGGAGCCTGGAAAATGGCTCCTAATGCTACGTCTGGCTCCCTCCCACGTCGCTCTGCTCGGGTTCAGCACCAGTGGGATGTAACGCGATGGCTCTGCCCCACAGGGGCACGTGGGTGACAGTGCCATCACCCCTTCTGCTTGGAGGGACCTAAATCTCCTCCGAGAGAACCAAGAGGCTGAGGCAGGGTGGCCAAGGGCTCCCCAAGCCCCACGCTGGGGACAAAGTAACCCACCAGCTTCACCAGCACGGCCTCATGCCAATCTGCCCTCCCTGGGGCACTGATGCTGCTCACAACTTTCCCCTTCTTCTCCCCAGCTCCGAAATCCCCTCTGTAATCCCAAAATCCCCGCTGCGATCCCATGGGGACCGACAGCCCCGCCGCCGCCAGCTGCACTCCGTGCCACTGACATTTAGCTAATCAATAGGATTTAATTACGAGGCGGGCTAATCGGGCTGCCTATTAACGCCACGCTCGAGGCACGCAGGAATCGCAGGAGGAGGCTTCGTGCCAGCAGCATCCCCCTGTGGCCGGCAGGCTGCTGCTGCCCAAACCCAGCCTCTGGTGCTTCTTTCCAGCCTGGGGTGCTGTGTGTCCCTGCTTTGCAGGGGCCGTGTCACCCCTCGCAGATGGGCACGTCCAGAAATCACAGCCAAAGGCTCCCCAGAGCGTGCTGCAAACAAAGGAGTTGTGTTTGGAGGAGCTTGAGCCCTCCCGGAGAAAAGGGGGTGGCATCGGTGTCCCCGCTGGGGCCAGGAGCAGCAGCTGTGGCTCGGAGCTGGGAATGTCCCCGCAGTGATAAATATGGATGAGCAAATTCATAACTCGTGTTCCGTGCAGATCTCCAGCACTCGGCTGCGGGTTCGTGGGGCGCATCCAGGCGCTCGGCAGGGTGGAAGCTGCCGGGTGTCCTCCAGGAGCCCCCCGCTGCAGGCAGTGGGCTTGGCAGTGCTATTGTGTCACCATGGCTTTGCCCGAGGATCACCCGCGGCACCTTCCTCCCAAAAACAGGAGCCCAACAGAGCTACGGGACAGCACAGCGGTGTCTGTGCTGCCCCATGCCCCTATAGCCCTGCAGGGATCAGTGCAGCACGCTGGCCTTGGTTAGGCTGAGCAGAAAACAAGACCAAAACCACCATGAGCTGTGCCAGGGCACAGCCTGTGGCACCTCGTGTTATCCAGGTCCTTCTCCATCCTGTTTTGGGAGGGCAGAGCTCTGTGCTATTAGGGAAACTGAGGCACAAAGCGCCCCAGCAGGGAACCCCCTGGAAGCCCTGACCTGCAAACCGAGCAGTCGGTGGCTGCAGAGCAGAAAACTGGTGTTGGACCAAGATGGGGTGGATTTAACCGAGAGGGGAGGTTATCCAGAGGAGAAAGAAAAACCCTTCTCAGGCGGCCGACACCACGCAGCCCCGTGGGACCCACGCGTCCCGGCACTGCCCTGCAGCGTCTGCGCAGCCACCGCCAGCTCCCACCGCCGGCAGCCGGGGTCCTGGCCCTTACCTTTCTGTAGTCAAGTTTTGGCAGCTTTCCCCAGGCGAGAGATGAAATGAGAGCGAGCAGATGGCAATGTAAATAAAAGAGAAAAATGGGAGAATGAGAGCAGAATGGAAATGAACAGGACTGCAACGCTTGAATGTCAGAGCGGCGGGGGGGGCTTGTCCCACCCGCGGGCAGGGCCCAGGGCTGTATTTAGGGGGGTTCAGCTGCTGCCATTCCCTTACAGCCCAGCTCTGGGGCATGCTTGGACCAGGGCTCTCCTTCCTCAGCCCTGCCTTCGCTCTCACTGCTGTCAGAGCCTCCTCCTCCTCATGGGGCTCCTTCCTCCCCACCTTCCTCCCGCTGCAAACCCGAGCAGAAAACCCCTGCTTGGCTCCGCTCCCGAGCACTACGAGGAAAACCCGACCCGAGGCTGCCCAGCGGCTGTGCACAGCCTGAGCCGAGCTGTGGTGCCCCTGCTCCTGCTCCCGACGGGTGCGCGCACCCAGCACCCAGAGGTGCTCCGCTCCGGGGTGGGGGCTGCAGGTAATCCGGCTGTCCTCGAACATCCTCAGAAGGGAAACGGTCCCCTGGGGGTCACCTGCAGCCCCCCCAGCCCTTCCCAAGGCTGCAGGGCTGGGGATCTCCCTCCAGGCCCCCATGGCTGGGTGAGGTCAGGGAGGAGCTGAGCAGCGCCCTGAAGCCATGCGCCCAAAGGCAGAGGCAGGACCTCCGCTGCCTGTTTCTGCTCCAAAACGTGCAAAAAAAAAAAAAAGGAAAAAAAGAAGAAAAAAAAAAAGCCCAACAAAACAACAACAACAAAAAACCCTAATTGCTTCAATCACGCAGACGGCAAAGGAGCTGAGGCAGAGCACTTTGTGGCAGTGATTAGCAGCATTTAAAAGAGCCATTTATAAACTGACAGCCGGTCACAGCGTCAAGTAAATAACAACATCGGGTTGGGTGCTCTGCTGAAAGCCATAAATAGCTGCAGCCGGCTCGGCACGGGGACGGGGACAGGGACGGGGATGGGTGAATGGCTGCGTCCCACGGGACTGGGGCTGGAGATGGTGCGGGCATGGGGCTGGGGACAGCAGAGCCCCGGCCGAGCCCCCGTGTCCCCATTTTCGGCAGGGTTCTGGTGTCCCCATATCGCCCCGCGGCGCTGGCCGGCTCCACATACCTTGGCTTTGTTGATGGTGCAGTGCAGAGCGTTGTTCTCCTGGTCGTACAGCAAGCTGAAATCCAGCGTCCCCAGCGCGGCTGCAAGAGACACAAGAGGTTGTGAAGCAGAGGGACCAGCACCGCTGGCTCCTCGCCCCGTAACACAAAGGGAGCGGATGGAGATGCAACAGAGAAGCGAAGCATCCTCCAAGTAAGCCCCAGAATGAAGCAGTGGGGCTGGCACATCCTGCAGTGTTTCATCCTGGGGAGAAACTGGGGGGCTCCCCAGCCCCAAGGCTCCTCTCCAGGGGGAGCCGGGCAGCGTGGCACATTCCATCCCACACCTCCTGTGGCACTGCTGGCACGCCCGCCGCGTGTATTTGCACGCTGACACCTTTGAACAAATGAGCCACCGGTGGGACCCATTCCCAGCTCCGGTTTGGCTGCGAACTGTAAATTAAGCCCAGCGAGCATGGAAATACTTTTACGGGTAAGATGAAAAACATCAACAGCCCTCAGCCAGAGCGGCGTTCCCTCACGGCATCGGCAACCCAGCTGCGGCCGCAGCGGTGCTCGGGGCCGAGGGGAAGGGGTGGGAGGGCAGCGCAGAGCAGGAGCCTCAGCAGCAGGGGAAAATTGGGTTTGAGAAATTCTCTCCCTCTGGACAAGTCGCACCAAGGCAAAGCAACGGCAAAGCCTTAAAAAGGCTCGCTTTCCTCTGAAACATGCTCAGACCTTCACCAAGGCCCCCAGACCCAATCCCCACGTGGATTGGCATCTCCCCCAGCATGGCCTCACCTGCCAGCAGCCTTCAGCCCCCCCAGGGGCTCCAGCCTGTGTTTTGCTGTGCCCACCTTCCCCTACTGGGACCTCCTGAGGCAGCACACGTGGAGGCGACCAAAACCTCCGCGTGGTGATTTCATGGTGATCTTCCAGCCCAAACAAGGGTTTGCCTGCTAGCAAACAAAACCCGCTTCTCCAGAGTAAATATTTTGTCTTCAAAGCGAAGAAGAAAAATATTAACAGAGGTTTGTGCCAGAATAATGCTCCCCCCTTGCTCTGGAGTAATTTCATGGTGCGTTAGCTGCTGGCTCTGTGGGGTTCACCTGCTGGGCTCGGGGAGATGGAGGCGATGCAGGGTGAGGCCAAATCTGCAACACCTGTGTGTCACCTCTGGGTTGGGCTCAAGGGGCACCTGCAGAGCACTCACCACCCAAATTGTGCTGTGACTGAGGCTCCAAACTGCTCATGGGGCTGGTGGCATGGGTAGGGAGGTGGTAGCTGTGCATGGCAGCATGCAAGGACCAGCACTGGTCCCATGGCTCATGGCAAAGTCATCAAAACTTGACAAAGCTGGGTTTTTGCCTATGGAAGAAGAACCCTCTGCTCTCGCAGGCTCTCCATCCTCACCTGCCCTTTAGCCAGCCGCTGCCCGCCAGCCACAGGAGGGGGCCGCGGCTTAGCCGGCTGGATTTGGCAGTTTATAAAACAAATTAAAAGCTTGGCGTGGAAACGGGGTTTGGCCAGGAAATGCCGGCAGAGCCTCCTGTCCCCTTGGCGCGACAACCTGCCCCAGGGCGCAGCGAGCCCGGCCCCAGCAGGACGAAGCAGCAGCAGTGAGCACGGGCAGGGGTGCACGGCCCCTGCACTGCTCTCCCCCAGCACGGGGAGGGTCCTGCTCCCCGCATGGATATGTGCTGTCGATGGTGAGCTCCCGTTCCCAAGAAAGGGTCCGCCTTCGGCAGAGGGACACGGAAACATCATCGGGATGTGTTGCACTAATTGCTTAAAAGCGCGGCCGTATGGAAGTGACAAAAGGGATCAGGGTGACGTGGGGGACTTGGCAGCCGCGGCGCTGCAGCAGGAGCCTGGAGCTGGGGGGGCTGCAGGATGCGGCCTCACGGGGACACGGGCATGGGCACGGCCACGGCTGAGCCGCAGGGTGAGAGCCTGCAAAGCTCGTGGGATCCCACCAGGTGGTGAGCACGGTGCTCGAGCTGTGAGCGTCCCTGGGGTCACACCGAGCCCCCAGGTGCCAGGATTGGGCCCAAAGCTGCCCGGTGCAGCGGCCACGCAGCCGGCTTTGAACAAAGCCCTCGGCCAAGCAGGCGAGATGCCCTGCTTTTGTTGTTTTTCCCCCTCCCAGCCACCCTCGCAGCCGAGATGGAAGTAGCTTGTGCTGTTAATTAGGGGAGCGAGTGCCTAAAAAAGAAAAGGGCAGCAATTAGACGAGAAGCGCTGTTACCAGACATATTTAACTCTACTGGGCTATTCTGAATGCTGCCCTCTAATCACACGGACTGCAAATAAAAAAAAATATAAATAAATGCCTTTGTCAGGCATTACAAAGGCAGCTTAGCGCTCTCCAGGCAGCAGGCAGGATGTATCATTATTATTGCGATTATTCTGCTCCAATGATAAAATAACCATTAGGAGACGTGAACTCATTAGCAGGGCCTGACCCTCCTTCCCAGCCGCGGATCAGGAGAGATTGATGGGAAGGTGCCAGCCCGGGGCCGGCGCTCAGCGCAGGCTCTGCAAAAAAAAATAAATCTGACTCGTGCAGGAACGCGGCCTCTTCCCCCACCGACCTTTGGGCGTTTTGATTAATTCAGCGGGCTGTGAAATTATCAGCAGCCAGACCGTGTGGCTCCGGGCTCGGCCATGGCACATGTCTGGAGCCTGGGGGCGCCGCGGGGTCCTGCGCCCCCCCAGGGATGGTCCCCGTGGTTTATGGCTGGTATCTGCCATCAGACGGGGAGCCCCAAGCATCTTCTGTTTATACCTGCAGGGGTAAATCTGGGTGCTGTTCCCTAGCAGGTCCCTGGCTGTGTGGGCAAGGTGCCCTCATCCAGCAGCAGATCTGGCCCCTTGCTGGCTGGGGACACGCGAGGGAGAAGAGTTCCCCTGCCCGGGAGGTGCTGGAGATGGCAAAGAGGCACTGGCACCCGCAGAGCAGTTCCATAAACTTCAACAAAGCCCGGCAGCGATCGCTTGTGAGGGTGTTTCACCTTCCAGACTTGGGGAAGCTTCTGCAACATGACTGTTGTTGGGAAGCCCAGCAAGGCTAGGTGCTGGGAGAAAGCAAGGTGCGCGCTAAAAACTGCTCTAGAACTAATTAAAAAGGAGTCCGAAAGCCTTAAGTCCCTCTGCTTATCAGCATTGCTGCTCCCAAGATAATCTGCTCATGGATTTTGTGCCAGGGAGATCAGAGTGGAGCAGTAAAGAGACTGCTGGGGATTGTCTGGATTAGTGCTCCCTTACAGAAAGCACAGGTTCAGTAACCTTCAGGCTGGGTGTTTTTTAATGCACTATAAAAGATAGGTCCCCATTCTTCCATTGCTTTAATTTTCCTCTGCAATGGAGATAATTTTAAAGGTCCTGAAAGGCAGCAAGTAATTCTGTGCACTTACAGCCCCACGTGAAATGTCAGTAAATGACTCCTCAGGAGGAACAGAAATAATTTTTGCCATTTCCAAGCCAGGCAGCTGCGGATCGCCTCGGCGGGCACGTGTGAGGAGCGACTGACTCCCTGCGCCGTGGGGAGCAAAACTCCGACAGCCCCTGGGTTAATTCCTGGAAACAGCCCCAGGAATCACCCTGAGCTGCTCTGTGACAAAGTGACAAAGGATTTGGGACGTGTCCCGAGGGCAGCACGCTGTGCTAGGACACAGACACTGGGCAGGATGTCCTGGTCCTGCACAAAAGCCAGCAGGGACTGGATCCATGCACTCCCTTCCCGGGAGCTCCGGGGATGGCACAGGTTTGTGGCTGAATGCAACAGGAGCAAGGAATGAGCCCAACTCTTCCTTCTCACAACTGCTTCCTGCCTTTCCATGTTGTTGGGTTTTTTTACTTAAAATCTATGACAATTAATATTTCTTCATTTCCCAGACACAGCGCCAGCCCCTGGCAAGCTCCAGAGCAGGGAGCTGCTTCTCCACAAGGCTGGTTGATGGATGCTCATCAGCTCTTCTGTCTTCTCCAGGAGGAGTGTTCAGAGGAACACTTATCTGCTCAGAACAGTTCAGAGATGCAATTATGTTTTACAGCACTAAATGGTCCCTGATGTCAGCAGCAATTAGACTTTCAGCAATTTCAATTTGGAGATGGCCTTCAAATCTCTCCCTCTCTCTCCCTTTAATGAAATACGGTATTGCAATTAACAACCCCCCGAAATTGCCTTCAGTGTTAAATACAAAGATGAAAGATCCGGGAAGCCCTCGGGCACGGGGCACTGGGGAAGGGAGGAGGGAGGCAGGGCAGGTTTGTCCCCAGCTCCCCGGGGATGGCGCCCGGGGTCCGGCACCGACCGGCACCTGCGCAGGCGCCGTTGGCTCTGGTAGAGCCACGCTCCAGGCTCCGCCACCATCAGCAGTGGTTTGTTTAGCTTCCCGAGCAAAAAATACCTCTTTTGGCCTTATCTGGATTGAAAAGACGATTCAAAGGTTATAAATAGCAGTGGCAGCATATGCTAAGGAGCTGTGTTTCAGAAGTAAATATCCTCATCCTCCCGGCGCATGCTTCCCCTCCATCTCCCCTTCTTCCTCCTGCTGCCTGGCCACGAGCACCGCCAGGCGACTCGGAGACTCAGTGCCCTGCAAGACCTTTGGTCTTCTTTACGTCTTTAAGCAGACAGTAATTAATAACTGCCCTACGACTTTGCCTAATTATCATATTTGCTCAAAAAAAAAGAGCCTTCCTAAATAACTTCGGTGGCTTCCAGCTGGCGTCACAAGCCACGAGCTCTCATCCGGAGACCTGGGCTTTGTGCTGCCGCAGCCCCGTGAGCTGTCTGCTCCAGTGGGCAACCACGGCCACGTCTGTCTGTACCGGAGCACCACGCAGCTCCTCCAGCCAGCCCAGCTCCACAGCAGCAGCCGTGCTCTCGGGCTGCCTCCCCGTCCCGAAACCCAAAGCCCGGCACGTCCAGAGGAGGGAGCGAAACCCTGCCACAGCCTCACTCGGCAGCTGAGGCACGCGGAGAGCTTCTTCGAGGGCTTGTGCTTTGCGGCAGAGGGATGGCTGCGCATCCAGTGTCAGCCCCAAGCAGAGCAGTCCTTGCAGCTCTCCCTCCCAAGAGCCACGTTTCCACACCCTGCACAGCCTCCAGAGCCCTTCAGGCGAGCTGTGGCACAGCCCAGGCACTGCCACGGGGAATGCGCAGTCGCTGGAGGGGCCGTGGCTTGCTCAGAAGAGGGGAGCCGGGAGGTGAGGAGCTGCTGCCCAGCTCCTGGCAGGTGGCACATTGCCACCTAGCTGGCATTTCCTGATTTTCCTTCTGCACCGAGTTCCCTCGCCAGCACACCGCCTGACAGGGTGGAAATCAGCCCTGGAGGCTGGTGGCCCTCAGGGACAGGCCAAAAGACAGAGAGAGGGTGGTGGCCGCGGCTGGGAGCTGCAGGCTGCTCGGCTGGGACCTACGGGCTGCTTGGAGGGTGCCCCAAATGGCTGCCTCCTGCCCCAGAGCCATCAACTCGAGCCCCTGCATCAGGTGCCAAAGAAATACACTGAAATACAAGAAATAGGACTGCAGCGCAGGGACTCAGCCCCGCATCCAAGCCCGCAGCCCCGCCGGGTGCTGTAGGGCAGGGTGCTGGTGGCTCTGCTCTGTACCCAGCCCCTGCAGTGCTGCGGGGTTGAGCCACACAGCCCCGGTGCTGCTGGGCACCCAGGAACACCAGGCTGGAGAGGTAACGCTGGGCAGGAACAAATTTAGGGGAAAACCAGGCAAACACTGCATCTCCTCAGCCAGAAGCAGCCCAAATCCTCCCAGAGGGCATGGGAGCGCCATCGCTTCTGTGCTAGGGGAGGGAAACCCGCAGGCAGGTGGGACGAACGGGAAGGAGCTGACCTCTTCCCACGGGCCCTATCGTGACAAAATCCTGCACCTCTGCGGGGCTGCGCTGGGAGCATCCCTGGGGAGTGATGCAGGGACCATCCCAGCCCGGCTGCACCAAAGCCAAGGTGGAGACACGAGCAGCCAAAGCACCCGGGCAGGCACAGCTCGCCCCGCAGCACTACCCGGGCACTGCAGCGGGTGATGGGTGCTGCCCCCAGCTCCAGCACTGCCATACCCAAGCCCTCAGCCAGTCCCCATGTCCCCAAGCCGCCATCCAGGCAGGGATGTGCAGGTGACTAATGCAGCAGCCCTGAATCACCCGCTGGGGATATGAGGGGGTGCTGAAAGACTCCCCAGCTTAGCTGGTGCCTCCGGGCGGGCTGCACAAATCCCCACCCAGCTCCCTGACTGTGAAAAGGGGCCAGCGAGCCCTCGCCTGGCTTTGCAGCGTGCCTGCTAACCACATAGGATGGGCAGGCTCCATCCCACATCTCTGCACCCCGACAGAGGCTGGGGCCATCCCACGCTGTCCCCCAGCTGGGATCCCGGCCGTCCCCACTGCACCCACTCTGCTCCTGGCGCCTCTGCCAGGGGAAAACCCAGCACATCTGGCCGAGGAGCGGCGGCGGTGTGGCCGACACCTGTTACACTGCAAGAAATGCTCCTCCCAGCGCCCAGCGGGAGGACGAATGCCCTCCAGCCCCCAGCCCCGCAGCTCCCGGCCTCGCTGGGCACAGACGGCAGCGCCCTTGGGTGCTGGCGAAGGCGCCGTGCCCTGCGGCCCTGAGCGCACCAGCGCCCGCGCACACCTCTGCCCCTGCAGCCCAGCTGCTCCCGTGTCTAGCGCCGGGATGAGCAAAGGCGATCTGATAATTAGAGCAGCAAATAACCCAAATCCGGTTAAAGTCGCTGCTAACTGCCTGGCTGGGACAAACAGGGCTTAGCGGGGATGCTCCCCCTGGGCATGGCTCTGCTCTCCTCCTCTTCCTCCTCCAAGGGGAGCGTGACCCCAGCACGGGGTGGCAGCGAGGCAGCACCCACTGGGGGCTGCACCCACCGGGGGCTGGCACCCAGAGCATCCCCTGGCCACGGGCAGCAGGCAGCACAGGGTAGGGCATGGTGGTGGCCGTGCCACCTCGCAGTGAGGAGGGGCCCAGCCCTGTTGGCAGCCGCCCAGCAGCCGGGAGCGATGCCCAGGCAGGGCTGGGACATTTGGCACAGGGAAAGCCACCGCCTGCCCGGCACGGGGCCGTAAACAGCTCGGCTCGGTGGGAGCTCAGCCCACCCCTTCCCCGGGGACGGGCACGCAGCAGTGCTCAGCAGCGCTGCCTGCCTTCCTCGTCGCCTCCAGGCTGCAAACTTTGTGCTCAGCCCCTGGCAGGATCTGGCCCCTAAGGGCTGGGCTGAGCAGAGACCTTGGTTTTTATCTGACCCGGGGGGGAAGCGATGCTATCCCAGCCGCCGCGGCTGGCAGAGCCAGACAGCAGCTGCTCTGCAGCCTGCAAGCTCCACCGAGCCGTGTGGGAAGGACGTTTTGGGTGGGGAGGGGTTAAACCAAGCTGCAAACACCTGCATCTGCCGGAGCCTGCTCGGAAGCCCCCCGGTCCCTCCAGTGGGGGCTCTGCCTGCAGCTGGGGGGGGCGAGGAACGGGAGCTGGAGTTTGCAGAAGGCGAGGGCAGAGATTTCCCAGCGGGTGCCATTGCGAGCGGAGCGCCCGAGCTCGAGCTGGGCGATGCGAGCGCGTTATCGCCAGCTCATCAGCCGGGCGGCTGCACCACCCAGACGGATGGAGCGAAGGCTCCGCGCCCAGCACCGGCAGCCACCAGGGACCCGAAGCCGAGCAGGAACGAGGCAGGGAAGCGCCTCACCCGCACCGGCAAACGCAGCAACTGGTGGCTCTTGGGAGACTTCCCCAGTTTGGGTTCAGCGCCCAGCCTGGCTGCGGCAGGGATGCTCCTGGGGCCACCCCTCCTTGGGGGCAGCACCGCGGTGACAGCAGAGGGTTTGTCACTGCTGCAGTGCAATGCCAGGGACGGGCAGCATGGCCAGGGAAAAGGGTGCACGGCGCAGGCAGCAAGACAAGGAACCAGACCCCAAACACCCCCACCCCCCCACCACAAGCACACAAACTCCCGCGGAAACTTGGCAACTCACTGCAGTCGTCGGACTCGTAGCCCTCGGGGTCCACCGCCTCCTCGGGTGGGGGGCACTTGGCTGGCTGCTGGGCGGGCGTCGTGCCATACGCCCCGAAAAGCTGGTCCACGTCCTCGTCCTCCTCGCGGGGCGCCTCGGCGGGGCTGACGGAGGGCTGGCTGACGGCCGGGCGCAGGGCCCCGCTGCGGCCCACGGCGGCGGGGAGCCCGCGAGGGAAGCGGGGGAAGTAGTCGGAGATCTGCTTGATGGGTTTGATGGGGCCGGGGCAGACGTCGATAGCCATGTGCTCCTGGATACTTATGGTCATTTTCTCTCCTTTTCGGAGTGTCATGCACGCGGCTGTCGGCGCCCAGCGTCCCCGGAGGGAGCCGCGACGGTGCTGGCGGGGGGCAGGAGGCAGGCGGCGGGGAGGCTCGGCCGGGCGCCCTACGTGGCTCTCGCGCCCTCAGCCTCAGCCGCCGCACGCATGCTGCTGCCGCCCGCTCGCGCAGCCCTGATCCTGCCGGCGCTGCCTGCCAGCGAGTGAGCGAGACCGAGCGGCGGCGGGGAGGCAGGGGGTGGGCTCTCGGGTGATGTCACCAGCTAGCAACAAAGCGGCACCAGCAGCGGAGGAATGAGGGCTGTGGCCAGCCTCAGCCCCTTCCCCGCCGTGGCCCCGGAGGACAAGGCACAAGCAAGAAGCAGCAGGACCCTCAGTGGTTTTCCCCCGCTGGCTGCTCGCCGCAGCTCGGTGCCCTCGGGCCCCTCGGAGGAGGAGGAAGGTCACCGTGTGGTCCCGGTGCTGCGGGCTGGGGAGCGGAGCTGCCCTGGGGACCGCGTTGTCCCTGTGCCCCCTGGCCGTGCCGTGGTGGTGCTGTGCAGCACGCTGAGCACGCAGCCCAGTTCTGTGTCCTGTGGCCGTCACCAGCCAGGGCTGAGGCAGTGTGTGGCACTCGCTCGCGGCACACTGGGCGTGATCTCTCCAAACTGGCTTTCAGCTGCTGGCATGGAGCAAGGCAGCAGGCGAAGCATCACGGAGCAGCAAGCAATGGGCTGGGGCCACAATGCTTCCCGAACAGGGACAGGGACAGGGACTGGGACAGGCTGCCTGGTGAGTCCAGCAGCAGGGGAACAGGACTCCTGTGGCATGCACAGGGAACTGTCTCCAAGCAGGGCTTCCACTTGACCTCCCCCCAGGCTCAGACCCACACCTCTGTGCTCCCACGCGATGGGAAGAGTGTTTTTTTTTTTTGAGCCAGAACTGCCAGAAAGGCACCACAGTGAGAACACGGTGCAAGACACTGAGCAGTTGTAGGCAGCTCCAGCACCGCATCCTGCTGCTGGCTCGGGGCCGCTGGCGTGGTGCTGGACACGTCGCGTACATCGAGCCAACCCGAGAGCACACAGAGCCCACACCAAGACAGGCAGAACTGCAGCTCCTGCAGCCTGGCGTGCTGATGTCTCAAACATCACACTCCACTCATTGGAGAGATTCCCCCAAAACCAGCGAAATGACGCACAGCCTCTTTGTCTAATGAAAAATTCAGTTTTTCATTCAGATTTTGGTAAATGTTAACGAACTCCCCTGACTCATAACACACTGACATTAGGCAAACTAACCCAATTTATTTCTCGCCGGGAAGCAAACATTTCTCTCCTGAAGCATCCAAACTTGTCATCGCCCTGTACCTAGACACGATGCCCATGGGTGCTCTCATGACCTGAGGCTCGGCCTCTCCTCCCTCTGCGTGTTTTCAGTTTCAGGGCAGCCCCTGCCCGTCACATTGGGGTGAGCTGTGCTGCTCTGTGCAACCAGCCCCAAGCAAGGTCCAGAGATGTTCAGCCCCATTCCCACCTCCCAGGACTCAGAGTTTCAGTGTGGATGGAAGTGGAGATGGGAGCAGCCACGGGGCTGGTGGCAGGGTGAGCCTGGCTTCAGGCACCACATCCAGGCTGCAGCACGGGCTCGGGCAGAACGAAGCAGAAACCGGGCCCGATGCCCAGAAAATAACAGCAATTCCCTCTTAAGGAAAGGGCAAATAAATAAATAAATAAATAAAATCGAGTTACGTGTGCAAGAGCCTAATGTTGTTACTGCCGTTACACCAGCGTCATTATTTCAAATGCTTCCCCAAAGAGCTCGAGACCCGGGGAGGAGAAGATCATCCCGCGGGTCAGGGAGCTGAGGCTGTGGGGTTGAGGTGAGCCCCTGAGCCCAGCCTCCCGCAGCACCCTGCCAGGGAGCAGGCCCCAGCAGCACCCAGGGGAGACGCACACAGCCCTGTGGGGCCGGATACACGCGGGGATCAGAGACGAGGAGAGGGAAAGGCAAGGCCGAGGCAGCAAACCTCACCGGGAAGGCCCCAGGGAAGCCCCGTCCCCAGACCAGAGAGATGGAAAGAAACAAAAACAAGACTAATAGCCCAGGTGGGAATTTCTGATCCCAAGACTACTGAAAGCAGCTGGAGCCTTTCCTTAGCTTTTAATGAGGCCCCACCTTGCAAAACGAAGCAGCTGGCTTTTGATAACCCGCCCTTCCCCATCTCATGCTGCCTGATGCCTCCTCCCAGCCCCTGGGCTGACCCGATGGGGCTCCCCTGGCCATGGGCAGGTGAAGGGACAAAAATAGCCTTAGGCTGGGAGACAAAGGCAGGGCTCAGCATTGCAAAGCCTGTTTCCAGGTAAAGTCTTTAATTCCCACCGTCTGTCTAATGCCCTGGAATGTGACTTGGTTTGATCCTGCGCCCTGCCGGGGTGATGCGGTGCCGCGGTGCCCTGCACGTGGCCTTCATCTCCCTGAGCAGAGAAAATGCTGGCCCCCTCACAGCCCCTGCAGGAAAAGTGATGGATTAAATGCTGCAGGGCTGCTCTCAGGGATGCCCCATCCCTGGAGGAAGGATGGATCCTTCAGAGAAAGCGAGACGGCCAAGAGCCATCGCTGCAGTCCCAGCCCAGGCTCAGAAAAGGGACAGCTTAGACTCAGTTTCAATGCTGTCCTGCACAAGGGGCACGTGCAGAGGCTTACTCACATCCCAACCTCACCCCATGCCCCAGGCAGAGCCATGCTGCAGCACAGCTTGGTCAGGGAGCCACCCTGCCAGCGCTGCACAAAGGGGTGAGCAGGAGCCTCCCTGCAGCAAACAAAAGGGTAGCACATGGATTATCGGCATACCCGAAAACAGAGCCCCTCCTCAGTGCACATTTCAACCAAATCAAGCACTAAGCATCGCATTCTGCTGTCAAACTCCAGGTTTAAATCAACCAAATTGAGGGCTGATTCCTGCTTAATCCATGCCTCTCCAAAGGGCCAGCACAGCAGCACGGCTGCACGTCGCCGTCGCTTATCAGAGACTCGATAACTGACCCCGTGGTTATTTAATACTTCCCAGCTCAAAACCAAACCTCAAAACCAGGGATGACACAGGGCAGCACCAGCCGCACAGCTTGAGCTTTCTTTCTGCTTTTTCCCCACCATTTTTGTGCCAGAAATGAGGTGCAGCAGCATGTGCAGAGAGCCCTCCAGCCCCTTGGGGTGGCTCAGGACCAACTTTGTCTTCAGCTCACCCTGCTGATACACATGAAACACGTTTGTTTTTTTTCCAAACATGCTCAGCCCCAGCTGGGCTGTGTGCATGGAAGAGGCTTCATGGAAAGGCAGCACGTGCCCTGCTCTGGAAGCACCAGCAGTGGAAGGTCCCTGCCTCCATGGCTGGCAAAGCTCAGCTGAGCCCACGGCTTGCACTGCGGGCCCTACCTGGTTAAACGCCCCCCACATTTGCTAAATAAAGCAATAATAATAATGATAACTGGGAAACTTGGCTAAATAATCCTAAGAGGCTTACAACAGGCTGCGCCGATTACGGCTCCCCAGCCGTGCCGCGATGCCGGTGCCCCGGCCCCCGCTGCTCCTCGGTGCGAGCCCAGCCTGAGGCTATGTGCTTGCCCAGGCCCTGCTCACGGCCATCACTGCACCAGATTTAACCAGCAATAATTACAAGCTGCGAACGAAATCACAGTGGCAAAACACAGCCCATGCTCTATTACACAGAGCAGACACAAACAAACCATTTCAGAAAGAGACGCGAAGGGCAAATGGGGTTGAGAAGGAGCCCTTGCCCCCCAAAATAATGTTTAAGGTTCCCAGAGAGCTTATGAAACACCCAGCTAATGGCAAGGGTGGATGGCAGCCTTCTTGCCAGCACTGTGCTACCGCAGCTGAACCTTCAAGAATGCTTCCGAAAGGACGGGAGGCGGCAGGAAGGCATCTGCTCTCTGAGCATCCTCAGTGCCTTTCAGGATGGGCCCAGAATAGCTAAACTTTCGGCAGGGCCTGATGTTTAATGCGCAGCATATGTTGCCATTTCGATGTGAATCCCAAAATAGTTGGGTGTTTTGTTTTGTAATTTTAAAGCACTGGAATTTTTGGAGTCCTGTGAGGCACACACTGGAGGGCAGCAGCGCCTGGGTTGGGAGCATGGGGTGCACCCTGGGGTTTGGGGTCAGGCTCCAGAGCCTTGCCAGAGCTTTGCCATCAGGAGGCCAGGCAGAGCCACCTGCTTGCACCACGCCAGCTCTTCTCGCTACGTGCCTGCAAGCCGAACACAGACCCGATCCTTTGCTTTCATGGGAGGGGAGAGCTCTGTGCAGCATCAACTCCTATTAGGCTAATTTTATCTGCTCTCGGTGCCTTTCCGAGCTGGAGTCAGCGTCCTCTGAGATTATCCAGCCGACTTGTCTTAGTACTTTTACCCTTTTACCTCTTCCCCAGCTGCGGCAGGATGTCAGCATCACTTCCCAGGAGCGAAGCCCGGTGGCGATCCTGCAGCACCTTACCCACGGCTCGGGCACGGCGCCCAGCGCAGCTGCCTGCCCGCACGCCCAGCAATTTGGGCCCCAGAGATGTCCAGGAGCAGAGTTAACATCAGCATTTGGGGCCTGGCCCTGTTGCCATGGAAATTGATAGACTTTCTGCTTGCATTTTGGTGGGAGGAGGCGTTTTGGGAGTCACCACCAGCTTCCAGAGTTAACGCGTGCGAAGCCAAGAGGAGGCAGGGAGCGACGGGAGGGCTCCCTGATAACCCACAGCACCGACGCTGCACGCCGAGCTCCGGGGATTCGTGAAATAACATCTTGGTTTTGCAGAATTAAAGAGCAATTTGGCTGCATTAAGGAAGCATTATAGCTGCTCCTCTCCCACGTACGCATCAGGCTAACGACATCCTGCCAGGAGCAATCCAAAGCGGAGTCCCTGGTCTGTGCTGGTGCTCAGCCAACGTACCCATCGCAGCCCCAAGAGCTCCGGGCTGGCTGCTGCCCCGCTGTCCCTGCACCGTGAGGCTCAGCCAGCCTCGGGGACCAGCAGGCAGCCAGCTGCTGGGGCTTCCTCCCAGCCCCACTGCCAAATCCCAGCATCACGCCGAAATTTCAATAAGCAGCAGACGTTAAAAAATGCAGCGCAAGATGTGCGGGCTGTCTAGCCGTGCAACCTCGCGTCGCCCAGCCCAAGGCAGCAGAAATTTCCATTCTGCCGTGGGGAAGCCCTGGCACTTCCCAGCCCCGTGGTGAGCCAGGGAGGAGAAAACAGCAAAGAGAAAAACAAATGGGAGTCGGAGGGAGAGGAGGAAAGGTTTAAACCCCAGCGTTGTAATTACTCCCATCCGGGGGGGGCACCTCCCAGGTCATTAAGCAGCCAGAGGAGTCACTAGATGGCCCTGCTAGTCCTCTTCATCTGATCGCAGCGATGGATGTTGAGCATTGCTTGTTTAGCTGCTCTGCAGGCTTTTTGGGAAGCCTGCTCCGAACTCCCACTGGGAGGAATGGGGTCCCCGGGACCTTGCCTGGACCATGCGAGGATGTTCCCCAGGGACCTTCCTGGTGGCCCCAGGACCTGGGCGTCCCCTTCGCTCCCCGACACCAGCTCTGCTCGCCGGTGACACCGCGAGTCTCTGCCTCAGCATAATCATGCTGACAGTGATGGGTGTAAGAGCCAGGGAACCATATTAATGAACATCGTGTCACCGGCTAATCATGACATTAGCGTTATTGGATTAGAACATTTGCATAATTTGGGCACGAGTAGCTACCTGCACCGAGACATATGTTTACATGAATTTACATCTATTTGCATCCCGATGAAGCTCTTCTGACCGCATCCTTGACAGCTTTTTGGGTGACCAGCCGTGGCCGTTGGCAGCTCAGCCCCACGGCCCATCCCCTGCTGCCAGGAACAAGGCCGGGCCACCCTGATGCCGACACAGGAGCAGCATCCCTCCTCCTCACGCTGCTCACACCCGTCTGGGGACAGGGGCAACAGTTTGGTGGCCCTGTCAGCTGCGTGCTGCCCTACGAAACAAGCAGTTTGCGCCCTGCCCTCCTCAGCAGGGCTCGCTGCACCGTCAGAGTGCACATCTGAGCGCAGAGCCCTGCAGCCCACCCACAAAATGACAGGCTGAGAGCTGGGCAGCTGCCTGCCGAAACGTCCCTGAGTGCCTTGCTAATGCAGCAGCACACGGGGAGCCACCGCCTCCTTTCGCAGGACCAATAATTATGAGTCAGGACCGACCAGGAGCTGCGTGCTCGCTCCCCAGGCACCTCCAGCCCCCTAGATCACCACCACACTCCTTCCAACACACAAAAAATGTAGAGAAAAGGCATTAAAATACCACTTGCCTGGGGAATGCTGCCGCTGTGCTCCCAGCGTGGCACTGCTGGAGGAGTCCCTGTCCGTGTCCATCAGTGAAGCAGGGAAAGGGGAGGAATTCGGCCTGCCCCAGCCTCGTGCAGCTCCCATGCGCCTTCAAAGCCTGGCACTTAGCATCTCTCTGCTGTAATAACCCAAGCTATTAAGTGTGGACATCTCAAAAGTTTAAAAAAACACATCAAGACCGCTGCCTGGAGGGCAGCTGAGAAGCTCCACGTGGCTTTGGTGAAGCGTTACCCCGTGCTTTAACTAGAACACACTATTTCACACCCAAGTGGAACCTTCTGGACTCACAAAGTGCGTGAGAAACAGAAACAAACCCAGCTGAAAGGTCAGAGGGACCCAATCTCAATGGGCAAGAACCAGAATTTGTACCTGCTCAGAGGAAGAGCACATTTGCCCACGATTGTGCCATTGGGGGACGATGCCACGCCAAAGCCGAACGGCCCCGTGCCACGAGCAGCAGAGGCAGGAGCCCGGCGCTGCAGCAGGAGGAGGGACACACGCATGTGTTACTGCTGGGACCGGGGACGTGCTGACATTATTTGTGACCATGTAGATGGGATGCTGAATGCAGACTGCTGGGTGTTTGATCAGCCCCGGGGCTGTCAGCGTGGCTCACAGCTGGAGGCACCAGATAACAGGAGAAAATTAACCCCCTTCCCTCCCTCCCCTTCCCTCTCCAGTGGGCATCTCTCAGGGAAGAAAGAGGGAGGGAAGCAAGCCCAGTAAATCAGCTCTGCTGCTTTGCAGCCTCCAGCCCTGCTCCTCCTCCTGCACTGCTAGCACGGGCCTCAGACAGAGCCCGGGAGATGCAGGGGTGAGGGCCAGGGGATTCAGTCCCTGCTCTTTTTTCTGCTTCCCCACAAGCCCTGCGTGGAGCTGACGGGAGGCAGCACGGTGAGAACTGAGCCAGTCCCCAAAACACCAACGTGGGACTTGGCCCAGGCTGCAAAAATCCAAGTCCTTTATCCTTCCCTCCCCACAGAGGCAGTGAAGTGAGCAACATCTGATTTCTTCCTCTCCTTTCCCATCTTTTCGCCCTCCTTTCCCGATATTTGAGGAACAGATGCACCCATTCATAACCATGCAAAGGAAAAGTGCGCGTTTGCCTTTCCGACTGCAGTGCAGCTGGTGAGGCACAGGAGGGAAAATTATGTTTGGTATGAATACACAAATTATCCGCGCTGATCTTATTACACTTGAATGGCAAACTGACAGAAAGAGAAAACACGAAGGAGAAAGGCATTGTTTGGGCTGTGCCGATGTGGCACTGTGGTTGTTTATCCTCTCCAACCACTCCATCGTCCTGCTCCCACCACACATGGCATGGGCGCAGAAGCTGCCAGAAAAACCCAGGCAGGACCCGGGGCCTGGGAGGTGGCAGCACCACCAGACACCTCGCCTGAAATCCCCCAGCCAAGCCTCCAGTAACTCACAGGCGTTATCAGCATTAAAAAGATTGGTGTTACAGTGGTGCCAATTAGCGTCAGAGCAGGAGAATGCCCAGGGGTGATATATCAACACGGGCGCAGGGACTCCCTGGCCCAAATCCTCATAGAAATGTTCTTATTCATCACACAAACAACTCCCTGAAGCCCAGCTGTGCAAGAGGAGACAGGAGGAGGAGGGCAGCTCCGTGCCCTAGGACTGTCCCCAGAGCAGGACCAGGCTCAGCACCTCACACCAGAGGCCCGGCTTTTGCTTTGTCAAAAGATCTTTGGGGTCCCTTAGGGCCTAGAAGCCACAGCCCCCAGCTCTGCAGGGGACTGGGGCTGGATGGTGCTGGCAGCTCCTCCCTGGTGCAGCAGAACAGTCACAAGGTGGGAATCCAAACAGCTCAAAGTCACCTGCAATCCAAACAGGGAAAATTTGGCAACTTTCCTACTTAGCACTTACTACACCAGGGCTGCTCAATGATGCTAATTAAACAGGTACCTCCCAGCCACAGGCAGAAAGATTTATAGCCCCCATTTGCATTTCTCGGTTTATTTTTTCCATCCTCCAAGGCACCATTAGGACGTCCAGAGTGCAATTGCTTGGAGGAGCTTAATTTTGCATGAGGATCATTTGTCCGTCGTTGGCTTGACCATGGCTCGCCCAGGGCCCAGACCCAGCAGACTCTGCCCAGCTCCTTGGAAAAGGAGACGTGCTGAGAAGGGGCAGAGGCACTGCCCCTGGGCTGCATTTGATAACTGAAGGGTACCAGGGGAGATCCAGGAGGAAATTGGGGTCTGGGGGCAAGCGGAGGGCTCAGAGCACAACAGCTGCTGTCAGACCGATACAGGCCACAACAAAAATACTTTAAAACCGCGATCCATCTCTCCTGGCAAAATATAAACACATCGTGTACAGCCACTCACTGCAGAGAGGGAAAACAAGAGCAATAATCCCTCCAAGATTTTACAAACAGCTTCCAGTGCCAGGCAGAAATCAGCAGAAGGAAAAAGAAAGGCAATGGATGCCCTCAAGTAAATACACAGGACCTCTGCAAAGCACCAGGGACGTGAATTCATTTCCCAGAGGTGCAGAGCAGCACCCTCTGTGCCACACAGTTGGGCTGGCTCCTTTTCTGCTTTGCTACGAAGACATTTAGAGGAAATTTCTGCAGAGCAAAGGCACAGGGCAGGGGTGCACGAGTACTTGGCTGCCTGCACACACAGCACACGTCGTGCTCCCGTCTCTGTGCTGCTGCGGAGGGACACGGCATTGCCATCATCTTGTGCCTCCCGAGCATCGCAGGCATTTCCAGGGCTACCTGAACACACTGCTAATCAGGCACGCCGGCCAGGAAGG
Organism: Netta rufina; assembly: GCF_964035555.1. NCBI lineage: Eukaryota > Metazoa > Chordata > Aves > Anseriformes > Anatidae > Netta > Netta rufina. Next base: position 8,814,883 of record NC_140145.1, on the reverse strand, counting down.
AATGTGAATCAGCTCAAGGCAGAAGCCTCCCCCGAGATGCTTACCTGTCACCTGCCATCCTGCGCCGGCTCCAAGTCTCCTCATTTAATCGCAGCACCGGCCCTTCCGAACAACTTCCCCATCTCTCCTCCCATCCCACCCACCTGCAGGGGTGCGAGGAGGAGGGAAGAGCAACTGCTGGTAGGTTTTGTTTTACAAACGAACATCAGAAATCTGCAGAGATTTTGTGCCAACATCCAGGCACTCTGATAGTCTGAGGCCATCCACGTCCGACTCATTAATGGCCAGAAAAACATTGTCTGAACACCAGCTGGTAGCTGATTTGCTTCAGGTGCGCTGAGCCACTACACAGGGTTCCCACAGAGAAAGGGCCCCCTTTCCCCTCAACCTACAGCTGTACAAAGTATGTAAAAACCTGTAAAAAACTCGGTAGGTCATGGCCAGTGTTGCTGACTCCAAGATCCCGCAGCCGACGTTCCCCTACAGCGGCTGTTGTCATGGCAAGCGGAGCGGGAAGGAACAGCACAAGAGGAGGTTAGTCCTTGACGTGCTCCATCCTTGGACTAATGGCAGCTCCCCAGCACAACAATCCCAACAGCAATTATTGAGGCGCTTTTAAAATGGGAAAAGCAGATTAAAAAGCCATTCGAAACCTTGAAGCTGAATGCAGAGCGGCCAGGGCTGCACACACTCAGCAAACAATGCGAGAGGCAAAGACCCCGACTGTCACACCAGGGCGAGACGAGCCCTGGGGGCTGCAGAGACGTCGCTGTTTCATGCCTGGTGGTTACAACACTAAAAACCTTCCACAGAGGGGCCAAGGAGCAGACCTGTGCCCTCTGCAGAGGTGCCAAAGAGGGGCAATAGACAAATGACAACTTTTGAGCACATAATTCAATTACGCTCCAGCCGTGTGAATCACAGTTCCACTGGCTGGGTTATTTTCTTTCCTCGCTGGAGCCAGCCCAAGGATTTGGAGAGTATCTGCAACCTGGGAATGGAATGAAAGTTTTTACTGTGTCAAGAACGGTAAGCAGTTGTTAGAGAGCCAAAGCTTTATTGTTTCCCGTAGTAAAACACTACATAAAAGTTGTAAGGGACGGAGATGAGAACAACAAAATAATAAAAGCAACACAAACGATCAGAGTAGACTGAGCCCTTCTTGCCCACCTTGAGCCAAGTAAAAAGGCCATCAGCTGGTGCAGGTTTAGGATTATATTCCAACCAAAGCTACAAAACACAACCAAGAGAGAGGCACCAAAGGGAAAGGAGAGCTTTAATAGAAACTACACACACACAGCTGAGTACGTTTATCTATCACATTTGAATGTGGCTAGAGATTTCCCTCGACCCACAGGGAGTTTTTCCATAGGCAGCAGAATGGTTCTGTTCAAACTCAGGTGGAATTACTCCATGGAGGTAAAATATAGAGATAAGAAAGCATCACTTCTAGTCTTGCTGGTACAAAATAGCAGTCCCAAATTAATCTGTTTTGTAAAACTTGGTCTCTGTAAAAAATCAAAACCATGCCTTAAAGCAGCACAGTAAGCTGGCAGAGATGAACAGGTTCTTGTGTAGAGCTGGCAACCCACAGCTTGGTAAACAGACCTAAGAAGTGAGGACGAGGGTGAAAATATGACTAACCTGCCTGCACTGTCCAGGAATGAATCATAAGAAACACAAGGAGAGCTAGAAATGATGTGTTCGATTTTAAAAACTCTCTCCAACTCAGTGTAGCGTTTTTAATGAGAAAGTAACAGGTTTTAAGAAAATAGTCATTTTTTTTAAGTGTCTTTCTCCTTCTTCTTTTGAAGGATTAACTTAGGCTGGCAGACCAGGCTGTCTCAGGCACAGCGGCAACGACAGAGCAAGAGAGCCTCAGTAGGACTGTCAAAAGCTCTAAGGCAGCACAGGATTTTTCTGGTGGCAGCACACTTCTGAAATTGAAGACCCTGCAACTCTCAGAAGAAACAGCGTGACTTCAGCTCTGAAATCATACCAGCACTTCAGGAAAAGCTGCCTTTTGGGTTTAATTTTCCAGAAACTGCTAACAATTTTGGCATCACCCCTTTCAGCAATGGGGCTGATCAGAGCCTCGATGGCCAGGTTTAAACAACGCAGACCACAACACTAAAAGCACCCCTCTGTGGAGAACAAGCTCGTCCCTTGCTCTCTTCAACACTGGCGGTGTGAAAACCACGTTCAGAGGCTTCTCTTTAGGCCACCTCGAGGAGCCCACGTCATCCAAAGGCTTTGTTTTCACTTGTCAAAGGGCAGAAGCAGATCACGGAGCTGGAAGGATTTTCTCAGCAACCTGCCATGGTGTGTTAGCTGGAAAAGCAGTACAGGAGCAGTGCTCTGTTGGACCATGTTCATTTAGAAAGAAAGTCAAGGATTGATTTCCAATCTCCTGTTAGAGCATTCCAGCGCCCAATCTCATTTATCTTCTTACTGCAGCCATTTGTAAGAGCATATACTACATGCACACAAAGCACCCAGCAGCAAAGGAGAGCTGAACAAAAGAGTAATAACCAAGGGAACAGGCTGACATTAACAGGCATGAATTGCTTTTAAATCCACGACTCCAGAGGGAACTTTTTGGAAACCTTCATTTCTTCAGCAAAATACAGGTCAGATCCAAAGCATTTAATAAAAATCCACAGACTCCCACTTGCCTAGCGTGCGTTTTCGTTCAAGCCTCTAAAGATCTAATTGCTCTGGAGATGTCAGCTAATCTGATTTTTCTCATCTGCCAGGCCTTGGAGGGAAATTGCCCATTCTGGAGAAGAAGCAGGACTTGGGCACAGAGCTTTCTACAGCCTGACTCATCATGACACCATCACGGTCGGCCAGATGCTCCAGACTTCCAGGAAAATGGCAAAATGCAGGCCCCTGCTCATGCAACAGATTATAAGGTGTGCATGTGGGAGGAGAATCTGCAGAGCTTAACGAGATAAAGTAATTGGAAAGCTTTTAGCTGACTTGGGTAATCGGAGGCAGCCAGCTGGCTGTGGGCTGGTGAGTGTTCTCCCACCCAGAGCTGCAGCACACACACTGCCCACGACCCCAACACCAAAGCATCGCCCTCGTTGCAGGACACACAGGCCAGCACGCAGCCAGGAGAACTGAAAAAAGTCATTGCAAACTTCTCCAGGTGTTTCTGTACTCACTGAAGTGCCTCCCTGAGCAGACAGCCCTGTCTGGGAGGGATAGCTCAGGGGAAGGGAGCTCAGCTTCAGCGGCTCATTTGGGATGCCTCCACCAGACCCACACCACCTCATGCCAGAACGAGGACAAGGCATACAAGGGGTGACAACCCAGGCACATGGAGTCTAGTGCAAATCAGAGCCCGCTCTCACCCTCGGGGCTCACAGAGGGAAAATCACCGCTGGGCGAGAAGCACTACAGGGGCTGTGGTGCTCACACCCTATTTCAGGAACACGGGGGTGAATTCCCCTTTCCCCTGAAGAAATCAAAGCCAGGGCTGTCAGGCCAGGAGCAGAACCGAGGTCTGAATTTGGCAGGCCAGCAGAGGCAGCACAATACCTTTCTTCAGCCCCAGTGAGCATTTTGCCCCTTCTAACAGACACACAGCTGGGCCCCAGGGCACGGCACCCTTCTCCCAGCATATGTCAGAGGTAGGAGGGGAACAAAACCAAACCAAACCAAACCAGAAATCAGGTCAGTGAGGTGGGGAGGACGGGCCAGCACTTCCCCAGGTGCTGCTAATGTCTGTGCAAGACCCAGTGGTCACAGAAGTCCCCGCTGGTGGCAGTTGTTGTCTGGAGTGAGGTCTACAGGAGTGGGCAAGTGTTGGATCCAGGCAAGCAGCTCCATCTCCACCTCCGTCAGCACCGGGTTCTGGTGTGAACGTACCGTTTGCCTTCAAAACAGAGACAGACAAAAGTTTTGTGTGAAAAGAAGCAAAGGGGAGAGACTTGACAAAGTTATTTTAGATTGCTTTTACCTCCTCGGTGCCATTTTAAGAGCTTCCTAAAAATAATAATGAGGAGAATGTCTGTGCATCATTACTCCACGCTCTGTCAGCAGTCAGGGCCCATTAAACTTTATTAAAGAAAGAAAAGACAGGCAAATTGGGAAAGAGGAGAAAGAAAGAGCTGTGCTGATGGAGCCGGTCCCCTCAGACTGCCGAGTTAGACAGAAAGCCAAGTCTCAGCCCTCTGAGGTTTCCAAACCAGGTGACAGCACCCACACACCACAGAGCAGGTCCTCCCCTCACCTTCCTGCCCTCTGTGTGCCCAAGCTGTGGCCAGGAGGCAACTTTTTGACCAGGAGGCAGCCCTTGGACTTTGGACCAGGAGGCCCTGGTACTCGCCTCTCTTCTGCTTCTCTGAACCGAAGGGGACACAAATTACTTCAACTCCTGACACTCTGCAGTCACCACATTCATACAAAACGTTCAAGGGGCTGCATATTCCTTCTACCGGCTCCCGGCAAATGTCCCAGTTCAAAGATAGCCTCCTGAGCCATAAAACCTCTCAATCTGTTTACAAAGACACCAAAATCCAGACTCCTAACTTCTGTATTAGACTCCTATGCTCCTTCTTTTATGTTTTGTTTTGAAAGATTACATCAACTATTGCCCTCGGTGCTTTGTGCAAAACGCTCAATAGAAAGCTGGGAGCATGAGGAGTAAACGTATTGCAGCGGGCAGAGAATAAGTCTAAGGACATGGGGACAGGAGGCCAGGCAGACTGTTTGATCAAAGACCAAAGTACAGACCTCTGCAGAGTGAAAGAAGGCACAAAAATAGGATTTTCATCCTCAGCAGCAGACTTGTTTCCAGATATATTGAGTGAAAGAGGCAAGAGAATGAGTCTTTGTCATTCCCCTATTTTCAAGGAAGAAGTCTTCAATTTAAAACTCCATGAAGAATTACAGAAATAGTGAAAGTAATTTATTTTTTAGGTACTCAAGCCTTTATTCCCTTAACTTCAAGGCAGACTCAAAGAGATGAAAATGTTTTGGTTCTACCACTTGAAGATGAAAATATTTTAATTCCTTAAAACATGGGAGGGGGCAGATGCTCCTTCTAAGATTCGTATTTACAAATGCATTGTACCTAAAACGCAAACCTTGAATCATTCCTGACACCGTCACTACTGGAATACATGTTTTATTTATAAATACAGCAGGATCGTTTGGTGCTCTGCAGTACCCATATGAGAAGGCAGAGACAGCTCTGAGGCTCTCAGCCATGAAGGCACAATTCAGCTCCTTCACTGGTGGAGGAGGGACGACTCATCCTCATCAGGAAACTCAACCCTGCGGCAATGACAGCGAGCTCAGAGCACACGGGGGCAAACAAGATGGGCCAGCAGTGGTGGGAGGCAGAGGCTGTGGGTCTGCCCCCCACATCTGACTCCAAAGACCCCCCTCTCCTCCTGTCCTGTGCCCTCACTGCAAGCTGAGGCTGAAGGCAGAGGAGGAAGAGCAGGGGCTGTGAGCGTGGCTGCCGACCCGTTCTGCCCTGCTGCAAAGAGATAAAGCACCATGGAAGATGATGATGCCTTCATCACGGATGATGCTCTCTGGCTGGAGCTCCTGTACACGAGGGAACGAGCCATCTGAAAACATTTAAGCAACCTTCCTGCCAAACTTGCAAAAACAAAAGTCACCTCCCCAAAGACTGCCACAAAGAAAGTCATTAAAGAAATTACTATCTCATTCAGAGCCTAATTGCTGTTAGGACAATTTTTTTTTCCCGACATGGAACGGAGCAGTCAGACCCGCTGAAGCAAGATGTTACCTCTTCAGCGTCCCTGAGGGAGCAAAGCAGACATCTGAGAAACAGAAGGGAAGGAAAAAAAGAAGTTAATGCTTCAACTTCAAAGATGCCCGGAGAATTTCCTGCCATGAAAATAATGCAGGATGGCTCTGCCTGTCTCCTGTATTAACAGCTTGCATATTTATGAGCAAAAGTTGATGCCTACCCCAACCAGAGAGGCACTGAGCCACGGAGAGAGTGACACCACCTCACTTCTAAATCTAGCAAACTCCTGAAAGACACAGCATAAAGCTCCCCAAATTAAGGGAGCTGGAAGCAGCGCTTCCTGCCCATCTCTCTCAGCTCCAGACCCTCTCCCTCAGCTCTGCTCGGCTGCTCCCAGCACGACAGCCACCAAGACAGCAGCCAGAGGGATGTACCTGAAGCAGCAGCTCTGCCACCCTGGGAGAAGGGCCCAGGTTGGACCTTCGGGGTCCCTCAGACCACCCCAACACCTCTGGCTGCTGCCATCACATTTCTTACACCCCTGGGTGCTGCTGTCGCCGTCTCAGCTCCCAGGCTCGGAGACATCGCTGTTTAACGTGGCTCTGTTTAACTGCCAGCTGCTGCACCACTCTTTAAGTATTAATGATTTAGACAACACATTGGCACACAGGCAGAGATGGGGAGGCTGTGATTTGCGCTCAGATGTATGCTACTCATTAATTAGCTCGTCTTGTGGCTGTTTTGCCAATATCCTCTTTTAAGCCTACAACTTTCTGCAGCCCCCCAGCCTGTGCCAAGCCCCTCTCACCTTTCCCTGCTTGCAAACTCTTCAGGCAGCCTGACCACCCTGGCTGTTCCTCGGACAAGGTCCTCAGGAAACACTCGGCAACGAGGACCCACCAAAGCAGAACTGCAGCCGAGCTGAGGGGAGATCCCCCGTGCTCTTAATCACCCCCCTGCAGGAGCCAAGCCCAAACTCAAAGATGTAATTTCCAGAAAAAGCTCTCCATGGGCTAATGAAAACCACCATAACGCATCGCTGATTTGTTTAATTCTGTTTAATATTCCCTCTCTTTAATAAAAATGTTGTAATTAAGAACAGCGAGGATTTCGCTCGTCTCTGATTGAGGCACCTCTTTGCACAGCAGCTGTGCAGCCAGAGCAAAAGGTTCCCCTCCCTCAGTGGGGGAAAAGGAAGATTGGGCTTCTCCCGTGTGCAATTCTCATTCTCTTTAGGATAAATCATCCTCCATCCAAAACAGTGCATGGCCTTCCTATGTGCACTACATACACCTCATGGCACCCAGTGGAAAGATGCAAGAGCCATGGAAAGAGGGAGATTTAGCAGCCTCCTCAGCAGCTGTGACCTCAGAGCGGACACACGATATTTAAGGTTGGAAGGGACCTCTGGAGGCCTTCATCTGCTTCACCTCCAGGAACCGGAGCTTCAGGATGAGAAGGGAGTTCAGACCCTCAGAAAATGATGCTTTTGAAACCGTTTGAAAGCAGGTGGTAAAAAAATAAAAATTAAAAATTAAAAAAATGGCATCTTCTCAGCTCCCTGCTCTCTTCTCCAACTTTGGCTCACGGGCTGAGGTTGCCTAAATCCCAATGCAGCACTGACAATGAGTCATTTCGTGACAAACCCCAGGCTTCATTATCTGCCTCACCAAACCCCAGCCGGAGCTGGAGCTGTGTGCTGGAAACCTGCAAGCCTCTTCTTAATAGCTCCTTGTTTTCCCCTGGCCATGCGACCATGCCATCGTCTCGGCCTTCAGGCTTTAAGGAGCTCAGGACTGCGAGCAGCTGCCTTTGCAGTACCACTCCCTGTGGCCCTGGATTTAAGGATGCTGAATTGTTCTACACAGTTGCACTTGAGAGCTGAATTAGAGCAGAGGTGAGAAAAAGGCAGAAAAAGAAAGCCAGTGGTAGAACAACACCTGAGGTGCTAATATAAAGCAAAAAATTGCTCCCTGTATGGTGTTAGAAAGTTTCAGAGCCTTTTAGAAAAGCTGTAGCGAAATCTCCCTTCTGTGCCCTCATCCTGCCACTGAGGATCAGGCCTTTGAACATGAGAGGATCTCTGCCCCTTGCTCTGACTTTCTGCAGACACAGCAGAGCACGGGCACTGTCCCACAGCCAGGGAAAGGCAGCAATGCAGTCTGCTGGCCTTGACACACAGGACCCATCACCTCCAGCACCCCTTAAAGACCTGAACGGCAGGAGCAGCCTCTGAGATTTGGCAGCAAGTGGCATCCAGCAGGACCCATGGTGGAAAAAAACAAAAAACAAAAACAAAAAAACACAGACAGTGAGAAGCTCGGACCTACATCAGGAAGGGGAGAGGCACCCATGCTCCCAGCTCATCATCACTGGAAGCATTTGCACATCCCAGATCTCTGTAATCCCAGGGCACATGAACCCCTCCGCACAGCAGCACGCTTCCTAGGGCACTACGGAGCTGGGTTTGCTCTTCTCTTTATTTTCTGCTCTTGCCAGGCTGCTGGCAAAGCACTGAGGCATTCCCTACTGTAGCCTCCTGGACATCTTGACCTGCACAAACCACCTGCTGCAAGCCACCTCGCTGTGCCACGCCAATTACCGAATTCCTACAAAATTCCTACACTGCTGCAGCCCCTCTCCAGCTGGGCACACTCCGTGCTGACACAGCAACCTCCATCACCTCCCCAGCCTGTCCCTGCTGACTGCAACCCCCTGCCCGGGCAGGAGGCAGCTTGCAGCCCCCCTGAACAGGGCCAGTCCCTGCTGCAGGGAGCCTGGGAAATAAGAGTAATGAAGATCTTCACAGGTATCCTCCAGTCGGCCAACCTGGCTTAACCTTTTTCTTAGCAGGATCCTCTCTGCGTCTCGGGGGCTGTTGTAACTGGGCTCATGAGATTAGTGCAGTTCTTGTTTTTTAAATGTGTGTCCGTGCTGCCTGTCATTTTCAGCTCTCTCCTGCCTAGCAAAGGGAGATCCACTGGAAAGCGCTGACCCCTTGTGCCAAGCTTTGCATAAGAGGTTTTTGCTGGAAAAAGGCATTTTCTGCCTCTCAGATGCTGTTTGCACTGTCATGGCCAGGTGGCAGCTGCTTCGAGTGGCTGGCAGGAAAGCTCCCGAGTGCTAAGCCCTGCACGAACACACCATGCAGGATGGCCATCGCCTGCTTCCAGCCACGTAGCATCAGCACCGGGGTCACACAGACCCCTTCCACCCCACAGAACAACCTGCTGCTCCACTCCAGCAGGCAGCAGAGCCAGCACACCACGGTAAACACCCACCTCTAAAGCCACATTGAGTAGAGGCTTAAAAATAACCCCCCCAGGCTGGGGCAGCATTATAATCCAGACAGAGGACAGGCAGAGCAGAAGTACCACTCATCTGATTTGCTTTGCAAAAAATAAAATTAAATTAAAGAGAACTGCAAATCCACTGAACTTGTGGAGGGAGGGAAGAACCCAGCAACAATTTTATGCTGGCTATTTCCAGCAGGAAGCACGGGGAGGGGGACTGTGACTCCCTGTTGCACTGAAGGATAAACCTGCTCTCCCTAATCCAATTTACGCCTCAACACGCACAGCACAGAAACGACTCAGGAACAAAAGGAGTGGCAGTTCGCAGGGCAGCAGGAACACTCTGGGGGGAGCGGTGCTAAACGATAACTTAAGGGGTTATTGAATAGATTAGCAGGAATCGAGGAGAGAACACATTTGCATCTCTTTCAGCTGCTCCAGATCAGGCGTGATAGCAGCCTCTGCTCTCACAGTCACTTAATTGTTCCAAGGTTGTTGAGGAGGAAAAGTATCTTTTTTTTTATTTTTTTTTTTATTTTTTGCACTGCGGAGTTCTGGGAAGAGCCATGCTTGGCTTTGAGAGCCACCTAACATTAGGAAGAAATTGTATTCAGTCTCATGAAGCTGCTGGGTTTCTGCTTTGCGCCACGAACAGCTCGGATCTGTGCTGCTGCCTCCGCAGGGCAGGTGAGCTCCGGGCCCTCCTAAGGGGACAGACCCAGGCTGCTGCGGCTCCCGCAGGCGGCTGTGGGCAGCTCCCACCCCAGACGATTACTCACGTTGCAGAATAGGTTCTGCACAAGGGAAGAAGTGAGCTGTAATGCTGTGACAGCATCTGCCACCAGCGAAACAGCAGGGAAAGGTGATGCTGGGCCACGGCATTGCCAGGTGCACTCCTGAGAGCCTTCTGCTTCGGAGGGAGGTCAGCCCCCAGCGTGGGGACGTGCCCAGGAGGGGGACATCAGCTTACCAGGGACTCTGCTGCCGACGTCGCTGTCGTGCCCCTCTGGTGGGTGGTCGCTCTGGCAGCTCTCGGAGGCGCTGAGGGCAGCCCCCTGCTCGCTGCCCAGGCTGCTGCGGCTCCCCGAGAGGGCAGGGGGGTGGGTGCTCGCCTGCACCCTGCCCACAGGCCGGCTGGGCTCCCCGCTGGGTGCTGCAGGGACACAACAGAGAGCAGTTGTCAGGGGAGGGAGAAATGGGTACAGATCCTGGACCAGGTCCCAAGAGAGCAGAAGTGTTCCTGCTCCCACCCAGGTACCCTTGGGAGCAGGAGCAAAGCCCAATTCCTGTGCTCCGCTCCCAAAATGGCACCAGCAATGCTGGTCAGGCGTGAGGAACCGGCTGCAGATGTGCTGCCAGACAGCCAGGAGCAGCTCTTGACCACAAGGACAGCCCCTGACAGGCTGCAGGGAACAGAGACCCACCACCAGTTCGACCCATTGCTGCTATTTGGTGTTAACAGACCAGACCCCAGCTGGAGCCAGTGGGCTGCACCTGCGCAGGGCAGCCAAGTTGGGGGCAAAACCCCCAAAACCAAGAGCCACACGTTCGAGCACTGCTCGCTTCCCCCCCTTCAGCCACAAGGAACAGCAGCTCCTTACCCGGTCCTGCTTGCTGCTTTCTGGCTTGTGAGCCTTTTGACCCCACAGGCGAGGAGGGCTTCTCATCCAGGCTGGAGGAACTGAGCTCCGAGTCGCTCTCGCTGTCGCTAGAAACCACTGCAGGAAAGATTGGGGGGGAGGAGAGGAGAGAGACAGTTATTCACAATGTTCATAACACTTGCAAAGAGGGTGCCAGATGGATCCAAATAAAACATGCACAAATGCTGACTCGATGATCATGTTCTCCCTCTCCAAAAAACAGCCCTACCTGCAGTTCCTCCACAGCTGTTCCCGCTTCCTCTCAAACACGATGTGTTTTTACTTTTTCCAGGTGATTTGCAGTTGAGCCACACACACCCGGCAACGCCAGCACCTGGAGCAGGTGCACGTACCACCAGCACATCAATCTCAGACCCCGCTGGGACCACGGGGAGCACGCTGCTCCTGCTCCGTGCTTTGCTGCCCGAAGCTCCCTGCCGGGGAGCGCAGTGCCCTGCAGCACAGCCAGCTGGAAGCCAGGGCTCTGCTCCTGCTGACCTGTGTGTGCACACCAGCGAGCCCCTTCCTCCTGCAGTTTGCTGCCTCCTGCACAAAGCAATATGCTAAGGGCTGGGCATGGTGCAAGGCAGGGTCCTGGCTCCAGAGTAATAGGATCCTAAAAGGATCCACGTTTTAATAATTCGGGAAGAGGGACTGGCTGCAGGTCCAGCCCTGGTCTCCTCTTCCATGTGCAGCAGGACCCCTGTGGAGGCTCCAGGATCTCTGAGGAACACACCAGATAAATGCTACACGCATCAAGCACAAAAGCCCTGCAGTGACTACACAGAGAGCCAACCTTATTAGCCCAACACCCATTCAGCAGATGCTCATCGCTATCAGCACGCTGCCTGGAGCTGTGTTACTCCTATGTCCCCAAAGCTTAACAGGCAAGGGTCTCTCCGTTTCCTCAAGGAGACTGTTCTCCACTTCCAAGGCCTCTTTATTTATCGTTTTTTAATTATTTTCCCCTGAATCCTGGCACTCATCCTGCTGCTTTCCACTCTCACAGTTTCCACACAAGCTGAAAGAGCTTCGTTTTGCCAGACACAATCCGAGGACACTCCGCACACCAGCAGGCTGTTTCCACTTTTCCATGCGATTATGCAAGCACCTCTCCTTGCTTATACCATTCAAAAAGGTACCTGGGCTGCCAACTGCAGCTTCCCGGCCTCATGGTGCTGCCAGGAGCAGGAGGGACGTGAGTGTGGTGGTATAAATAAGGTGACAGCACTGGGTAGCAAAGTCAGCTGTCAGTTCACCTCTCTTCACCAGCGCTAACATTCACTACACGCAGTCAGCAGCGCTACAAAGCCTTTAACCCTGCCCAGGGCACAAGGGCTGTATTAGTCTTCCCCCGGCACAGGCAAGCACAAGCTGTCCAACATTTCTGCCAAGGACCTCCGCAGACGCTCTTGTGTTCAGGCAGCAATCTGTACTACACAAAATATTTGATATAAAAAAAAAATAAATTAATACTTAAAATAGCTCTTTTCTGGAGTTAACATCTCTGAGGATATTAAACCGGCTGGCAGCGTTATTGCAAAGTGTTCCTGAAGATGCCCTGGCAGGCAGCTCCCCGCGAGGCGCTGTCTTAAAGGCAGCTTCAGTACTTCTACCCCAGAGCTTCCCGGGGTTATCAGGAAGCTCCATTAATAACAACCCACACGTACCAGGCTCTTTGCTACAGAATCCAAATCTCGGCTGCCAGAACCTTTCTGGCTGTCCAGTTGCCCAATTCCCTTGGCAAACGCACTCCTGTCCCATTTGGTTATCGTTTTTCATTTTGTCCTCCCGGATTCACAAAATCCATCGCTTTATAACGGCTCCTTCCTCCACAAATCCTTTCAAAATGCTGGAATTCAGGATTTATTTGGAGAAGACCCTGATGAATCAATGGAGGTGACTTTAGCTGCCTTCCCTTATGCCACTCAGCAGTTCAGAGAGGTCCAGCACAAGAGGAGAAAGATATTAATGACACGGAGGCACTTGCACCACAGGAGCAGCCCTGTCTGCTCTCATTTCCTCTGCTGCCAATAAGAGTGTGTTTTACCCACTGCACCAATGTTTCCCTTTAAGGTAATTTTTCTCCCAAAGCTCCCAGACCTTCTGCTGGCACTTTCCAGAGCCCAGAAGTCGTAAATCTGGTGTTCCAGCAGTTGCTGATATATCAATAAGAGTCGTTGGACGGCTGTACTTTCAGGGAACGTAACAGATTTATCCCTTTCCATCTCCAGCTGACTGAAAAAGCTCATAAAAAAAAAAAAAAAAAAAAAAAAGCCAAGATAAAGCTTGCAGGAAAAGCAATATTCCCATGGGGCTGGGCCACTTGTCAGGGGCCTGAGTGCCTCCGAGCAGGAGGTGATGGGGCCCTGCAGCACAGGGAGGGCAGAGGGGAGCCGGGCTGTGCTCAGCCCCACAGCCCAGGGTGAAGGAAGGAATTGCCTCAAGAAAGGGAGCACTCAGCCGGGGCTGAGCTCTAATATTAAATGCATCCATCTGGCACGAGCGTGGCTGCGATGAGGACGGGTCCCTGGGCGCCTCCCCACAAACCCAACCTGCAGGAGGCTGGCAGCTCCGGGTCACAGCAGGCAGGAGGGTCACACATGAAGGGTTTTGTTCCAACCAAAGCATCCTGCAGAGAGCAGGGACGTGTCCAAGCAGGAGGAGGGCACCAGGCGCCTGCTCTCCCCTTCAGCAGCACCATCGCGTAGCTTCAGCGCTGCCCAGGCTTGTAGAGAAGCTGGATGACACCGTGGGGACCTGCAAGGCTCGTGACCTGCCCCGGCACGCTGTCTCTGCTCCAGTGCTCGGGGATTTGGCCTCCAGCACCAGACAAACCCACCGTGTCCCCTGGCAGCCGCCGCTCCTGCATCTCCAACAGCACTGAGCCCAGCAGGCTGCATCTCCTGGCACAGTGATGGGAGAAACCGCCGGGGACTGCTCGGAGCAGCAGGCAGCCCTCGTGGCAAGCAGCACAAGTTTCAGGATCCTACTCTTTTCCTCCACCCAGTTTCTTCCCATTTTTCTGCAGAACTCGGAGCTTGGAGGAAGCAGAGCCCTGCTGCTTGCTGCTCCCCACCCCCTGGGGACCCCGTCCCGCCCGACCTGGTGCAGAAAGCCACCCACATGCCACCACATGGAGCAGAGCTGTTCCCCGGCACAAGAAATATTACTGCTGCTCTCCCCACGACAATACATTTCTGCCTTAACTAATAACAGGGTTCCCATGGCAACTGCTTGTTTATTACAGAAAAACTAAAGGTAGCGGCAAATCCCGGCATTAGCGAGAGCCAGAGAAATTACGGGTGTGTAAAAATAAAACTTCTTCCCGGTGGGTTTGGCTTTCCTTCCACGAGGCACGCTCCTGCAGCCCCTCGGTCCCTCTGCAGCAGGCACAGCGGTGGCCCCACATAAATCTCATCCCAAAAAGGAACACTTTGGGGTTGTTCTGGCCCCGTTGAAAGGCAGGATGTGGAAGGGACGCCTGCTGCTTGTCTCTCCTGGGCTCTGTGGGGGACACCCCTACGCATGTGCTGGACCCACCTGGCTCAAAGCCCTCAGCTGCTGTGAGCCGGCTGCCTGGCACCTCAGGAGCAGAGCGGTGGGGTGAGATGTGGCCAGCCAAGACCACGGAAACCCCACCGAGAGCAGACGACCAGAGCCCAGCACGTTAAATACCATCGCTCAGTCCTGAGAACACCCTGCCAAAGAAGCAGCAGGGAAGGGACACGCTCGGGCGAGGGCGTACGAGGTGTGAGCTGGCATGTGCTACGCACCACGCAGAGCTGAGCCGTGGCCCTGTCAGCCAAGGCCTTGCCAAGCTCTGCCCAGGCCCAGCCACGATTGTACCAGCAAAATCCCTTCTACATCACATCCATGTTGGGAAGGGCTGCCACGCACGGCACAGGGGGTTCGGATGACAAACAGCAGAAGGCCCAGCATTGGCAGGTGTAAAAGAGTTAAATAGAGGGGTGAGATGTCCAAGCACTCAGCTTCAGGGATGAATTACAGCCAGCAGTGCCCATTGAAAGCCGTCCAGAGGACAGGCAGCCTAGCAGAGAACGACGAGGGAAGAAAGCACCAGGAAATAAAACTATAAATTGATATTATCCCGCCCATAAAACAGCAGCCAGCAAAAATCAGAGTACAGGGAGAAATACGGCTCACCACCACGTCAGAGCCTACCAACAGCAGCTGCACTGTCCTCCAGCTGCTCCCACCAGGGCAGAAAGCACTCCCCCAAAGCAAGGCTCAATGAAAATGCAGCAAGAGTCCGGGCTCAACCTCTTTGACTCATAGTGCTTTCTGTATCGTGTGAATACTCCATCAATCAGTTCATTTGCTAAGACAGCATCTTCCAAGCGTCTCCTGGAGGGGAGCACAACCATCTATTCTTGATCCAGTTTTTCTTTAATTACAAAAGTTACAGTCAGGCTGGGAGTGCTTTCCTGGGGCCTGAAGAGAAGACTTGTAAACCCGACCCTCCTGAGTCCTCTTTATTAAAAGGTTATTCCCCCCTGCAACACGGGTAAGATTTAGCTTGAAGTGGAAGAGTGAATGCTGCTGGTACACCAGAGAGGTCTCCTCCAACTGAGGGGATCTAATAGCAAAAGACAGAACAGGAGAGAGGCCAGATCTGCTAATCCACACCAGCAAGAAGTGGAGAGAAATCAAAGCAGACTGGCAGCCGTTTTAATTCTGCAGCATCCATCCACTGCTGCGCTAATGACCCCGAATGCTCAGCTCCTCAAGGCCGTGCTGTTTCCCCCCAGCTCGCTCCAGGCACGGCACTGGAGTGGGCGTATGAGCAGTGATGGGGAGGACAGATGGAAGAGAGGGGAGAAAAAAAGCCCTACAAGGCAGCCCCGTGAATGGGATCTGATACGGCAGCGAGCCAAGAAGCCACATGTGATACATCGGTCTACTTCAATCAAGGTCTGCCTCAAAGAACAAGGATGTGAGCGCTGAAGCTGGTAAATCTTCAGGCTCTTCAGGGCTAAGTTAATGAACAGCTTCTCTGAGACGCATTTAAAGCACAACTCACCCGGGGTTATCCATGCTGCAAACCCCAACACCCTCTCCAAGGCCTGGGGAGGGAGCTTCACCCTTTGCCAGCCTCACCCGGAGCATCAGGCACAAGAGGACACAGCCAGCACAGGCTTGCCCCTGCTTACCAACTGCAGAAGAGCACCTCGCTTATCTTCCAGCAAGCCTCCCCTGTGAGCTGCATGCTGCTAGCAGCAGCAGGAGCCGGGCCCTTCTCCCCGCTTGCCTCCTGGGCAAGGAGCCCCCGACCAACCTTTGCCCCTGGCCCAGGTGAAGGAACGGCTGGTCCCGACGCCCTCGGCCTCCGACACGGCTGGCTCGCTCTGCCGAGGCTGCGAGTGCACCTCAGTGGGTTTGCTGCTGCTCTTCAAAGGCGTGATGTACTTGGGCAGCCCCTTGTAGAACCAGGCGCCAGACCTCTTCCAAACCTGTGGGAGACACAACCGACACCTTAAGCATAGGCAAACAAGTACTGCACCGGTTGGAGGAGCACCAAATCCTGGCAGACCGCTCTCCCTTCCTGGGCTGGGTCCCTCAGCCTCTGCCCCTTTATCTCTCTGTCCCTTATTTTTGTGAGGGTCAAAGACCTGCAGCAGCAGGCGTACACAAATGGTCACGCTTGGACACCCAAAACGCTGCCTTGTGAGGTTCTGAGCAGCACAACCTCGGCATTCATTTTGTGGAGCCAAGCCAGATCTTCAAACGGGTATGCTTGAAACCCCCAGAACAAGAACAACACTTAAATAACCTGAACTTGCAGCAGGAAACGGACTGAGAACACTAAACTGTAATATGTCCTGTAAGAACGCCCTCTACTCTTCAATTTAGTTTTAATGCAGCTTATGATGAAGGAGCTCTATTAAGTATATTTAATATAAAGCCTGCTGTGAGCCAGAGGAAGGGGAGAGGATGGCAGCTCAGACAAGGAGAAATGGTTTCTAAAAACCTCATTCTTTTGTGCCTTCCAGCAGTCTAATAATGAGCTAATGAGACCGTCAGGGCAAAAATAAGTTAATATAATAAAAGTATTACTTTGCATTTCATGTAAGGGGATAGAAACCTTGCACTTCTGTTCAGAGTGAAGGAGATCATAAGAGTCTGTACTCCAAGTTCCCAAAGCATTTTACATGTAGTACCACCATGATGGCAGCAGGTGCAAACACAGACTTCCCTAATTACAGCAATAAGCTTGCAACTTGTGTTTTAACTACTGGGCTTAATCAAAGCAGAGGGCAGTGACAGCATCTGACACTCATGACAGGCTCTTCTTGTGCAGGCACAAAAAGCAGGACACCACCATTGCCATTTCACTGGTGGGAGGAAGTCACTCTGCAGGTTGCCTGGTTCCTAATCCACAGCCATGAACGCAGAGGGATAAAATCTCTGTGTTCAGGGTCTTGAAACCCAAGTGAAGGCAATCTGGGTCCAGGAGGGAGCCTGGCAGTATGCTTTTAAAAAGAAGAACACCCAGCAGAAGACAGCAGAGCAGCACCATGACCCAGCACACTTGGCAGTATGAGTGTGAGTCAGGAGCTCGCCTGCACCACAGCAGGGTCTGGACACCAAGAGGTGAGAGCACCCTGCAATTACTCCGTTTCCCTGCTCGGTAGCAGCCCAGCAGGACGGTGAGGCTGCAAAAAGCTGGGAAGCCATTTTCTCAAGGGAGAAAAGACTGCAGGTTTTTCTTCCACAGGGGGTGCTTGAGCAGGCAGAGCACTTGACCCAGCCTCTGACCAGCATGACCGGGCTCCCTTGTCTCAGGGAGGCACACGCTGGGTACAGTGAGCAAAAGAGAGGCTCAGAGCAGGGGCTCCTGCAGCCAGGGGGGCTGCACCCCGCAGGGTGGTGCCCTGCCACTCCAGGGGTAGCTGGGGCACACGCAGCTTCCCCACACAAGCTGCTGGGGAGGAAGCAGCCTTTCTTTGCAGTCGTTCTCCGAACAGACCTTGCAACATCTGTAATTTAATTTGAAGCACTGAAGAGACCTATTATCTTCAGGCGAAGTACAATTTAGGCAGACCATAAAACCAATCAGACACAGCAAGGATTGCGGTAAGAACAGGCTGGGCACCCCCAGGTTTCTCCCATTACCCCCAAAGCGAGCCCAGTTAGAGAAAGAGTTAAACAATATAACACACCCAGCCCTGATGTAGTAATACCAATAGAAAATTGATGCTATGCATACATATTCACTTCACACGGGTGCCTCTAACAGCATTTGCTCTCATTGCAGCAGTACCGAAGTTGTTTTGAGATCAGTTCTAAAACAGCTGCAGCTGCAGGGGAGATGTTCTCCCCTGGAATCATTCCGGACATCTGCTCCCCCCAAGTTACCTGCACACTCCATCCAAAACGCCCCACGGTTCACGTTCTGTTCTGCACTTGGGCAAGCAGGCTGGCTTCAGCATCCCTGCATCAAAACGGATCGATGCTGCTGACTGCTCGTCATGCTAGTTTCATTGATTGCAAGTGGCCCAACAGCAAAGTTCCTGCTTGATTTTAAATTAATAAATCTATAACAGTGCTTCACAGATAAAACTCCCGCTTATTAGCAGCAGTTGGCTCTTTCCAAGAGGAAGAGTTTTGCTCCAACCAGTCCCATTAGCCTATTAGGAGAAACTCTGCCCCAGCGCAGCCTGAGTTTGGGCAGCACTGGGATCTCATCAGAGAGCAACAGCCAGCCACTTCCAGCTCCTTGCAAAAAATAAAATAAAATAAAATAAATCCACCCACTTTTAAATAACATTCAGCATCCCCTGCTCTGAGAGTGCTTGACAGAATAAGGATCTGCACCAGTGCTACCCCAGACCAGGATGCAGAGGCTCGGTGCCTGGGAGGAACTTGCTGCAGTGGCTCAGGAGCAGTCCTGCTGCTGCTCCCCCCGAGTCCAGCAAAACACAGCAGAAATCCATGCCAAATATCGACTTCCTTCAGGCTCCTGTCCTTCTGCCTCCCCTGACACCTCATCCACCTGAAAGCAAAGTGGAGGAGGACGTGGACGAGAAGAGATAGTTGAGCAAGAGGCTCCTCTTCTTATTATTTGAACCAATTTAATGGCTGTGGCCATGACAAGTCCAGAGAGCACAATGCATTTTGTAACCCTGACAATATCCCTATTAAAATTGCATCAAGCCACCAGTACAAACACAGGATGAGGCTGTATTCAGACAGTCAGCAGCAGATGCGTATTTCATCCAGCGCATTCAAGTGCTGCCTGTTAACGTGACCTAACGGGAAATCACGGGGCCCAGGTGAAACACATTACTGCTCAGGCTTCTCTCTCCTCTCTCCCCCCTCTCTGAGCACAGAAGTGCCAAAACAAGCTCCTAATCAGAGATAACATTAGGACTCGCTGATTGAGAGAGAGGAATCCTAACGAGCACTCGCGGCCCCTCCAGCCAGCTGCTGCTAGCCCCCCAGCAGTTAGCATCACCGAGCCATGAGTTCCCCAGACAGAGAGCCTTGGAAAGCCTCTTCCAGCAGAGCCAAACTCTGCTCTCCCCTCCACTGCTCGCCACGCAGCAGCTGTATCATTCTGCAGCCCAGGTTGGGCTGTGCAAGAGGAAAAGAGCCACCTTCAGCTTCCCATGCCGACAACAGCGCTATCAGCTCCATCCCTCAGCCTCAGGGAGCAAGTTCTCGTGGGCTCTACACTTGATGAAGAGAAAGGCACCTGCAAAGGCAGCTTCTTGGAGAGGACTTTGTTGCCATTGCCCTCACGCAGCACATACCCACACGCTCACTTTGTCCCAGCTCCACGCCGCGGCTCTGGCACGCTGCAAACCACTGGCTGGGAAAAAAAGAGCGAGCGCTCCTCGGCTTCGTTATTTGCATTCATCTGCTTTTCCATAACACAGAGATTTCCAATTACATTATTTACAGCAATCTGTTGTCAACTCCCACATTCAGCACTTGAGGATGAAGAAAATTAAAAGGCAGTGAAATTGCCGTTCGGAGCTTTGTTTCCGGAATAGCAAAATGTATTGCACCTCTGACCCCAACGTTTCTCAAGCTGCAGTGGCTGCCAGCCTTCAACGATTTATCATTCCCCTCTCAATCAGGCCTCTTTTTTTCCTGGGGCTCTATTCTAGAGGACACTATTTTGAGGCTAACTGCTTGCTACCACCCCCCAAAATAATATGCTAGGCTATTGATGAGTTCTCTGAATTGCAAACAGGTGCACATCACTTCGATTCAATCCAGAGTCACCCAAAATAAACACTCCCCTCCATCAGCACGGTATTTTGCCAAGAAATCATCATGCCAGGCAGGAATAACCCTGGGCTA
This sequence comes from Netta rufina, assembly GCF_964035555.1. Classification (NCBI taxonomy): domain Eukaryota; kingdom Metazoa; phylum Chordata; class Aves; order Anseriformes; family Anatidae; genus Netta; species Netta rufina. The sequence goes on along the minus strand of NC_140145.1, from coordinate 8,794,883 downwards.
TGCTGGTTTATAATGTTCAAAATGGTACGAGCGTACATGCGAAAAGGGAAGCCCTGGGGGCAAAAAAGGGAGGAGACAATTCCATTCTTCCAGCACGGTAAGCTTCTTCCTCTGCATGGTTTATTTTGATAAACCAAGAAATGCAGCCAGCCATGAAAATGTCATTTAGCGGAGAAGAAATTAAAGGGAAAGTGAAGCAGAGGGGGCAAATTAAAACTTTAGCAGGTCCCTGATAGCTGACATGCTCTTTCATATTTGATGGGGTTTAAAAAAAGCTATTTATCTCCCCCCACCCTACTTTAACTGTTTTCATTATCACTACAATTTTGGATGTGTCAATTCAAATGTAAATGTGCATGAACGCTTCCAAGAGGATTTTAATTACGATGATAGCATCGCTAATTATGGATATATAAAAAATATATATATATATATAAAGTGGTAATTCAGGGAGGCGCTTTGCACTACCTGGTGGTATCAGTCAAAACAAGACTGTGCAGAGAGTTACATGGGCGGGCAGGGATCTGACACAACGCTGCAGGGCAGAAGGTGATGACAGAGTTCAGCCACACGCCACTGATTCAACGTGGGCACTGCTGCCCAAGCTGTTCTCCTGCTCACGTGCCCTGCCAGAGGCCTGGCAGCAGGGAATCGTTCCTGCTTTATACCTGTCGCTACAAACCCGTGGCCAGCGTTTGCTGCAGTCAGGGATCAGCCTCCCCAGTCGTGCCACAGGATTTCATGTGCATGCACTACCAGGCCTGCTCCAGGGAGAATCAGCCCACTGGCCCTCCACCTTCAGTCTCCAGGAAGGCCACACGAGATGCCAAGCCGAGGAAAGCAATGCAGTACGTCAGGGAGGGAAGAAGGAAGGTTCTTGCCCTTGAAAGTAAATGCGAGCATGACTGAATTTGCTCCTAGTCTCACTTGCATAAGCAATAAAACACAATCCACACCTGTTTTAACTCCACCTCACTCAGAAGATGTAAAGGAAAATGTCCACAGAAACCTGGAAGAACAAAAGTGTTTTGTTTTTTACAGTAAGTGCCTCTGTAAAGAGATGGGACAAGTGCTATCTCCAAAAAGCCAGTCCTGGCTTAAAGCAGATCAGGTCTATCTTATTTCAGTAGGAAGAGATGCGCTTATCATGCAGGGGTGTCTGCTGGCCCTCGGGGATGTTCCCTTTGCCTGGAGAAGCACCCAGGCTCTGTCAGGTCCCAGAGATATTTTAGTACCATAATTTCCTCCTACCACATCTCTGGCAGCTCGGAGACCCCCACCCTGCAGGCACACAGCACGCTGGGCAGCCCCAGCATTGCCAAACACGCTGCTTTGCTTCTGGATGCTTGGGACGCAAGCAGCAGGCAGAATCCATTAATCACCTCCACTCTCCAGCAACGAGACAGTGTCAGAGCAACTTGCTGCTCATTGCTATGCAGCACAGCCTTCCCAGCGGAGGTTTTCAAGGAAACAGAAAGCAGCAAAGAACACTTCTGAGTGGCTGAGGCTGGGATTCCCGACGGGATCTGTGGGCATCAAGCATTCAACCTCCACTGAAAAACTGATGTAAACAATAGCTTGCTCCTCGGTCTTCATTTTGGCCTAGGCACACACGGACGATTTACTCATGACTGAAGCCAGCACAGATTTTGCCCACACAGCAAAGGAGCAAAGAAGATGACCACACCACTACATTTTCAGTAAAATTTCAAGCTTACGGGGATAAATAATACGAAGGGGAATGGAGGGATGAGAGCTTTAGCACGTGTGCACGATGCTGCACACTTTGGCTGTTAGCTGCTGTATGTGAATGTCCAACCCCACCACGCTGGCTTTACATCCTGGTGGACCACAAGACTCAGTTGCTCACTCAGTGCACAGCAGGGGTTAAAGGGGACAATGTCAGTCCCAGGCTGTTGTCCCAGCCAGACGACACTCATTAACTCTAGCCAACATCATTTAGTCCACCCAGGTTTCTGAATGACCTCCCGATCTCACTTCACTGCCTGGCAGTCTCTCGGTAACAGAGTTGAGAGCTTCATAAATATCATGCCCAAATAGTTAGGGCAGTGGTTCAGAAAATTACAGATTGCAAACATGGCCCTGACGCGGCAGGAATCACCTACCTTGGAAACATCACATCTCATCACACCTGCTGGGGGCTCACATCTCTTCCTGGCAGGGAACACCACACCAATTACTGCCACCTCCGCGCCAGACCAGCATCAGACACTCACCCACGAGAGCTGGACAAGGCCAGGGCCCTGAGCACGGCCCTGCAAGCTGGGAGGCACTGCCTGAGCTCTGCAGCCTGGGACAAGCCCGCTTTAAGCATGCACTTCATTAGCATGGGCTAAAGGAGAGCTTTGCTTCATTACCGTGCTGTGCATTGAGAAAGGGCGAGAAGAAAGGTGAGAGTGGCTGCTGGTGATGTTATTGCATCAACACAAAGGGTTTGGGAGGGTTCCTGAAGCTTCCCGTCTGGATCCCAGGAAACAAAACTGGACCAGTACCCACACATCACGTACATCTCTGGTCAGAGCACCAGCACCACCACAAACAGGAAAGGAGACAGACTGAACGGACCTTTAAACAAATCAAGAAAAAAAAAAAAGATGAAGTTTAGGGTTGTGAGGTAAGATGAGGCTATTTTTTAGGTAGTCTCCAAGGGAAAGTTCCATCCATTTTCATTAGAGAAGCACGTCGGCTGTATCTCAGGACTCACAGAGAGAGGGATCTCTGAAGGTTATCGTTCCCTCACACACTGACCGCATGTAACACTTACTGGACAGGTTAATGTTCTTCTCTGTCCAGTGACCATGGCTCCTCATTATTTTTATAAGAAATTGAAGAAAAAAAAAAAAAAAAAAGGCAATTATACATTGTGGGATGAGAAAAAATACAAGAACAGAAAAAAAGAAATGAAGTCAATCTCAGCCCCATACCCATCTCCCCACAGGACATGGAAACTGCCTTGACCTGCCACACTCTCCACTTTGGGACTGCTGTCTGGATTTCAAAACACCTGGATGATTCAGTGCATCAAATTATTAGCAATAGCCAGAGAGCTCGAATGCTCTCTGCCTGCCCTAGTCGCATTGCCACTCAAAAATTACAGACAGCATCCATCATCTTACCCAAACAGGAATTTTGCAAGTACTCGCACACAGATAATCCCCTCCTACTTAAAACCCAAGCAATGCTAAATCTCCACAACTAATACAAAAACATTCACCATCTCAAACACCTGCAGAAACGCTCTCACTGCACTTCCAAAATTGATGGATCTAGCAGAGCACCCAGGTTTCACAGTTGGTTGCAGTGGTCAGGAATAGCTGCACTGGATTGATGTTCAAGGACCACAAGCAAAAGCTCAAAATAAATTGATGGGAACAAGTGAAAGTCCCTCTGTAATCACTGAACAAATTCACCGGCTTCACAGCACAGCAGCAAGCCTGAAGTTGGTGGATGCTGGCTGGCAGACAAGAACTGAGGCAGGCCATTACTTTTTGCAGTGTAAAGTCAAGGATAAAGGATACAAAAATTTAGAGACCTGCATCAGAAGTCTCACACGCTGGCAAGTTATGGGATTTGACAGGCAGGGGGAGGTGGGGGAACAGAGTTAAAAGCTGCAATCCTGGTTATTTTTAGAGGGACAAATATTGAAGCTAGGCTATAGATCTCTCCAGCTGTATTAAAGAACCAGCGTTAGCCAAGTTTATTTGCCACAAAGCTTGGAGGAAAACAGCAGCAAAAGGTAAGTCTCCTTACAGCCATAGCTAGAAAACAAACAAACAAACAAAAAACAATACAGGCTAGAGGGGCTGTGGTTTTTTTTTTTCCCCTCCATAACATCACAAACCAAAGTTATCACCATTGTGAGCATCAGCTGAGCCTCCCAAACCCTATATCCAAACCTCCCCACCCCATACCCAGGCAGAGGGAGGAGCCCATGCACACTCAGCACAGACACAGGGCAGGTGGCTGAGTGCTGCTGAGCCCCTTCTCTCCACAGTTAAATTTTACCTCTCTCTGTTCGCTGCAGATCTTGCACAACCAAAGGGGGCGTTTCTGGGTTCCAAAGGTTTCTATGCCACATTTGGTGCAAACTTTCTGAAACAAGGAGAGAAAAGAAAAGGGTGGTGTGAGCAGCTCCCCACAGCCATATAGCCTCCAGCAAAGAGGTTGAGAAGCATCTGTCCCAACAGTTCTGGTTTGCTTTCCTTACCAATATTAAACATGGCACAATTCTGTTATTTATCCCAGAGATACGTGGATCCTAAGAAGCTGCTTCAGGTCTATAAGGATGTTAAAACAAAGGCAAATCTACTGCACGGTCCCTGACTCCAGGGTGACAAGAGAACTGGATGGCGCAGATCAAGCCACACAACAAACAGGTATTTCTGGAGTGGTTTTTTTTTTTTTATTCTTCTAAATCCGAAAGCCCAGTCACCGTGGCACAGAAAGCAGCTGTAACCAAGCACAAAACGAGTGCAAGTTTGTGCAGGACTGTAAATCCTCCCCTCCCTTCCCTCACACACGTTGCCTGAAACCCCACGGCTTCCCCTCCATTTCGGCCAGCACTTGGCAGCTATTGATTTGTGGCTGCTTAGGGAGCGGGCACGACCGTGCCTACGTGCACGTTTCCTGAGCAGAATGCTTGATAGCACCACACAGCATCCATCCCTGCACGAGGGAGCTTCCACGTCTCCGCTGGCATTACAAGCCATTTACAACCCAAATCACCTAATTTTATATAATGAAGCTGATGGGTATCAGGCTTGGCTTGCAGTTGAATTAGAAATGGGACGAATGCTTTGATCCTCACAGAGAAAAAGCCACTCACAAGAGGGCCCTGGAGAGCAAAAGCTTGCTTAGGGAGACAATTTACTCCCCCCAGCTGGGTTTCACCCCTCTCCCCACTGAGGCTGCTCCCCCTATAACCCAGGAGCTCTGTGGGATGAAGGCTTGGTGCTCACTTTGCCCTCAGTGCCCACGCTCGGAGGAGGAGAGCAGCAGAAAGACAGTACCTGAGGAATGGCTTCACTGCATGAGCAAACACACCCAAATATTTCGGTCAGCGCAGCCCAGAGGCAGAGCTCTCGGTTCTGCTAACAGCTCAACAGATGGCTTTTGTCAAGGCTTTTGCTCTGTCTGCATCCCAGCGGGCACTTTAATGGTTTTTTGGCTGGGATGCCTACAGGTTTTCAGGAAGGGCAGAGAAATAAGAAACAACCTGCTTGGTCTGGTGCATATCGATATTCAAGATGGTGCTACCCAAGCCAAGAGGGACTGCAGATGCAAGCAGCAGATAGTGCCGCAGTTAGGAGGCACCTTCTGAAATGCACCAAATTCTCCCTTTCTGAGACCAAAACCTGAGGGAGTAACTCAGTCGTAAATACCCTCAGAGATCCCAATCCCCACATATAGCACATTCAAACACTCCCCCTAGTGGAAATTTCCCAACAACTTTCCTCCTAGCCATAAATTTTGAAAGCTCCAACACAAAACTGGGCTCTCTTCCTCCCCTTCCCTGCAGACTAGCTGGGAAATCGAGCATCACCCACAACCCCTCAGAAGACATAAAAATCAAAGATGCTAAACACAGCCCTGTTCTTCATTAAATACAAGATATCTTTCTTCTCCTACTTCTATTTCACCTTTTATACATGATCCTGATACCCTCTGCATGGTAAATTGCACATTATGTTTCGTCTGACTACTGCTATTGTTAACACGTCTGTATTTGCATACATCTTTGTCTTGCCATAATGCATTTATTTCTAAGATAATAAAAACCAATATTAAAATCATTCTTCATTTTGACCTATAAATGCTAAAACAGAAAGTGGCACTTAGGAAATCCATCAGGCTCCAAGAGCTATAGAGCCTCTATTCAGCAGAAGGGACTTGCAGAAGGTAAGTCCTCTGCTATATTTCAGATGTATCGTTACAGCAATCCCTGTTATTGAGCTAAAAGGGCCGCAACGACTTTCCAATGAGATGGTAACAGAGCAAAGCTAGCAAGAAAAATATGAACTTTAAAAATCCATAATTCCCTGACAAGTCATTGCTTATCGCGTTCAATGCTGCACAAGTGATGGATATCCCTGGGGACTGGGGACAAGCTTAAAGTAACAGCCCCCTCTGTGTGCTCTGCTGAGGGATCAACTGTTTTTGGGTTCACACCACTGTGTTACAAAGCAGGAAGGGGAAAAGCCTAGGGCACCCACTCACCATTGCCCTGAGCTCGCACACGGCTGAGAAGCGCAGCCAAGCTGAAAGCAGCTGCAAAACGCACACTGGGAAAAACAGGATCTCACCTTAAGTCAACCTCAGTGTGAATCCTCCTGAACTGTCCAACAGACTAAAAAGAGAATAATGAAAAAAAAAAAACCTACCCCAAAGCCAACTAAACAAACCCAAGAAGAACCAGTTCTTCTTTGGGTCTTTCTGGTTACAGCCCCCCAGGAGCCTCAGGCACTCACAGCCTCGCTAGCTCTAGGGGTTATTCCTGCAACTGCAAAGGGGCAGAGCAGGGCAGGGTCTGCAGCAGCTTTGCCTCCACGTGCTAGCGTGCGGGGCTTGCAGGAAGGAGGTTAGGAAGTGCTGCAGCACCATGACCTAGCTGGCTTCAGACAAGGTGAGAGCAGAATCGCCAGGGGAAGGAGGCAGGAATACAGCACATCCTGTTATTCTGCATGCTTGAAATGCAGGAAACAGCTAGCCGCCTCCTGTCTGCCAGGCAGCCCTTTATTGTCCACAGACACGTCTGCACAGAGCCCGTGCTCCCCTCTGAGAGAGTTGCCCTGCAGCTCCCCTTTAAGCCAGACCCTTCAGATACTTCCCAGTATCTTCCCGCTGCCTCCTTTCCCAGCCCTTCCTAAAAGAATCACAGAATTTCTAGGTTGGAAGAGCTCCTTTCCTCTGGCTGAGGACCCAGGGGTTCAGAAATGTGCATTCACCCTCCCAGTCACTGCCTTACCAGCGATCTCTGGTATAACCCCTGCCTTGGTCGAGCTGCTTCTGAAACAGGAGCTGGTGGAGAAGCTCACTGCACAGCCAAGGCAGCTCCCTGAGCATGGTGGAGGGGTGCTGGGCCCTTGGTACTGCCTGCAAGACCTGCAGCTCACCAACTCCACCAGCGCCAGCACAGAAGGTTCTCCATCACAGCCTGCACAGCTGCTTAAGCACAGAGCTGCCAGCACACACCCCTGCGTGGTAAGATGTGGGATTTACTCAGTGCTGCCCTGCAGACTCCATGGGACAACTCTGCAGTGATGGGGTGGGTGGCACCAGCAAGTGTCCCCTTGGCTCTGGTGCCCAGCAGGGCCACCAGGCTGCTCCCTCCCACCCTGACACCAGTCAGAAGCACTCCTGCACCCACTGGTACCCTCACCTCTCCCCAGGCACCTCTGAGCACTCGCACAGACATCTCCCCAGGGAAGGATGGGCTTCAAGTGCAGGAGAAGCAGCCTCCCAGCAGAGGGAGGATAAGGTGGTTGCCTTGGAGATCCTCATCTCCGCAGCAATGCAGTTTAACCCCTGCTTGTCGGGGAGCCCAGACGAGCAATAATCATCCCACAGGGATGTAGGATGTTATGTAGGACCTACACATTATGTAGGTCTCCCTACATGCCTGTGCTCCCTTCCAAACAACACCTGTGCAGTCCTGCCAATGACACACACAGTCACTGATGCACAGGGTAATTTATGTATCATCGAGGTTGGAAACCTTACACTGGTTTGGAACTTAAAGATGGGTTCGAGTCCCCTGTAGAAACACATTACTGGAAGGTCTAAGGGCAGACCCTGTGGGGAGGAGCAGTAAGGCACACAGACACTTCTATAGGTGCCTCTGACGGACGGATGTTTCTGCCTCGTCTCTGGAAGCCCAGTATCTACCAAGCATCTATCAGTCTGATGCACACCATCTCAGCAGTAAGTGCAGTTTGGGCACTTTAGGATCACAAGGAATAAGGTAAAAAGAAAAAACCCTGGGGCTTGACAGCACCAACCCGGCCAAGCAGGGCTAAGATAAGTTAACTCTACAGAGCGATCTCCCTTCCGAGAGCCCCGGTGGCCTTGCCTGGACAGATCTGCTACCAGGAGCAGGCAGGAACCCCTGTGAGCAAACCCACCTTTTTGCAGTCCTGACAGAAGACCGAGGTACTCCCCAGCAGCCCGAGCAGCTCCCCGCAGAGCAAGCACTGGGAGAGGCCATTTCCCATTGCGTTCTTTCTCATGTTCTCCAGCCGCTCCACCAGGCGCCTGCAGGGAACAAGGCCAGGCAGAGGTCACAGCAGGTCCTTGGGCACTGCCACAGAGCCATTCTGCTATCTCAGATCTACAGGAGGAAGCTGTGCCAAAAACCTGCAGGTGTGTGCTCCAGGTTCAGCCCTCCCGTGCAGTTTGAAGCCCCTTGCTGGGACCGTATGTACCCTCACTTCAGTCTCTGCGCTCAGTGTTTCCTAGTAGCTGGCTCTTGGTCTTCAGGGAATAAAACCCCTGTCAGTCCATCTGCTGGTGCTCACCGAGACCAGGATAAGCAAAACTGGGAGCACCACTGGCAGGCACGGCTCAGCCAGTGGGCACAGGGCAGACGGCTCACAAGAAGGGCACCCAGCACCCTTCAAGAGCTCAGTGCCACCTCAGCAGCACGGTCTCAGCACAGTGATTTCCTGCCTGGGGAGCAGGAAAAGGGTTCAGTGCTCAGACCAGGGCAAGTCAGCACACGGAAAGGGCAGAGGAGTTAGACAGTGAGACCTGCCAAGCCCTGCTCTGTTTTCACATGCACTCCCTGAAAGCAGCACTGCAGGCATGCGACTTACATCTCATTAGAAGCAGGAAGGCCAGACCGAAGCCATCAGACCAAAATGAGCCTGGCTACGGTACAAGAATGCCAGCAACTACCCCCTGCTTCGTTCAACAGCCTGCTTGGAAGACAGGAAGCACATATTGTATGCACAACATCCACAGCAGCAGGACCACGGAAAGGAAGGAAGGAGGGACAGGCGATTCGGATGCGAGATGCGGAGGGCATGCAGAGCGAGGCTGCTGTCGTGAGATCGCTGCGAGGTCATTGTCAGGCATCGTCTGTCGGCGGGGAGGATGACAAACAGCCAAACATTTCTCAGAGGCAGCAACCAGCCGCAGCCACGTGGCTCGGTCCTGTTATCCTTGCATCCCCCTTCTCATTAGTGCTAATGTCCCACCAGCCAAGCCCCGCGCTGCGAGGAGGGCAAGGTCTGTTTGGAAGAGGCACTGCCCGCGGTGCCGAGGTCAGACCGCACAGCCAGGCTGAGCCGTCGTTACCGGATTTATGATCCTTGACTTCAGCACAAGAGAACCCCCTGGAGTTAACACAGGCATTTCGGAGAACGCTTCAGCAGGGGAACAGCGGGGCTGTCGCTGTGCACAGCTACACCAGCACAGGAGCCATCAGCCCCTCGGGGTCGCTGGCTGCTTCCAGGGCTGCTGGGGTCCCCCACACAGCACACAAACATCACTGCTCATCCTCACCAGCACCAACGTGCACTGTGCAGGGACAGAGCAGAGCACAGGGGCATGGAGCTGGGCCTGCTGGGCTTGGGCTGGGAGTCACCGAGGCTTCGTGCCTGGTGAGCATAAACCCTGCTGGGAAATGCTGCAGGACAGCCAAACTCTCCTGCTTTAAAGACTGTCAGCGCAGGTCAAGTACAGACACAGCCGAGGCCAGATCTCCAGCAGGACTGAAAGCAAATAGAAACCTGCAGCAGCAAAAAGGAGAAGGATGCCTGTAAATCAAATAATTCAGGCTAACAAACCCCATCCAGAGAACTCAGCCAAGTAGAACACAAACCCATTCACTGCTCCAGGCAAAATCCCAGGGGGCTGCTGTGGACAAGGGAAAACCTAAGGCGCTGCCAGGAATGGTCTCTGAGCTGTGCCGTCCACCAGCACTGGGTGCAGCTGCACAGCTTGGCGTCTCCCCAAGCCTCTTCCAGAGCCCCCGGGGCAGCTGCCTTAGCACAGGCTGCATTTACCAGGGACTGTGTCAGTGGCTGCAACCACAGAAGTCCCAAGGCTCAAAGAAGGCATGAGAAAGGCCTGCGACGTGGGAAGAAGGAAAAAACTAAATTACATCCTTCCTAACGTTCATCACCTCCAAACAAGCAACATGGGAGGGGGAAAAAAAACGACCTAAGGGATGCTCTGACTGATGGAGGCTGAGCTCAGGCAGCCAGGAGAGCCACTTCTCCATCTGCTCTGACCTTTCCCTCTGAAGGAAGGGGACAAACGAACGTGACTGTACCCTATGCGCTGCTGCTCGACGACGTCCAATTTCTCTGCCTTGCGGATGACTTCCAGAATGACCTCGAGTTCCTGCGGGCTCAGAGCCTGCATCTTCCTCTGCTTCTCCGTCTGGAACGTGTGCACTGACCAGCCCGTCTGGAGCCTGCGGGAAGGGGTGGAGGGAGGAATTAAGTTGTGAAAGGAAAGCACAAAACCCCTGCCCCGTCCCACAGGCCAAACCTGCCCGGCACACGGGGTGTACGCCAGCCTTCCATCAGACAAGCCTGTTCCCTGGCTAACACCCACAGCGGGGGTCTCTTCTCACTGCCCAGCCCACCACAACACTCCTCCAGCAGCAATGAGCGCTGCTCCTCCTTCCCTGCCCTTTCATTTCCCTCTACAACCCAGTTTGTATTTTACCACTCCATGTCCTCCCTCCATTTGACTGTCCAAAATGAAATCTGCTCCCCCTAGGGCTAGGCTGCCTCGGGGGTGTCGTTGCAGAGATGGTGCTGATGCCAGACACCACAAATGCCCTGCAGCGAGTCCAGAGCACAAGGAGTGCCTACACCCTCCTCCCTCCAGATCCCGTGTTCCTAAGGGCCTCAGTTCAAGCACACAAATCACCAGGCATACCTGGGAATAAACAGAAATTTGGAAACTTCCTCCCTTGGTCTACCCCAGGCCTGCAGGAACACTGTGGCAAGCCACTTCCTTCCGTGCCTGTGTAGAACAGCTGACATTTCTCCTCAGCTCGCTTGGGGACAGGAGGGAGCTTTCACAGCTCAATTAATTACCATTCAGTAGGGGTTTAGAGGTCACTGGATAAAGTCACGCTTGCCAGCAGAAACCAGGGCACAATCAGGCACAGCTGTTTTAATGAGGCTTTCAGGTGAAGGCAGGGGAAGTGGCAGTGGCATGCACCGCTCCCACTCAGCCAGTGCCCCCCTCTGACACTGGGTGATCCCATATTTTCCAAGAGCCTGCAGCAGGCTGACCCCAGAGATTCAGCCAGGAGCAGAGGTGGCAGGGACAGAGCACTGGTTGCCGGAGAATTAAAGCATCCAAGAAACAAATGCAATTCCAGTGCTTGACTCACCTCCATCCCCTTGTCTTTAGGTCATGCGGTAATTGAACTTCAGTGGAAAACGAGATCAAATGACAAGTTCCTAAAACAAAGGAGCTCTGGCAGCTGGGGGATGCTCTCCATTATATATAGGGTGGTGCAGAGATACAGCCTGTCTCCAAGCACTTCCTTTCATCCCAGGAAGGGCTGGTGGGACAGACTGATGGACTCCCAGAGCACCAAGCCCCAGCTTAGCAGGCTCCTGCCCCATCCACACAGCTCACCCCGACGGTGCAGAGGGGTTTGTGTGACAGGCAGCAATTCCTGCCTTACAGCCAGGCTGCGGATGAGGTTGCTGCCCCACAACACTAATTGGAGGCTGGAAGGAGAGGATGGAGACTCACTTGGCACGCAGAGCCAGCTGCCGGTCATTGGGGCACACCCACTGGCCTGTCCCGCTGCCAAAAATCGTGTCGGCCATGACACTGGGCTGGGAGGAGGCAGGGGTCACACCTGTAAGAAGCAAACACCCGCATGAAGTGCAGCAGGGAAGCCCAGGGCAGCGCTTGGCACAGCCCCACCAGTCGTCCCCAAGGGATGCTGTTCCCAGCAAACACGACGGAGGTGATCTGCCGGCGTCACGCTCGCTGGAAGCAGACTGACTCGCACCCACAGACAGCAGTAAAAACATACCATCATCCTCATGAAATATAAGCCAATAAATACCTTCTGATACTACATTAAGACAAGGCTGGAAGTTTAGATTTTATGGCTCTGAAAAAAGGCCGCAGACTCTGTCAGCTCCATTGTAATTTCTCATCTCCAACCAGAGAAAAGTGTTGTTTGCAAGAACAATCTCTGCCCCATCACCTCTGGAGCCCTAGTGCTGCAGTACTGACAGAGAAAGCCACTCTAAAGGACACAAAGAAGCTACAGTTGCTGGGTTTTTACCTCTTAATGGGGTAAGAAACAAAAGCCCACGCGACAATCAGAATGAATAGTGGCAAGTCACTTCGTTCATTAAAACTGCCTCCATAATAGCCTGATATTTATAACTACAGCCTACAATAGCAGCTTGTTTGCATTCGCTGATGTTTAAGACAGCACCTCTTTCAGCAGATCTCCTACTGGGGCTCCTGTAACCAGCACAGTCACACCAGTGATCCCCCGCATTCGGTGACAGCTTCACCGTGAGCCGCCTGCCACACGCTCACGGGAGAAATGCATCCCCAGAAGGGACAGCCTCAGCCCTACCAGGAGCTCAAACCAACGGGAAGCACCAAGGGACAGAAGCAGCCAAAAGATTTCAGCAGAGGCAAACCCAGTCTTGATGCACCAAGCTTTCTTCCAGCTGGAATTGCTCTCCAGCAGAGCAAGTGTCTCATGAGCCTTAATGCATAAATTTCTAGGTATTAATACTTACCTTTCCCAGAGCAGACATTTGCCAGCTTTGAAACCTTACCTGCTGGGCAGAGATAACGTGCTTAATGCTGTTTGGCAAACACAAATCAGATACAATAGCAGGCAACTTATATCACCTGCCAACAGTGCAGTAATTCCCAAGAAAACACATGTTGCAGTCTCAATTCACAGCACACTTACCCCGGTGCTGCGGTTCAGCGTGCTGCACCTCCGCCTGCTATCTGCTGCCGACACACAGAGCCTTCTGCTTCGCTGCCAGGCGCAGAGGCTTCGCAAGCTGCACGGCCTTGGCCTTTTTATACTCGGGCAGCTTGTGCAAATCAATCTCTCCCCGCACTGAGCTCACATGTGCCACATGTGCCGCACTCGCCCCCCAGCGCAGAAACGCTGACCCGGGCTGCAGCACTGGCAGCTATCCCCTGCCAAACCCACGTCAGCCGCCAGCCAGGGTGGCTGCAAACCACAACCCGGCAGCCTCCTCTCCGACCATCCAGCTTCTGGAGAGCCTGAAAACCCAGCTCTTACACCAGGCAGGAGGGAGGAGGAGGAATTCCAGGCGAGGCACAGACTTCTTTCAGTGCAGGGGACAGCCGTGTAAATCAGGTGAAGGCTCCAGCAGCTCGGCCTGACTACAGCAAAGCAAGGCAGGGAGGAGATGGCATGCTGCAGGAAGGTTCAGCAGAGAAAGAGGTCAAGGCAGGAAAGACAGAGAGTTGTCACATAGTTTTATAAACATTTACTACATTAGCTAAGGGGACCGCTCTTGAAAGGCATCATCCTTTGATGAAATCCTTGAACTCTGGCATCTTCTATTTACCAGATACTTTCCTTGCTTTCACACACGCCTGCATTTCCATTTCGTACTAGGACACCTCCTGCTCTTGTCAGCCCCTTTGTGATCTCAGGCGGGGACAGAACGCAGTCCCCACATGTCCCACAGCAGCTCACATACCTGGGAGTGATCGAGCATTAATGGCAAAGGAACACAGAGGCTCCTGCCCCCAGGCCAGTGTTAGAAGAAGAGAGAAGCTAAAATTTCACACAGCACAGCCGACCCGGGATTTTTCAGAGATTTTCCGAGCCTGTGATGCGTTGTTACAGGATTATATGCACATTTACCCCCCACACAAATGCATATATTAAATTACTCCTCAGCTGTACCACATTCTCCTCCCTCCCACTCACGCACACCTGAAGAAAAGCACAGCCCACGCAATTGATGGCCACTGGCAAGGCTGAACGCATACAGCCAGACCGACGTGACCAGCACTTGGCAACTGTGGGATGTTTATCCTAGAACCCAGAGCTGGAAATCTGCCCCACAGCATGGCCGGGGCAGAGGAGTTTGCTTTGCCAGCAGCTGTGCCTTCAGGGTGGACAACAGCGCTGAATCCATCCACCCCTCCTCTGCAGAGCTTTATCTGCTCTAACAGAGCTGAAGGCAAGTCAGAATAGAGCACATCAGCTAAGCATTTTTCTCAGGAGAGACCTAACCACATTCTCCAGCCTCATACCACAGTGCGCTTTTCTCAGCATGACTGAACAAAAACAAGCAATGTCATGCTCTTTTGCCTCTTGTTACTGAGCATACGCTTTCTGTTCTCCACCATTCCCTGAGCAGCATCTGCAAAGAGAGAGGGAAAACAAAACAGCCTGGAGATCCATCATATCCCCAAGCAGTCTTCAGAGAGATTATTCCCTAAAATATTTACAGGAGCATTTTCTTTCCGCGGCAGCGAGTATCTGCTGCTCCCTCTGATGTACCCTGGCATTGCAGACGGCGTTGCACCTTTGCCTCTGGAAAAAGATCGGGGTGGTTTGACACAGGTACCTCCAAGAAGGCAACGAGAACGCCATAAGACTGCAGGCCATGGTCTGCTGGGGTGGAAACGGGAGCACTAACAGGGCTGGAGGGAAAGGAACATCTTGCACGGCCCCAGGATTGATGGCAGAGAAACGGTACCAGGAAGACATGAAGCACCCTCCCTCTTATCTCTGTACAGGACAAGAAGTACGGGGGAATCAGAAACACAGAGATAGCAAAACCCCAGCAGGCTGAGGAGTCATTTCTGTGGGCTGTGGTGAAACAAACAGCCCCCTCGCAGCCAGCCCTCGCTGTGTTACCTTTCAGAGACGCTGCAGTCAGCGCCCACCTCCCCGAACATCCCCTCCCTGTCCTCCTCTCCTCTCCCCAAGGCAGAGAGCAGGGAAGCAGCCGGTCTCCAGCAGCGAGAGCAGGAGAAACCCACAGCTCTTGGCACTGCCACAGGTACACCACATACAGAACAGAGGGGCAGCGCAGGCACCGAGTGGTACAGACAGAAACCTTCCTGCTGCACGACTCTGCTTTTCACTCGAATTAAGAACTACGAGGGAGCCCTTGTCTTGCTGGTACGAAATGACCTGCTTGAACAACCCTCCACCTGTTCACTCCTTTCCTGCGATGGAGGAAGCCATGTGAAACAAAACCTCATTAAACCCGAGTCCACCTGGCTGTGCTTGGCAGAGGAGCAGTGGGGAGCATGGCAGGGAAGGAGCACTGCCCTGCCGTGAGCCAGGAGCAGCCCGGGGACGCGTAGCTGAGCTCAGCTCTGCCTGCAGCTCTAACAGAGAGCCGCTTCTGCTGCCTCCGTGACGAGACCTGGACCAGCCAGAGAACAAGGTGTCTGTCAGCAGGACCTCAATCTGCGAGGGGAAATCTTCCGGCAAGGTCTGAGAGGAGGGAAAAGCAGCAGGGTCATGCTGGTGGCTCGGTCCTGCAGCCCTGCATGGTGACCACAAGGCAGTGAAGGAGGAGGCCTTTCCCCCAAGACAGTCCCCACTGAAGAAGGCAGTACTGCAGACACAGCCCTGCCAAAGCACTTCAGGCCCTTCTGAAAAACCAGCCTTTCACAGCCCAACAGCAGCTTCAACATAACCCATCCTTACCTGAACAACAGCGAGGAGCCTTGGCAGGTCATGCCAAAGGTTCAGTGAGCACGGTGGCTGCTATCTGACCAGCCCCAAGAGCAGATGCTTAGAGAAGAATAGAAGAACAGAGCAGAGCACAGCGATACTTTCCCAGAACATCCTCCCAACAGAGATGCCTGCATCATGCGCTCCCTGAGCCAGGCTGTAGCTTCGTATTTAACACCCTTAACACTCTTCCGTCCCAAATTTATCCACTTGCTTTTCCAGCTCATGTACACTTTCAGTACCGTCTTGCTACGCTGAGCCCCTTCCCCGCTCCACCTCGAACACATTTTGACAGTACCTTGACTGCACCAAGGCTAAAAACCGAAGGGTCCCGTTGACATTGAGGCAGTCACTGCAGCAGGCACCAGCTCCTCACGGCAGCAAAGGCACAGCTTGCACGAGCCCTCCTGCGGCTGGGCTGATTACAGGTGCCCACGAAGCATGAATCCCTCGGAGCCCTGCAAAAAAAAACAAAACAACAAAAATGTCCTACACAGCCCCATAAGGAGCTCCCCAGCCAGCTTTCATTTGCCTGGTTATTTCAGCTAAGCAGCTCACGCCTGTATTAATTTGTTTTTATAGAAAATTAATTAGTTTTTTTTTTTTTTAAATACTTCATTTAAAAAAAATAAAAATTACACAGTTGGCCAGAGCCGAGCTCCCGATCCCCGAGCCGAGCGGTGCCGGTGTAATTAACTCGCCTGCTCCAAGGGCTGCACTTCCCCCAGGACTCCCCGCTCGCATCAGGTGCCGTTCTGGCCTCGTTTTCCTTTTAGCTGCTGCTCCCTCAAAGACACAGCGTAATTACTCTCTGCTCCGCACACCAGACCCCATTAGCCCCGGGAAACCTTAGCAACTAAGCGAGTGCTTGCTCTCGTTGCTATGACAGGGGATCAGCGGGGACAGAGGGAGATAAGGGCAACCCAGCGCCTCCCGGGAGGCGAGGGAAAGGCTCTTGGTCTTCCCCTCGTGTGCTAAGGATCCTCGTGCCACTGCTGTATTTCAAAGCACGCGGCTCTTCCAGGGGGACAGAGCAACCCCTGGGGCTGCAGGAGCGTGGCAGAAGACACGTAGGTCGCTCTCAAGGCACATGAAGTCTCAGAGTTGCCACTGTACAAGCGCCAGCCTGAGTCGGGGCTGTACTCAGGCGCACATCCAGCAGTCCCTCAGCCATCCCGATGGCCAGGAGCCTGCCGCAGGCACGGCCACTTCCCAGGGGCTCATCAGGAAGCCAAGAAGCCCTCGCCCTCCTGCTTTTGGAAAGGGAGAGAGACAGCTGGAGCATGGTAGCAAGGGGATTTGTGCAGTGTCTCGCTGTGACAAGTCCCCGCCATCAGTGCCAGCCCTTTGCAGCAGACGGAGAGCCACGCAACACGACCTGATCTGACTTGACTCGTGCCTCTGCGGCTTGGGCCAACAAAGAACACGCAGCGTCCAAATAAGCACCACAAAGCCTTGGCAGGCTTAGGGACAGCGTTTAAGGAACACACGGAGACACTTGTTCCCAGTCTGTCCCATCGCGATGGCTCAATCCAAGTGCCAGTGGCACAGTGAAGACCTCATTCAGGGCCATCCCTTGGGTTCTGGCTGGCCCAGCTCAGATGAGCACAAACCAGTCTCAGCACACGGAAAGGGAGAGAAGTGTTGTTAGCATGTAAGGCTAAGTGGGAAAAGGAGCAAGCGGGGATGAAGTTTTTTGGGGAAAAAAAGAAGGTTCCCATGTACCAGAGCTGCTTCACAATCCTAGCAGCAGTGGCAAGAAGCCTAAGTGCTTTAAGACGGTGCTTGTTAAAGAGATTATAAAACACAATGCCCTGGAGGTCCATGCCAGTCCTCTGAGTGGGAAGATAAAATCAGCTCTACAGGAAAACCGACATACGGTACCAACAAGCCCGTATTAATGAGAGGCACTTATTAGCACAGCTACTTGATCTATGGTGAGCTATAAAGAACCAGTTTTTGCCCTAGCAAATCAGTCTTCTGGCTCCCCAGCACCCTGCAATGCTGGGGAGGGAAGCCAGCGCTGTTCCACCTGCCAAGGTGTATCTTTATTTACCAGACTTTGGCCTCGGTTCCTTCTGATCCCCAGCCAGGCAGGTGCTCTGCACCAAGTGAATAAATAATTCATGAAGGCAGCAGGCTCTGCTCCCTCTGACTCACCTTCTGGGGCAGGTTGATCTGGCGTAGGCCTCGAGAGAAGCAAATTAGCATCTAAATGGCTAATTAGAAAGACTCCTTTCGCTATTCTGATATGTTAAAAAGCTCAGGAGGCCTTATGTGGCGGGTGGCTGGCAGGGTGGAATCGGCACCTCCCAGCCTCCAGAGAAGCATCAAGTTTCTTAGAAAGAATTGGACAGAGAAGGGAAATGCTGAGCGCAGGCCAGCATTTGTCCAGGAATCCCTTGCAGGAGAACCCCGTGCCAGCCTGCTCCGCCGCTATAACCTCAAGTGAACCAGGAACAGCACTTCCATGGCCAGCAGAGAGACGGCTGCTGCACGGAGCCTCGCCAAAAACCTGCTTTGGGCACAGCCCTGAGCCGCAGCGCAGCCATCCTACCTGGAGGGTGACAATCCCTTTCTCAGCACCCCGAAGCCTTAGGCATCCCGGGAGGCGTTTGAGCCACACGTGGGCACGGCAGCAGCGACTCCACGTCCAGCCCTGTTGCTGGTACGAGCAGGAAGGAAGCCGTGGACTTTGACCGAGCTGCAGCAGCCCCAACACCCCGCACGCAGCAGGGCTCACTGGTGCTCGGCAGCACTTCCCAGAACCACAGGGAGCACCCACCCAAGGGCTGCAGGATGGATCCACGTGGCCGCTCCGTGCCAGGCACACGGCCCAGCTCACCAGGACTCACCAGGACTCACCACCTCCACGAGGTTGAGCACGTCCAGCCCGGCACCGCTCGCTTCTTTCCCCTGTGCCTCTGCCACTTAACGCTGGCTTCACCTGGCTGGGGAGCTTCCAGCACCGCACCCTCCAAACGGAGAGCCCTGGGGTGTGCTAGGGGGTGCGAGGTGCTCCCAAAGGGGGTGCGGGGTGCTCCCAAAATTGGTCTGCGGTGTTCCCAAAGAGGGTGCTGGGCTACCCAGTGGGAAGGGACCGGGAACCCTGAGCCCCAGCAGCCACCCGGGGCCACCTGCCCTGAGCTCCGGGGCAGGGCACGGCGGGGCTGAACGGGGCAGAGCCCCACCGCCCTCCTCTTCCTCCTCCTCCTCCTCTTCCTCTCCCCCCGGTACCCACCTGCGCCTCCGCTGCGCTCCCGCACCGAGCCCCGGAGCCGCCCCCGGGCGCGGCGGAAGCGGAGCCACCTGCACCGCCCGGCACCGGCCCCCCCCCCGCCGGCCGGGCACCCCCTGGCGGCAGCAGCCCCCGGACAAACCCCGGACAGACCCCGCGGACACGGCCCCGAACGGGGAAGGGAGCGGGGTGAGCCCCTGCTGAGTTACCCTGGGGGGAGAGAAAGGGACTGGGGATGGAGCGAGGGGAGGGAGGAACGGAAGAAGGTGGGAAAGGGGGAAAAAAAAACACGCACGAGGAGGAAAAACACAAGGCGAGAGCTGAATAGAAAGAAACAAGCACTGAAATCGAACAAAAAAAAAAAAAAAAAAAGAAAGGAAATGCAAAACCGCACGCAAATGCGCAGCCACGCACAGAATGGCCAAACAAAAAAACAAGACACAAAACCAAACAAAACACTCACAGGCACACGAAAATCCCCAAGCAGAACCCACAGGAAAACAAAGCCACAGAAAACACAAACAAAACCACCCAAACAAACAAAAACCAAAAATATCACGAAGCACACACACAAACACAACAAAAAGAAAATAAACAAAGAAAAAAAGCAAACCAAACCCCCCAAAAAACAGCAAACCCAACAAACAACTAATATTAAAAATAATAATAATAATAATAATAAACAAAACTCAGCAAATTTAAGAACTGTGGGCCAAAATCTGCACACATGACCCTAACAACAGGCACCGGCTCCAGAAGGTGGCCTGGGACCAGCAGCAAAATGTGGCTTTGGGAGGAAGGTGCAGGGCTGCTGCTGAGGGTTAGTGCAGGGAAAAACCCCAATCACCACTGAATGCTGTGCTGCCTGCAGCGGGCTCACTCAAGCCAGGTGCTCCTGAATTAACGACTGGGGAAGCAAGCTATCCACCTCCAGTCTTCCCTGTGATGGGGAAATGCAGCCACGAGGACCATGCAGTTGCTCCATCTGGAAGCCACAGCACTGTCAGGGCAGGAGGACAGGGGTTTGGGACCCACGTGCTGCTCTGGGCAGTGGCGCTGGCTGCCTGTGATGCTGCTCGAGTGGCTCTGTGCAACCCTGAAGTGCCCAGGGGGCTGTGGAGCAATAGGTGTCCCCAGAGCGGGCAGAGATGCTTGTAAGGAACTGCTGTGACGGCTGGGGGTCTGCTCCTCACTGTGCCTTGGAGCAGGAGCACACCACAGTAGACAAGACAGGCCTTTTCCTAGGCTCTGAGAGTTAAAGTGATGTTGGTTCCGTTTGCCCTTCCTGCCAGGACTGCTGCGAGAGGTCTCCCTGTGTCATCAGAAGCTGGGTCCCCTCAAAGGATGGCACGAGCCGGGCTGCTCCTCTCACCTTAGCACGCAGGGACCTGCATGGCTCTCCTGCTCTCCACAGCTGCTTCAAGCCCACTCCCTCATAGTTCATCACTGTAAAACTTGTCTCGCCTCACATTCTGAAGACTCTCACAAATGCTAATTACTGCCAGAGAAAGAAAAAAAAGAAGAAAAAATAAATCTTCAGTCCGTGCTTTTACTGCCTGCTCGTAAAAAGCCCAGCAGCCCTGCAAGCCCCCCCCCCCCCCCCATCCCTCTGTGTGTGCCTCATGGAATAAGCTTAGGCAACCTAAATTAACTTTTACGTAAATCAAGCTCAAGTCTGAGTATATGCTTTGCTTTCTTTTGGGGTTAGGCAAACGCTGAAAAATATATTAGAGGAAGCAGTGTTTGCATTAATACAGAGCCTGTATTTCCATGGAAGAAAGCGTTTGAAGATGACGTTTCACACCAGGGTACTCCTCCACACAGTCAATAACATAAATAAATTAAACACACGGTTCAGCCAACTTCAGGAAAAAGATAAATTACCTTATTTAGCAAGCCGTACTGGCAAGAACAATAGGCACAGGAAACGACACACATCGCAGAGCCTGTATCCATTCTGCTGTCAAATCAGCTTGTCGAGATCCCTGCAGAACCACGGATGCTTCAGAGTCCGACTGCAAAGCTGGGCCTTGAGAGCTGCAAGTCACAGGGAAAAAATATGACACTGCATAAAAAATTTAGAAAGGCTAAATATGAGTTTTATCTTGATAGCACGAAGTCAATTTTTAATACACTCATCTCTCAGAAAGCCAGCACTTCCAATTCCACCCAAGGAACCCTTCAAAATCTCTCTTTTATCGATGATGGGTTTCACTGAATTATTCACCAGCCCACAGCTGCCAAAGGTTTTAGCTGTACACACGACCAGGACTGTAGTGGGCAGCAAGCTGCTCCTGCAGGGCTGTCAGCGACGCTGTCAGAGCACTGCAGATGCCCCAGCTGATGCTGGCCAGCACTGGCACCTTCCCCTGCAACCCTCGGGCGGGCTCAAAAGACCCTGAGCAACCCAAAGCCAAACCAGCTGATTGCTCACCTCTGAAAGGCCACCTCCTGGGGACAGGCAGTCAGGAGGTGTCACACTTAGGGGACATTTGGTGCTCCCTTTCTCATCACCCTGACTACTCCAGCCCCGTTTAGCTGCTTTGCAATTCACAGCAAGGAGCCCAGGATTTTTTTTTTTTTTCCAAGCTACTGTTACTCTGATTGTAATTATTCAGTCCTCAGCAATTCAATTTGTACTTGTCCCTCTAATTATTATTCCTAAGCAAAAAGGTCAACGATTCAGTGACTAATCTGGCAAAGAAAAAAAAGGTCTATAGAACACACCTGTTCAAGAATATTTAAGACAAAGGAAAAGTTTAAAAAATACTGATGCTTCATAGCAAATTAAGGTACTTCTTTACCCATTTTGAAGACAAATTCCCCACTCTGATCCACTGTTTTTTTTTCACCTGCATGAACACATCTCAATTCTAATTCTCATTTCCCTGTTCAAGGTAAGTTCACAGCATCAGCTTTAATATTCCACGAGAAGACTTCCATGTTCACCCCAGCAGCTGCAGCAGGAGGTTTGTCTTGGTCATTACAGCGCATTACAAAATGATGCTTATTGGGGTTTTAAGCATTTATTTATGTCCTAATAAAATATACACTACATCTGTGAGGATCTACTTTCTGACACTGTCTTAGAGGGAGCTTTGCATTGAAGGCTTGCCAAGTTTCTTGCTTGTGTCACCACATCTATAGACTTGCTTAAAGAATGACTAACTTTTCCAGTCAGGATATAGGGCATGCTCACACTTCTCCCCTCAGAGGCACTGGCCTGTTGCGTTATCCAGGTTTGGCACCAAACTGGAGTCATCGTAACGGCCCTGTCTCACCTGAGGAAACAAGTACAGCACTGCCTTCACTTCAGGTAATGCTCACAATGTGGGCAAGCTAAAACCAAAGAGGACAATGAGAATATTCAAGCAAACTGAAAGATAAATCTCACAACCCTTACACCTACAGATCAGCTCTACTGCTTTAACACAATTACTTACTGGCAAGGGTTGCAAATTGGACTTTATGTTATGAAATCATGCAGTATTTCCTTTTAAAATATATATGCCTCCAAGACACAGTGAAACTCTCAGAGGACAGTGGAAAGTTTGTTCTTCGTATTTTTCATGTGAATTGCATGCCCACCCACTAAGACCGGAGCCTGGCTTGAACAGAAAAGGGGAAGAAAGAGGAAAGGCACAGAGAGGAGTAAGGGGGTGTGGGATTTGCCTGGGGACAGTGCACCTTCAGAATACACTTACCTGCTGCTGGAGAGCACCTCGCCACCCCTCTGCCTTTCAGCCAGCCTCAGCAGGGGCAGATTAAGCAGGGAACGCTGCTGATGGTCCTGCCTGTCCAACATGCTTGATATCAGAAGATTAGTCTTCTTCTGTGTGGACCATGCCAGCCATGACCACTGGGCTCTAATTTGGCTGGAAAGTCACATTTTGGCATAATAAAATGAAGGACAGCCACCATTACCAACAAGTAATCCCCTTCTCTCAGCCTGCAAAAATATTACACTCACTTTTCAGCCTGGATGAATTATTTACATCCCATCACTGCCGTTCCTGTTTGCCTTGCCTTTCTGCCCCGTGTCACCATCCCTTTCATCTGCACGCACGCTCTGGAGACCTGCTGGCTGCTGTACAGCATTAGTAATAACCATCACTGCAAAATCCCTGCTGTTGACACTTTGAAATCAGACCATTAGCTGCAGTCGGAGAAGTGCTGCCTGCAGCCCGCGGAGCCGCCGTGGGAGCAGCCTCCTGGGAGGCCGATTTCATCACAACCTGTCTGAATGCAGCTGCGAGCATCTGCCAAATTTCACATCTAAATAGATCAGAAGGAGAGAAGGGAAGAGGCAGAGAGGAAAGGGGGGAAGGCAACAAAACCAGAACTAAACCTCCCATTATACCCAGGGGCAGGAGGACAAAGAAGGCGGTGCATTACTTCAGTGACTGCTGCAAAAGAGCCCGCGAGTGCTCTCTCATCTGGGCTCACCTCCCAATTAAGTGCTCTCATCTCCCCAGCGAGGCTGTTAACAACTCAGCTCACCTCACAACAGGCTCGCAGAGTGGCAGGAGAGCCGCGTGTTGTGCCGAGCCGAGCTCTGTTTCCCTCAGCAACCATCCAAGGAGCCCCGCCATCGCCCTGCTTGGCAGGCTAGGCAGAGGGGTTGAAGGGGCAATTTCCCTTCAGGACTTCATGGCGAAGGCTGCAGTGCATCAGGGAAGCCTGGGCTTTCTGCCACAGCCAGGCACTGGGGGACGCAGTGATCGCAGCCAGTGCTGGGCCCTGGCCAAGCGGGCAGGCCTGGGCTGGCCCCCGCGCCATGGCTGCCCTGGAGACCTTGCTGAGGCAGCAGAGGGGAAGGGCCCAGTGAGATGGAGGGGAAGGTGCCCAGAGGAGGAGAGAAGGCGGCAGGTGAGGAGAAAGGGAAGGTGCTGAGGGGAAAGGGAGAGGGAGAGCGCTGAGGAGGGAGCCACTGAGGGAAGGGGAGATGGAGTGGCAATACCTGAGGGGGAAACGGAGGGGGAAGGCATGAGAGGAGGGAAGGGAGACGGGGGCAAAACGTCAGGGGGATGTTGGGCAAAGTGCTGAGGGGAGGTGGAGGTTGTCACGGAGAAGGGGGGATGCCATGGTCACTGACTCTCCCTCCTCTTCTTTCCCTCCTCAGCAGGCTCGGGAGCAGTGGCACAGGGCCACGCTGGGGCTCCTGCAGCAATCATCGGACAAGAGGGCAGCAAGGGCAGGCGGCGGGGGGCCAGGGGCTGCCCGCAGCCCCCGGGGGCAAAGCCATCACCAGCACCAAGCCGGAGCACTGCTGCCATGCGGGCAGGTGAGCTGGGCCAGGGCAAGGGTACGTGGGGAGAAGAGCCACAGCGCTCCCTCAGAGCCACCTGTGGCACTCGACATCTCTCGGCGCTCCAGTGCCTGTGCAGGGCTTGTAGTTCAGCCATGCAGCTTCATGTATAGCTCTGTGCATGCATACCTACACACCTACAACTAAAAGACTGAGTACATGTAACTACACAGCATAAACAGTAGGAGGCATACGACATCTGTCAAGAAGTTTCAAGAACTGCCGAAAATGCTGTAAATAACAGCAGTTTTCTGTTGGTAGCTGCAGAGCAACTCCAATGCCCACCATCCCATGGGCCTGCGTTCAGCAGCAGCATGGCTGTGCCCCTCCGATGGCTCAAAGCTTCCAGAAATGGTACTAAAAAAATTACATTGCTTGTCTTATGAATGGATGACAGCTTTGGAAAAATCCCTGGCAACCAAGATTGAATTTCCTGCATAAATCAGGTTCAGTAAGCACAGTGAACTCCATGCCAGTGCAGAAGTGCTATTAATGCATTAACGGCCTCAATAAACACATCTGACAGGTGAGAGAATTGTTAGGTTAGCCAATCGTATATATAAATATATTTCCCACTTGAAAGTAAGATTTTAGGCTGTTAGTATTTTTAGTTCCTTATTACTGGGCATGCACAGGGCACAGCAAGGACTTACCTCCTCATCCTCATTACAAAAAGAAGCAGAAAAGCCTCAGTGACGACTTACAAATTTTTGCTTCTTACCACATTGACAGGTAAACACCACCACAAACCCCGAAAGCAGAAGGCTCGCTCTGCTGCACCGCCTGAAATCATAAGTGATGGGAGGAACCCTGACTCAGCCCAAAACTACGCCAAAGGGATTCAGATGGAGGCAGAAGCAAACAAAGTTTTAGCATCAACTTCCACCATTCTGGACTCTGGTCAAACAGATCTAGGTCTTTCTGCTCAGCTTAACGAAAGCCTTCGATGGGACGGGATTCTTGAGGACCCTGTGGCAGAGGAAGAAAGGCTGCAAATCTACAAGGTGAACAGGAGGAAACGGTACGGGTTGTATATCCAGCAACATTTCCCTGCTGAGCCTTGCCCAGCTGTCAGGCATTCCCCATTACTTCATGTCAGGCCTTCGTGCACAAGCAGCGATCACCCAGAATGTGAAGATTGCTGCAGTTATTTTCCAGGGGAGCAAACACGAGCTTGTCCTGAATACCGAACAAGCCAACGGTCTCCAAGCTGCAATCAGGGCTGTCAAGAAAATCTCTCAACAAGCTCTGTAGTTCGGAGTTGATTGCTCGATGTTTTGTGTCTGCATGGAGAACAGAACATTTGCATTTTAAAAACAAACAAAGCAACCTGCTTGCTAAAATACACATGCAGCTCAGGCTACTCCAACAATTCAAAAATGCTTCTTTCTGCCTATTCATCTTGCAGGATCACTAGTCACTGCTATTTGTTAGTGTCAAAGCAATGCTGGTTGCATGACACCTGAGCTTTTCAGGTATTCAGACACATTGCAAAATTAGCAAGCACAGTCCTTGTGGCAGGCAGGGAAATTGAGCATGAGCAGCTGAATGACCCGTTACCTTGTTTGAAGGCTGAAATCATCTGCAGGTACACAAGCTTACTGAGTATTTGAAACTGAGCAAGCTGTGGAGTTTGGGAGTAGAATCCAGCCCTTGTCTCCTGGCTTGAGGGCTAATTGTTAAACACAGTCCTTTGTTACAGGAATCAGAAATTGACTGAAAAGGCCCCCAGATTTGACATTCTGAAGCATGGCATATACAAAGAAAATGGCACAGATCTCTGAAGACGGGTTTATCCTCATCACTGCACGTAACTTGAGAACCATCTGGCCAACGTAAACTAAACGCATCAGGAAGCAGTGTGTCTTGTACCCACCTACTTCAACTTCTCATAGTAAAGCAACAGCTATCATACCCAGTGCTACTATAATATTAAGATCAGTAGCCAAGAGCACACTAAAGGAGCAAGTATTTGGAAGTTAGATGGCACATATGAAAGCTTTCCAGTTTTCTGAAGCCCTCCTAAAAGATACCACTCTGATTTTTAAACCTTTTTGTAATGTCTCTTCGGATGCGTGATGTTTGAATGCTAGTGATGTTAATATATTTTTTACGCTGTTCAGCACTTTAAACACTGCACGATGTGCAAATGCTTGCACAGACTTTTGCAGGAGCAGGGGAATGCTTCAGGATAGCTTCAAAGCTTCCTAGATCCCAATAATGTCATTACATGCAAATCTGGAGCTTTTGCAAGCAGATAACCAGATGAACAATAAAAAATAAGTAAAAAAATTATCATGATTTATCTGATATTCTAATGCATCTATTTCTACTCTGCCAGTGATACCAACAAAATGAGCGTGCCTGCTAATTTAGAAGGATTTAAACAACAGATTTAGTGTCCAAAAAACCACCACTGCATTTCTCTCAAAACAAGTTTGTCACCATCTATTTTGTTTTTATGAAGTTTAATGCATAACACATTCTAGTCTTATTTTTATGCTGTATTTACTAATATAGCATTTGAGCATCTACACTTTAATTCAAAATGAACAAGAAATTCCTATCTAGTTAAATACTTGTTATATTTAAAAAGGACAACTGCTTCCACTTGTAGGATATGCTGAAACCCATACCAGAAACTGTCTTTGGACATAAAACTGTATCAGATGAAAGACTCACATACTAGAGGGGATTTTCAGCTGTCCTCAAAGCACTTTTTCCAAGACTTACTAAACTGAAAAAAATACATTTGTAATTTTTAAATACAGATGGTTTATATAGGAAATGCCTTCCTAGAATATGTAACAGAAGTAGCACATAATATAAGAGAAACAAGAGTGGAGGTTGGACCAGCAGGATATATTACATATTTATTTCTAAGTAAATACCATAATAAACACTGAAAAGCTTTAAATGAAAAAAAATGAAGAGACTTCCCTCTATTACAGTTTTCAGATCATTTATTACCAGTAAAGTAAAAGACAATTTGAAAATTAGAGTGGGAAGACAGTAAACTTCACAGACATCAGAACACTTGCACAGAGCTAATCAGAGCTTTGCAAATGTTGGAACATAAATAATTTAAAAGGTATCTCTACCAGTTAAAATATCTTAAAAAGCACGTAATTAAGTTTGCTTTATAAAAATCATGTGTTTTATCCTAAAGCCATACTGTAAGGGTAATTTCATTTCTAATTTAACTAGGAATAATTAATGATTACAACTTAAAATAATCTTCTCTCAGATCTCCTGCACACAAATTCATTGGAAGAACATTGTCAGAGCAATCCAGGGTCCGTGTTCTTCCTGGGTCCTGTGTCCAACCGTGGCCAGCACCACATTTCAGGAGCAAGGTATGTGAAACCACAAAGCAAGCAATGTTGCGATAGCTTTCCCAACAAGCAGTTCTGTCCGTTTGAAACCCACACGCTTACGGGTTGGGTTGTGCCTTCTCTTACACAAGTGCATCTTGGGGCAATGTTTAAGGGACAATCATGATGTGGACTAAAGACACATCCCCTAAATGCTGTAGTCTGAAACCAGAACATTTAATGACAAGACCATGCTGCTCTTAACAGTTTTGGAGCAAAGCCTACCTGAATTTGGCATCCTGTGTCACCCTGGAATTGTTTTTGGATCTGGTTTTCTGAGGCAAGTACCAAAGATTAAGGACATTCTGTTCTGAGCTAATAAATAAGTAAAAAACAAAACAACAACGACAAAAGAAAAAACAAACCATACAAACTCAAGCCTGCCTTCTTGCTGCATTTTTAGGCTCCCAAATTATTTCAGTTCACACTACAGTATGCTTCCACACCATTCACCCCACGTGCACATACATGCGCTAAGTTCAGCTCAAGAACAGGCTCCTGAGTTTTTAACTCACCGCAGACAAAATTCACCCTTGGTCTATGCACTAAATCCTTGTTAAAAGCAGGTACAGAGCTGACATTGCACCAGAAGGTGACCTGCACCTCAGGGGAGTTCTGGAATCCTTGAAATAGCCACGGCCAGCTGAGTAAATCCTCTGAGCTCCTACACCTCCCTCACCACCAACACGAGGCACACAACCAGAAGCAGACGCTCTCCATACTACACTGTTCTCTGTGAACATAGAAGAAATATCTGGGTAAACTAATAAATCTCCCCCCCTCCTTTTTTTTTTTTTTTCCATCAAACTCACCATAAACTAATGCACATAACATCTGGGTAGGCTTTCATAGTATCTGAAGTTACTCCCTTTGGCCCCAAACCACTTCTGCCTCTTGCTTCAATGCATGTGGGACTGGCGGGGTTATCCAGCAGCCTACGGATAGGCAAATGCTACCCAATCCTGGTGACATCCTGAGTACCAGAGGGGACGTGGACCTTTGCAATGAAAACCTCAACAGGGAAGCAGAGCTACAGCTGTGGACTTTGCTACCCAATTAAAATTTGACAGAGATTTGTTACCATTTACCTCTTTCTAAGAAATCCTTTACAACCACCACGACAGCATCTCATGTCTGATCCCAGCATCTCCCCCGCCACACTAGTTTCCTGTATACACTGCACATTTCCTGAAACTTTCCCAATTCCAACTCCTTTAGTGCAGACATGTTAGCATAGCATTGGTAAAAAAAACAAGCACTGGCGTTCTTCCAACACCACACTGTCAAGACCTGACTTTCCAACAAAACAGGGATAATTTCTGGCCTGATATTCTTCATTACAAGTCCTATTACAGGCACACAAATGTCAGCATGTTACACAGACTGCAGTGCTGTACAAGTCATTACAACAAGAAGTCATTATAGAAGATGCATCGTGCCATTCATCTAAACGACTAGAATTACCTGATGCCTTCTCTGCTGCCTGGAGCTGCTAAAGCAGTTTATCTCCTGTTCTACACTTCTTCCCAAATCGCACCTTCAAACCAGACACGAATGCCATAGATAAGGTTTTTGTATCTGTTAAAAACAGAATTCCAGATTTTATGCTATTTTTTCCCCAGCAAATTCCAGAGATTGTTCATCTGGAGGAAAGAGCCCCATGATCTAAAACAAAATACACGACAGCTCTGTCTATATATAATGAAACAACACGGTAGATTTTCTCCAAGAGAGTGAACTGCCCTTATTTTTGCACATCCCCACAAAGCATCAAATGCACTTCCACCTGCCGGACACTATTCCACATTCTTTCTCACCTGTAGTTTTTTATTTGGGAAAACACTTCCCCTTATTTTCATCTGACTACTGCACTGCGGGGCGGGGTAGGGAAGGGAACCCACGACATTCAAGGTGAAGAAACAAGTTCCTTTCAAAGTTAACGTCCCCACAGAAAACTGCATTCAGGCCTTTCTGGTGCTTAAAGCAGAAATTATTAAGAGCTGAGCAAGAGGTGGCGACAGGTAAGGTTCCCTTCACCTGGCTGCAAAGGTACGGGCAGGACGTTAGGTGGGGCTGGGACGGATGGCGGCGAGGGAGCGGCTGGCGGTCAGCAGCCGTCCAGGACACAGTCGTTCCCGAGGTACTCGGCGGTTTCCAGCTCCACGCTGGAGAGGAACCGTCGCATGGACTTGCGGCAGTTGTAATCCAGGGTGGTGGTGTACACAGTCTTGGCGTGCTTCGGGTAGACGATGGTGGTGCTGGTGAAACGCTGGGGCTTGTTGCGGGGCTCGAAGTGGACCTCTGCTTTGTAACTGCGCCACGTGCAGTTAGGGACGCAGATGACCGTCTGACTGCAAGAGGAAACGCTCAGGCCCACTGGCATGTAGACATCGTCGATGAAGTGCTTCTCCGAGTCGTACTTGACCGAGGACGTGTACCTGAAACGCGAGAGAGGGATGTGAGCGAGCTCTGCTCCAGAGCAGCGGGCTGTGGTTTTTGGAAAATGGAGCTACCGAGCATCTGGGTTGGTCCTCAGCTCTGCTCCTGGACACTTCATGCAAAAACTGTCTGCTGGTGCCTCACTCATTTATGGGAAGAGAAAAAAGCCTTACGTTAGCAGCACACACGGCCCTCTTACTGTTTTGCCAGCACTGTGAAGCATTTTCTCAAGCCTACCGCCCATCATTTTAAGGCTGAGATGTACAAAGCCTAAGGACATCTTTCAAACGCCAGTGCCTAAATCCAGAGGCCTGGACTCGTGTTTAGGCTTTGCACATAGGCATCCTGACTCCTTGGAGTGCTGAGTCCATTGAAGCAAACATTTTCTTAGTTTTCTTCTGTCAAGTCACACAGCAACTCTCTGCTCTCACTCCCGGCATGGGGCACTGTCTGAAGGCAAACTTTAAAATTCAACCACCAGGAAAAATTTACACATCAAACTCCACCAACAAGAAAAGCCTCCTCATCTGGTCTACAGAGCAAAGCTTTCATCCTTTACCCTGCAACAGCTCTGGGTCTGCTTTCACCCAGTGCTAAGCGCCTTCAGCTCCAGCCCCAGGTGGGCTCCTTCCCTTCCCAGCAGCAGGGCAGACAGCGTTTTTTACCCTCTCCTGCCCTGGGCTTCCCTTTGATTGCAGCAGTAATCGACTGGGAGCCTTCACTTCCCCTAACCATAAATCATGACCTTCAAAGGAGTAACTCACGAGCTGCAAAGTGATGCGGTGCATTAAAAAATGATGCGCTCTCTTAATATGAACTCTTTGAGTTCACACAAGCAGCCACCGTTGATAAAAGTACTTAGTATAAAACCACGAGGTTGGGAGAGCAAAATGCTTTTCCCCTCATAAAGCATTTCTAGGAAGATGGCTCTTTGAAGACCTTCTCTCGTGACTACCTTCTGGTTAATCAGTTGAGAGGCAACATTTTGGAGCAGTGCAATGAAGTAAAAGCAGGACAGTAAAACACAGTAAGTCTTCCTGGAAAAAAAAAAACATACGGGATTAAAAAAAGGCTGAACACTCCTTTAGCCTGTGCAAATGTCCAGGTCCAGGAATGTACAGCTGCATGAGCAATAGCTCTGCAAATAAATTAACTTGACTCACAGGCACTGATAAGGCCTAGCTACTCCTTTACATGCTAACTCACTCCAAACTAGATGCCTGTAATGTAATATTTACCTTATTTCCTTTGGTGGTAAAGGGTCAAACTCAACTCCTTCGCCAAAGGATAGAGGACACAGTCTTGGAGGGCAGCTGGCGAGAACAGGGCTGGGAGAGAACACGGAATTCTGCAAAAATGCAAAAATAATCCCTTTTATGTCCCAATTTGCTACATGCTGTCAAGGTTCGTGTTATATATGAGAGAACCTGCCAGTCAGGGATGTGCCTACGGGCACCGCCTGCAGGGCCCAACTCCACACACCAAGGATGGGGGCAAGGTATGGATCTCGAAGACAAAGTTCCAACCTGGGAGCTGACTTCAGAGAAGCCAGCGTTGGAAATGGAAAGGAAATAAAATCCCCAGGTAGAGCGTAACTTTCTGTAGCATAAACCATGACAATAAAACATCAACGTTCACGTTTACGAGCTCACCTTCAACGTGCAGTTAATGCTGTCTGAGTCTGTACGATAGCTTTTTACCGAATTCACCAGACCTCCCCCCAGGGAGGCCACAGCAGAGAACTACTACGGGCACCTCGCAGCGAGCAAACTTCAGCTCGCAGCTGTGCCACGGCCCCCACGCACACCAGCCCAGCTCCCTCCCGGCCACCTGGGCAGGATCCGCTCACCCTCAGCGAGCAGCGGGCACCGGAGCACCCCCGAAACCCCCTGCCAAAGGGCAGGGCCGGGGGTGCCGAACCCACCGCCCTGCGGCTGGAAGGGGCCGGGGGGTCCCCAGGGACCCTGCAGCCGCTTCTGCGCCCGAGCTCCAGCCCACGGCCAAGGAGGCTGGGGGGCAGTTTCCCCGTTCCCTCGCAGAAAAGGGTCGCGCCCCAAAACTCTGCAGATCCCAAAGCGCCCCCCCGGCAGCCCCAACCCTCCCAAACCCCCCGGCACAGCCCGTGCGCCCCTGCCCGAGCCCCAGCGGCTCCCCGGCCCCCCCGGGGGAAGCACCGGCGGCTCCTCCCCGAGCCCGGCTCCCCCCGGCGGCTTTCCATCCCCATTCCTCCCCTTTAATACCGCTGCGGGGCCGCTACTCACCGCAGCGGGGGGCGCGGGGGGCTCGGGCTCGGCGGCGGCGGAGCGCTCGGGGCTACCGGCGGCGAGCGGCCAAGGCGGGTGGGAGGGCCCGGGGCTGGGGGGCAGCCCGGAATCGGGGCTGTCGAGGCCGGAGTCTCCCCGTTTCCTGGCGTCCGGGAGCTCGGGCACGTCCCGCAGGCTGAGCCTCCCCACCATGGCCCCGCCGCCGGCACCGGCACCGCCGCGGGGCTCCGCGCCCTGCGCCCGGGCGGCGGCGGCGGGAGGGGCGTGGCCACGAGGGAAAAGGGGCGGGGTTACGCGAGGGGGGCGTGGCCTCGAGGGGGGGTGCGGCCGCAATGAATGGGGCGGGGGCGC
Source organism: Netta rufina (assembly GCF_964035555.1). Lineage (NCBI taxonomy): Eukaryota > Metazoa > Chordata > Aves > Anseriformes > Anatidae > Netta > Netta rufina. The sequence continues at coordinate 8,762,191 of NC_140145.1, read as the reverse complement.
CATGAATGGGGCGCGGTTGTAGCGGAAAGGGGCGGGGCCAATGAAAGGGGCGGGGCTTGCGCCCGGCTCTTTCCCGCGCCCCCTTGGGTGGAGGGATGGAAAGGGGGCTGGGGGCTGCTGGGGGCTGCTGGGGGCTGCTGGGGGCTGCTGGGGGCTGCTGGGGGCTGCTGGGGGCTGCTGGGGGCTGCTGGGGGCTGCACCCAGAACCCTCATCAACCCCACTCCCGGTGGCAGGGAGACCCCCAGCCACCAGCACCCACCCTGCGGTGCCACCGTAAGCAGCAAATGCCCCCAGTGGGTGCTGCAGGCTCCAGGTGCGCCCATGAGAAGGTCTCACATGAGGTCGTGGATCTGTGCCCACCAAGGCCTGGGAGCAGCAGAGCGGTGCCGTGCTGGGAAGCAGCAGGTTTTAGGCACCGGCTTGGTTCACCCCACAACACCCCAAAGCAGCTCAGCACGTCCCGAAAACAGTCGCAGGATCCAGGGCTGCGATAACTCGCCCTGAGCGAGCTGCAAGAGCTGAGCATACACGTGCACACGACCCCTTCTAAATCATTTTCCTACACAGATCTGATAGAAAACACCGAGCTCTGCCCCAGAGGCAGGGAAATGAAGACAGACTGAACCTCTGCCTGAAGTTTAACAGCGCCCTTCAAAACCCTCAACCTCTCCCCCGAGCTGCTCTTTCTCAAACTCCCCCTGAAGATTTGGGCCCTCCTCAATCACTTTTTTTTTTTTTTTTTTTTTTTTTCTCCAGACAAAGCTGCAGAAGGTGAAACAGGAAAACAGAAGAGGTCTTTTCTAGTGCTATATGAGACTTAGGGAAGGGTTTTTGGAAAATCCTAATGAAATAATTGCGCCATGTCATCAGATTCGGTGGGGGAATACTCTCGTGGAGGGAAAGCAAATGTCTGCAGCCAGCCAAAGTAAACACTCCCTGGTGCAGTAACAAGCTGTCTGGCCTGATGGGCCCAGCACAAGTGAACCCAAACCCTTAAAAAGAATTCCTCCACTGCCCCAAAATTAAAAGCAGAGCAGAGCTTTCAGCCGTAGGCGTCTGTGGTTTGCAGCTATGCAGTGCTGGGAACTCCGGATACTTCCTCCAGGAATTTACATTCCTTTGAAGAAATACTATGAGGCTGTTTGTCTTTGCTGAAAAACGCAGATGGAAACAAAAAGAACATTAAGATTTTTTGATTGAAATCTTTGGGGTCTGAGCAAATGCACCAGACAGGTGTTTTGTTCCTTTTGATTTAAATGCAACCCCCCTCCCCCGAAAAGAGGGATTTTTGGTCTCCACAAGCAACGGGAAAGCCGATCGCTTCTCGTTCCAAAATCTCCCATAAAAACCCTTGATGAAATTAGACGCCTCAGAAGGCGCTGCAGCAGTTTCCAGATGAACGCGATTATTCTTTCAGAGCTGCCACGGAGCTCCTGGGCTAAAAACCACTCTGCCAGTAATTGAGTTAGTGCAATTTAGGGGAGGGGAACCTGTGGTGTCTCCCAGCAGCTGCTCCTGCAGGGATCAGGGCAGTGAGGTCTGAGGGTGAGGATCTTGGCGCCTGGGAGCTGCACAGAACCACGGCTGGCTGTGTCTGGGATGCTGCAGAGCCATGCAGGCTTCTGGAAATCTTGCTGCTCTTTACTTACTAACCAAAAGACTCCCATGCTGGCCCGACACATTTTTTTTCTGCCCTTCCTGCATCTCATTTCTGGGCTTGGCAGAGGAAACAGAGGTGTTTGAGCAGCCTGAGGTGGCTCTGCAGCCAGCTCTGCCTCCTGCGGTGCCAGTGTCCAGAGCTGAAGACTTGTTTGTTAGGGTGAAAGTGAAGGGTTTATGCAGAATTGTAGCTACCCGATAACTGAGCTACTCCCCGCTGAAAGCCTGCCTCTCTTTAAGCCTCTCATACCATGTGGATCTGTACAAACGCTGATGGCATTGGAAATCTTTTCCCCCCGTCTGTTTGTCCACGTTATTTACTTTCTAACTGCCTGCACGCAGCAGGGACAGAGCAGATATGATACCTTATCAAGATCCTTCTTCCATAAAGGACTTTCCACTGGGGCTGGGCTCGCTCGGTTTAATCAGCAATCAAACAATAGCCACATTGTCGGCGAGCAGGGCTCCATCACCGTGTGCGGGGTGAAACCACTCAGAAGGACCCTGTGTGACTCGATAACGCTGGAAAATTATTTCCAAATGATGGGAAATACCAGGCTGCTCCCATGGGTGCTGACCACAAACCCGCCAGGCACCGCGTCCTGCTCACAGCCAGGCTTGGAGGCAGCAGGATTAACACCAGCCCCGGGAGCGGTTCAGGTTCCTGCAGCTCGGCTGCAAGGACACCGAGGACACCGAGCGGTGCCACCACCCCGGGCTGGCAAAACGTTCGAGTCCACGTGCTCCCACCTTGGGCTTGGGCTCAGCACCAGCAGAGCTGCTCCGGCTGAGACGAACGAACGAGTGCAGGCTTTATACTGAGCAATTCTGGGTGACCTTCGCAATCGCTGCTGTAACCGGCCCCACCTACAGCGAGCCCAGGGAGGAACACATTTTGCTGAGCAACTCGCAGGCACAGCCCAAGCACGAAGGCTCCAGCTCATCGTCCCAAGAGCAGCACGGCCACAGCACAGCATCCTGCCACCTGCCAAGCCGCAGCACCAGAGAAAGGCTTGGGGAGGCTCAGACGTCGTCACTCGGCTGCTCAAGATTCATCGCTGTAAAATTTGGTGAAAGAAATAAACACCCACGTCACCTCACGCAGGCTTTCTCCTGCCTGACGATGGAGGGGGCAGGACCAGCAGAGCGGTGGGAGCAAAGCAAATGAGTCACAGATTCTCCAAGCTAAAGCAACTCCTCCAGCATTATGTATCCTATGGAAAAAAGGCCCTACCTCCTAATTAATTTCAGAGGAAAAAGTTGAGATCCCTCAGAAATCTTTCCAGCAGTTACTCATCACAGATGATCCCATTATTTACGGGCACGAGGTCAGCTCTCCCAGACTGCCCCCACGGTGCCGGGAGCTGCTGTAAATGCCAATGCTGCCCGTGCTGGAGCTACAGAAGCCTCTGAGGTGGGGAAGCCAGGAGAGAGAAGAGCTACGAGAGGGAAGTGCAGGCAGACAGCAGCGGCTCCCTGCCCGGGATGTGTTCTGGGAGAGGTCCGGCACGGCCCCGTCCCAGCCGCTGCAGTTGTGGGGCAGTCGGACAGAAAACGCCCAGCAGCTAAACGTCAGCAACCATTTAATTCATTGCAGTGTCACAGTCCCACGTACAGCCAGAATTACACCTCGGCCAAAAAAACATTAGAAGTGGCATTTTATACAGGAAAAAAAAACCTCTCCTTTATCCCACAGAGATGTAAATCCCCAAAAGCTAACATACACACAGACAGACGTGCCAAATCTGATAAATACCCAGGAGTCAGGGGGATGACATCCTTAAAAGTGAAAGTAGAAAACTGCCAAGTTGCCCTCTAGAAGTAGAACTTGACTGTAAGTCTTCAAAGGTTGAAACTAAAAATTCATTTTTTCTTTTATTTCTTATCTCCAGAATGAAATGCAGATAATGAAACAGGAGAAGCCTTCAGGGGAAGATATGCGACGATAACTTGAACATCATATTCAGCTATTCATAATTTAGTTAGAGAATCATCCAGAGTCATAGCAAAGAAAAAAAAAAAATTAATCTAAAATAAATTATTTAGCCCCCCTGGGGAATAAGGAATCTCTGCAAAGCCATGTTCCCTCCGCCCCTGCTGTTGTATCTGATAACGTGTGAGCCACCCTGCACGCGCACCGCGAGATAGCGCGTCCTCTGGGAAAGGCTCTTCACAACCCCAACGCTCTTCCCAACACCCTTCCCTCTTTTGTCACCTGACGTGAAATCCGGAGAAAAAAAATTAATGAAGCAATGTTGGACTTGGGGAGATTTGTAAAACTGGAGTGATGAGAAACTGCCGTCCCTCGTAACTGCTGCTGGGGCATCACTGCAGCCAGGGTCCAGGGCTGGGGAGACCCCTGAAAATGTGTCCTAAAGAGATGGTGTGGGTGTAGTTGTTAGCTCACACCTCCCTGCAGCAGCAGCTGGGTGTTAGCAATACCTGACTAGTGAGGGTTTCATCTCTGCTGATTTATTCTTTCTGCTGGAATCCCGTGCTCAAGTTCTGACTGTTCGGGTGCAGGCTGACTTGCTGGCTGTGCAGAAGGAGTACAGGGTTTTACCGAGCCAGGCATGAGTTCTGCCCTCCCAAAACCACCCAGCCGAGGAGAGGGAAGGGGTGCAGCCTGCAACCCTGCCACCGCCCAGCCCCCTGCCCTGGGACAGAACCAAAACGCAACCAGGTAGGCACAGGAACCTCTCATTTCCCCCCCCGAGTTCTGGTGTATCTCCGGGTTTGGGTGCACACAGCTCATTTTCCTGCAGTGTGCCCCACCCCTTCCTCCGTCCCCTATGTGCTACAGTGAATACTAAAATTCAGAGTGACCACAGCCCTCTAAAAACATAGTCCTAAGGCCCAACTTTATGTGGGGGGAGCCCTCCCGAGAAGGCGTCTGACAGCGCGATCACTCCTCACCTCCCAAACTGTTACATGACTTTTTATTTCCTGCAAATCCGAGTGAAGCTTGAGTTAAAATAAAGCAGGCACAACTGGTTTATCTGCCCCTAAATCCATGTGGGATTCAATTGTTTACCGATCAGGCATATGCCTCCCAAGAAAAGCACACAGAGGAGTTTAGGAAGAAATCCAGCGTCACTAACGAGGAGATGACATGTCCCTGCCTGAAACTCCTCTGGGAGGCTTACACAAGGGGCAGGGGAGGGATGCTGATGTCCACACACCCCAGGCCAGACCCTGCTCTGTGCTGGCTTTGTGGATGGGTGCCAGCGTGAGCTGGACCCCCATGAAGGGAGGCCCAGGTTATCTGAATTATTTCACCTCTGGTTCTCCTCTCCCCTCTCAAAGGAGGAGGAGGAGGAGGAGGAGAAGGCCTTTGAAGTCTGAGGCTTGTGTAAGCATCCTGTCCGGGAAGAGGCCCTGGCAGCTGCAGGCTCCAACAGTTCCAGCATCTCTCCGTGCAGGGCAGCAAAGGGGCCACAGGGGCAGACCCAAGCTCTGGCCATGTCCCTTGGCATGAGAACCAGGGCTGGTACCGTACCACGCTTATCCCATGAACCTACCACACTGATCCCTTATCCCACTGTGGATGGAGGGCGAGATGCAGCACGGGAACTCCCATCAGGGACAGGGGTGAGCCCAGCACATGCGACGGAAATATCAAGGAGCTGGAGATGGGCTCCGTAGCGTTTAGTTTGGCCTCTAGGGTATCAGGCAAGGCTCAGAAGGCTTTCATTCATTCAGCCCTCTCCCCCTGTTCTGAAAAGGAGCTGCCTTGCTGTTTTTCCTGGTGGTTTGTGTGTGCCTGTTCTGGGAGCAGGGGTGAAACCCGCACTGGGCATTTCCAGTGGTTTCACTGCAGATGCCTGGAGCTCAGCTGTTAAAGGTTTTCCTCCTCCTTTTAGTTTTGTTTGTTTTGTTATCGCCCTCCCTCCCCCCAGAATAAATAATGAAACAGAAGAGCAGCTCTGAAAGCAGGGAGTGAGCAGTAACACCGAGTTCTTGGGCAAAAGCCTTAGTGCTGCAGCAGCAGAGCCTGGCTGGGCTGATGGCCGGGATGCCAAGCGTATCGCAGCCAGATATCCTCTGAATCCACCCAAACCATTTCTGCAGCTGCTGACCTCCAGGTACCTGTTTTCTCCACCACATGGGGTTTCACTCATGCTAAGCTACCTAAAGGCGAACACCTTGGTCAGATTCTCCCTCAGTCTGAGCAGAGCTGCAGTGCCACGGTGTATGATGGTTAACGGGTCACAGGGCACGACAATCACGGGACACCAATTTTTCAGCAGCAGCATTCTGTAAAACAGAAGTCCGAAGAGCTTTGCTCCCAGCGACTGGAGCTAGTCCTGAGCAACAGCCTTTTCTCCTGCGGGCTTAGAGTCTTTTTTTGATGAGCTTCTCCAGTTTCCGTATCCGAGAGGACTCCTGCTCCGGCGTGGGAGCGCTCAGCGAGAGGGAGCCGCTGCTCTCTGCTCCAGAGGGTGGTGCCGGGAGGCGCTGGCGGAAGAGGTCCAGCATGCTGCTTTGCTCGCTCCTCTTCAGGCCCTGTGAGAGCAAAGAGCAGTGAAGCCATGAGGTTAGATATCCCTGATTGAGGAGCAGGCGTGCACGATGATAGCCACGGCAGAGCCTGTTTCAAACCTCGATCGTTTGTTTGCCCACCAAGCGCAGATCTCTGGGTGATCCAGAGGCAACTGAGCTCAGCCCCAGCACAGCTATAAGCAAGGTAAATGAACTGAAGAAATACTCTTCATTAGCAACTCCAGACACTTTCAGAGTACAGAGGATACACTTGCCTTAAAGAGTGCTTTGCCCACTCCCAAACCCCTCTATATTTCTACTGAAAAACTCCCCAGCAATCTCCGTACAGGACTGATCCTAACCTTCATGTCCAGTATCTTCTGGAAAGTGTCTGTGCTGCAGTCAGCAAGGAGCTTGATGTAATTGTCAACAAACACAACCGGGGGCTCGTGCGGAGCCATGACCACCTGCCAAGATAAGAAAAAAAAAATCAGACAACTTTTAGGAGGTAAAGCCACTGCTCAGTTCAGGCAGAGGAGCGACAGCAGGACTGGTTTGTCATAAAATAAAATGCTTAAGGAACAGGAAAGATGTTTTATGTGCTGATAGTAACTGAGAGATAAATGTGAGGGAAGAATAGCAAAGTGAAGAGCAGCCTAGGAGCAGAGAAGAGCACGGGGTCTCTTCCTGCCCAGCCAGCAGCTCTCAGACCGAGGTGCTGCAGGAGCTGTGCACCGCGTTGCAAAGAGCAGCAGGACTTTGTCTGTGTGCTCGTCAGCTGGCAGGCACTAGCGTGTTGTCAGAGCTCAAGATTTTATCTCATTGCATGGGGAAGCCTTGCTGGGCAGTCAGTGGTTGCTTGGGGAAGAAAGGCAGCGCTGGTGGCAGGGGGCACTTCGGGAGCCCCAACCCCACTGGGGGATCGGGCAGCAGGCAGCTGGAGGCTGCCCAGAGCCTCCCTTCAGCTGTGCCTCCCTCCTGTGCAGAAGCAGAACAGACACAGCATCTCACAGGACACCCTGACAGCGCTCTTCCTGCAGATGCTTCCTCCCCTCCCTAGAACAGAAGTGTGGGGCAGAGTGAGCTGCTTCAGGGCTGTACGGGTGCTCCCAGCTGCTACACGCTTCGGGTGCAGCCCCTCCTGCACACATCTCTGGGAGGCTGGGCTGCAGCGTGCACCCCTGCTGCCTTCTGCCCTGGAGCTCTGACCCTCCCCGGCCCAAAAACAGCCAAGTCAGGAATAAAATTAAAATGGGGACTTGGAGCTAAGAAGATGATTCCTTACTCATTGGTGTATTTTCCCTACACGAGCTGTGAGCTCCATGAAGAACATCTTTAGGTAATGCTCGGGAACAGAAGCACCTCTCTGGGAAGTACATATGCACATGTAGGGCAGGAACAGCCCGGGACCAGACTCTTCCCTGTCTCTGAAAACGTTTCCATATGTTTCCACTGACCCATCTCACCCCACGCTGCATTCTGTCACCGAGACGTTTCTTTCTTTCGCTGCACTTCAGACCAATGAAACATCATAGCCGTGTGTACGCTTATAAAGCCTTAATTTACAGCCCTTGTAAAAATCGTATGCCAAGATGAAAAGCTGGAACTTCAGACACCGGAGCCAGAGGAGAAAGGAAACAGCTCTGCGGGACGTGCGCGCTGAGATTCCCTCCTCCCTGCTCGCATCTGCGCTTTCTACAGCTTCAATGAAATAATTTGTTTGTGCCATCTACGGGCTTAACGATGCTCCCACTGAATTAGCTGCGCTGGTACAAGGACGCAGCACTGTGTGGTGGCACTGCGTGCAGCACAGCATTGCTTCTGAACAGCCTCTGTACTGTGTAGGAGAGCCCTGCAAACCCCGAGGAGGAGGGCATTAGCCCGTACTTTTGATGGAGTGAGAGAGTTCTTACAAAAAAGACTCTTTAATGGACAATTTGGAAGCAGCAGAGAGTCAGGCCGAGCACCGACAGAAAGAGACGACCCGCAAGGCAAACAGAATGGGCAAAGACAAACAGCCAGCTCTGGGCTCCTGCAGACAAACTGTCCTGCAGAAATACCGGTGGCTCAGCACGAACGGGCACTTCTGAGAGGCTCTTCTACCCCATAACCAAGAGGCTGGTGCTGACACTAGCCCCAGATGCTGGGCTGTGGGTTGCCCAGACTTTGGGCAATCACGTTCAGCCACTACGATTAACAGATCTCCTCCATGAGCATTCAGCCTGCTCGCCTGCCGATTATATGGGGCAGGTTTTATTTTGTAAAAATCTCTCCGTGGAGCATCCAACGCTGTGAGCGTGTCGCTGTTTAATTACTACCTGCTCTGACACTGAGCCCTCACTTGGGGCCGGCAGAAGTGCTTTATGCAGCGGCACGGCAAGGATGGGATGTCTGAAAAGGCACCCGTGCTGCTGATGCCTGTGAACCTGCCACGCTTCCACCGCTCGCTGCCCGAGGCTGAGGGCTGAGCAGCAGCAATCCATTTCCTATGCTGCCTTCATGTCAGCCCCGATGAAGCCAGGGTGATATTAAGGGGACAGAAATTACTTCCACTGCTTTCCTGATTGTGTATGCAAGCTTCAAGGAAAGACCTGATCGTGTATGCAGCAGGCACCCATCTTCCTGCTCCTGTTAGCAATAAAAAGCAATTTTTCTCCAGGTCATTTCTACAAAAATTTAGACTTGCTTTAACTCATCCACTAACACCTCAGTCATTTTATTTCAAAAGCAGAGAATTTCAGAACTAATTTATGAAGTCAGAGAGCAAACTGAATGGTGACACTGCCTAGGGAGCCACAGTGAGCAGCGGGAACCCAGCCCCTGCACCCACAGAATCACAGAATTGTAGGGGTTGGAAGGGACCTCAAGAGATCACCGGGCCCAACCCCATCGGGTCCAACCCCTCCTTGCCTTGGCTGTGGTTTGTGCAAGGCTCTTGCTGCTGCCTGGCCACCCCGCCTGACACCGGTGCCACCAAGTCACATCCCCACAGTGCTGAGAGCGAGTGGGGGACAAGCCCCTGCCCGGCAGAGCACAACTGCAAAGCTCCCAGGGCTTCCCCTGGGATCAAGCCTGACTTCTTATTTCAGAGAGACAACAGCAGGGGGGAAGGGGAGGCAGGGAGATCGCTTTGCTTGTTACGCTTTATGAAGACAACACACTGCTTTTGGGTCATTTTCCAGGCACCAGGTCTGGAAAATGAAAAAGGACTCTGGTGAATACAGTAACCCAGACATGTTTGCACTGGCTGTTACACTAGACAGTAAACAGGTGACTCAAGCACGGCTTGGCTCCCCTGCGTGATGGAGTCTGCACAAAGGCCTGGAGTAACCTGAACTGGAGGCTTTGCCCCGAGGCAGACACTTAGGGATGTTAGCTCTGATTTTCACGAGCTCCCAAGGAAGTCTGGTGCCCCGACTCTTTTGGGAAGCAGAACTCGAGCGCTCAAGTTATCTTGAAAAACGAGGACCAAAACCCAAAGGCTACGTTAAAAGGGAGCGGCAGCAAAACCAAGGCAAATCAGCCAGGTCTCTAGAACAGCTGGCAGCACACCCCTACGAGCACGCATACATTCACGTGCGCTCTGCAACGCTGCGTTCAAAGGAAGGGCCCCCTGGAATTCGCTCGCTCCGGTTCCCAGCCCAGCAGTCTGGCTGGCAGCTTATCAAAAGTCTTGAGTTACCTTCAGGATCATTTCAGCCCGAGTCATGCCTTTCACCACTATCCGCGTGTAGCTGGCGGGAGCCTTCCTCACCACCTGGGACCCAATGGAAGGCAGATCCAGGAGAACCATCTTCAGGGAGTGGGTGTCCAGCAGCAGCTGCAACAGCAAATTGCACCCCGTTAGCCAGGCCCTGTAAACCAGGCTGCTTTAGCTGCTGTAATCCAACAGGCTTAAAAGTATAACGCTTCTCACGCTGAAAACATCCCGGTAACGGGGCTGCAGAAGGAACTGACCCTTGTCACGGCACTTCAAGGAGACAAGATCACCCTCGGCTGTTTATCCCCACGGCTATTTATCAGCACCAGTTGCTGACTCTGACAGAGTTGCTGATTCTGCTTGCAGTGACTTGTGGCTGCAAAGCACCTGGCACAGGCGGATTTCTCTGTCCTCTTCCCTTTGACAGCATAAACTGGAACACCTTGATTACCTGTAGGTGTGCCATTATTTAAATATCAAGGTCAAACGAATTAACATCTTACCTTCTCTTGCAGCTAATCAGCAATTATATCAGGATTTCTGCATTTACTCAACCACTTGATTTTTTTCTTATTTTAAAGAGAACTGCAACACAGAACTAAGCAATATCCTGTGCTCACTGACACACGAAGCTCACAGCCTGCTGTATGCTGGTTTTTACCAGACCAGCAGCTATACAAGCAGCAAGGAGCAGCTAAATTCAGCAGAGTGCTCAACCACAGCCTGATAATGAAGTGTTGGGGGTTAGAATATCGTAGAGCAAGTTACCCCAAATACTGCACCCTTCTGATTACACTGTGTGTGTTTAAAGAGGTGAGAAAAGACCGGTGAGGGCTAGAAATCTGAAAGTAGCAGCAAAGGGACTGAGCGATTACCTACTTTGAGAAAAATGGGATGTAAAAGCAACAGTCTGGAAAGGACACGGGAGCTTCTTGCAGTCGTTTGTCATGAGCAACTTGCTTTTCCTTTCCATGAGCACAGTGAAGACGATCTCACCATGACACATTAGGCACGTGCTTCGGAGGTTTGTTGTTACGGTGCTCTTGATGCTTTGACTGGCAGAGGCAGAGCTCAGCTGCCTGGGAAGGTGCCTAGGACCTCCCTCCCACCTTACAGGGTCAACTGTGGCCAGACCACTTCACACCTGCTTTAACCCTGTCCTCCACCAGAACGTATCCCTGGTGCCTTACACTGACTGTGCAATTTCCAGACAACCAGAGAGCACTCAGCTGTACCAAATTCAGGCCATGTAACAGTTCTCAGCCCCTTTTTACCCTTTTACTTTTTGAGCACAGAAGTGAAATACTACTGCCAACGTGACTGCTTGCTTACCTGTTCTGCTCCCACCATGCTAATGGGTTTGCACTTGAAGAGGTGGTTAATGAACTTGGGAATGAAGGAGCTGCAGAGGAGACACAGAATGACACAAATGTCAGCATTTGGAGTCGTACAATATTCTGTGGCAACAAAGCACACAAGAACAGAACAGCACAGCTTTCCACAGAGACAAAGTGCACGGTTCTCCATCTGACTGGGCACACGAAGAATACTGAATGCGAAAGAATCGTAACTGATTTATTTTTTTTATATCTATGCTGATCTTAAAGTTGAGAAGTTGCATACATACTCCGTACATAAATTCCTACAGAGTACACGTGAAGTGCTACAGTACAAGCTCAAGAACAAGCAAACTATTGCACATGACAACTACAGCAACACACCAAGATTTGTGCAGCTACTCATGGAGTGGAAGTATCTTGATTGTATCCAGGACCTACATTTCACTGCATACTAGTAATTCCATAGCATGCACACTACAGACTGGACTTGAGGTCCAGCCAAGGCTGGAGGTCTGCTGGGCCCTGGCCATTCGCACAGCGCGGCACTCTTCCAGACAGCTCCTAGCCAACACAATCAGGGCGATGAGAAGCTTTGTGAAAAGGAAAACACCATTACCCTCTTTTACTGACATGGGCTTTAGACTCAAAGATTATTAAATGACACACACAACAGTGCAGAAATTGGCAAAGGCAGAAGCTAAGCCCAACATTCATCACCTTGGGCAACGTCTTCCAGAACATCAGCTTTGGTTTTAGCCTTTTGCTTCTTGATACGAGGCTTTGTGGTAGCTTCGCCCTTCAGTGGGAAAGCTGATGCTCCCTTTTATCAGGGGGGCTGGCCAGACAAGCTCCTGCCCTAAAAAGCTGCAGCCCCAGGAAAACCCAGAAGTGAGCGTGAGGAGTCAGAGGCAGCAGAGCAAACCCCTCTGGAAGGGGTGAGCCATCTGTCAGGACCATGACACCAATCCTGTTGTCTTCCTTTTACTGTTTTACTTCCTTTTACTTTGCTTTTATGACATACTCTGACTCTTCCACATGGCCTTTGCTGGTTGAACACCTGCAGGGCTCACGCTGTTTCCAGGGTCCATGATCTGGTGGCAGGTCTTGGATTTTGGCTTCTCTGTCCCGAGTTCTTGCAAGTTGGTCTGGTTTTTGTCCTCTTGAACGAGGTGCTGCTTACGGTGATCTAATTTCAGTGTGGTTCCCCCTTGCATCTGTTGAGCTGTTTCCTTTCCATGAACAAGGGAGCATGGACAGCATCTTGTTTGTCCTGCCACCTGTTTTCCAAGCCAGGGCTTTTATTTTTCACCCCTTTCTCATGAAAGAATGACAAAAGCGTAACTCAGGCACGGAGCGTGCCAAGCTGCTAAGCAAATCAAAAGAAATGGCTCAACAAAGAATCTTTCCAAGCAAAGGCTCCTTCCCTCAGACACAGCCACGACCTCTCTCACTGAATCATCTTTTCCTGGAGAGGTGTCAAGTCGAACAATTTCAAATCATTGCTGAGAACCAGCTACTGGGCTGCCCCAAACAGCTTTGAATTTGGCCACCAGAGAGACGACCTTGGCAACAAAAGCCAAGCAAGAGGAGGAAAACAAGCCCCGTCTCCTCTTGCACTAAAGCATTAAAGCAGAGACATAACCTATCTTACAAGTCCATTTTTCAGGTGTATAAATAATTCCCAGAGGGCAATTAGAGAGTGCCAAGCACAGCTGGAGCTTCGGCAGTCCTGCAAAATGAACAATTGCCAGCAGTTCTGGAGGCAGCAGCTTGCTACGAGTGGAAGAGCACAAGAGGTTAATTGTACCTTTGATCTTGCATGGGGGTCCAGCTCTCTCTCTGTGTAGGGTCAGGCACAGAGCTAACGCTCATGCTGTGCAGGAGAAACAGGGAGAGCCTTTCGTGCTGCATGGTGGCAGACTGGCAGGCAAAGGAACCCCCCTGCTCTCCTCTTTTTCTATTTTTTTTGTGCTATATAACCACACGGTCTCCCACAGACAGCCCTCCCTTGCCTGAAACAATTCCCAGGCCTTTTAGGATGGCCACCCACAAGCACTGCAGCAGGGTAGAGCGACCTTCCATCCCTGCACGCCTGTTATTTCACGGTGTCTTATTGGAAACAGCTTCTCGACTCCGGCAGGACAGACAAGACAAAACACCAGATCCAAGGACTGCTCTGTTTTTTTGAGGCTTTTTTTTTTTTTTTTTTTTGTCTAGCAAAGACCATCGAGAGCAGTTGCGCTTAAGTGAAAAATTTGCTCGGGTTTCTTGCCTGGGCTGGGCTCGAAGTTTGGCTCTCGGAGCGTACCGCAGGCGATCCTGACGTGAGCGGTACGTGCGTCTCCAGCGGTAAAGGCTGCGCGCACGGTTTTGTACTCTGAATGCCTTTACTCCCTGCACATCCACGGAGCTCGACTGGATGCCAGAAATCGTTTGCAGTTTCAGCCATAAAACGGAATCCAGCGAAATCTTCTCCATAGAAGCAGACAAGTCCCCAGCGTAAAAATCAAGCAGCGCGAGGCGGGGCAGGAACCTAAAGCACAGAAACCCCAGCATCTGAGAGGCTTCCATCCGAGGGTGTGGCTCTGCCAAAGCCTGTGTTTTCTTTATCCCCTGCGCTGATGATGCATTAAACACAACGCTTCGCTAAGGCAGACAGAGATGCAACCACAAGCTGTCTCCCCAGCGGGAGATGAGCTACTCCAGGATATCATTCCAGGCATCCTGGTGTCACTGTTTGCTTCACGCCGCCCTCGAGGCGGTGGCCAGCCCTCGCAGACTCACCCGGGCTTAGAAAACCAGCGGGAGCCTCCTCACTGCAATCCTTCTCCCGACTCCTCTCGCTCTGAGCTGGATCCGAAGGCCAGGGCGGTCGCAGGGAGGTGCAGTGCAGTCACCCAGCGCATTGAGCTGTTTGTGATTAACGCCCCGCTGTTCTGGCAAGGGGAGAGCTGTTTGTTTTTCCTGCCTCTCGGCTCTTCGTCCCCGAGGTCAGGTCACCGAGTGCCCACACGCACCCCAGCAGAGCAGCCCCAGCCCCACACTGCTGTGGTTTTTTTGATTTCAGAGGATAAGGCCCAGGGTGCAGGGGAGCAGAGCCCTTCAGCAGCCTGCCAGCACCTCCAGGACGTCGGTGGCTTCAGCTGCTTCTTGCTGTTCAGAGGAGCGAGGGCTGCACGTTGGTCACAACTAAGCAAAAGCGACAGATCAGGTTAGAGGATTGATGCGATTTCGGATGGCAATTTTTCTTCTCCCAGACTTGGCTCGGATCCCTCAGCTTTAAATTTAGTGACTTTCAATGCCTTCTCCCCTGTGGTCCTGTAACTCAATACCAGCCCTACACACAAGCCATTAGAGCTGAGAAGTGGCTGCCAGTTCAGAGACACAGGCATTAATGTACAGAGGAGCACAACGCCTGTTAAAAGGATTTTCAGCGTGGTGGAGCACACAAAAAGCCAGGTATTTATATTAGACAGGCCAGCATATTCCATAAGAATTCAGAGCCTCAAGCACACAAATACTTGTGCACATTAAAACATCAGAAGGGTTTTAAGTAGATAATGCACTCTTATCACTCTGATAGCTTTCCTGAAAAGCAAGTGGCACAGAACTCTAAACACTGTCTGGCAAAATCCCAGTATTTAGGGATTGCTCTCCTGCAACCAAATTTTTACTTCTGCACTTGATCTGCAATCCATTCAATTCTGGACTGTGTCTTAATCTTCATGTGCCACCCATCAGGGAGGTAGTACTATTAAAAAGATTTTTAAGTAGTTTTTTTGCAGGTTTCTGTGATCTTCCATAGAGCAAGCCCTGAGGAAGGCCCTCAGTTTAGGTTTCAACGCTTCTTGAATGTGAGAGTTGGGTATTTTACCCGGAGGTTACTCGGTATGTGCTTAGCAATAAAGTTAAAAGGGAGACAACTAAGCTGAGGTATTAAGAGTGTGCTATGAACAGCTGAGTAAATGTTTTTTTATATTATTTATCACCATGTTAGCGATATAAAATTCAAGCGTAACCACACAGAAGGCTTAAGTGCAATAAATTTCGACTGGGACAGTATTTCAAACAGTGATTATGGGCAATGTCATAATATGATTTATCAGTAACTGCTCTTTAATGCAAACTAATGAGTACCCAGAGATAGAAAGGGGTACGAAGCTCTCAGGCCAGCCTCCCCGCTGCGAAAGCTAACGGTTCTCACGAGAGCCTACTGCATCTTTTCCTGCTGAAGCAGGAACTGAACTTCTGGTCTCAAACCCACACAGTAACTGCCAGGCCATGCAGTTTATTTCAGGATGATTAGCTTATCAGAGATGAATGAAATGTTTAAGTGTTTTGAAGAGTGACATGCGATACGTGTGGTACTGCTCCCAAGCCTCTACCAGGACAGCCCCATGCAACCGGTTGTACACAACCAGCCAGCTCTTCCCAGGGCTTTTTCATGGGGCACTGGCATGCAGAGCCCAACTGGTCTCAGGAAAGCAGGAAAGAGTTCAATGCGTATTCCCAAAAAAAGAGACTTTTGGGTTTGGACACAGCTTCCAAGTTTGGACTTCACCCTCAACCCTGATTCCAAAGGCAAGGGGAATTCCTGTCTCACCTTCCAGTTCCTTTCACCCTGCCCAACATCAAGTGACTCGCCGGGAAGACACTCATAATTACCCTCAAAATCCAAATGTACTTTTCCACTTCTTTCTGAAACATTTTTGCACAGAAAAGCAGATTTTAATCCGTTAACTTAGAATTTATTCATTACTCTTGCCATCCTTACAGTCCTACAATTGATAGATAAGCTACTCTAAGGCAAATGATGCACCAAAATTTATGTGCTTGAAGTACTTCAGCCTTTTATCACTGAAGGAAAAGCAGGTTTCCATAACAAGAGCTGTCAACTCCTCAGTAATAGTCCTCTATATTCAGCTTTTTTAAAATGTCCAGCCCCAAACCTTCTGTACTTGGCAAAAAGTGACCACTGATCATCAAAATATTTTATGGAATGGTTTAGGCACACAAGAAGGAACCAATCGGTGCAAACGTCTGAGAAAATCTGCCTCAGCAAGAAACTCGAGACAAGAAATTCAAGTGTCTTTCAACCTTGCCAGCAGCTGCTGGTGCTTGCTGCCCTGCACCACCTCCCTCTGTGCTCTCCCTGGGTGGGAAGGGTCTTTGCCCAGGCACCGAGGAGGCAAATTGTCATGCAGAGAGTAGTGAAAGCAGAGGCCCTGAGGGATTCTTTGCCGTGTGGGTAACTTACTTTGCGAACTTGATGCAGAACTGAGTAAAGTACTTCCTCGTGGATGCCAGATTGTCGCGGATGATGGGGACGTTCTGCTTGATGTGGAGGATTACCGAGGTGACATAAGGACTCTGATCGCCAACGTGTTCCACGTTCTGCCACTGCATCTGCACAGAGAGGAAAAAACAAGCAAAAAGACTGTGTAACTCATTAGGGTTCAAGTGATATGCAAGGAAAACTGTACGAGCTTCCTGCCAAAGGATCTCTAAGGAATAATCAAGAGACTGCCTCTGCAATTCACCACGACCAAGGTCATGTTCTTCGTCACTACACTGACTGATCAAAACCATTCCCAGAACAAAACACAAAGGAGGGAAACCCAAAATGGCCCTTTTTGCACCAGAGCAGAGAGAGATTCTGCCTGGTAATGGGAAACATTAGCAGTAAAAAGGCTTTTGGAGCACCCTACACTGCTTCAATATGTAACAGTTCCCAGTTTTCTGGGATGAAGTGCCCATATAAATCCTGATTACAGGCATTTGAGAAAATAACTGCAAGCTTGCAAAGTCTGGATTCCTGTATGGCAGCCAAAGCTTTAATACTGGTGAGACTGATGACAGATAGATGGAAGAGGTAGAAATAGTCTCAAAGGCCAAAACACTCTACACCACTGTAGCTCACATTGAAAACACTTCTGGTGTACCAGCCAGGATGCCAGCTTCACCTCAGCCCAAATACACATTAAAAAATAAAATGAGAGGTTGAGTAATTCTTTTTGCGTTTTCATTTACCATCAGCAGAAATGCAACAGACTGTTCCCTGTTAGCCAGATATGTGGCTCCCTCGCCTTCCTCAGAGCTTTATTTGAAAAAGCACAGTGAGCACACAGTACAAGTCGTTTGAAAAAAAAAGAATTGGGTAGGACCTTGATGTCCCTGGCAAAACATGTGCATACAAAGTCTGCTGGGTGCTCATGTTCCCAGGTGAAAGTGCTCTTAGCACCGCTACTGTTCAGAGACGATGCACTCTGCAACGTGCTCCATGTAGCAAGGTGGAGATGCAACTCTTGATATTGGAGATTGAACAAGAATAAGATTTGTATGAAAATCAGGACAGAAAACTGGGCAGATGCAGAAGATGAGTTTTATCTTTTGATTAGGTTTGTCCTCAAACCCTTCTTCAAAAGTTCGGGATTTTTCATGCAACTTTTTAAAAAATTCCTATCTTTAATTTAGAAACAGCTACTTTGCGCCCTGCAACCCAGCTTGTTCAATTACACCCAAACATGCAGCGTAAGTGACTTGATGGGCAAAGAAGCCAAAGTCTTTGCAAAATCAGTGTCTGCCAGAGCCTACACACATCCTACCACAGCTATCTTTTTTTTAGCTAAGCAAACAAAACCCCAAAGTGTTCATCGCACAGTAACCGGGGAGCTAGCAGGGAGATTTCTTTCATCACTTGCTCTACAGGTTTTAATTCCGTCTTACTTTCAGCTGGAAGATTGCTCGGAAGACAACTGCTTTTCTGTGGCTTGTGGCAATTTTCACATCAGAAGAAAAGGCTCTGTGCCTGCCTCCCTGATGGACTCGCACACAGCCTCCCAGCGCTGGCCATTCCCAAACGAACAGACCGTCCCCATACACAGGATCAGCCAGAAAGTGGGAAGGGACTGCTGAGCTGAATTATTACAACAACAACAAAACAGTAGCCTTCTCATTTTGTTGCTTTTCATTCCAAAAGCAATACTTTACAACCGAGCCTTTAAAGCACGAGCAGTAAAAATAGCCCTTTGTGTGTGTGTGCGTGTGGGTGCGTTCCACCAGAAAAAAACCCAGTAGCTGCAATGAAAGGAATAGCACACATACTGAAAAGTCATCAGAAGAAATACGAGCCCAACTCTTCTGGTAAAGCTTTGTTCCTGTCATTTTAAATTTATTCCTCCTTTTCCCCCATCCTATGTTTTTCTTGGGATATCCACACAGCCTACACACAGAACCAGCCCCAAGGGCAGGAGCAGGACAGGAGCAGAGGCGTCGCGCTCGGCAGCCCCAGGGAGAAGCCCCAAGCACCCGCACGCCCCAAAGACCTGGGTGACGTGGCTGGCTGCACAGCAGGGACCCCTGATACCCTCAGAGTTGGTTTTCCATAGCACAAACACACAGCCCTCAGGATTTTAGGGTGCTTTCTCAAGGAAGGGGAGGAGAAAAGAGAAACCGTGAGCAAAACCAGAGTGGTTTGGTACAAAACAAGAGCTGTAAGTTCTGGGCATAGTGGAAGCCCTAAAGTGCTCCCAGGTCCACCTGGCTGTGAACCCCATGTCCCAATGTGTCCCTATGTCCCCAAAGAGACAGGAGTAGGGTGAAAGAGACAAACCAGGAACCACCAGGTCCCTGTGACATACCCAGTGCAGCCATGGGTCTCCAGCTAACGGGGTCGCTTTGTGGATTTAACCAGGGATGAATCAGTCTCCAATTCTCCCCATGCACATGAGCATCCCTACTCATTAGGGTAGGGATGTAGAGAACATCGTTAGAGGCTCTGGTAGGGGGCACAGGCAGCACCCACACCACCAGGCCACCGCCTTCTCCCCTGACCTTGTGTCACCCAGGCAGGAAGAGGTGGGAGGGTGGAGGAAGGCCAGAGGGTGATGCAGGCAGCAGATATTAATTCCATTTGAAACCTTTTTAGTTTGCACTCTGCTGTATGCTGCACCTTGTCTGCTGGCTGCAGTGCACTCACACTGACTTTTAATTAGCAGCTGGCAGCTCCGATCGCTCTGCTCTTGGGTTTTCCTTGGATGTAGTGGAGAGATCATTAAAGCTCCGTGCTTAAGCACTTGCTGTTGTCCACTCAATTGTAAGGAAGTGGGAAATTACAGCTGTGCCAGAAGGGTTTTTTTTTTTAGCAAAATATAAAAAACAGCAAGCAAGCTACATAAGGCACTAAAATATCCCCCAGTCCCACTTACATACACAGTTTTACATATAAATTGATGTTTAATTCAGCAAATAAATAAAACCTTATCCAGTGCAATCCATAAACTTAATTGGGGCAAAAATATCTCATGCAGCTTAGCAGTTCCTCTTCCCAACAATTAAAAAGCACACCAGGCAACTTAAATGCCACAACGCGTTCACGGTACTTTGTCATCCACAAAAAGTTCTGTGCAGCAGCAGGTGATTTGTTGTCAGCACCCAAACTTCCCCAGTGGCTGCTCCTCCTTACCTTAGCCCTCCAGGTGCACACACCAACGTCTACAACCCCCAGGACAGCAGGGGAATTGTGTGTGCTCTGTCTCAGGGTACCACACCGTTAGCAGGAGTCCCCCAGAATTTACAGGGGCACTTGTACCACACTGGTAGCCCTGTCACCGGGAGGAAATTGTCTACATATTTGTTCTTCCCATCACGGTGTTCATGCACTTGCTATTAAGAGCTACCGAGCCCTGCAGAGCAGCAGAGAACAGGGCCCCTTGGAGCTAGCACAGCTGCTTGGCTCTGCACTGGGGACAAGCTATAGCTATCTGTGCCATCAACAGCTCCAAAATACAGACGTGCCTTTCTGGGAGCCCACGTTTATTTCAGAAGCAGCTCTGATATTGAAAATTGTAGTGAACAACTTTCACAACCACAGAGTAAATGACCACAAGCGACAAGAGCAAACCTGTTCACTTAGACATGGGGTGGTGCAGGTGGCAGGCTGAAGTGAGAGCAACGCACTTGCACAAAAGTACCCTATAAGATATTTTCAAATTATTATGGCACCTGGGGTTTAGGGCCAATCCCTCCCCTATTCCACATTCCCCTCCTATGGCCACGTTTAATCATTCTACACCTGTTGTAGAATTTGAGTAAAGATTATCACCTACAAATTTTGTAAAATGGAGCTTTGTCATCATTTACCATTTTTTCCGGAATGCCTAAGTTCAAGAATCAGCAAAACTGAGCACCACTGCCAGCTGAAAGCAATATCCATGATGCTGTATTCCCTGTTAACTCTCTCAGTGTCGTCTGAAGCCAAAGCAGATTTAGAGGTGTAAGTATTTCTTAATTTACTTCTACAGTTACCAAATATTTTTGCAAGAAAAAAAAAGGATCAGCAATGTTCAATCTTGGAGGATATCAGAGTGAAGTAAATGAAAAGAAGCTAGTCAGTGGAAGGGCTCTAATGGAGCAGTGGTCTTGAGACAGACGTGCCTTCACATCACAGGAAAGTCGGAATAAATCAGCCAAACAGCATCGACTCCTTCAATATAGACAGAAATTTTACACTTCTAAATACTAACTGTGTGTTTGAATAATTGTATGTATTTCTTACTTACCTGTCAGAATAATAAGCCAGACCTAAAGGAAAGGCTAGAGGAGGGTGAGGGAAACAACTCCTGCACCAAACCCAGGTCTAGTAAAGATCATATAAAGGGACTCTGTCTGATGTGAAGAGTGGAATGTGTGCACCAGTGACAAGTATTTATTTAGTTAATTTCACAGCACTTAACTTGTTTATATATCGTCAGTCTCATCACATATGCTGCATTTTACTGGTGTTCCAAAGACAAAAATAAATGGCCCACCAGCTGCTGCTTTCTCAAGGTTGTGGTTTACTTGGGTGTAAACAGTTAGAGCGGAGTGATTCAAACACTGCTACACTAGGTGGGTTCAGGAGGAGATCTGAGGAACTGTCACGGCAAACAAGTGACACCTGCAGTGCCAAGCCCTTCCTAGTGGTAATATTTTACTGGGAAAAAGAAATCCTCTTTCCATGTGGGACATGTACAAGCTCTACTGCTAGCTGCATTCCACTTCAAATATTAGTTGGGGGTGGCGGGGCTGGTTACAGCTGGAGTACATCATAAAGCAGAAAGTTATTAAAATTCATGGCAGCAAGACAGTGTGTTGATCTGACAAAAACGCAGCTCTATGTTTAATATTTCTAATTAAAAAAAATAGTGCAATCCACTTTTGTTGTCTTCACCTCCGTCTAAAGCAGTCTGGGTTTTCACAATACTTTGGCAAGAAACCACAGCTCTGCATTTCAAACACATAAAACCCAGCAGCGTAACTGCAACAAAATCCTTAAGCACTAATCACATGGGCCTCTCTAGGAATGGCTCCATATGTCCTCAAGAGGATCACAGAAGCAATAGGGCTCAATCCCAATTCCACATTACCCTTCAACCACCTCCATCTAACTGCCACAAACTAGCAGGCTAGTAAAATTCCTCCTCAAAGAAAATGAAGATAGCAAATGAGGTGTAGCATTTGAAGTTTCATGCTAAAAAAAAAGTTCTCCCAATCTTTAAGACTCTTGCTAGCATTAGGATTGGAAAGTCTGAAATAGATACTTGCAGAAAGTATTATACTGTCTGTGTGCTTTAATGTGCTGCAAAAGAATGAAAGCTCTAACGTCAATTATAGTTTTTGGAGTGAAGGATATATTTCTAGCTACAGCAATTGCTGCTCTAAGAAGAGAGAAGCAATCAATATATTGATAAGGCTTAGGGCAGTGTAAAGAATATGTCAAGAGTGAAATCAAGCCATCAGCAGACTCTAAGCGTTCCCTCTCCCCAAAACAAATCCACCCTTACCTTGCTCATCGCAGTCAGGGCAGGGTCACAGGCTGCATCCAGGTCCTGCACTAACAGCTGTATGCTGTTGGAGATCACGCTGGAAAAAAAATAAAATAAATCAAGCACAAGTTTTAGAGCAGTATTCATACAGTATCAGAACTGTCTTATTTGACCATGGAAGGAAGAAAATCCACTAGATCCATTATGCTGTGAATACACAAGGCTAAAATTGTACTGAAAAGAACCCTGGAAAATCTTCACGCTGTTCATTAGGGAGCCACACAAAGTGCTTCAGCATAGAGGAGATGTTTTTACAGTTAATCTTTTTGTTTTGACACATAAAAGGGGTTGGAGATCAAAGATGTCAGACTGGGCAACCCCCCTGCATCAGGAAGAGGAGAAACCCCCCGAGTACTGATGGGGGCCAGGTGGGAATTCTGCTTAAAATTTAATCTAGCCTGAAAAAAGAATTAATCAGCTATGCAGTCACAGTCAATATTCTACTACTCACAGAAACTCGCAAAGATGACTTTAGGAAGTACATCTATGTGAGTTCAGAGCGTGTCACCCATTTGGGAAGATCAAGGCAGAAGCCTTATTTACGCTACGTGTAGGACTGCAGCCATCCATTGTTTGAGTTGCTCAAAGACATATACCAGACTAAAGGACAAAGACTTTTTTTTTTTTTCTTTTATATTTAAACAGCATAACGTTGCTTAGAGGGATATTTGATCCCTCTATGTAAGGCTCAGAACCCAATGATGTGCCTAAAGGTGTAACTGATCCTACGGTAACGGTGAAGAAACACCATCTGCAGCAGCTCAGACCACCCTCAGGGGCACGTAACCCAGTGCCTGCACTGGAGACAGCTCCTGTTAAAAGCAAGAAGTGAGTGCATTTCACTAAGTATAGTTTTTAAGAACAACTTAACTTTAAATCTGCTGCAGATGCCTGTTTACAGCTTCAGGATTATGTGCATAAAATATGCACATAAAAATGTGCCCCATACAATTCTGGGCAGATACACAGAAATTTGAAGACGAGGAAGCAGAGGCCACAAGCAAGCTGTTGGGGCTCTAACAGAGAGCCCAGTGAGCTCAGTATTTCAGGGGGCTCTGAACACTATCCACAACCTCAAAACAGATCAAAGGGGGTGAAGTGGGGAAGAACCATGTATTTCTGGATTTAAACAACCCTAATTTTCCTTCTGTTGAGCTTCAAGAAGAGCGCAAAGAAAACGCTTAACCTCCACAGCAGTAAAACCCTCCCAGTCAATTATTTTAAAGGTGTTCATGGTAGCTCTGCACTCTGTGTGAGGAAAGAAATGCTTCCCAGGGTATGTAATCAGCAACGTTTTATCATTTGCTTTATGATCCTGCCTAACAAGACATCAAATCCCAGAAGAAACAACTTGTTTGATGTTGAATGAGTAAATGCCAAAGAGAGTTTTATAGCTATGACTTAAACTGACAGGAGACTGAAAAAGTGCTCTATGCTGGAACAGACTGAAAGTCAATTAAAAAGTCTTTTGTTACAAAATACATCAGGCCTGATGGTTTGCCAGGTTTGGACATCTTTAAAGTTAAACGCGAGCTATACAATAAAAGTTTCCAAAACACATGGTATTAGCTGTCCACGACCAACCATCTTGAGGCAGCCACTGTGGAAAATGAGCAGTGACACAAGATAGCACAGCAACCCAAGCTTTCAGTCAGGGATTCACCCTTAAAAAGGTCTGAAAAATATCTAAAAGAAGGGGAATCTCTGCAGTCTGGGATGGAGCCCAAGCCCATGTGAAAAATATGGATGGATGGAGATTCAGTGGGATCCTGCCCACTGGAGCAAGACAGGAGGTATCACAGGAAGGAAGTCTGAAAAAAGAGTACCTTGCTGCTATCTGGGCTGAATCTTAGCTTTAGGGAGAACAGGAGTTGGTGATACAGATTATTTTCCCATCTTTGCCAAGGCTTTTTGTCTGGCATGAGGCAAAACAATTATTTTTTGCCCCAATTTCTTTCTCTCAAAAATATTCTATACGTTTGCTAGTGGTGGAGAGGAGATGATGTTAGAGGGGAATATTTTTAGCATCACTACATAAAAAGTTATTTTAATGAATGATAATCTTCTCTCAATTATAATCCCCAAATATAAGATTGGATCAGTCTTTTATGACATCTGAAATGGGGTTTGATCATACTGACAAGGCCGCTGATTAACAGTGGGAAGTTAGAGCAGGAAGGAATGTACTGAAATAGCTTCCTTTCTTGAAATGTAACAGCCACCTCACAGAGCTGCCAAGATGCAAATGATGTTTCAAATGGAAACTCACTATTTCCTTTCCTCTTTCCAGTGCTCTTGTTCCTTTGGCTAGAACGGTGGGGAACAACTACATCTGAAGTCTGTACTACTGCTGCTCCTGGACCAGCCAAGGAAGAACCATTCCTTCACCAGGGAAACGCCTTTACCTAGGCTGCATATCTGGGTGGGTCCTACTGCTGGCTGGGATTTTGTGGCTGTATTACTCCAGCACCATCTGGCTGACAAACTAGGATGTTTGATATATTGTGGGAGGATGCATCTGCTGAACATACATGCTGAAAGTGTCTGTCTCTCCCGTCAGGTTGATCCTCTCCACTAGACTCGCATCCACTTTTTCTTTGAGTTTCTCTTCCAACTGTTAGGAAACAAAAAAGCCAACAGAAAGGTCAGATTTCTTACTTGACACAACCGTTTTTGAAAACTTACGTTCTGGAAAACTCAGCTTCTTAAAAACTAAGCTGTGCTCAGACTGCATCCACAACTCAGCCAGTGAACAACGGAAATCTCTCCTTGCTGGACCCCCTAGACACTGATCTGCCAGGATGGCCTACGGTGGCAGTCAAAGAAGTAAACCTCCAACATCATAAACAGAACTGTAGCGTGACATGCTAATGTACCAGCTTAACACCGTGGCACCTGTCCCGCTAATAAAGCTGTAGTCCAACACCCTGTCCGTGCCCAACCTGCAGAGAAGCAGGATTGCCAGTTCTCGTGGTGAGAGGCCTCGATACAGCCAAACATCACAGCTCATCTACTATCTGTGGCATTTTGAAAGCAACTGAATGTGAGGAGCACTGTGGCTGCAAAGCATATCAGCATAAATACTTTCTCTCCTCATTCCACCTTGCCCCAATATTTCAGGCGAGCATTTTCCCAAACCTACTCTGAATTACTGTTTTTCTTGTTCATATAAAACAGAAATTACGAACCATGAGCAAATCCTTTTTTCCTCTCAATCCCATCAAAACAAACTATGTAGCAAGCATCGAAGGAGAGCATCCAAAACTGTGGCTACAGAGTAAGATTAAAAACATACGACTTCTCTCAGGTAGAAACAGCAAAATCAATATTTTTCTCTATGAAATACTGATTACTGAGCTCTACATTTTTGGATCTATGGGAGCAGACACTGCTATGCATATTTTAGTACTTTGATTCCTGCAGTCTCCATAGCACCCTAGCCTAGCCTAGAGAGAACAGCACAGCATCTCATGACAGCAGAGGGACTGCTGTTGGGTGTCATCTGAGAGGTGCTGTAGAGGAAAGCTCACCTGCTGGGTGGTCGCCAGGCAGTACTCTGCTGTACTAAGGATGCTGCAGATGAGGCAGAGTTCTTCTAAAGTAAACTTCGCCACTTCAGAGCCTTCCTTTTCTTTCAGCAAACTAGTGATGGTGAGCCCGCTACTGCTGCTAGTTGTCCTGGAAGAAAGAAAACCTGTAAGGCTTTCAGGAGTACACAGACACACAAACTGCCAAAATACTCCTAGATTTCAAAGCCACAAGAGGTTCTTAAGACCACCAAGTCCAATGCCTTGTGCAACGAAGGGCAGTGATGTGTAACCAAATTTGCATCAAACATGTAATTACTGTTTTGGTTAGGAAATGTCTTTTAGGAAGACAAATGGAACTTGATATTAAGTCTTCATGCAAAAGGACGATTCACTCGTTCACAACATGTCAGGTTAAAATGCCAGCTGAGTACACCTTTCTCCAGCTAACTTCACCTTCACTGTCAGTTACTCAAAATCTAATTAAAGATTACATGAAAATCTCAGTAACTATCAAGCAACTTGTCATATTTATCTCCTCAATACCAAACAGATGTCAAGATGCATTTGAAACTTTGGTAACCCATTTTAAAAACTGATGATATCAACAGAGAAAATCATAGAGGATGCGGCTTCTTTCCACTGTGCTCCAGTGATTAACTGCTGTGTATCAACAGAGAAAGAATTAGAACAGTTTAGAGTCAGGAAATTCCCTACCTCTCAACTCTTCATAATCCAAATCCATTAAAAAAATAGGACAGTGATATTTATCTTGGACAGCAAAAATGGAGCACACAAAAAAAACGTGTACAAAGAATGCAACTGAGGTCTGATGGAGAATGCACATAAAATTTTATCTTTCCACTTCTTTGGATGCAACCCTCTCCCCTTCCATCTGTGAAAGATTTTACTGGCTTCAGAAACTCATTCTGCTGCTCCTAGGTTTACAAGGAAAACAAACTGAAGATGGCAAATAGCATAACAAAATTGTCTGTAGTTAAGTTGGCTATATCTCAAAAACTTTAGCTTGTGCACTCACATCGATGTAAACCTCTAATGACTTATATTTTCACTGCGTTTCCACCTACAAGTTTTATTCATGCGTATATAAAATTTTACAGAGCAGAAAGTTACAGGTAGGCACTCCAGCATCACACAAATAAACCACATTCATTATAAGTTATATCTATGCATAACGTTGAGCTTATATCGCTAGGGAGCTAAGAATCAAAGTGTGAGCTTTTTCCCAAGCAGCAGGGTATGGGCAATATTGAAAGACAGATCTTTCTGACAAGACTTGGGCTGGCATTTCAAAAGGAACTTCAAGAAACAGTAACTCTGACTGTTAATCAAAGTCAAATATGAATTTAGCTTCCAGGGACCCTTAAAAAAATAAAAATAAAAAAAGCCATGACAGACCATTTGGTCTCTTGCTGTTTCTCATAACAACAAACTGAACATTTGAGAAAATTGTGAAGTAAATGTAGTCACACTGCTGCTCTGTGCTTTCTTTCACAGAGAAAAATAAGTGTTAACAAGTATGTATTTATTAATTATCTTCACGAAGC
Organism: Netta rufina; assembly: GCF_964035555.1. NCBI lineage: Eukaryota > Metazoa > Chordata > Aves > Anseriformes > Anatidae > Netta > Netta rufina. Next base: position 8,735,049 of record NC_140145.1, on the reverse strand, counting down.
ATCTGCTCCTTGCTGGAATGTCTCACCAGACTGTGCTGAAGCATTTGGGAAGCTAAACTCACTTGGGCAGGTTTCCAGACAGAATTTTCCAGGCGTATTCCCGAAGGTACTTCTGGAATATGGTGGTCAGGGCTATCATGGGTTCGCCTGTGCTGAGCTGGGAGCACTGCACCATGCACTTCTTGTAGTAAACAAAGAGGTCGGCACAGCTGGGCAGGACGGCTCCTCCTTCATCCACGTTGGGCTTGGGAGGACCTTGAGCCTTGAAGTCAGCCACAAACCTGTCGATCAGCTCGCTGAGATTTCTACAGCAGGGAAACAACAGGAAGATATTTTAGTATGTTGGGGGAGGAAATGGATGGAAGAGAGAGTTATGCCTAAAACCAGATGCCGTCTTGTGACACCAATAAACACGTTTTAGCGGTTTGATGTTCCAGCCCCTTCTCATCCCCACCCTCCCAGCACAAACCTCGTGCAGTAATGAAGACTGGGTGGATGAGTAACGACCCTTTGTACTCAGAGCTTTAGTGGCAGCTTCAATCTGTTCTCCAGTCACATAGAAAAGCTCGCAAGTGTGCCAGGGCTGGGTTCAGCACATTTGATGCACACTCGAGTTTCATTCCTGGCACAGGCAGAAGGAACAGTCAGACTGCCCGTATCAGCAGCCTTGGGGATTGTGGCTTTCAAGGGGATGTGCTCAGAATGGTGTGCCACTGCCACTGCTGGGTCCCATTTGGAAACCACCTGGTTTGGCACAACGTGACACATCCTTTATAGCAGTTTTATTTAGCACGAGCACAAAGTGCACTTCCTACTTAAACTCTTTTTTAAAGCCCAAAAAGCCCCACTATTGTCTCCAGTGATTCATTATAACCTGGTCCTTACTCAAATATTTTGGTCTTTATACAACAATAAACTTCGCTCCGCTGTTTCATCTTGACAAAAAGGCTTTTTTAGCATGGCAGAGGGCCAGAGCATACACAGAACCAAAAGAAACCCTCTGATCTTGGGGAGTTCCGCTGGTCCTATTCCTCCAGGGGCTGCACATCTCTGTCTCTGGAATACATAGACGTTTCAGATGACAAAATACCACTCCACTGACCAACATGAGCTGTGAAGCTCACATATTTTATACTCCTGTTTCCACTACAGTCTTGGTTCTGCTTCTTCCAGCTCTCCCTTTCCCATGGCACAACCAGAACACTTACTGCTGAGTCACCAAAGCTTCTGGCTATGCTGTGCATGATCCAAATTAAAAAAAAAATAGCCTGTCAAAGAGATTTAACTTAAAATATTCTCCCAATATTAGGCAAATTCACAAAGTACCTAGCAGAGCACAAGAGTCCATGCAAAGCGACTGCATTAAGGCCTCCTGGGATGGGTACAGCCTTACAGCACATTCTTGCTTATTTCTGCCATGGAAAGGGGAAAGAAACACCACCAAAAAAAAACTTTTCCCCACTTTCTATCATTTCTTTCTATTCGTATTGTGAAAGTGAAAAAAAAATTCCCATCCCATACCAGCAAACCCCACAACAGTGCACAAGAGGAAGAGGTGATGTAGCTCCTCTCCAATAAACCTACAGACTGCTGCACCACGGATAATCTGCCTGGGCCCAACTGATCTACAGAGCTGTGCTTGTAATGCCTGGGCTTTAAACTGCAAAGCAAAGCTCTTAGGCTTAAACTTAGCTCCTCAAGTAGCCTCTTTCTTGATGCCTGTCACTTTCTGCTTTGAGTACTTTACGCAGCTCTGATTCTACAAACGCAGTTCCTCGGCTTGGTTACAAGAACTGTAAAAACATCAGGCTTCTCAACCGATGTGATAAATCTCTACGCTGGCATGAGCGATCGAACGCTGAGCTGCAGCATCGATTGGATTCGATGGCAGTGGAGCAAAGCCCACCTCCCCCCTGGGCTTTACGGCAGCCAAACGGACGGCTGCTGCCCGAGGGCTCCCACGTGCTACGAGCTGCAGCATTCCTCAGGTTCTCCAGCAAAGCAGACGTGGCTTGCTGCTGTCACAAGTCCCGCTGAATTAAACAGCTGCATTTCTACCTCTGCATCTGTGCTTTGCTCCATCTGTGCAAAGTGGAGCTTTCTTAGCAGTCACCAGACGCTTTTTTTTTTTTTCCATATTCTCAAGGCACAGTTAGGAATGTCGACGGGTTTTGTTTCTTTATGCTTCCTCCACATGTTCTCCTCTGCTCCAAGGTGAAGTGAAACCTGTCTGCGTTGCCCTGGTTCCCCAAGGTCTTGTCAACTGGGGTGCGTGAGGAAACGCAGCTGTCCAAATTAGCTGGGAGAGGGGGGCTGCAACTTCGTGCTCGTTCTGATCCTAACCTGGCCAAACTGCCTCTCAGAGACAGGCCAAGAGGACTGCACTTGTTTTAGCACGAGATGGACACAAGCAAAGCATCAGGATATTGTTTACTAAGGACACTACTATACTATTAACACACACCTCAGTTGACGTCAACAAAACTCTCATTAGTTTCAGTTGGCCCAAACACAAGACGAAGGCTAACGACCTTTTATGAACGTGTTGGTTATACAATGGGAGCCCAAAGAATTTGGCAGAAAAATTTGCAAAAGAGAACAACCATGAAGAAGGCAGGAGAGCTACAGAAAACGAACATTTTCTGCACATAGGCTCTGCAAAAAAGCTCAAAGCAAATTCTCAGAAGCATCACATCTGTGCTACCAAACAGTAGCATATTTACTGGGAGCAAGACCTGTCCTAATCTAACCAAAAGGAAACGTGAAATTAAAATCGCAATTCTATTCTGGTTCTCAAATCCTTTTATTCCTATTATTCCTCTTTTCTTTCACTCAGCCTATTCAGTGATTTTTCTGCATCTCTGGCAATCACAAGAGGAATTAGGCAGCTCCTCAGAAACCAGCACGAGAGAAAAACAGCACTTGGTAAGTCAGTCTGTTCAGTGGTGTGAATGGCACTGAGCTATCTGGCTTGTTTGCAGGATAGTTTCCACTGACTGAGTATTTTGGAAGTCCCTCTGCTCACGCGGCTGCAAACACCCACTGCAAAGCGTCAGTTTGCTGAACAATCTGAAGGACGCAGGCCTTTTAGCACACTTAACCACAGCTCTGCATACTCTCAGCACTGCAGACCCGATTATTGCTCCTGCAGAACTGCTCAGCTCACACACGTACACTTCTGTGGCTCTAACAGACCACAAAGAAGAGCTGAAGACACATATCCCAAAGGGAAAGAGAAATGAAATATGCTTCGCTGTTAAGAAACCTGATATTTACGCTGCAGTTAACAGTGGAGAACAGCATCTTTAAAGTCTTTCTTTCAGGTATCTCCTCTTAAATTGCTGCAGATTTTGGCACTGTCCTTCTTTAAACAGGTATGGAAACAATTTTTCAGGAGAAAAGGACCAGGCTGGTTTCTGCCCCAAACTTAACACAATGGTGAACGGAGCTGCCCCGCTTCTCTCTCTGTTCAAAGCCCAAGCACACAATTATCTAAGCAACTCCTCGTTTTCAGACATCAGTAACAGATTCCTCAAAAGTTCAATCAAAGGGGGAAGAAGAGTGAAAATCAAAGAAAAGCAATTTTTGGCAGACGGGGCAGCGTGGGGAATACTGTGGCAGTTCTTCTTTGAACTCCTTGCAGCCTGTGGCTATAAAGCTAATATAAAACATCTCGGAACTGTAAAAGAAAAGGAAAAAAATGCAACTGAAAGGAGTAGGAGCACAGTGGGGTAGAATTACCAAAACGGGGATTAAAATGGCCCCCAGTGAGATGGGAAGAAGTATTCAAACAAGTTAGTGCTCAGATCACTGAGGTGGGGGGAGGCTAGGGAATCTGCTTCCCTTTCTTTTACTGCAGAGTGAAACCTACCCTTGGCATGACAAACCATTGCACGAGGTTTTATTTATTTACTTACTTTCAGGCATAAAAGATTTCAGGGAAACCTTTTTCAGGATGGATATCTGGGAGTTTGGACAAAATCAGGACACTCTAACTTTGACTTATAATCAAAGCCGATGTGCAAGTCCATGGAAGACAGAAGGGCAGCATAAGATGGCTGAGGGACATAAGGCAGATGCTTGTTTTTCCTTTCTGGCCACTAACCTGGACTAAAAGACTGCAGCCAACATTTTTTCAACCATCTCCTCTCCCAGCTGACAACTGCTGTTGTCAGAGTTGTTTTTTAAAAACCTGGTGTGAATCAAGGTGCACAAACAACATGGGTGAGAGCTGTAAAAACTTCCCAGAGTTCTAAGCTGAAAGCTCGCCTCATCCAAGTTATTTTGCTGTAACTCAAAGAGGAAGATGAAGAAGGGTTCTAGGGATTAAAACACCCGAACAAAGCCTGACAAAGTCCCAATCTGTGACCGATGATAATGTTATCTTACTGCCAGCTCATCTACAGCAGCTTTCATCTGAGGATCTCAAATAACTTGCTTCTATAAAGCAAATCTTGAAACTCCTCTGCCATGAAGCCACTTGTGTATTTTACAGAAAAAGCAAACCTACTATTTGTGGAAGACATGAGACGAGAGAAGGGCTTATGTCTGCAGTGAGAATTGCAGAGGCAACAGAAGCAATTTCAGAAACACTAAGCCTCTTCCGCAGAAAGGCAGCAGGCATCATTCCTACAGGCTTCTGCAATTACAGATGAAACCAACATCCACAACCCTCTGAATGCTCGTTTTTGCCTAAGCAAAGGCCTTACTCATTCTAACTTTCTTCAACCACGACTGCTGCTCGTAATGAAATCAGAAATCAAATTTTCAATAAATTTCATTTTCTGCAGACAGAACCTCCTACAATGCAACAGTAATGCACGGCCAAAAGCAAAACTAAAAGAGCACAGTGGTTACTCACTTGTCCTGGGACTCGATATACACATAAAGGTGAGGCTCAAAGCACTTGGAAACAATGCCATGGAAAGGATTGTCAGGGGCCTTTGGCTTCTTTGGCTGTAAGAAAGCATTGAGTGTTAGTTTCCAACTCGCTCTGTAAGACCTGAAGAAATTGTAATGCAACAGCACGGAGGATCTAAGCTCTCAGAAATGCTACAACACTAAAATTTGTTGTCAAATAATCAAAAGCATATAACCAACAGTATGTACAAGGTCAGCGTGTCCCCATCTTCCCTTGCTTTTACAGAGCTGTCAGTATTCCAGAGAATTATCTTTTCACTTTTAAAATACTATTATCCTTCAAGGGAAGGCTGCTCCATACTAACAGATTTCACCAGAAAAAAATGTTAATGCAGCAGTAACAGGACTTCCCTGGTCACCTCTGAAACGAAATGCAGCAGTTACTTGGAAATAACATTGAAAACCCCTACATTTTAGGACATTAAGGATAACAGCTTGAAGCTATGGACTTCATCTGGATGACTTTTATTTAGATAAACAGAGTGTAATTACTGGAGCTGGAATTATACAGGCAACATTACAAGCCTGCTTTCACTGTAAAACATGTTTCTGGGGATGCAAAGACTTCTATTTTAAAAATCACAGTTAGTGTTAAGCACAGACGCCGTTTGGGAGTCATCCAGTTTACTCTCACTTCAGTTCAGTACTGTACTCTGCAAAGTGGCCAAGCACATCTCACTGAAGCCACTGGGACTATTCATACGCTTAAATATGTGCATGTTTAACTATCAAGCTGGACAGGCTCTTTAAACTTGTCTTTGCCCTACAGCTAGATTTCATTTTATTTTTGAAATAATTTTCCTTGTTGCTGGCTGGCAAGCTGACAACTTTTCACTGCCTGCAGAGAGCTCTGGAATGGAATTCTTGCCTCTCTCCACAAAAAGCCAGGATCAGCTCCTAGCCAATGAAGATACAAATTTTTCCAGTTGATTTTTTTTTTTTTTTAAAGCATAAAAAAGCAAAACAAGAGAGCCTAAAGGACGTTCTCTCCTACATAACAGAGATGATGGCACTAAGTCATCTGCAGAAATTGCTAGGCAAGTATTTCTCGGAAATAATTAAGGCTCAGAGACGCGATGAATACGAACATATGGCTGCAAACTTAAAGTGAGTGAACAGTTTTATGGAGACCAGACCACCTCTATGAGACTGGCTTCATTAACCTTTTCACTAACAGCAGGGCTGGAGAATGTAAGTTTTTTACAGCCTTGGGAGAGCGCCACTGCCCAGCATCCTCTACCCCAGCCGCTTTGCCAGTGCCTGCCCGTTCCTGCCGGATACACACACTCATCAGAGCTGGGAGGAAAACAATAGGTGGTAATTACAGAAGCCTTCCAGTCGCCAAGGCTCCACAATGGCAGCGCCAGCACAAGGTTGCAGATTCATCATGTTTACGATTTACCAAGCTGGAAGAGCTGAATCCTAAGGCATAACTGTTTTTTTTGCGTGCGTGCGCCTCTGCATCATGCTGCTCCCAGCATGTCTGGTGGAGAGAATACTAAATCTTTTAACAGTAGCAGTGAAGCTGTATTTCTGAGTGTGCAATCCTGTCCAAAAGCTGCAGATGTTTAAGCTATTTCCTCCTTGAGTTTGATGGAAATAATAAAAGGTTACTGTTGTCACAGTGAGGAGGTCTGCAGCTGGCCCAGTTTCCTTTCATTACTATCCAAAGTAAACAGATTAAACCTAACTGCTAGGATCACTAAAAGAGGTTCTTTTTAATATGGGTTCCTCCCCCCTCACTCTTAGGCTCCCTCTTAGATTCACAAGTGTCTTGAATTCTCAGAACTAGTGTCTTGAAGGAGCTCTACCGCTCAGCCCTTCATCTTCAACCCTTCCTTTCTCTTCTCCATCTGGTGACAGCAGAAAATGAGACCTTCAGCATGAACTCACTGGCACTAACCAATTCTTGGCATTTTGAAACAGAACTGCTGGGGCCTGTGGTGTCATGCAGGTGCTTCTGGCCAGGGCAAAGCGTTCCACCGTTCACTAAAACCAGCCCTAAACCACCTAAAAAGGCTTTGTGATTTATCTCTTCACTTGCATTCTGGCACTACTGCTTTCTCCCAGGATGTCCCCTCATCTCAATGCTGCACATCAGAGCCAACCTTCCTTCAGCCACTGCAGAGAGCAGAAAGAAAGCTCTTCACAAAAAAAAAATACATCACACATGTCTCCCTGAGCTCCCAACTTCATTCTTCTAGATCACTGATAAAGTCTGGCCAGTACCAGCTCTCCACACTGCATTTTAATGGAAAAAAAAAAAAAAAAAAAAACACAAAACAAAACTTTGCTTTATCATTCTGCTTCAGGACTTGTGTGTGGTGAGGGCAGAGGGCTGCCATCTGGAGGGGATGCACTGCACCCAGCTGTGCTGATGGAAAGCTACCAGCCCACAAATTATTTTGGGGCATGGATCTGAGTAGGTCCTAGGTCCCCAGCCACGTATCAGGCTACCACCTGAACGCACTGAGCATGGGGAGGGTACCTAACCCAAGCAACATATAACTGAACGCTTAGAAAATATCTTTCTGGTGAGTAAAAAATAGAGGGCTTGCAGACTTTGATACCGGTGCCAATTAAAACAAAAGCTCTTACTATTCACTCCTTTATTGTTTGCAGAGGGCTTCTGAAACCCAGTGCTTTTACAAGCGGTTAGGTGTTGCCAGCAACACAGAGGTAATGGATGAAAAACACTACAGATATAAAAATCCCAGCAGTAATATATTTGGAGTGAAAACCTAGAACTGACACTTGAAAGTTCAATGAGCTGTCTGATGACTCCAGACTTAGTCTGCTTGGCTGACAAGGCAAAATACGAATTGCAACTCCTTGTAGTGGGAGCTCCTCCTGGGATCTGAAAACCCAACAGTGCTAGTTCATCTTGCTTTGACAGAAGTCCTCTAGTTACATTTGAGCTGTTGCTGCATGGGCTAGAACTGAATCCTGCTTGGTCTCATGTGACTGGATTGTCTCTGCACCATTAACTGAAATAAAGATTGCTTTGGTTTCAGTGAAGCGAACCACAGCAAACCAGAGTCATACTGGGAGCTTGTATGCTGCACAGAGAAACAAAACTGTGCTAAATTAATTGCTGCGAAAACAAACCCTTCAAACCAATGTCACAGGAAAAGATTAGGTGCCACCAGAGGTTTTGACACAGAGACTGACTCACTAAGAACAGGAGAGCTTCAGAAACTTACTTTTTCTGCATCGCTTTTTTCAATTACAATCTCATCTGTCTCTGTCCCAGCTTCATCCTCGAGAAATGGGTTGGTAGAGGGAGGAGGCACTTCTGGCTTTTTCTGTGTAAAGGTTAAAAAAAGGAAACTCCTTAGAGAACAGTCTGGTTTGACCCACAGTCCACACAGCTGCATTCATGTTTTGCTTTACTAAGCCCTTCAAAGCGCTGTACAGCAGTTTGTCTTCTCCAAGCACAGCAGTGACTGCAGACTTCAGTGTTTCACCTGTAAAGCCTACTCCTCTTGCACCTACGCTCACTGAACTCTGCCTCAGTTATCCCTGGAAAGGGCATTTGAAATGTGGAATTTCCATTCTCTCAAACCCCATGCTGTAAAACATGTGGTCTCCACCAGGAAGACCCATCAGGGCTCCCTGCTGCTTCAGCAGCTCTCAGGTGCAGAGCCCAGAAGGGTACAGAAGGCTCAAGCAGAGCTCAGAGCAGTTCCTCCAGTGGCATATTTCTTTGTATTTTCTTAGAGAGCCGTGTGTCATCAGGAAGCTTAGACGAGATGGCTCCTGCGCTCTGACCATCTCCCTCTCTCTCCCAGAAAGGGATTTCTGCTCAGGTTTTATTTAACTTGCAGATAAAAGCATCTGAATTTACAATTCTAGCTGATGCCTTTCTCCTATGCAAAGAGAGGCACACACGTGTCAGGACGCTGAGCTCTTGCTCAGGAGGCACTGCTGTGACTGGCTCCTAAATCCTTTGAAAACACAACACGTAACTGCAGGACTGGTGACACAACCTCTGACAGGAGGCTCCAAAACTCCGCTGCTGCTGCACTAAATCCTACGTTATTGCTCCCATGACACTGCTCGTCCCCACTGTGTACTCACTAGATAGCCGTTTAAAATTATGGGCTTCATTTTGTGTTTAAAACAGGTCAGATGACAACATCTTGAGTGTCATAGCCTCTAGGTACATCACATAGACAGAAGGGGAAACTTTTCTTTTTTTCAAGCTGCACTCTCCCCTTCTGTCTATTTCATTTGTAACAGATTCTGTACCTACCTTTTTCCACAGGGATAAGAACCCAGTGAAGTCAATTTAATTAAAGCTGCAAACTTCGTATGAAATTTGTCAGAAAAACAAAGCCAATATTCTTCAGAGATCTAAATTCAGCCAGGAAGAAATCCTTACAGGACTTCCCTTTTTAATTAGCAGCACCTGCTGAACCACCGCAAATTACAAACAGGCCCAGCAGGCTTGCCTCATAAACTGAATTATCACATCCAAGTAGGCTTTGAGACACCAGCTGGCCAGAGCAGCGAACCTCAAACCAGTGGCTCCTGAGCCACATGTGGGCTCTGCTCCCAGGGCACTTGGCTGGTAGAGCACTTAGATGAGATTTCAGGCATGAAAAGCAGAGAGATGACCCCAGAGATATTCTCCGAGGTGTTTCTCTTGGCTCTGCCTTTACAGCCTACCAGACAAGACACAGAAAAGTGGAAACTATCGACGCCCCTGCAAGAAAAATTAACCCAATGTGAGATTGGAAGTTGTTACCATGGGGTAAACGTGTGGTACCTAGAAATGAACTGAGGAGACGACTTTCAGTTATAATGTGTCCTCAATATGCAGAGAACAAATATTATAATGCAGTCACCATGCCGTAATTACTCTGTGGTTCTCCATACCAACGTGGCTTCAGCTGCAAACAGCAGCGTCCAGGAGAACCAAAGAAGTACACAATCAGCGTGGTTTCCTTCTTGGGAGCCCTATACCATCCCCTCTACCATAACTCCAAGATCAGGAATCACTTTCTCAACTACAACCCACTGAATACAGTCACAATAACATTCCACCTGCCAGTGGATGCTGAAGGTGAGACCTTTTGCAGCTTCCCATTACCATAGCTATGTGTGAGATGGGCTTTTCCCCCCCCAGGAAGCTGTAGAAAGGGTTGCTCCTGCTTACCACTGTCCCATCACCTAGAGTGCAACCTGAGAAACGTTTAGCCAGAAGTCCTTCAAAGTTGGTTGTCCTCTGAATTGCAAACAAAAGCAATTTGACCTCAATCTCCTTTGCTCTTGTGCGCATTATCTTTGAGAGCTCAGTCCTGAAAGAGAGAATGAGAAAAGGGGGAAAATAAATGTGGTTTTCTATAAAGAAAAAGATCCAAACCTAAGAATGAAATTCGTTCTGTTACCTAAGGATGCTTTCACCACAAAACAAGCTATTTCCTAAGATGCTCTCTTTAACAACAAAACTGCTTTACAGGATACACTTCAAACATAAGCACATTTGTTAAGAGCTTTGGGTAACAGGACCCTGCCTCCAAACACCCAGAACACACTGCAGGCAGGAAACTCAGCAGTGTCAAATCTTGGGAGGTGCAGTGACTCAAGTAAGGACCCAGAACTCCTGCTGGAACTCTCCTCTGGTCCCCTGTCTCTGGCTTTCAACGAACATAATGCAGAGCAGTCGCATCATAGTCTGCTCCCACCTTTTTTCCCCACTTTTTTCTCATATTACTGATTTTTATGTATGTACACTGAAAATCCACTTCCATACTGTCTTGCTCTCTCAATAGCACATACAATGTTAGGGTTATTTCTCAAGTTGTTCACTCTCTACTGGCTTTTAATCACATGCAATTTGTATACATACACACGGAGATTGCCTTTAAAGCCCTATGACTATGTGATCCACCTGGCAAAAGACATGCCAAATCTTTTCTTCCAAGGTAGGTGATGCTTCTGGGAAGCACCACAAGCCCCCGCTGCCCCACGCTCACCTTGTGACGTGACAGAACTCCACAGCGATGCGCTCTGTCATGCACCACTCCTGGGGAAACATGCGCCCGTATTTCTCCTCATAGTCCACCAGCTGACGTTTTATCCAAGCATAGCGCCTGTCAATCTTATCCAGCCAGGCGACCTGAGATGGAGAACAGGATCTTTAACAGCAGCAGCTGTTAATACTCAGCCTGACTGCTTAACTGTACCGTTGTAGTTTCACAGAGGAGCTTGGGCTACTGATCACATTTAACTTGCTCACTTTTCATAATCCTGAAGAACGACTGCTAGCACTTGAAAAGTGCCTAAACACACGCTAGAGTGAAAATCCTATCTTGTGAGGATAGAGCAAATTCTGTTGAACTTCTTTTTATTAAGGGTTTGGGGTCTGCAACTATCAGAATATGTTTTTCAACGCTTTACAGGGCAGAAAATATTTATTTGTTACAAGGCTGATCTATGAACTTAAGCTCTAGGAGAGGAGGAAATCATCCTGGCATAAGACAAGATTGCCTCCCAACTCATCAACCAGTCCATATCACACCAACAAGTCAATGCTTCCAAGCCCTCGGGTCAAAGTCACTTTACCACAGGAAGCTGTGGAAACGTGAACTTTGCATTTTGCTCTGCAGGACCATTTACAAAATTCAAATGTAGCTCACAATGCTTCCCTTACATCTTGGTTCTCTTGGAAAAGGACCAGATACTCCGAGAGGTGTTGTTTAATAAATTTCTTGATGATTTCCTGTTTGATTCTGGGATCCAGGACATTTGCGACTAGACACGCATCACGCAGAACGTTGCTGGGTCCACCAGGCCTCTAACAAAATAAACAGGAACAAATGATTTAAGGTTAAATAGCTGAATGGGTGATTGCGAATTGTACTGTATCCAAGTTATCTCAATTTTATCCTTTCCCATTATTCTCCTCTTTTTGACGCTACTCTATTATTACTGAGGCACCTTTCTACTGTTGGATGAAATTGAGCTCCCTCCATTTCACTGGCCAAAAAGTTCTTTCATGGTTCAACAGCCAGGAATCCACCTACTACAGAAGTGCAGCAACCTCCTTTACAGAAAAGAACCATGGTTCTAGCACTTGAGAAGATTCTTTCGTTGCCCTAGATATTCTGAAGAACAGCTGAAGAGAAGCGGCTGATGTGGAACAAAAAACTCTGCAAAACTGAGGGCCAAATGAATGGGAAAAAAGCAGTCTAGTGATGATCAGCAAGCAACACTTAAGGGAGCATCTGTTGACTTGTACTGATCCATATGATGATGGTAGTGGAAAATACAGAAAATTTAGTAGCATTAAAACTGCTCTTTTGAAGCTGATTTATGTGCACATAGATCTGCCCTTCATCAAGCATCTGCTCCAAATAGTTTCCTCATTTCTGTACTTTGCTAGTTTCATGAAGAAACCAATAGAGCTGGTGCTTCTTCAGTGCTTCTTCTTCTTTGGAAGACAAAACCAGTGTTTTCTTTAGAATAAATTCAAATTCACACCTACCCCCATGTTGTTTGCAAACATTTGGATGCATAATTTGGGGGAAGCACATTTGGTGCCATAGCCCTAGCCCAGATTTGTATCTGTGCTGAGTAAACAAGAGACAAACTTGGTGGCAGCAGCATGTCAACATGCTTGTCAGACAGCTTGTGCTTGGCTTTCCCTGGATACAACACAGACTTTTTGTGCCCAACAAATAACCGCAAACACAGGTGAAGAACACCTGGATTACGTGCCAAGGGTGCAGGGCCCCACTTTGGTCTATAGGGCCACACAGTGCTTGGTGTAATCCTTGACTGGCTCGCAGAGCTCACTGCAATAGCTGTGTTTTAACAACAGGCTGACTTGGAAAGTCACCGTGATGGAGTTCTCACCGATAGGTGCTTTTTCTGTCTGTGCAAATGATCAGTGTAACAGCACTTCTCAGCTAGACTCAAGATGCAGCGTTGACAGAGGAAGGGTGTTATTTCTCTCACACATTCGCTGGAGAGAAACAGTGAGAAATGTGTTCAGCACCCTGCAGCCTGGGAGACTCATTTGCTTTCTAAATTAGCTCCTGAAACAGAGAGATCAAGCCTAGATGTAAAATGAGATAAAAGCCGATGACAATGATGTTGGCTAGTTTTCAGCAACACTTTTCAATGGGAAGAAGAGAGGAAGTAAGAGCTTTACCTTTGTACCTTGAGAAGGAAAGGCTTCCTCAAAGTCAGCCAGGATCTGCTGTCCTAATTCATTTTGCGCTGCCTTCACCCTGATGAGGAGAGAAGAAACAACTTTTGTTCCACTTTCTGCAAATTTTCCTACAAAGTGGACTGAAAGGCTAACACCTACACAGGGTTCTCTTAAGGGACAAAATAAAAAGTATGCTAAAGAAAAAACATCCACACTAAGGCCTGTATGTCAGAACTGGGAAAGTATTTCCTCCACGAATGACACTTGGAAGACAGCTCCATCTGCACAGCATCAGCCCCTGAGCTCTCCTGGAATGAGTCCTCGATGCTCTCGCGCTGCTGCAATTTAGTATTCCAATAATGGCCACTTAATCAGCTGAGAAATCAGCACAGCTCCTTTAATGCCAAGGTGATCAATTTATAGCAGGTCTTTATACTTGTTTCTGTTGATCAGTTTTCAAAAAGTACGCTTTTAACACAAGAGCTTCACAATGTCTCAATCTTCAGAACGAACCTTTCACAGCTCCAGGTGCACTGACCTATTTTTAAATGCATCCATGTGCATGCTGTTGGCTGTGGTTTTACCCTATAAATCTTCTGTCTTAAGCAGCATAAGAGCAAAGGTATGAGACGGGTGAAAAAGTCCGAACAGATCACGATCTTGCTCTTTATTTAGCTGAGAGAATAAGGCTTCCAATTTCCAGAAATAAAAGTCACTATGGCTTAATTGATACTTCTAGGGAAATGGAAATGCCTACATGCACTAGAAAGAGCCAAAACAAATAGTTAGGCACTTACATCCCTCTGCAGCCCTCACATTCTTCCATCACTTTTTATTATACTGGAAACACTTTAAGGACTGAATTGATTACTCAAAGCAGTGGATTTTTCCACTGAGATTGATATGTTAGAAAGAAGGGCTACGTTTACTTTTGAGAAAGCATTTCAGACTGTGGGAAGAATTTGGGTAGTTTTTTGTTTACGACTCCTCAACTTCATCAAGGAATAATCTGTTTCTTTAATCTTCCCGGTTTAGGTCCATTAGCAGCGGAAATGCTCCGCTCCAAGCTGACCTGACAATGCTGGAGAATGGTCTGGATTCTTTAACGGTGCCAAACGACAAAAATTATAGTCCTTTAAAAGTCATGGCTGAAATATAACTTTGTATCTGTGATTTAACTACAAGTATGACCTGCCTTATCCAGGATTTATCTGGGGGGATTTTGCTTTAAAAGCTTCCTGCCTGCAATGTCAAACTTGATTCTCACTCGAGCTTTCAGCTTTGCAGGATGTTTAGAAATCTTTCACCCTTCCAGGTATAGATCCACAGTTAACACCTTCGTAACTGTAAAACAAAGGGGATTCACTCATGTGCTGAAATAGATGGAGCAGAGTATTTAAGTGAGGAGGAGGAAGTCAGCCCAGCAACCACAGCTCCAGACATACAGTAAGCATACTAACCATGGGTTGAAAATTTTCATCTTTTCAGTGATCTACAAACAAAAAGCCTTTAGTTTTAGGAGTCACATGAATGAGCGAGCTTGCATAAGCAACTGGACCCATGAGCTGCGGCACTTCTTGCCTTGCATACAGCAGGGACCTTCCCATTAGACAGCAGCTGCAGCACAAGTACAGTGGGAGCACTGGAAAGAACAGCAGCCAGATTCCTCAAGCCTCAACAAATTTAAGAGAGGCACTGTCAAGCAGTTAAAAGCCCTGTCCACAGGCTTTGTTGTTTTAGGCTTTGATTCAGGAAAGTACTTAAGGGTATCCTTAATGGGGATTCTCATATCCTTAAACTAAGAAACTTGCATGAATGCCTTGCTGAGCTGGGCTGTTGAAGTAGTATTTTTTTTAAACCTCAGCTGCTTAAAAATCTCTTGAAAGCAAACAAGAAAAATGAGTTTTATTATTATTATTTTTTAATGTTTTGAGAGATAAGGATGGGGCAGAGAAATCAAACCGGCCAAAGGTTTAGGCATGTGTGAGCAACAACAGGGTGCCTCAGCATCCTCCCAGTAATTATCACTCTTTATGTAAGCACACAATCCCACACGATTACTTTTTTTCCCACCAGCACATGCAGAGAAACAAAAACATTTACGCCGTGTTTTTCCAGGAAGATTGCTTTAGGTGGAGAACACAGGACAGCACTTGCTTCAGCCGCTGGAGCTTCCTGCTCCCCAAGGCTCCAAGCCTTTCTGTAGCTGGGGACAACCTTCCTGCAGTGGGAATGGAAACTGCTGGGGTGAAAGCCTCAACCCCAGGGTGAGCTTCACTCGTGTTCATCGCTGAAGGACCGTCTGTGCGTGTGATTAACAGAGCATGTGTTCAAATACTTACAAAAAGTGAATTACCCACTGAGGCTCAGCAAGCTCAGGCTCTCGCAGCTGGTAACAGATTTAGGATGTCTTCCCAGGCTGGTTTTGTACAGATCTCTTTCCCCAACTGGATCCCTCCCGGCAGCCTGCTGGGGTGCCCAGCAGCCATCCTGGCTCGCCACAGTGGGGAATTGCTTTTTCCTGGGGTTGCTCACGTGTGCCAAAACGTTTGGTTATATGAGCAGAGATTTTTGTTTTTCTGACTTTTGTTTTATTACTAGTGGCTTCTTGTACTGTTTCCCCACCATAAAAACAAAAAAAAAATCCTCACACTTATGCTTCAAACGACAAAAATTACTAGAAACCGCAATCCCTTTAGCCAAAGCTACCAGAAATCTTAAACTATGCCTGGCAGCTCACTGAGATACAAAGAGGCTGAGCTAGCCTGTTCTGCTGGGGCAAACTTATAATCTGTTTTTTTCCCCCCAAATACTTTCCAAGCTTTTTTCCACTATCTGCAAGGCTTTTTTCATGGGTGGGTTTGTGACCACTAATTGTAAGCTCCCCCTACAGACAGAGAACAAAAGAATATTGAGAGAAAATATTGCTATTTACTACAACAAATAACCTCCAGTGCACCGCAGCAGAAGTAGTTTCAGGAACACAAATAGGAGGATGTTCACATCTAGATGCAAATCATGTCATTTTTACGTCGTTTATGTCATTTTACTCAACAGGATCTCTCCAAAAACCCAACTGAGAGTTAAGTCAGGTTTCCAATAAATACTTACTGTGGGATTTTGTTTGCTTATTTTCAAGGGGATGGAACAGGTAGAAAGCAGCCTGTAAAACCTAAGCAGGAACTTAGATTGAACCCCACATGACAAAGATCACACCTAACAACATTAAGCATCTAACATGGTCTCCCATTCATATTTGGCTTCACTCCATTCATGCCAAAGAAGAGAGGCTCTTTATTAAATAAAGCAGGGGAATCCACTCGTCTAGCAGTGTATATAATAGATTTACTGTATGTAATACTTGGGTTACTGTCACAGTCGGCGCCAAAATCCACTGAAGAATTTCTTGCTTTCACAAACATCCAAGAGGCTTCAGTTGTGCTATTAAACCAAATCCATGAGATACCAAACCTCAGTAATTTCAGCCTAAAAATAGCACTGAGGAAAGCCAGGCAAACTTCCTTTGATGTTTCACAAGTCGTGGAAGAATTTCCAAGCAGGGAGAGAGAAGTCAACTCCAAACTGGGCCCCAGTAGGTACATGGGCAGTCCAACTGCAGAGCAGATATTACCGTGCTGGAGACCTCCCTGTAGTAATTTGCTGCCTGGATGTCAAAGCAGTAAAGAGACCCCAGCAACACCCTGGGTGCAGCTCTCCTCTCACCCCACAAGCAGCCACTTCTACTGCTACCAGATGGTGCGCCTCTTGCGGCGTAAACACTGGGAGGAAATCCCTGCAGAGACACTGCTAAAAATAGGAGGCACAGCCTTTCTTGAGCTTTTCATATCCTTATCTTGAAAGGAGAAGAAAACAAAGGAAATTCTCCTCCATGTCCCTGCCACTCTCTCTGGTGTGACTTGATACCACTGTGCCTTTTAGCATCATGATGAATTGTTCTCTTTAATTACCAACAACTACAAAAGTAATAAATAATCATCCCCTAAAAAGCAAAAGCCAGCCAGAGTTCTGCACCAAGGCTTAAGTTCTACATGGCTTTAAAATGGCCAGTGACAGCAGGTTTCTGTCATTACCAATCTGGAAGAAAACGAAGCAAGTTATCTTTCTGAGCATGAGGCTGGAATAGACAACAACCTAAATTCAGAAGAGCATTGACATATGTTTCTCTCTCTTTGATGTTCGTGTTCATTTCAGCACATGCTTACGGTCAAATGCTTTGTTAAAACAAGGCTCCATCTTTTCTCTCTCAAGATTTAGGGTGGATCTTTGTTTTGTTCAGCTTCATTGATTCCATCTGGGTTTTCTGGAAGATGTATCCATACCATAAAGAAGGTCCAACAGATTTACAGGGAATTATTACAAACATATCACTCAAACACTTTTTCCATCACTAAACAGCACAGGCAGCCAGCTGCCATCTTAGCAAAGGGAGTCACCACAAAATTAATTAGTCACCAAAACCCTAATTAATTAGAAGACTCCATGAACTAACTCTATAATGAGCAAAGTAATCTCAGGCATCAAGAGGATGGTGGTGACAGATGTGTAATTTTCAAACTGAAAAGAAATGCTATCAGATACAGTTGTATCATTAAGAAGGTTCATCCCAAATGTTAATAGGCTGTTTGCACCTCTGAGCTGTGCTCAGCACTACTACAAGCTGCTAAGTAAACATCATCTGTGTGGTGCAAGGGAAAATAAGCCTGCTGTAAAGCAGGTTTGGGCCAGGAACAGCAAAGTAGCCTAGAACAGGGAGGACCTTGTTCTCTTGACACCCAGCTGTGAAGTCACAAGTGAAGACAGTAGGAAAGCTGGTGGCTTAGTCACCACTGAGCCTTCGCATGCCACTGCGGAGAATGGTGGGCACTTGCTGCTGGAATTGCACTAAAACTCACCAAATTTAAATGCATAATTCCGCGTTAGAAAACCAGGAGTGTGCAAACTCAGCACAAATGATTACAGAAGTCAGGCGTGGTGTGTGTGATTTTGGGAGGACTCACTACATGCCCCAGATCTCAGTAGACCTGGGCAACAATGGCAGGTTTTGGCAGCAGAAACTCAAGGTATGAGAAAGCACCACTTCAGGATTTACAACAAACACCTGTATGTGGAGAACACATCGAACAATTTGCTCTTCCATTCATTACTCCAGGTAACTAAGTTAAAAGCCAGCCAATCAGAAGCCCAAACCATTCGCGAATTGCATCCATATTAATTAGTGTTATTTAACAGAACAGGCAGCTCCAGATTTGAGCCAACTGTGTCCAATTTTAACCTTTTTGTTTTGGCTGGAAAGAATTTCAAAGGGCCATGTCCAGCCTTTACATTCCTGAGGAACCGATTCTCTCATGCATTTTCTAACTTTCCTTCCCAGCAGGCATGCAAGTACTCAGTGTGTGATGACTTTACCTTTCAGACAGCTGCCGAATCTGAGGAATCCCCATGTATTTGTTGAAGTGCTCTAACACATTCACAACGCCTTGGAGGAGGTTGGCAACTTCCCCATACTGTCTCCTCCTGGTCATAGCCCTGTAAAGGAAATTAAAGCTTTTAACAAAGCAAGTCTTAGGAAAATCTTGGGTGGCAATTCCAGAGGTTACCTCATCCACACCGGGTCATGCCAATCTCCACTGACATTTATTTTTCTAAAGTACACAACTCTTCATTAACATTCCAATGCTGCATTAAAATTTCACTTAACTGATGCTAAAATAAACCAATGCAGCACACATCTAACAAAACTCCAGAAAACATAAATGTCAAAAGCAACACTTGGCAAAGAACATGTAAACTACTGAATGCATCCGCTTCCCAGTATGGGTCCGGAGGCAGTCAATGTTATTTTACTATAATGACCAGAGTTAAGCCATTCGTCATCACACACAAAGCGTGAGTTAAAGCTTCACAGGGAGGAGAATCATTATGCCGAAAAGCCCTTAGCCTTGGCTTTTTTGTTAATAACTTTCACAGGGAACTTGCAGAAAAAAAAAAAACAACTTTATTTTTATTTCATCCTCTAGGATCATTCCAATGGAGACAGCAGCCTAAGTAAAATTTAATTCTGAACACTTCGCAATCCAGCGTTCGTGCAGAATTTGCTGCAGTCCAAGAACAGGCTGTGCTTGGGTCTCACA
This sequence comes from Netta rufina, assembly GCF_964035555.1. NCBI lineage: Eukaryota > Metazoa > Chordata > Aves > Anseriformes > Anatidae > Netta > Netta rufina. Next base: position 8,715,816 of record NC_140145.1, on the reverse strand, counting down.
GCTTCACAGATGCAACATGTAAAAACTGAACTCCCTTAGCCTGTGTGTTTCTCAAGCACATTAAAAAAAGAAAACCACAAAGAATTATTAGAACCATCTAACCCCACTTCATACACAGTACAAGCTGTAAGGCTGCTTTGAACTTGTTCTCAGAATTAGAGGACCTTCCAGAGAGAGAGAGATCCCATTCCAGTTTAGGAAGAGACTGCTAAGAATCCCCCCAAACCCCTCAAGAGCACATCCCTGATGATGATACCTAACTGGACAGACTGCCTTACACTTTCATGAAGCCAGACTCTCATTCCCAACCTATTAAGTAAACTTCCCTCCAGAAAAATAAGCAGCTGTTACAGACCTACTCGGAGCACTGCACCGAAATTAAGAACTCAGCAGTGGTGTCAAAGTGCCACTAAAATTCATGTGCTTACTCCAGTGAGTCCACTCCTCCTGCCAGCATGTGCAGGTGATTGAGGGTGGTGATGGAGGTGGTCAGATGACGCTTGGCATGATCTAGCTGCTTGATATCCCGCGTGATATCTTTAACCTAGTGAACAAAAAAACAGGAGTCTGGTTAAATATCAAGCCGCAGCAACAAAGTTTTAAGGAGATGAGAAGGGCTCTCCCCATTTTAGCTCCGCAGCCACATTAATGCAAGGCCAAGGATACAGGTGCAACACATGCTTAACAGCAAATTACCAGCCAACAGCAGCAAAGACAAAAAAATAAAAATAAAAATCAGTGCCTCCCTCCCCTTCAAAGGCTAAGACGAAGCTGCCACTCACCATTTGTTCTGATTTTTCAGCCTTGTCTTTAATATCCTTAATTTTACCAAAGAGTTGCTGGATGGCTTTCTGAGCTTCTTCCAGTGCCTGAAAAAGAATCAAGGTCAGAGCGGAAAGAAAACCTGCAAGCAGTTTTCACCTCTAAGAAACATTCAGTTCCTTGGTCTTGGTCAGTGGAGGGGAGCAGTTTTGTTGGAAAGAAAATAGCAGCAGCACAACAAAAGCCAGTGTACAACAATGCACAGAGTGGGATTTTAGCCCAGGTGGACCAGTGCTTCAGCATTCATGTTACAATAATGTGCTGGCAAAATCTGATCAAGACGTTCTATGAAAGCACCTCTGTGACATGACCTGGAGCACCATTAGGTTTAAGGTTCCTGCAATGAATTTCTGTTCACTAAGCGTAGAAAAATATGTAGCTACTCCTGATTAATATGCATTTAGAGTACGGAAACGAAACCTCCACACAAAACCCTGATGTTCCATCAATCCTAAATCAAAAATACGCATCACATACAGAACACTGAGTGCTCGCCTAAAAACCTCGCTGAATTAGCAGGATATTATCCTGTTGGAAAACGCCCTGCTCGTTTGGCAGATTGCTGTGGGGCGGGCAGTTCAGCCTGCCTCCCACAGGCACGAGGAGCGGAGGCACCCGTCCTACGCACAGAGGTTCAGCAGGACCTACAGGGGTCCAGCGGGGGAAATAGACTTGGCCCGCATTTTTGTGCTGTTTTTACTGCAGGATGCTTTGGGGATCTGGTCGTCTTTAAACAGCCATGGCGCATCTGACCTCACACGAGCAGCGTGAGCCACACGTGGATGCAGTGAGCGAAGCCACATGTCCAAAATCACATGCCCAAACTCTGACTTCTGAAGTATCTCAACACGTTTCGCCTTCCCGGCCTGATAACATTTCCAGCTCCAGCCCCGCTTTGTTTCCCCGCTGTTAAGTAGGCTTCTAGCCCTCTTTTTATATCCAGCCCCATGACCAGGGTTACGGGGCTAGCTACAAGCTCCTTCAGCAAATAAATTTAACACATCTTCATTCTGAAATGTAGGAGCAAGCTATCTGCCAGGAGGTTTTGCTGGAACGTAGCTGCGTTATAATAAAAAGTATAAAAGTTGGAAACGTTCTGTAATTCGTTTTCCAGAGGGGAAAAGTCTCTTCTGAAATATCTTTGGAATCACGTGAAAGTTAACACTTCACCCATTAGTGTCACACGGCATGTTTGGGAAGTGAACACACAAACGTGCTACAGGGACACCTCTATTAGAGGTGACCACCACCACCTACCTTCTCATTTGGCTCCAGCCTAGACACCTTTCAGAATCAAGTTTTCTGTCCTGTTTAAAGACACATGGATTAAACCCAAACCAAAGACCTGAAGAACGCCCCTTGCCTCTAACTACAGGCTCTACACAAGTCCCAGGGCACGGCTGCAGCACATCGCCCACATGGGTCATGGAGCATGCAGCAACCACCCCGCGTATCCTGAGATGTGGATAGGTTTGGAAAATAAATAAGTCAGTCTGCGATTCTTCACAGGTGCCAATTGCTCGGTTTCCCTTTGATTCCACACCGACAATAAATGCTGATTTCTCTTATCCCAGGGAATTCAGCAGAGCTGCTGAATTTTCCAGCAGGAGAGGTGAGGATTTAACCAGCCCAAAAAAAGATTCCCTGAGAAGAGACATTATCCAATTATCCTCCTTCATAGCCAAAGCCAAGGCAACCTCACAAAAACCATTCGATCTTTAGATCACCTCGAGCCAAGGTGCAGCAATAGGTCCAAGTCAGGGTCTCAAGCAATCCGAACAGGGGGAGCCAAGGCAAGGAGCCCGGGGAGGCCCTGCATGCAATGCAGCATGACAGAGCAATGCTGGCACCCTGCAGGACCACTCCAGGTTCCCAGCTACCCATATACTTCTTAAACACACCTCGGATACCACTCCCCTCCCACAGGGTTCTTTTTTTCCAGATACAGGCTCAGACAACACCACAGCTCTCCTTGCTGATGCACGGCTGCCAGCTGAACTCCAAGACCTTCAGCCATCCTCTGCAATCCGTCCACAGCTTGCTCTCCAAGAAAAGCAGTGCTCGAGCTGCTACCTTAAGCATCAGTACTTGGTTTGAAGTCATTTGCTCTCGATAGCCTTCAGCAACTTCAGAGTCAACAAGACCATGAGTGAGGATTTCCATCTCAGGTCTTCAGAAGGGTTTTACAATAAAACCCCTATCCACAAAGGAAAAACTATCTTATCTGTTTTCTTCATGAGACAGAACATCATCTAGCTGGATGAAAGGGACCTTTTCCAAAGTTACTGCCCATAATTTATCCTCAGAGAATGTCCCAATCCAATGAAGATTTAAAGCTGTTCACATAGCAACAGCGAACAAAAGAGGAACCACACAATCTATTTTTCTAACATACTATTAATAATGCTGTGACAAAAAAACAGCAGAGGCTTTTTAGAGAAGACTGGTTTCTGCCTGAAGCCCACGTTCCTGCTGCAGGCCCGGCCTGTGCTCTGGGGGCAGAGGGCCTGCTGCCTTCCTCAAGGCTGCCCCTGGAGCAGAGAGCAAATTCCAGTGGGATTTTGTTCTTGTACACCAAAAACGGCCAAAACGAGGTGAAATGGTGTCATCACCTGGTCCTGATACTTGCTGCTTTTACCTCCTTACGGTCTCTGGAAAAACAGGAGAGGCAACACGTGCTGTGCCCCAGCCTGGGGAGTTAAAGAAGCGAGGCCTCCTGCTGCTGTGCCAAACGGCCTGGCTGTAACCTGGGGAGAGACACGAACGGCGGCTGTCCAAGTCCCGTGTTGCATCTCTCAGAGAAGGGCAAACATTCCTACAGCTGTTAAAAAACCAACACAGAACTCAACAGCAAAATTAACAGACCTGAGTAAATCAGACTTGCTCATGGACACTGCCTTCATTCCTTAAAACCTACTTCCAAACAGTTGCTTTGCCACTAAACCAAATCTTCCACCAGTTCAAGGGCTCCTCTCCTCAAGAGAGATGCATATTCCTTATTTGAGCTAGAAGAAGCTAATTCATTCATGTATTTGCTTTTTTAAAACATAATTTACATGAGAGATGAAGATATTTTTCCTCAAACATAAGTGAGATTTGCTCAAAGTAGCACCGTGTCAAAACCTATTTCTTTTCAGTCAGAGGGGCGCTACCAAAGGGATCCAAGGGAAAGCTCAGAACAAATCCAAAGAGTTATTTGTTGCACAAAGTCTACAATTAAACTACTTAATGGTTCTTTTTATGGAAACCAATGAAAACTTTTTGGCTGTAGCATTCCAACTGCAGCATCCGAAAGTAAAATATTGCACATAAAGGAAGGAAATAAGTAAAAGCAATAATGGGGAAAAAATAATTTCGCCATCCTGGTCACTGTGAAGACAGGGGAAAGAAAAGCGCAAAATCGCCTCACGTTTGATGAATGGTGTTCATTATTAAGAAATATGAAACTGACATCTGAGGCAGGAAAGCAGGCCTAATTGTTCAAGGAATAATAAATAGATTTATTGCTGTGCATAATGATTACTCTTTCGGCTGTAAAACGGGAGATGGGAAACTACAGACACGTAAAAAGAGCACACTTCAGATTTGGGAAAACGCATTTCCCTTCACTAAATTCTCACACTGCTCCCATTAAGACAGCAAATCGTGAATTGTAAAAGCCTTTTCTTACTGCTTTTGCTGTTGTTTTATTAATAGAGGATTTATTGTGGACAGACATTCTAAAACCAGAAGCGTGTCAAGAAGAAAGGAATTGCTCTTCCTCTGACACAGCTGGCGTACACGATGAACACCACCCACCAACCCCACTGTTGTGGCCTGACACGGGGGTCACCTTGCAGTATCATTTACTGGTTTCCTCACCATACACGCAAATTTACGGCACTTCCAACTGCCCTGCAAGAACTACGTTACTGTATTTCCTTCCCTAAAAGTGCAGTTCATTTCAAGGGCTGAGGACCACTAATAAATAAGTGACTGGATACGTGATCTGTTATCGTTAGATGAAACAAGGATGTTGAAACTAAGCTCACGATGCCCTGGACGAACACCATATGACTCTAATCAGCAAGTGAGCCTGCAAGCTACAATGAACCCCTCGGCATTATTTGTTAAAACTTCATGCAACCTCTGTGGTCCCTGGATGCCAGGCACCAGCTGAGAGCCCAGCCCTGGCAGGACTCTGCTCGATCGCCTTTTGCTGAGCTGTTTGTCCCCAGGGCTGCTCTGACACCGGTGAATTTAGGAAGAGGGCAGGACCAGCAATGGAGCAAGACAGAGTGTGTGATGCAAGGCGACAGGCCTGGCTGCGCATCGCTTGCCCCTTCCTTCTCTGGCACGGGAGAACGCAGAACGCTGAGAAGATGCACACAGGACTTGGAAAACCCAACTCTGTAGCACACATTACCCCCAGGTAAGCTGGACATACCTCGAGCTACACAGGTCTCCATCATCTGCTCCAAAGCAGGAGGGAAAAGCCCAGCACATGAATCAGCTGCAGCTCTTTAACCCTCTTCACCTTGAGATGCAAGAGGAAAGGAGTCCATTGAACACCAGTAGGAAACGACAGGGAGCAGTTAAAGCATGAATCACAAAGAAAAAGCCAGCCTAAAAAATATCTTTCCTTGGCATCATCCCAAGCAACTTCTAAGGTCAGTCTGCACATCATCACTTGTGGCACCTTTTTATCTTGATCTTCCAACCAGCAAAAGGAGGAAATAAAACAAGCCAAGTGAGAAGCGGGATGAGACCAAGCCTAACGGAGCAATCCTGGCACGAATTTAGAATTCAGCATTTTGAAGCAAAGCGTCCTTTGAAAGTTACTGTTCCCATGGCTTACAGTATGAGGTTCACACCACCAAAAACAGCATTAGCAACAGTGTTCGAGCCTAAAACCAAAAGTCAGTGAATTACAGCCTCTGCAAATCCCCAGAGCTGCTGCAAATGGGCACAGCATCCTCCTTCCCTCCCCACCCCAGGCACAGCTCCTGCCCTCTGCTACAGAGCTGCGCATCCCTCCAGCCGAGCAGTGGTGTCTCCTTGGTCGGTGTGCTGATTTCTGGATGTTCTTCCCATCAGAAATCTCGTGCAAGTACAGAAATACTGAAATGCCAGGAAATACGCAAACAGAGGAATTAAGAGTGCAGTACTACAAAGCGTTCTTTAATTGGGGAAAGAGCAAATTTTCAGAGGCAGTTTGCTTGCTTAGGAAGCTCTGAGATTTGGGATGATCTGAACCAACATCACTCTGCCTCCAGCAAGGGTTAAAATACCTTGATAGTTTCCATATGCTCCCTGGTGTTGTTCTAGAAACGTGCTAGTTTTATTTCCTTCTAGCCAATATATATTTCAATTGGATGTCGTTACTCCCATCAGAAAGCTGCCCTCTGCTAAGTATTTTATGGATGCTTGACACATCTGCCAAATTCACAGCATCCAAATGTATTTTTAATGCTACAAATTGGGCTGTGGTCAGGATGCTGAGAATTTAACGCTCCTGGATCGGTCCCCACTCTTGAATACAGTGTGTTAATGCTTCTTTCATTTGCTGCCACACTTACAGCCCAGATCAATGAAAATCTGGACCATGACTAAAAATAAGTTCCCATCCCCGGTTCTCAAAGGAGCCTCAGCTGCAGATTTCAAAGAAACCCTTGCATACTGTGACCAGCCTAACAACAATTTCTGCCACTAAAATCTCACACAAATGAGTCCCTCCAGACTGAGAAAGGGTAGAAGTACACTTTTATTCTCAGTCTGATTTCATTTTAGAGAAAGCTCTTAAGTTTTACAGCAATGGATAAACTGCTGCAGCTAAAGCCAAGAGGGCTCGCCCATTAGAGCACTGTGACAACACACCACAGATACCCAGATAATTCCCCTGAGCACACAAACCTGTGAGACTCATCACCCTTCGTTTTGATTTTAGCAAATTTCCACCCTAGGAGTTCATCAAACGCGATGTAACCACCACAATTGCCTCTAAAAAATGTAGTTTTCTGTCATCAGCTCTAGTCCTAACCTCTATGGCTGCACAGGAGGCTTTAAATCAACAAAGCAGATTATGTCCAATACTGCACCGAGCTTAAAATCGCTCCTCTTGTCCCTTCACTTAACCCTCCAAATCATACTCAGGAATCAAAACCCGTGCTCTGAGTAGCTGCACAAACACAGGCAGCAGATGAGAAGCAGGAGGCGATGTTCAGGTAGTGCTGGTTGAAACCTTGCAGCCCAGCTCCTGAAACTCACTGCTGCGTTAAGCCAGCGCCCTTCTCAGCTGTCAGTTTTATGGCACTGTCCAGCCCTGCACGATAAAAAAAAGGTGGTGGTGTGCTGTAACTGACAGCAGTTTTATTGGTCTTGCTCAGGTGAGTGATTTTACCTGTCACAGCAGCACAAGTTTTACATCCTGCAGCCAAGTTCGGCAGCCCGTCGAGTCGGTGCTTCTCAGACTTTGCAAGGTGAATTCAGGTTTAGCCTTAGGAGGCCAGATCTAGGTGGGGGAATGGACAAGCACATCACAAACCCTACAAACGGGGATTTCGGAATGGAAATGCTGACAGCTCACGTGCCACAGGCATGGAAGCAACTTAACTAGAATAAATAATACCACTCACCAAAAATGGGAGATGATAAAAGGGGGAGGAAGAAAATCCCACAGTAACACAAAATCTCCTGTGTGTTATCAGGATTTCTATTTCCAGGCTGGGCTTCTTGCTTTGCTGGCACCCAAAACCAGGCAACACGGGCTGTGGATCATCCCAGGCTCCCTTTGCAACCTGCTTTTAACACCGTCAGATGAAAAAAACCATCTCTCACCAGCACAAAACGTGCCCTGCTCCCCAGCCTCGGGCGGCAGGACGACACGGTGCGTTCCTTACCTCTTGACCCAGAGGCACAAAGCAAGGTCACAGCTGGACCCGCCTCGAACCGAGCTCTGCAGCAGATGACAGAAGTTCTGCCTGACCTCTTCGGGCAGTTGCAGATGCCAGTTTTAATGGCCAGTAGCCAAAGGAATAATAAACAGCGCTATTTCTTCCTGGCGTGCCATTCACCTGAAACCCTTTTCAATAAATACGTTCTGGGCTAGAAAGAGCTCGCCGTGTCTCCTAGATGGGAAGGACATTGTCCAGCTGTCATAATTCACTAGGGAAGTGACTCTAAATGAATCTCACATTTGATTTATTTTGGCAGCTCAATTTCTGTTTATTATTCTCTGGTTACAAAAGAATATTGGGACTTCAGTCACTGGGCTGAAGCCTTACAGAATCCGTGGCAGGACTTTTTTTTTTTTTAAATCTATAAAATTACACAGCCTCAGACACGGTATTTAACCCTCATCCATTCATCACCTTAAAACAGTGAAATCTAACATTTGCTTGTTTGTATTTCAGAATACTGAACCGTTCAATAAAAAACAAACACAGTACAGCTCAGCCCTGGGGGGAGAGAAGGAATAGGCCAGAGTTGGTGCCTACAACATCAGGGGTGGTGACACAGAAAAGCCCCCAAGTATTTTTCAGACATAGACTTAATTAGTTATTGAGCTCTCAAGGTGATTTTGTCTGCTCTCAATGCTCACACAAACGATCCCAGCAGAGCCCAGGCCCCTCATCGAGGCACAGCAGCACCGGCCACAAGCCAAACCTGCAGCCAAGGAAGCAGCGTGCACTTGGACGCCTGGAAGAGAGCACTTTATTTAAATAAACGCAGAAATGAAACCAAAGTACCTACGGCAGCAGACCAGAAAGCACTGGCTACCTCAGCTTCGAGCCGAACACCACCTGTAGCCCAAAGAGCCACCTCCACACAAACAGGTGGAGGTCGGAAGGGAAGCTGCAGCGAGGGCGCTGTTTGATCAGCGTGTTTATGCAGACACTGCACAAAATCAGCTCTGCCTGCCAGGCTGCTGCTGCCTGTAAGGCAGCACTCGGAGCAGGGAAGGACAAGCTCTGACTCCAGAGACACCACCCGCCGGCTGCCCTGCAGCTGAGGACGTGCCAGCTAAACGGGCACCCGGCAGCCAGGCTGACACCACCAGCAGGGGAGGGCCACGCTCCCTGCTGCTCTTCTCTGCCACTTGCAGCATCTGCACATCACTTTTTTCTGCTCACCGTCCATCTTCGTTTCTTTTCCTCCCATCTTCATCTCTTCTCCTCCCTGTATCGGCTCTGCAACACGTTTCCCGATCACTATGAAAAACAACGACCCCATTTCACTTAATTCCAGCCACGACCTTGTAAAACCCAATAACCTGTGGGCATTTTTCCCTGCCAGACGCATCCTTCCCCTCCTTCCACAGCCTTAACGACCGCCAGACGCTGCAGCACGCGGGCAGGGAAGGCTGCCTGGGACTCACCGCAGCTGCAGAGCTGAGCCGTGTTTATTTTTACATGCGATGAGAAAGGACAGCAATGGTTACCCAGCCCGGGCTGGCTAATTAAGCTGTCTACTGCTGCGCCGGGTTCAGGCTGGGCAACAAGAATATATTTGCGTTCTTTAACCACAGCAGCTGCCACCCCTTTTTTGCACGGCTGTAGTGAGGAAAAAAACACCACGTTACTGTTCTCATGGAGCAAAGCAAAGAAGCAGGAGCCAAAGAAAGCAATCCCAGTTATCACCTCCTATCTTCAGCCATGAGAAACACGCATGGCTCTTCCCAGCCCAAAGCACATCCCTTTCCTCTTCCAGTTAGCGCTTAACTCTGGTCTAGCACTGACTGAGGCAGGACCCTGCCGCACCAGGACACACTGAGTGCTGGGAGGCATTTGGATGTGGCCCTCATTAATATATTTTAACTTTTGGTTAGCCCTGCAGAGGTCAGGCAGTTGGACTACATCTTCAAAGGCTCCATCCAACTGAATTATTCTGTTCTGGAAGCAAAGCTTTTGTTCAGAGCAGCCCGTACCCACTGAAATTCAGTTATTTACTTTGTGCGCGCACAGGGCAGGAAGGGAAAGATGGGCCACAGACAAAGAGGTTTTGTTTGTTTTAAGGAGTCAAACTATGAAGCCACAAAACCACCGGGGATCTTGGAAAGCCCCTTGAGGTCTCAGTTCCTCTCAAAGCAGGCTTCACACAAAGCTGCCTCACCTTTATTGACACAGGCCCCTGCACCCTGCTTGCACAGGCACTGTTAAGGGTTAAACCGGGCTGAAAACGCAGAGGCTGCCTCGTACAAGGACAAGAGCAGGATAGGTGAAGCAGCTTCAGCCAAACAAGCAGTAAAGGCATGTCAGCTGCTGTCAAAAAAATTACAGCCAGCCCATGTAGAAGGTTCAGCAATAAACACAACTAAAGAGAGTGACAAATAGAAACGCACTGAGCGCGTTACACATCCAGTGGAAAAATCTATGGGAACTTTTTATACGACACCCTGGGGCAAAGAGGAAATTATACCACAACTGGACTGGAGCTCCTAGCAAGGTCAGCCCAGCCTCCAGTCCAGCAACAGATCTGAGAAAAACCTTACAAGAAAAAAAAGAAAAAGGATCGGACAGTGCTGGCTCCCCAGAAAGTGCAGGCACAGCTCGAGCCACGTATCGTTACGCCAGAACTACGGCGGCTCCTGCATTCCCAGCCTCTCCCAAGGCAGCAGAAATAGCCCAAGTCTGGGACTCCCAAGAAAAATTTTGTTACGCCCTGCAGAGGAATGTTCCACCCACGGCTGTTGTTTCCTCCCATAAAAGGCTCATTAGGGAGATAATTTCTGAAGTTCACGGCATTGTCTGCAGGCTCTACTGAAATATCGCACCAGGAAGGGGAAGCCAAATGAGCCAGACTATTTTAAGGCTCTTGCATTTGGAGGAAATTCTAGGGCAAAATTTCAAAAAGGCAGATGCTTTGAACTGGGAAACATCACGCTCGGTGGAGAGGAGAGAGCATTCTTGCCTTTAGAGCCACTTCAGTAACTCTTTGGGGGCCACATCTCTTTGATTACTTTATTTCTAGATTTAGAACCTGCTTTTTCAGAGACCTAAGTACGACTCGCTACGAACGTGTGTGTGAGATCAAGACTACTTAGGCAACTGCTTAAAAGTTAATGACTGATGACAAAAAAACCTACTCCTGCATCCTTCACACACCTATGGTTCCCCTCGAAGGCCTGCTCACTCATCTCAGCACGCAGCTGGAGCACAGACGTCGTCCCCAGCGTTGCAACCACCGCGCTACCAGCCAGAAGTCTCAATCACAGGCAGCATCACTGGCTGGATCTGCAATTAACACGCTGAACTCGCTAACCCTGAGGTCTCCTTTTCTTCAAGGAGCACGCAGAGCACATTTCCATAGCCACATACAAATTATTCACCACGGTGCCTGACGGGGATTTCAACTGCTCCAGCTGGGAGAACAGCTCGCAGCGCTATTCAGGCACCTCAGCAGCACTGCCTGCACTTACCAGCAGAACCCTGCCCTGTCTCAAAAACGAGGCTGGGCTCCCCCCTCCTGGACAGCCACGAAGGTGCAGCTCTCAGCAGGGCTGAGTAAAGGACTGCTCCTCAGCACGAGGGGAAGGCTGTTTGCCAGCAGCTTTGAAAAATGACCCTGTACCCAAAGAGAAACCAAGTTGTTACAGGCTACGCAGCCTCGGTTTATCTTCTAGGAACCTGCTGGGTATCAACGGTTTCCAAACATGCTATAAAAATAAAGATAAGTCAGTAACAGCTCCCTGGCCTCTGTGATTTGGGCGGCACTTGAAGCAACAGCCTACACGAGCTTCCCAATCCCCCGTTTGGCAGCTAAAGCTGCCAGGAGATGGAAGAGCCAAGGCTGAGCTCCCTGAATCAGCTTCTCCACCCACGGCGCGTGCTCTGCGAGGACAGCAGGGACAGCAACTGCTGGTGTGCACAGCTCCGGCTGCACCCACAACGGGGGGACACAGCTACTGTGGAAAACAGAGACAAGGGACTCAGCAGGGAACCCTCTCCTGGCTTGCTTTGGCTCGCACAGGAACTTTTCTGTTGTTCTACCACTGGAGCTGAGGTTTGTTTCCTTGGGAAGGAAGTCAGGGATTGAGAGGATGTTTATAAAAAGCGTGCTACTTACTCTCCAGACAAAAGCAGCTCCTTTAGCTCTGATATCATGAGGTCAGGCAACCCTGGCAGATCCTGGTTAGTCTGCACCACATGGGGTTAGGAGAGAACACGACTGAAGAGGTATTTGCAAAACACCTTCCAGATCCAAGCTTACAGGAAATGTACAGTAAATGTACCCTAAAATGCCACTGAAATCCAAGCAGCTGTAACAGAGCCCACAGGTGCTTTTATTCACAGCACACACTTTCAAGGAAAGGAAGGATTGCACCGTCCTTGGGTTTTGGTGTGCCCATGGATAGAAATATGTCAAAAGCCAGGGATGGGTTTTTCAAAAGCTAGGTTGTTGCAAGTAGTGCATCCTATGGGCCAAGGGCATCTCACGGCAACAAGCCACTATAAATGGGAAGATTTATTCAGCTTCTTGCTGGGGCTGCCTCTAAGCTTTATTTCCAGCCTATTGCAAAAGCTGGTTGCCACCCGCTTCTTTATTAATTGAGGGTGTGGTAAATATCATAAAATGCAATAATGATCTGCACCCTGGGCCTCCTGAGGAGACACTCACAGGATGGTGACACCGTCCATCTACATGTACGCTGCAACCCAATTTCACAGGAAATATCAGAATTATGAAGATTACCATTTCCTACAAATTGAGCGAGATCTGTGGAAGAGAACACCTAATGTTACTGTAAGACCTTGCAAACTACAAACTACCACCAGAAAAGATAAAAAGGAGGAAAAAAAAAAAAAAAAAAAGCTTCAGACAGCTCTGACCTCCTTCCTAGCAGAGCACTGATTTGTCTTAAGGGCACCTTGCTTTCAGCTGCATTGAGACTTCTTCTTACCGTGTACTGTAAAACAAAACCCTTGCTCTGAGTGGGAGAAGACAGGCCTCTTGCTCTATAAAAATTTAACATCCTGCTCAACAGACACACCACAAACACATTCACATTTGAAGTTTTCTTTAAAAAAAAAAAAAAAAAGAACTTGGACAGAAATTTAATTGGTTCTTTTACAACCAGGCTAAATGAAGGGCTGCACGAATGATTTGCCTCTCGAGACTTCAGAGCAGGACACTGTCCAATCTGCCTCAACACGCTTTGGGGACTTCAAAGGGATTAAAGAGTAAAAAGCAGAGATATAAGGCAAAGCTCTAAACAACACTCACTGCACCTCCATAGCACAGGGAGGCTTTGTTACCCTGCAAGCACCGCTGACTGTGGCACTGCCTCTTTTGTCTCTCCCCCCACCCCGTGCATCCTTTGGACCTGTGAGTCCTGAGGCACTCTGGGCAAGTTGTGCCCAGAGCTCTACTTGATTTTATTTTTGTAAAGCCTTCTCTGAACGTGTAGCCTTTTGAGCCCATTTGAGGTGACAACTGTAGCAGTTTCCCTGCTGCCACCAACCATCCCCACACTCCTCCACGTACTGCACTCATTTCCACTCCCCTCCTCGATCTCTGCAGTTGCTGCCCACTTGATTTCTTGCCTCATCCCCGCAGTGACTGCGGGCAGCACCACTCCAAGGTGGGCTACATCCCAGGAGTGTCCCCAGGTTAACAGCACTACTTGGGAAGCCACACAAACACCGAACTGGTTCTGCTAGGAGAGGTAAGCAGCTCACATCTGCCTGAGAACAATACAAAGGTGCAGGTAAGGTAAATAATTCACTCGATGCCAGACTCTGTGGCAGAGGTAGGATTAGAAATGAAAAGTTTTTCACCTCAAGCCCCGATCTCTGGGTGTTCTCTGATGAAGTAACCTCTCTAAAGCCCTTGGAGCACAAGGCTGCACACACAGCCTGTTGGAAGCCAGCCAGTGATGTATGTTTTCATCTCGGTCTTTTTCTGTTCTCCACGCAGAGTTCTTTTCACCACTTCCTGCAGGGGCTTCGCGTCCAGTTTGCCCAGAACTTATTCTTTCAACACAACAGACTTAATAAAGGGGGAAAAAGTGAGAGTGGGGGCAGTGCTCCCACAAGAAAAGAGCAGATATGCGCCAACTGCTACTGCAGCAAGAAGTGGAATTGCTGGAAAAGCCTTGCTAGGGAGGGAACGATTATCCCAACGCAGCAACCCCTTCCTCAACCTGATATTAAAGAGATGAATCAATAGACACAGGAGGTACAGCTGCACCAAATGATACCTCACTGCCAGATAACACGGGGACCAAGCTCAGTGTTCACAAACACCGCAGCCATGGCCGTGCTGTTCAATACTGCACTCTGAGCAAACACATCTGTCAAGAAAGAGACAAATGGAAAACCTGGTGGCCAAATAATACATACAGGATGAACTGGCAGGCAGTCATCAAGCTTAGTCACTAGCTACTCGGGGTACTTCAGCAAACAGCCTAGTTAGGAGGCTAAATAGCCTCTTATTGATTCTTACTCAATGGCAAATGTGTTTGTACCTGTTTAATCCTGTTAGTTTATAATTAGCTTTAGAGAGGCATGACTGCAAGCCTCCTGGTTTTGCTTTTGATTTTTATAATTGATTTCTCATTCACTTCCCTTTGCAGGGTGATCAGAAGGCAGGACAGAACAGCTGTTCAGAAAGCAGCTCGGGAAGTCATTAGTGTAAAAGAGAGCAGAAACACCTCCCTAACAATGGGAGCAGGTTTCTACCTGCCAGAGCCAAGCCTCAATTTAGAATCACAAGATGAGAACCTCTGGCTTTGCTTGAGATGAGATACACATACCTGCCTGCCATCCTGTCCCACGTTCGTCTGTCCCCTCACTACAGTTCGAATGTTGTCATCCAACCTCCTGCAGAAAAGGATTTATAATGTCAAATCCATTCTCTATATGCCTGAGCAAAATAACTTCTGGGAACCTTGAGAGCTACAAAATTGATTTAAAATCCAAGAGCTGGTGCTGAACCAATGCTGAACTCATACTTCTTTCTCCCTCTCTCTGTGGGGCAATATCTTACACAATATAAAGCTCCTGTTGCAAAAACAAAAAATTTACATAATCTAATTGGGGCTCCTTGTATTTCTCTTCCCTTAAGCAATATCACACGTTTTCCCTTGTCGGTTTTCATTTCCACTTTTCATATATTAAAGTGCTGTCTCAATCTTTTCAGGCTGCCAGTGCCAGACTGTGCAGAAACATAAGTTTCCTCCTGCAGAGTTTTTATTTTACATTTACAGTACAAATAACGACAAAAACATAAAATGCTAGTTTTTACAATTGCTACTTTGACCTCATAAAAATTCTCAGCAAGCAAATATTCTGGGTAGTTTGTTCTCTCAGCCTTCAAACTGTACTAAAGTTTGGTATTCATTGATTTCTAGTTCATTGCAACCCATCATAAAATAACCTGAAAGGCAGATATTACACAATAGGGGCAGGATTTAAAAAAACCCTCTAATTAGCGATACATTTTTGACTCTTTCCAACTCTATTAGGCTTCAGGTTGATCCTGTCCTGTCTTTTAAGCAAATCAAAAGCTCTAATTAGCCACAGCACAGGCTGTACTTCTGAAGCCTTGGTAACAACCAGACTACCGCCCATCTGAGATGCGATGAAACGGAGAAACACTTACCTTATTTTCAGTCTGATTTTGTTCACAACTTCATCGATGTTTGCCAAAGACTACAACATGAAAAACACAAAGGAAAGTTAACAGGTTTTCCCTTTTATACTTTGCTATGCACCAGCTGTGGCAATTAGCACTTTCTTGTGCATCTTACTTTACAAGAAGCAGAGTGTGACTTTGTTTTACAGGTGGAGAAACAGACACAGGGCAACTCAGCAACTTTTCAGGTCACATAACAGCAGCAAAAGAGAGGGCACAGCCCTGCACGTCCCCCTCAGCCCCAGGCACGCAGGGTGTCCCCTGCAATTTTCAGCACTGCCAGGAGCCTGCAGTCAGCAGGAACGGCCCTGAAATGCCGTGGTGACAGTGACCTCCAGCGGGCAGTGCAGAGCTCTCACCTTCCCTGGCCAGGACCCTCCCGCAGAGCTCAGGCACCCAGCACATGGCTGGAGGAGGCCTGGCTGCTGCTGGAGCTGTAGCAGGGGCTTTGAGGGGGAAAAATAGGTTTCCACCAGCAAAAAGGAGAAAGGACAAGCCAGCACCCACCAGCAAACTGAAGAGAGAAACCTGAAGGCCAAAAAGCCAACCCTGCAGAGGGGCTTAAACACGGTAGAACCTGCAATGGAGCTGCCTCCCAACCCAGTCTTCAGCTGCAGAAACACCTTTTCACAATAGCGTACTCCAAAACTGCCCCGGGGCTGATTTGGGGAAGACCAAGTATGGATAATGATCCCACAGCAACCTCCTTCTCTACATCTCAAAAGAAACAATGGGTTATAAACAGGGATGACTCCTCAGTGATATTTCACACTCAACACCTGTCTTATGCGGTTACAACCCTTGAGGATTCACTAATGATTAACACACAGCAGTTATGAGGTGTGCTGCTACACAAACCTCTGTGTCTAAAGCTAATTTACGTCCACAGATCAAAGAACTCTGACTCCAGCCAGCACTTTGGGTACAAAGAAGCTGCGTAACGAGCGGACCTCATTAGATGAGGATTTAGGAAGTGATTGTTCTCACAGCATTACTACCAATGCTATTGTGTGGAAGAAAAGGCTTCACAGGCTTAAACACGCCTTCAGTCGTTTACTACCAGGTTACTCCTTGCACAGAGGATTTACTGTGAGCACTACTTACTTGCTCAGTGGGAAAGAGAGTGTTGATGTACTCCACAGCGTTGAAATCTGCTCTGTCCAGGGGATCTTGGCTGGGGAACACCTGAGGAGAGGGAGGGAAAAATACAATGAACAACACATCAACTTTAATTTCTGTAACTTTACACAGTATCTGCTACTTTTTAATCACTTCAGCACCCACTTCAGGTTGTGTTCAACGGCAACATTCTAACAAGCCTGCACAAAGTCCTCAGGAATATCTCTAGAGATCTCTGACCTACCAAAATTCCAGGGGCTATCAGCCTGGATAAACACAGATACCACACGTGCGTGCTTCCACATACAGCACGAGCACAACCAGCCCTGTGCAAGGGATTCCCAAGATGCACAGGCCATTAATTACGCATCCCAAACCATTCTGAGCTTTGCAGTTGTGTGGAAGTGATGACCCCTGCTGAGGCCTTGCCCTTATCTTCACTTGGGCTTTGCGAGGCCCCGTGGTGAGAGGCAGAGGATTTGTTTTTCATAGTCACGTAATATGAAACATGATGAATTAAGAAGTGGTTGTACAAATTCTCTGGAGATTGGGGTTTGCCACTCACACATAAAAGAAAGGGAAAGAAATAGAATCAGCTGGATGATTCTTCCTACCCCAGGAAAAGGAAGAGAGCGGCAGTGGTGCAGACAGATCTGCCTTCAGAAGTAGCTCAAATGATGCAAGTACAGCTGGCAGCCTTTGTGCTTTTGTCCCCACAGACTAAAACACACTACATTCCCTTCTCTGGTACCATGCTTATTCCATATTCACACAGCCACCAGCTCTGCTCTCTGTGGTCAAAACCACGCCAAGCAAGCACAGCAGCTGCCCCCATCACTGCAGCACCACCTCCACACATCACCCTGCACACAAAGCCCTCGCAAAGCCCTGTTTTAACCAGGCACACGCACTATCCACCTTTCTCAGAGTAACAGCAGTGGTTGTGTCAGACTTTAAACAAGAGAAACTCCGCCTAGGAACAGGCCTCGTCAGCAGCTTTCACCTAGAGGCCTTCACAGGCACCTGCCCAGCTCCACCACCAGCTGCTGGAGCCAGAAGAGCTACGTGCATGGCATGAGGTGAGTAAGTGCCCTGCCAGGAGCCGTCACACACACACTGCTGCCAAGAAGAGGGCAGCACCACCGTGCCACCTGCCCCACAGCAGCATCACAGACGCTTCTTGCCCTGCCACAAGCCCACGCAGCCCGGGAAGCCCCTTCTGGGGGCACGGCACAGCCCAGGGAACCGCCGGGGGGCCTGAGGGGGCCTGGGGGAGGCCTAAGGGAGGGCCTGAGGGCCTAGGGGGCTCCCAGAAACCCGGGAGGGGCGCCAGGAGCCGCCTCTAAAACGCGCCGGGCGCTGCTCCAGGGCGCCCCCCGGCCCCCTCAGCCCGGTGCCGTCCCCACCTGCTCGATCGCGGCCTGCACGGCGGGCGCCAGCTCCAGCGCCGCCTCCAGCCCGGCCGCCAGCTCGGGCTCGTCCTCCTCCATAGCGACCAGCCGCTTCCGGGCCGCGCGGCATGCCGGGAACCAGGAGGACCGAGTCGAGAGGGGGGGCGTGGCTTAACATAGAGGGCGTGGCTTAACCTAGAGGGCGGGGCTTAACTGAGAGATCGGGACTTAACGGAGGGGGCGTGGCCTAGAGGGGCGGGGCTTGTGTGGGCGGGGCTCCGCGGCGGGCCCCGGCGGTGGCGGGAGGTGGTGGCGGGAGGTGGCGGCGGCGGCGGCGGCGCGGGCCCCATGTGGCGCACGCTCGGCCTCGCCTCCGCCTTCTTCCCGGGGCTCTTCGCCCTCTGCACCCGGGCGCTGCGCTGGGCGGCCCCGGCATGGAGCAGCCGAGACCGCGTCCTGCTCAGCGGCAGGTAGAGAGGGGGCCGGGAGGGGGGTGGTGGTGGCGATGGTGGCGGGGGGTGCCCCGGGTCGGTGTCTGAGCCGCCCCCCCCCCCCCCGCCGCCGTTTTTGCAGGGTGGTGTCCACGGTCCAAGCTACGATGGCGACGGTGTCGGGGCTCACGGTGGTGCTTAGCTGCGGGGATGTGGTGCGAGACAGGTAACGGGAGAGGGGGTGCCGGGGGTGGGGGGGTGCCGGGGGTGGGGGGGTCCCCGTTATTGCGGGTCCGCAGCCAGCCGGGGGTGGCTGGAGAGGGGCAGCCCCGCAGGTCCTGGAGAAGAAATCCCGGGAGTGCGGCTGGTGGTGCTCGGGGAGCAGCCCTGGATCGTCCGGGGCTCACGGCAGCCGCCCCGTGAGGAGCCCTGAGCAGAGCCACTCGGGGTAAGAGGCTGGAAGGCAGAGCTGAGAGCGGCACGGAAAGAGGAGGCGCGGAGAACGCAGCCGTGGCGGGGCGGTGGGTGAGCATCGTGCCAGATTTGGGCTCTTCAGGGTGTGAATCAGCGCTAAGGGTGGTGGTGAGAGCACCCGCACAGAGCCCGGCTGCCCGCTGCGTGAGCATCCTCGTGCCCGCAGAGCATCGAGGGTCGTTCAGGGCGGTGAGCAGCCTCGGGTCACCGCAGTGCCTCGGGCACACGGGTACAAAAATCTCCTCTCGCTGCAGCAGGATCCCAGGGAGCTGGACCTCAACCCTCCAAAACCCGCCCTGTGGTCAGGGGAACAATCCCAGCCCCGTGGCTCTGCGGCCAGAGACCCAGATTTCCCTTGTATCTGGGGTAACTGCAGCACAGCGCTCAGCGGGGAAGGGCTGGGAGAACGACAGCAAGACAGAGAGCCAGGAAGCAGCACAAGGGCTGCAATAAAAGCTGCCAATTTATTTACACAGGCAGACGAGCATTGTACTGCTGGCACCCTAATTGCCCTCCAAAGCCCTGGGCGAGTTGTACCAACAAGGGCCCGTCCGCCCCCCTCCCCGGGATAGCCACGCGTTTTGGATTTCTTCCTGGCCGCAGTAGGAACGCACACAAGGGAATTTTTCTTGAGGCAGCAGGAGAGCAAGAGCCGGTTTATTCGGGCCCCGAGCTATGTTTCTGGGAGCAGCAGTGCTTTCCCTGCCCCTGCAGCTCCGCTCGGTGCTTTTCGAGGAGCCCGGTCCCCGCGCCGAGCAGGGGTTACTGCAGCCGGGTTGTGCAACCGGGATTCCGACATACTTTGGGAACAGGCATCTGCGTGCAATTATTTCCCAACAGACAAACGTCTCTCAGGGATTTATTGCCTATATTAAACATCTCGCGCTTCACTCTCCCAACTCCGGGCCAGGCACCTCCAGTTAACTCTGAGGTCTCCGGCTGCGTTCAGACACTGACCCAGGCTGGGCAGCCGACAGGAGGGGCATGCAGAAGGGATCCAGGCTCGGTGTTTTATTCCCACCAGGCGTTGGCTCCGGCTGTCCCGGGGGGCACTGTGTGCTGCGGGGCTGGCAGACGAGCCCGTGATGTGGGGAGGTGCCGTGCAGCTGCCCTGTGCAGCTCTCCAGCCCTGGCTCACACCTGCCTGCCGTGCTATCGCCCTGTGTTTGTGCTCAGCCCTGCGGCGCCTGGCACGGCGAGCCACCAACGGGGCAGTGCCGAGGAAGCGTCCTTGGGGAAGGGGGTTCTGGGCCCCCAAATACTGCGGGGAACGGTCACGGTTCTGCAGAGCAGACCCTAGGGGTGCTGGGAGCCCCTGGGTTCCTCGGGAGCTGGGGCTCTCTGTCACTCGTGGCTGTGGCTTTCCTGCCTGCTGCAGGGCTGATTGCACGGCCCTAGCAGAAACCTCAAGGCACTGCCTGGATAAACACCTTGCTTTTAGAGCACTGCTGCCTTCAGGAATCACCCGTCACTCCCCCTTCGCTCCAAGTAGCACGGGTGCAGGAACACAACCGCCTTACACACTGGCAGATGGGCCCCGGGGTGCTGTCAGGCCGTGCTCTGCCTTGACGCCCCCTCGCTGCAGTGGCAGGCGTGGGTCTCCCCCCACACACCACACCTCCGTGTGCTGCTCCCTCCCCAGGCACTGGCTGGCCGTGGAGTACATCTGGGTCCTCGTCCCCTACATGACCTACGACATCTACGTCATGTACCTCTGCCACTGGCACAAGAGCCAGGAGAAGGGGGTGGCGGAGAAGAAGCACTCGCTGGCCAGCGTGCGCAGCTTCCTGCTGCAGGAGCGGCTCATGGTGACCCACCACCTCTTCATCCTCATCGTGCTCACCCCCGTGGCCCAGGTAAGGGCCGGGCACGGCTGCCGTGCACGCAGTCCCGTGGGGGTGTCCCTGGGTGTCACCGCGGATGGTTGCATCACCGCGGGTCCTTCCCTTGCCCAACGAGCCTCGTTCCCTGTGTCACCATCTGCAACTCCTTCCCTCCTGTCCCCAGATGTCCCTGCCCTGGAGCACGGCCGGGTGTCACCGCGTCCTGCCCCTTGCTCCCAGACAGGGCAGCGTCCTCCTCACGCCCTGAAAGCTCCCCACGGAGGAGGGTCCCCACCTGCCCCAGAAGGGACCTGCTCACTTGCTCGGTGCTTTTCTCCCAGCTCAGACCGACCTGCAGAGGGTCTCCGCTCACAGTTACTTGGCTGGCATCACACGCAGCACAGCCAAGGCTGTGTCTGGCAAAGCGTCGCTGCCTGGCTGGAGCCCTGAGCCCGGGGAGATGCTCGGTGTTAAATCCAACCCACCTCTCCTGAAACCAGCCGGGCCTTGAGCGCAGCCCCTCACCACTGTCTTTATTCGCAGCACTTCAGGGGAGAGCTGGGGGATTTCTTCGTGGGCTGCATCTTCACGGCAGAGCTGAGCACTCCTTTTGTATCGCTGGGCAAAATCCTCATGCAGGTACGTGAGGGGGGGGACGGGGCTGATCGCTGCCGTTCTGCTCAGCCTCAGGGCCGGGCTCAGCGGGTGGATGGGCTCCTGCTGCCCACTGCTCGGCCCCTGTTCCCCTCCGCAGCACTGGGGTGCAGGGGGCTGCATTTGGAGCTCTCCCTGCTCCCCTACACCCAGCTCCTGGCCTGTAGGGCCGTGGGGCAGAACCAGCTCCGGCCGCTGCTGCATCTCCATGCTCCGAGCACGGCCGTCACCTGCGCTCGCCTTCTTCCTTCCCCAGCTCAAGATGCAGCACACGCTCCTGCACAAGGTGAACGGGATCCTCATCCTGGTGACTTTCTTCCTCTGCCGCATTCTCCTCTTCCCCTTCATGTACGCGGCCTACGCCAGGCAGGCGGGGATCCCCCTCTACCTGGTGCCTTTCCGCATCCCCCTGCACTGCAACATCGCCAACGCCTCCCTCCTCGCCCCGCAGCTCTACTGGTTCGGCCTCATCTGCCGCAAGGCCGCCCGCCTCTACGGCCGCTCGCCCGCCGACAAGAGCAGCTGACGGCCGGCAGAGGCAGCCGAGCGCGGGGGCTGCAGAAGGGTTGTGCCCCCCCCGGCTCTTCTGCCTCCACGACGAGCGCTGCAGGGCCTGGAGCGGGGGCAGAGCAGCGGAAGCATCCGTACCGCGAGGCTGCTCGGGTGTGAGGCAGCTTTACCGTCTCTGCCGCCGTGCCAGGCAGCGCCGGCCGCAGCTGGGGGGACTTTCTGGGGGAAATTTCCTCCCACGTTGTTCCTGCGCCTGGCGTCCTCCAGCCCAAAGTTACAAATCCTCCCGATTTTGGGACTGATTCCAGCACAGAGCGAGGCGCGGCGCGAAGGGCCCTGCGGAGCAGCAGCGTAGGCGATGCTGGAGCACGCCCAGCCCCACGCAGCGGCGCAGGGGCTGTGGGGAGCCGTGTGCTGTCCCTGCCACTGCTCAGAGCCACTCCTCCAGCTCCGGTTTACAGCCTCCAGCAGGGAGCAGAGCCGTGGTTCTGCACAGCCCGTTCCCAATCATCACCAACGTTGCCCTTAAGCTACGGCTGCACCCAGCCTCCCACACGCACCTCCCTGATGCGGGGCTCCGAGTCACTTCGGGCTCTCCGCTTGCCCCTCGGGGGCTTCTCACTACAGCTGCTGCTGGCAGGGCTGGAGGGGGAAGTTGACACCAGGATCCTAAAACGGTTGCTCCTCGCCCCTGCTCACCTCCAGCTGACACCAGCAGCAGCAGCCTGAGCTCAGGGTGTAGGGTCCATCCCTCCTGCCCCATCCTAGGGTTCCCTCTGCTGCAGGGCAGCTGAGAGACCGGTGGCCGCTCTGTGCCTTTCATTCTGTCTGAAAGCTAAAAAGGAGGGCTGGAAAGGGCCGAACTGGGAGACCATTTCTTGGGGTATCAGGTCTCATCCCAGCCGTGGCTGCACAGGCTGGGAGGAAGGCAAGGGGGCCTTTTCCAGCACGCAGTCGGTTATTGCAGAAACACTACTGTTACGTTACCTATCGAGGCGTTATAATCCGCTTGCTACCCACTACAACTACTTGTATCTCGCTGGTTTTATTACAAATACCGTGCCTTACGTAAAGACAAAAAGGCCAATAAGGCATCTCAGTTTGCACTAACACTGCCCTGTTTACTACTGCACCACCACTGCCCTGTTCACTATTGCACCTGTCGGAAGAGACCAATAAATAAAGACTTCTTTCCTCAGTTGTGCCACCGGCTGCCTCTCCCCACGTGCCATTCGTTGCTGGGCAGGGAGGCACCAAGGCAGCAGGGTACCCACACCCGCCCCGGGACATCCCACACCCAGTGCCAAAGGTACCTGCGGGTCCCGCAGAGCGCTCGCCTGACTCGCTTTCCCCCCTCCGGCAGCGTACAGCAAACACAACAACCTGCCTGCCACGAGGAGAAGGGCTGGCGGCAGGGGAGCCGCAGGGAAATGATTTCCCTGATGCTGCAAGGTCGGAGGCAGGACTGGCAGCAGTTGTGTTCGCAGCTATTCACACTGGGGAAAAAAAAAAAGCTGCTCTCAGCCATCTTTGCATGGCCCCTTCGCTGCTTGGGTTAGGAGAGAACACAGCAGGGGGGAAATAGGTTCAAAAGAGAAAAATAGACGAGGTTTATTACAGATCTTACAGCTTTCCACATAGCAGGTCCCCTGCGGCAGGGCCGACGCTCAACCCTGTTGCCCTCAGCTCCTCGTGGCACCCCTGAGCGAAGGGGCTGCCTAGGCTCCCAGCTTGCTGAGCTTCTGCAGGAGGGTGCCGCGCAGCTCCTGGTCGCCGACGTTGTCCGTGATGGACTCCAAGAAGTGCCTCTCGTTGGCTCTCCGCAGCACGCTGCTGGGGGACTTGTCGGCGGAGCTGAACGCCTCGTACTGCGAGAGGATCTCCAAGGCCACCACCACCAGCGGCTCGCCGCACCCGCTGTCCGGCGGCAGCATGGCAGCGACGTGCAGGAGGTGGCAGAACATCTGGATGCAGACAAAGGACACCTCCTCCGCCGGGCTCCTGGCCTCAGGGGGCTGCGAGGGCGACCCCGCGGGGCTCTTGATGGAGCTCAGCAGGTCCGTGAGGCTGCCGCAGTACAGCTGCACCACGTGGAGCCAGGCCTCTGCCGGCAGCCAGGAGGAACAGCTGGAGCTGCAGAGGAGCTGGAAGCCCCGCAGGAAGAGCACGGAGAGCTGGAGGGAGCGGGCAAATGGCCGGAGGTTGAGCAGGGGCATGTACTGCACGTACTCCAGCGTGTAGGGCACGTGCAACACTTGCCTCTCCAGCAGGTTTGTGACCACGTGCACGAGCCTCTTCCATTCGCTGTGGCTGCACCAAGGGAGGACCTGTACGAGGGCCACCAGGAAGCCTTTGCTGAAGAGATTCACTTCTTCAGGGTTGTCCACGTTGACCACGAGGAGCGTCAGCATCGTCTCCCTGAGCGCTGTGGACACGCAGCAACACTCCATCCACGCCAGGAGCCCGCTGCCCGGCCCATAGGCCGGCAAAGACTGGGATGTCCACTCGTCTTCGGGGAGCTTGCAGATCTCAAACAGCGTGGCTGGGACCTCATTCTTAAAGTGGTCTCCGAAAAACTTCTTCAGACGGAGGCCGACGGTCCAGTCCAGTGACGCCACCTTCCTGTGAAGCCACGCCAGCGACTGGACCCACACCTCTGGGGAGGGAGCAGCTTCTGGTCTTACAACCTCACAGAGCTGGCCTAGGGTGCTCAGCACCAGATCTTTGGTCTCCAGTGAAGGGAAGGGCTGGTCCCTGGGCTGATGCCAGTACTTTGTGTAGCCATCTAGGAGCTTGCAGAGGCTGAGGAGAAGCGGGAACGGGTGGCAGGACTTGATCCAGTCCTCTTCTGGATAGGACGGTATCCCCAAAACTTTACTGAGGATCTGCAGGCTCAGCTCGGTTTGAGCGCAGTCTGATTTCAAATAGGGAAGGACAAAGGCTTTGGTCACCTCTGCAGGTGACACAAGTGGAGCAGCTGAGCTTGGCTGCATGAGAAAGGCCAGAAACTCGAGGAACTGCTCCTTCTCCCTTGCAGCAGAAAGCTTCTCCCATACTGCCTCCTTCAGGCACCGCACCACCAGGCTGCGTGGCCTGCCTGGATCGTCGTGTGTCTCCAGGAAGCTGAGCGCTGGGAGGGAGCAGAGGATTTGCGCAAGGAACTGGTGTGATCCTAGGTTGACAACGGCAAGACTACAAACCTGCTTCAGGGTGGCCTCAGGGTACAGCAGCGTGAGCCTGGCCACAGAAGCCACAGCCCTGGTAAGGCCTTCGTCAGACACACTCTTTGTGATCTGGTTGAACGTCACATTGAGATCCTCCTGGAACCCCTCCACAACCACCTGCAAGTTCAGGGACAGACCTGCCCCCCCCCAAGATGCCAGGACGCCCGAGATCACTTGGTTTTTGTCAGGCAGTGAAAGCTCGCTGTAACATTCCACGATGGCTTTGGTTACTTGCATTTGCATCTCCCGGGCCTCTCTGTCTCGGCAGGACTTGGCAAAGTTCACCAGAGTCTGCAGCAATTTCAGAACTAGCTCTGGCTTCTGGAAGAGCTCCTTGTTTTTCACAAGGCAGTCAACCCAGCCCTTTGAAAAGATCCAGGCCTCTTCAGAAGCAAAAACGGAGCACATCTCCACGTGCCGGTGCAGCTTTTGCTCGATGATTGTCATGGCAACTGAAGACACAAGGCTGGTGTCTGAATCCTTGCTCTTCTGGCTGGTGCTGGTCTCCTTGAGAAAGTCCTCGATGGTCTGTGGCAGCTCGATCACTTTGCACATCTCATCCTTACTCAGGCCTCCGTTCTCAGAGAAGCAAACCAGGTTCTTCCTAAAGGCAGTAAGAGCATCGAGGAGCCGGTAGCTCTCGTAGCAGGGATCCTCCGAGCTGCTCAGGATGCCCTGCAGCTCCTCTCCCCAGGCATGCAGCAAGCTGCAGAGAAAGTCCAAACCCACAAAGAGTTCCTCACGCGAGAGCTTGGCCAGGGACGAGAAGCTCATGCTTCTCTCAGCCTCTTTTACCTGTTCATCCAGCGCCCTGTGGTGGCACTGGCTTTCAGCGTCGCTGCTCCAGAGGCTGACCACCGAGCTGACCTTCTCCAGGTACTCCGTGACAGGGAGGGGGCTGCCCTCTGCTGCCAGCTCGGTGAACGCCGACAGCAGCTCCACCAGGTTGGCCAAGGCGCAGCACTTCACGCGGGGCTGGGCAATGCTCCTGTAGGTTTCCTTTAGCCCCTCTACCAGGACCATGAGCAGGCTGGCGGCAGCGGGAGAGCCACTCAGAGAGCCAGGGTCACCCTTGAACCTCTTCGGGGGCTGAAGACCATCGTCCGGAGAGGACTCACCCCCATGCTGATGCACGAGGGCACTGAACGTAGAGACTGTTCTGTCTTCCTGCCCCTCCTCGTGTCTCATCATCTCCCACCAGACGTCCAGGAAGAACCTGATGTCCGACGGGGACGTCTCGCTCGCGACGTACTGCACCAAGCGCTGCAGCTCGTCGCGGCACACGGCGTGGGGCAGCGCCAGCAGCAGCTGCACAAAATGCCGGGGCTCGCCGAGGGCCTTGACCAGCTCGAACAGGACGGTGTGGTTCACGTCGGGGATCATCCTGCCCACCGAGAAAAACGCATCTTCCCTCCACTCCTGGTCCAGCGAGGCGGCGGGGGGGGCAGGCAGCAGCACCTTGGCCCAGACGACGGCCACGGCTTCCTTCTTCCAGAGGCTGCCCTGCGGCGGGGAGGGGCAGCGGGCGCCGATCTCCTTCAGGGCGTCGGTGATGGGGGGTCCCACCAGAGCCCACTCGCCTTTGCGCAGCTCGCTCAGCGCCCGCGGCTGGACCAGCCTGGAGGCCAGCAGGAAGGCGCCGTGCAGGATGGCCATCTCCTCGCACACGCCCCAGGGCCCTGCGGAGACACGCGGCGCAAGGTTAACCGAGCCCCTCCCGGGACCCCCGGGACCCCGAGCTCCCCCCCGGGATCCCCCCGTGTCCCCCTCTCCCACCTGGCTCCATGGCGGCGGCGGTGCGGGCAGCCAAAGCAGGCGCCCCCCCCCCGACGGCTGCCGGCCCGCAGCGGCTCCTGGCGGCGGGGAGGAGGCGCTGCTCGCCCCCCCCTCCAAAGGGATTTTGGGTTGCTTTTAAGGCGTCGAGGCCGAATTTAAGGGAAAGCTGCCCTAAAAGGGCGCGGCGGGGGGCTGGAAGGACAGGAGGCGCAACCTCGTCACGAATCACTTTTTATTCATGTAAAGGCCGACTGCACAGTTCAGGCTCAGCCTGATCAGGCTGTGGTTCAGCCAACTGCATCAAAAACATACCAAAAATCACATCGAGGGCTTTTCTCCCCCCTTTAAACTCATTTGCTACAGGCACTGTGTCTCAGTGATTGCTAATGCTGTTGATTTTGCCTGCTTTTTCCATGAAACTGAAGGCTTTCTCCAAGAAAAGTTAAAAGCTAGGCAGCACGCCCGAAATGCACTGTGTGGGTAATCCCCCCCTGCACCCCCAATTCTTGTTCCACTATGGAAAGCCGATTTCATTCTGATGAAATAACCCTTGGACTGTTATTTCCGAGGGTAATTCCACATCAAAGCTAATTACAAAACCATTATATACTTATTTTGAGCTGCCTGCTGGCGCCCCGGCAGAACACACTTGATGGTTACATGCCTGGAACCCGAGATGCTCCACATGCTGACATACGCAGAAGCCCAGAGCAACCTTGTGCAGCACAATCCCAGTGAGATCCACCACAGGCTTCTCGAGCGACCACCTCACCTTGAAAGCTGGGGAACAGCTTGGCATGGAGCTGCCGTTTGTTTCAGACCAGCAGAGCTGCATGCTTCAACAAGATAATGGCTGTGCTCTCAGGGAGGCGTTCGCTCTGATGGCCAAAGTGCTTGAATGGTCCACGAGCAGCCCCTCCCCTCACCTGGCACCTCACCACCAAAGCAGGGTCTTTGCAATGGCTGCCTGAAAGTCCCTGCCCTAAACCACAAATCGGGACAGCTAAAGCTCATTAATTACAGAAGTGGATATTCTAATTAACCTAGCAAGCTCTTTTTCAAGTATAATCACACTAGAAATACATAAGGTTCTCCCGATGGCTCCTGTTTGGAAGCCACATGCCCAACCTATTCCTTAATTTTCACCCACGTATGAAGGAGCACATGACATTTGCTTGAAAGGAGAGAGCAACAACAAGAGATACAAGCCTAAAACAAACAAAAAAAATGATGGGACATCACTGCACCCTCCCACTGGAAGGGGCAATGCAACACGTCACAGATGATCGGCGTTTTGCTCAGACAAAAACCAAGGCACGAATGACCAGCCAGTCCTGCCTCTTTCTCCAGCTAAGCAGACGCCTTCTTCTTCTTTTGCGCAGCAAACCACGAGTCACTCTTGTCTGCTTCCATGGCCTGCACAAAGAAAAGCACAAACATGTTCAGAACTGCAGCTGAGTCAGCCAAACGCCTGGCTGCCCACACTCAGCCCTACAAAACCGGATTGATTGTGAGAAACTCTAATCCAGGGGAAAGCCATTCTGATGGGGAAGCTATTTTGTGCATATACTAGCAATGAAAACGGGCACCGAAAACCAACGGCCTCTGCTGCTGCAAAAACAGATGATTTGGTAATACAGCAATAAAACAGGAAGAGTTTCGACACCTTCACACAGAGCTCATGCTCTACACCAGAGCCCTTCAGCAGAGCGTTCATCTGCACTGATGTTAGTGCCACAATTCACATTTTCCGTAATAACGTGCAGACGAGTGCTGCTGGCGAGTCCAACAGGACACACCACCACCAGCTGCCTTGACAGCAAGGCTGGAGAACTCTAGCTGCATTGCTGAAGTGAACTTTAAAAATTGTTTTGTTTTCCTTAGCAGGACAGCAGCCCGAGCTAAAGCACTATATCACTTGCTTCTCATAAAACTCCAGGTGGAACTAAAAGGAGCCTCCATGGAAAGAAGGTTAGATTCTACAGGTGTCTATAATCAGGATGAAAATAAATGTCTGTCTATTACTTACATCATTTAACAGTTTGTCACCATTAGGATCCACCTTGGACAGATCTCTAAATGCCTCGTCTCCCACAAAACAGATTTCATGGCCATCCTAAACCAAATTTGACAGTAGATAAGTTAGAAGATTGGGACAGCGAAATTTGAATTGAGTTTATTATTATTTCCAGTACTACTCACAGGATCAGCCAAAATAATCACTTGCACTGTAGCTTTGCCGGGTGTGTCCAAGCTAACCAGAGGTGTTAAAATTTTCTGATTCTCCTTTTTCATCAGTGCTTCAATGTTTGGCAACTTAAACAGAAAGCAAACAACATCAACCCCACTCAGATGAAGCTCACATGAGGTCAGGTTGTTCTCATCTACAGTTTCCTGTTATATGCAACTTAATTGCATTCCCACCACCAGAAACATAAACCTAGTATCTGTTTTGTGCACACCTGAGATACTTTGCTAATACTAGAACTGTATCTCCCACTAGCTGGCTGGGTGACACTAAGGGTAAGGGAAGCACAATTACTACCTCTTCCTTTGCACAGGAAAAGGCAATCCGCCCAAACGCTGTCCCGTGATCCACTGCTCCTCCAACGGTCTTCAGCTCCAGCTTACACTGAAAGAAAACAAGAAAGCCTAACTTGCACGGATCTCCAGCTTTTCACTGTGGCAGATAATTTCATCATTGCCCATACAAGTATTTTCCCAATTTCTCATTTTCCAGTGAGTCAGAATTACTCAGAGCAAACCCTAGCTTTCAGCTACAAAATGCAGTTATGAGCCCCAATGCTTTAATTTCAGTGCAAAGAGTTAAGTTCACAGTTGCTTTTATCTAGTTTTTTTCCTTTAAGACTTTTTTTGCACAGAAGAGATTCCTATGACACACGACTCTTAAATAATTGGAAAATTTTCCAGGACTAACCTGGTTATCTGCATAGCCTAGCAAGGCCCTTTGTTTTTCTTCATCCTTCTCATATATTTTCATCCCAAGCAAATCAGACCAGTAGCTAATGGACTTATGCAGATCGGAGACGCCCAAGGTTACCTTCAGCACAGGATCTATGAGATAGCAATAACTGAGGCTTAGTTACAAACACATTGCAGCTGTAAACTTGCGGTTTTACATTCTTGAGAAGAAAAGTAACAGAGAAATAATACAAATACATCCTTGTTTCATAAAATGCCAGAGACAAATGCACAGCCAATTCTAATACCCCACTCACAGATCTCTTTAGAACACAAAGAAGAGCGAGTGTGTACATCTCACCTTGCTTTAGTTGTTCCTTGTCTTCCAAGTAGAACTTGTAACCACCAGGCGCTTCAGTTTCAAAAACACCAGCTGTGACTTCCTTGAGGGGCCACCCCATCTCCTTCGCATTGCTCACAGCCTGGCTGGACACAAGGGTTATGCCCTGCCAAGCACAGAACAGACATGCACAATTCCCTGGAGCAACAATGGCCAAGAAGCCACCACTTGCCCAGCCGCACTAACACTGTGCCTCCCCGTCACGTGCATCTGTGGGGAGAACTCTCTCTGTATCACTTTCATTCTCCAGGCACCGTTGGCCACAATGGTTGCTCCAACCTGTGCTTGTGGTCAAGGAGATCTGATCATCGCAGACAGGGTGCATGGTGCAGAAGTCCTACCTTTCAGTAGCCTGCCTCTACAAATGACCAGGAACAAAATGGATTACTTTCTACTGCACAATCTCCTGAGAAGCAGATATCTCACTCCTAGAAAACTAACTTATTCTAAGCTTGCACCTCCCATAGATGTGGAATGCATTACTCTGCCCCTCTTTCACAACAAAGGGAAACGTAAAGGAAAAGGAATTTAAAAGTCTGAGTCAATGCATTATACAGAAAAAAAAAAAGCAAGTTCATAACTGTTCTATCAGATTGGGCAGGTATTTGTTCTTCACTGCCTGTTTCTTAACAGCTTTCAAACTGGGGAAAGAATATTAGCTCAGGGGAAACAGTAAGCAAATACACTACAAATTTTTGTAGAAGAAATAGGATCTTTTCTGGCTATAAGCTAGTAAAAAAAATAAAATAATAATAATAATAAAAATACAAATAACAAATAGAAGTGTGTTTTTCTACAGCAAGATCCTCCTTAGTGAATAATTTCAGGTTGGATCTGCCAGCAAACATCAGCTGTCCTACGCACAGCAACTACAAATTGGGAAGTGCTCAAGGAAGCCTTTCCTGGACCCTAAGGGAACACAAAGCTGCTCTACTTTTTGCTCTTCCAGCTTGGAGACAGCTACAAAAGCAAGAATAAAAAGTGTCAAACTGTATTTAAAAAAAAAAAAAAAAAAAAAAAGACATCATTACAAGCTATATACAGAAGAGACTCCTAAACAAAAAGCTTATCAAAAGGACAGAGATTTTGCTAACTTTAGCACTTACCAAGAAGTCATTGCCAAGGCGATATTCTCCAATACCGTAGTTGTAAGTCAATTCTGCAACAAAGTGATTGTCTTCTGGCCCGTAGCCCACCATTGTTTTGCTCCATTTTCCATCATAAGGGCTAGAACATCCACATTTATTTTTAGTGAATACGAGAAATAAATACCAAGAGTTGCAATCATTGATGTTTCGACAAAGAACTGCATTTCTAGAACAAAGGGCACAGCCAACCTGGTGCCCCCCTCATTAAGGGAGCAGGAGGTGATGTTTTGCCGAGTTCATGGGGCAGCTCGTGGCGACCCCGCAGCACGCAGCGGGCACCTTCCCACCCTCGGGAGTTGTGCTCTTAGGCTGTTGCTCCTGATCGGGCGACAGAGCCAGGTCTACCCGCTAACACCTCACACACTGCTCGTGCCTCAGCTGGCATGACGGGAGCACAGAGCAGGACGAGAAAGCAGTGACAGGCTGCGACAGCGCTGTCAGCCACGGGAAGGGGGCTGATGGAAACCCTGGGGGCTGCCAGGGAGGATTTTTCACTCAAGCCTTGTGTCTATGAAGCAGTAAATAATAGGGTATAATTCTGAGGGGAAGTTGAGGGATCATTTTATGCTGAAGGGACGTAATATGGCAATATTTGTGTTCCAATGTGAACTCCACACCTACCCACAAAGCAGTACTGCCCATCCCAAGGGAATAACTTTATAAAACCCCCCAAACTCACACAAAAAAAAGCACTGACACATGCCCAGCCACGACAGACAGCGGGTTTACGAGAAAGAAGCGCTCAGCGCGGGGGGCGCGCGGCACTCACCCGTTGCAGCTCGCCTTGCAGCCCTCCTCGAACTCCTCGTGCCTCAGAACCTGGCGGGGAGGAAACCAAAACAAGTGAAGGCGGGAAGGAGAAAACAGGGCTGCGAGGAGACAAACGGAGGAGAAAACGAGGAGAAAACGAGGAGAAACCGGGGCTGAGCCCGGGGTGCCGCGGTCCCGTCCTCCCCTCAGGGGCCGCTCCCCTCAGGGCCCTTCCCGCCCGCATTGCCCCGCGCTCACGCTCATGCCCAGCAGCTGGCGGTAGAAGCGCGCTGTGCGCGGGCGGTCGCCCACTTTGAAGACGAAGTGCAGAGCCCGCCGCATCCCCATGGCCCCGCTGCCGCCTCCTCCTGACTCCCCCCGATGCCGTCAGCAGGCGCAGAGCTGACGAGAGGGAGGCGGCGCCGCGAGATGGCGGCGCTGGGGATGGGGCTCGGCGGGCGGCGCTGGGTGCGGGCGCTGAGGAGGAGCCCGGTGCGGGTCCTGCCGCCGCCTCAGGAGCCGGCTGAGGAGCCGCGGAGCCCCGTGGGGCCGCCCGCTGTGGAGCGGAGCTCGGCCGGGCCGGGGCTGTGGTACGAGAAGGCGGCGCCCGGTGACGGGAGGCTGCGGTGAGGCGAAGCCCGCGGGCGGCCGGGTCCCCGCCGCCGGGCTCCTGTGGTGATTTTTTTTTCTCTCTCTTCCTCAGAAAAGTGGTGACCGTCGCCAAGTCGCGGAGCTTTCGGGACCGGCACGGGAAGGTGCTGCTGGAGGGGCTGCGGCTCGTCAGGGACGCGCTGGAGGCCGGGGCCGTGCCCTGCAGTTTGTTCTTCAGCGCCGCCGGGCTCCTGAGGGAGCTGCCCCAGGAGCGGCTGAAGGGAGCCAGCCTGGTGAAGGTGAAGTTTGAGGAGATTAAGAGCTGGTCCGACCTCGTAACGCCACAGGGGGTTATAGGTAAGATTCCCTAAGAACCATCACCACAGCGTGCAAAGGGAAACGTATCCAGCGCTTCATAAGGGGATGGTGGCAATCCCTGCACCAGCAGCTCCTAGGCAGGCTGGCGGTGTCACAAGTGGCGTGATGTGAGAGCCCACTTCTTTTTGGCCTGCTGTGATAACTGTGAAAGTGGCTGATAGACTCAGTGGAGGTTGCTAACGCTCATTTTTAACAGCACTGTGCTCACGCTCCACTGGGAAATGGTGCTTACTGTGAAGTGACAAACTCCTCACAAACTTCCTTTAAGCAGTGTTTTTCCTAAGGGTTTCTCTAGCACATCTTCAGGGAAACCTGGGTCAGATTAAGACGCAGCCCTCTCCTCGGAACGTATTACCCAGGAGCTCACCAGCATTTTGTCTCCTCAGGGATCTTTTCCAAGCCTGACCCTGCCAAGATGTCCTACCCCGCTGCCCAGCTCGCCAGCTCGGTGCCCATGGTCCTCATCTGCGACAACATCCGGGATCCAGGAAACCTGGGCACGGTCCTGAGGTCTGCAGCTGGAGCAGGGTGTGAAAAAGTGCTGCTCACCAAAGGTAAGAGCCTTTCTCTGGGGGGAAAAAAAGCTTAGTTTAACAAATCAGGGATAGGGCAGGTGCTTAAAGTGCTCAGCAGTTACTGAGTCTTTGTCAGAGCTGCGGCACCGTCACTTTTCCTCCCCTCTGTCTCAGGGTGTGTAGATCCGTGGGAGCCAAAGGTGCTTCGTGCAGGCATGGGAGCTCACTTTCGCATTCCCATCGTTGCCAACCTGGACTGGGAATCTGTCCCCAGCAACCTCCCTGCCACCGTCCAGGTCTGCGTGGCCGACCACAAAGACCCGGGCGCTCAGGCTGAGGCAGAGCCCGTGTCACAGGGAGCTGGCAGGCCCGGCTCCGCTTCTGGCAACCCGAAGACTCCTGTAAAATCCAAACCCAGGGCTGCTCCTCCTGAACACGAGGACGGGGAAGGAATGGCAGGCGGCTGCACCCCCGAGCTCACCACACGGTATTACTACGAGAGCTGGATCCGGGCTCCAGCGGCGGTAGTGGTTGGTGGAGAGACCCACGGCCTGAGCCTGGGCGCGCTTCACCTGGCAGCCAGCACGGGTGGGAAGAGACTGGTGATCCCCATGGTGCCTGGCGTGGACAGCCTCAACTCCGCTGTAGCTGCTGCCATTGTGCTGTTTGAAGGGAGGAGGCAGTTGCTGCAGAGGAACAAGCAGGAGGACAAAAGGCAGAAGGTCCCTGTAGGGGGCTGAACCGCTGAGACTTGGGTGCTGGAGCAGCATCTTTTCCTTTTGGCACTCCCCAGAGGAGGTAATAAAATAGCAGCTTGGTCTGTTTGCTTTGTAATAAATGAGTAAATTACGTCAATAAATAGCTCTGGCAGAGGGGGAGCCAGCCCCACTTGCTCTGTGCGAGTTCAAGTGAAACATGAGCAGATTTGGGGCCCCGTCTTACCTCTCTGTGTGCTGAGGGCGGGATGAGAGCTTGCCCTGTGCCTCTCCAGGGTGGCAGAGGGGTTAGAGCTGCGCTCCCACCAGCCCCACACAGCTCCATCAGTGCCAGGATGCTGCTCCTCTCACCGCCTCTGCACCGTGCCCACTGATGCTCCGCTGCTTGTCGGGGGACAGCAGGGCTGGCTGCAGCTGCTGTTTTGGGGTCAGAAAGGCTGCGTGGCTGCCACCAGAGCAGATGCTGCCCATACTTACCCAAAGCCCGTGCCCTAACCGGTGCCAGGAGCCGCGCACCGAGCCGCAGGGTGTCTGAGCTCCAGCACTGGTGCCGCTGCCGGGAGGTGGCAGTGTCTGGCCCCATGCAGCCGCCTGTGCTCTGCAGCTGGGCCTCAGCGTGGATGAATTATGAATGAGGGACGGGAAGGGTGGGAAGGGGGAGCTGCGGGCACTGCTGTGAGCGTCCCTTGGAGGGGAACGAGGGTCGGGGTGCTGGGAAGGAGCCCCTGTGACCCCCTCACGGGTGCAGGAGCGGGGGCTCCCCCCTGGGCTCCACTGACAGCTGCGCGCCGATGGATGGCTCCTGTGGCAGCGCTGGCTGCCGCCTGTCCTGCTGTGCGTTGAGAAAAGCCTCTGCACTGGCTGTGAGCTGCACAATGAGCTGGCTCTGCTGGCTGCAGTTTCCCGTTACCACGCTGAAATCATCGATGGCGGCTGCTCGAGAGACCCGCCGAGATTCAGCCTCCTCAAGCCCAAACCCTGGTAGCTGAGGGGCTGAGCAGGCATTAGCTCCAGACTGAAACTGCTCCAGCCCACCAATTTCATCTCCAGAGACCGGTTCCAGTTCTCTTCCCATCAAACTGACCCCAGATGACCCAGTTCTCAGGCGGAAAATTGCTGCTTCGCTCCAGCAGCTACCAGAGCGGCTGCGGCGGCGCTGCCCATCTGCGCTCACGGCCTCTCCGGGAGCCCCAACCACAATGTCCAGAGGGGAGCGAGCATGGGCTGGGTGCTCCCTGCCCAAAAAAATAAATAAATCAGCTGCTGCCATGTGACCAAACAGTGCAGACAGCGCGGTGCTGCTGCCAGCCTCAACCCACAAACACACCGAGATTGCCCGCAGAGCAGCAGCAGCCCGCGGCACACACCGCGAGGTGGCAGCGGGGGCTGGAGGCCGCTCTGCTGTGCACAGTGTGAGGCAGAAACGGCTCCGCACGCTCCCTTAACCCTGAGGTGGACGGCGTTCCTCAAAAATCCCCACCAACAGGCGGGGGAATTGGAGTTAATTCATCCCGTCAGCTCGGCCCTGCTGTTGCCGTTGCGCTCACCCCGGCTCCTGCCCGCGCCTCGGCCCCACGCGGCCTCCCTGAGCTCTCCCTGCGCCACCAGGGGCTGCTGCTTCCCGAGCACCCACGAGTTCATCACCGAACGCAAGAACCTGAAACACACAGCACGGTTTATCCGATCCCTGCCCTTCCGCACCGCCTGCCTTCCCCAGCTCCTGCCGGGGCGGGTCGCGCTGTACGGGCGATAAAAGGGCAGAGGCTGCGGGCCTGCCACAGCTGACAAACGAGCTGAAGGGAAACGCGCGGCTCGCACAACGGCCGCCATTCAGCACGGCTCCGGGACGCCGCCCTGCCGCGGGACACTGAGGGGAGCGGTCCTGGGGGGCCAGGAGGCTGCACCCCCCTCCCCGTGCCTCCGGAGCAGCGGCTCACAGGGGCACGGAGGAGGCAGCGGCCTCGAGCGAAGGGCAGGTCCCTTGTGCCGGGCACCCCGCCCTCACCCCCACAGCAGGACGCGGCAGTCGGCACCTCGGAGGTCTCGGTTATTAGCTCGGTTTTATTACAAAGTTCCAATCACCATGTACAGTTTTTACAATGTCACTTTTCAGGGGGCTGTGCTGCTAGGGACTGGGGAGGGATTTTTTTTTTTGTGTGTTTTTTTTTTTTCTTACTTTTTTTTTTTTTTTTTTTTTTTTAAAGAACAGCACCATTAATGTCGGGTTTGGGACACGCCTACGAAAAAACAGCTCAATCGACTAACATAGAGGGGCGGACAATTCATACCAGAGAGAAGGAGCGAGAGGGAGAGGGGACAGGGAGAGCACGAAGGGGAGACCACGGGGAGGCAAGGGCAGCCTGGTGGGGTTTCTCCTCCTGGCCCAGGGCAGGAGGGGGACATCCGTGTGCCACGGAGGGGTGGACTCCCCCCGACGCGCGTGGCCAATGCTTCGTAAGGCTGTCGGTGTGCGGGGTGGGAGTGGGAAAGCTACCCAGGAGGTTCTCACCCCGAGGAGGAAAAGCTCGGCTGCGCTGCGGTCTTTCAGAGGTTGTCAGCAGTTAAGACTTTGTCTTGGCCTCGTCAGGGCACCGTTACTTGAGCGGGAAGGAAAAGGGGGGCGAGGGACAATTTCCTTATTGCTTCCTTAAAGTAATTTAGTCAGCAGAGATCGTAGGAAAGGAAAGAAGTGGGAGAAGGAGAAGAAAAGAGCCCCGAGAACCCCATCCACTGCCTGATGCATATGTTGGGAAGAACACCATGCAAAAAAAGATTTGCCTGCTAGCTAGTGCCGTGTATAAAATAAGGATACGGTAACAGTTCTGGCCTGGTTATTAGAGAATATATCACCATGAAGCACAAGCGAAGTCTCCAAACGCCAATGACTCCCTGCTGAAAGTGCATCTCAAGGAGTTTGCTTAGGAGAAGGATTCACTGCGTAGAACAAGGCACCACAAGAAGGTTGGATACTGGGTCGGGCGTGAGAACACGCTGGAGAATCCATGAGCGGCAGAAGAGAGACCTAGTTTTAAATAACGTCTGTGGGCGCAGAACCCCCCTTAGATGGGCTCGGGTTTTAGCTTGTCTGCTAGAAAGTCGCTGACGAAGGCTTCCACGATCTCCGGCGTGATCTCCTCCACATCCATCACGTACTTGGCCCTGGCCGACATGTCCAGGATGGTGAGCAGCGGCGCGGCCTCGGGCAGGTTGGTGTAATCCCGCAGGGAGTCGGTCATGTCGTCCTGGGGGCCAAAACGAGAGGCAGAGAGGAGCCATCAGCGGAGAGGCACCGGTCCCCTCAGCCACACTGATCCCTGCCACTGCCCAGAAAACGAACCCACAATCGCCCAGTGCTGTTTCTCACCCCTCTCTGGTCCCTTTCCTCCCTTCCTTCAGGCACCCCCTCACCCTCAGCCCCCCGCTGGCTGCCAGACCCCGACTCCAGAGGAGCCGGGGGCCACCACGGCCCCTGCCTCACCCCTCCCAGCAGCCCGCACAGGGCCTCGAGCGTGCAGATGGGGCAAATCAGGAAACGGGAACAAAAACGCTGGGTTTGAGCCAACTGCAGGACTCCAAAAGCAGACCCATGAGGTCTGAGGGCACAAAGGACGGAGCACACCTGAGCAACGCACTCAGCACCGGCTGCCTTCACTGCAGCCGCACAAATTGCAGCTCTCAACAAAGGGAAAAAACTCATTTGTCACCGCCGGGGCTGTGGAATTCAATCACCAGCGCTGGGGTGATTCATCTCCCGCAGCTGACACTGACCGCGGCGGGGAGACGCTGGGAGGAATGGGGTCGACCCCACAACGCGTGGCATTCGGAACCGGGCATTTTTCCGAGCTGTTTTCCAACAGCAGCGATGGAAATAAAACGAATCCAGAGGCAGCTGGTGGCTCTGCAGCGCGAGGCGGTGGCCGGCAGGGTGGTTCCTATCGCGCCTCCCCTTCTACTGCAGGGGTTTCTGGCGCAGGACCACGTGGCGGGGAAGGGAGAGCGGGGCCGGGCCTGGGACCTCGGTGCTGGGGCACTCGGCCGCCCCCGAACGCTTCCCACCTCTGGGGCCAGCCCGGAGCAGAGGTGTTGGGACGCCTCGCCCTTGATTTGATCGCTGCAAAGCAACTGAAATGTTTTAATCAATGCAAAACCGGCCCAGAAGGCGCCGGGAGAGGAATGGGAGGCGCCTGCTCCGGCCGTGGCCGGGCTGCTTTGTGCGCTGAGGCCGGCGGAGACCCGGGGCCAGCAGCCAGGGCTATTGAGGTGACGGATGAATGGGACGTGCCGGATGCTCCCCATTCTTCGTCCCCGCTGCCGCAGGGACGTCGGGAGCCGCATGAATAGCAGCAATGTTTCAGCTGCAGCCGGCGAGCGGGAGGAAAACGCTTCACAGGCTCTTGGGGGTGGGGGGGGGAAGGTCCCGGGACCCTCCCAAAGCAGCCTTCCCAACAAGGGGCTTATTCAGGGGCACGGGGCTGAGCCGGGATGCTCGGAGACCCGTCACGGGAGTGGGAACGCCCGGGTGGAGGGGGCCGAAGGGGCTGCGGGCGGCAGTGGTGGGGGCTCACCTCGCGGGGGGAGCCTGGGTGCGGCGTCGCAGCCCCTTTGTGCTCCGGGTGGCTGCGGGGAGCGCTCGCACTGCGGCGGTGACGTGAGCGGAGGCCGGCCGTGCACGGCGGGCAAGCAGGCGCACAGCAGCTCAGCGGCTCCCACCTGCCTGGATGCCGCAGGAGGGGAGCCAGGAGCCTTCTAGAGCCTTGCACAAAGCCTTTCGAGTGCTCAAGGCTGCAGCAGGGCAAAGGGCTGCACGGGAGACAAGAGCAGCCCATTCCCCCGAAGACCAACGGCAGACCCGCACATCGATACGCGCACATCGTGACCACCAACCCAGCAGAGTGGTGGCTCAGCACGCTCCTTGTTCCACACAGGGACAGGCCCGAGAGGAGGGAGCACTGCCACAAAACACCCAGCACCACGGCAGCCAAGCCCCAGGGCCTGCAGTTCTGCTCTCTGGGCAGCCCCTGGCCGTCCCCACAGGCAGTTTTTTGTCTGCTATCAGGCACAGAAACCAGCCCAGCCCACGGGATGGGGGCTGCCTCCCGCTGCAGCCCATCCTCCACTGGTATAGCAGGCAGGGACCAGCACGCTGCAGGATGCCCAAACCCGCCACGGGCCAGGCTCCCCCACACCCAGGGGCCACCCCATCAGCCAGGCGAGTGCACCCTGAGGTCCCTCCTCCTCCTCACCGGCCAGCCGGGATGAGGAAACCCCTCTCCAGCAACCCAGGAGGGCTCTGCCCTGGCAGCCTCTCCCCCTCCAGGCAGCCCGGGATGAGCCTGGCCCAGCTCCCGGCAGAGCCCACGCCGCCGGCTCACGCTGGCACCGCCGCGCTGACTTTGGGCAGCTGCCAACCCATTAGGGAAGAGGCTGGAGTGCCGGTCCCTTCCCGCTGCTCGGGGTGGCAAGAAAAGCAGCAGCACAGCAGCGAGGAGGGAAGCACGGCGGGGCCGACCTGGCCACCAGCACGGACTGGAGGCAGAGCCCAGCCAGGTTTCCTGCCCGCGCAGCTGGCGCACGAAGCCCGGTATTTGAAGCGGCCACACGGGGCTGGGAGCCGCAGCGTGGGAGCTCGCTGCTCCTTCCTGCCTCCCAGGGCCTGTCCCTGCCTGTCCCTGCCGGTGTTGAGGCTTTTCTGCCTCTGAACAAGCACAGGAGTCAAAGTGCTGAGGGTGATCCACAGCAAAACCTGGGGGAGAGCCCCTCAGCTGCTTTAGTCCAGCACAGGCTGCACGGGGACTGAGCCAGGACTCAGCTCCAGCTTTGTTCCATGTCCCCAGCTGGCTGCAGTGGCTCCGTGCCTCAGTTTACCCGCCTGGAGAGCAGGGACAACACCACCCAACCCAGCTCGGACCTGGCGGGAAGCACAGCAAGACTCCAGCCCAGCAGCTACCGAGAGGCCTGGCTCGGCAGCACAACTGCCAGAGTTTGCCCTGGCGGGGCAGGACGCAGCCCCGTGCTCACAGGGAGCTCTCACGCTCTCCTCCCGCTTACCTCGCCCGCCACAAAGAAGAGCAACGGTGCCTCCTCGTCTTTGGCTTTGTACTTGGCAATGATTTTTTCGGCTATGGGCTGGATCAGTTGTTTCGCTGCCTCCGACTCTCCGTCGTCCTCCGAATCTGCAGGGCACAGCCGCGGGGAGACGAAACAAAAGAGAGGACACAAAGAGGAGGTTAGGATCAAACGGATGCGAACAGGCCGGGGCGCAGGCAGCTCCATCCCATAGCAGCACCACGGAGGAAACAGGAGCCCGAACGCGCAGCGCCAACTTCAAAGCCAAGCGGCTGTGTAGCAATTAGGGAGCCGCTGAAATGCGCTTTTCATGTGAGACAGGGCAACATGTCACAGAGGAGCAGCTCCTGCTCCCAAATATTTTACCACTCGCTCCCCTGGTGCTGCTGCTGGTGAAGCACGGGGACAAACAGGCGCAAAAATAAAAATAAAGAAGCTGGGCCGCAGCTTGAAAAGCATCGGGATGTTTTGAAGACCAAACGAACGAGCTGATCTGAGGCCGCCTGCCACCCCTGCCCGCCACCCACCATCTCTCCACCTTGGGACTGCTGCTCGGCGGCTTTGCTGCTCGAGCCTCCGCGGCGGCAGCTCTGTGAAGGCAGCTTTGATTTGACAGAGGTAGAGTAGAAAGAGATGGAAACATCAATCAAACGCCAGCCACCACTGAAGTTCAAATACCGAGTCGGGAAGAGGAGAGACAGCGTCCTTGAACAGCACCTAGATGAAACGATTTCAATTTGGGGACAACTTTGAGCATTAAAAAAAATATATAAAAATAATAATAAAAAAGCAAGGAAAGGGCTCCCGGTCCCCTGGCAGCGTGCAGCTTGTGTGGGCCTCGATGGATCCAGCCGGCAGGCGCTGCCCACCAGCACAGCTCTGCCTGAGCTTCCCTCTCTGGAGAAGGGGATGCCGAGGACACCGCCCGCTGCCTCCTGGGGTCTGTCCTGCGTGGGTGACAGTGATAAATGCGCGGAGCCGTGGGCTTTACGCAGTGATTGATTTTTCTGCTAACAAATGCTGCTGGCTACACTCCAGGCCAGCCCTCATCATTCTGGCTAACCTAGCCCCAAACTGTCCCGCGGCGGACGCACATCGCTGGTGATTTATTCCTGCCCGCTGCTCGCCGAGCCTGCTGACACAGCCCCAACCTCACACGCGCTGCGCTCGGCGCATCCCAGCTCCCTCCCCAGGGCTTTGGGCTGCTGGGGGTGCTGCTGCCTGCAAAAGCTGGGTCGGGACTACCCAGGCACCATCTGACCTCGGGCTCACAGCCTTAAAGCTCAGGTAGAAAACTGGCACAAAGGAGTGAGCTCCAAATGGAGCCTCCAGCCCCACGTCCCCAGTGCCTTGGTGCTGCATCAGCTCTGTCTGCCCGAGCACAGCGGCTTCCACCCAGGCTGAGCATCCTCTCAGAGCCGAGCGAGAGCTACTCTAGAGCCCTCTCCCAACAAGCTGTTTGCAGAAAGGTGATAGAAAAACTTCGCTCAGAGCAAGCCGAAAATAACCCCTCCCTTCCAGAGGCCTGCAGCCCCCATCAATCACACTCAGCGTGGCGAGCCAGTCCTCCCAGCTTGAGGAGAGTATTTTTGGCTCTGCGCTCGCATCCCCTGCTGGGTTCTACTGAATAAATAATCAGGGTCAAAAGGAAATCTGAAAGGGAAGATGGGAAAGAGTAAGAGCCACGTTATAAATGCTGCAGAAAAAGGGTTTTTTTTTGCTAACAAAGGGCGTGTGAGGAAGCAGGACAAGCCCTGCCCGCGTCCCAGCAGCCCCCGCATCCCGGTGGGCAGGCTCAGGGGGATGCAGGCTCTGCAGCAAACCCCAGCGCGCTCTGCACAGCGTTCCAGGGACAGACACGCTCTGAAAACCAGGGAAATTGCAGCTTCTTGTTGAGCGCCCGGAGCTCCCTTGCTGGCCGGGCCGCTGTGCCTGGAGCACACGCCATCAAAGCCAAAGCGCTGGCGGGATTTCACCAGCTGCTGCTGGAGGGAAGGGGCCGGGACAGCCCAGCTGTGCTCCAGATGAGCTCTAGGCCCGCTTCCAACCACGGCTGAGCTTCATGGGTGGGTTAGCAGTGGCAGAGGGACACCAGCTTTCAAGGGGGAAGCCTGCTCTGTCCTGCAGCCAGCTCCCCACGGAGAGGGGATACCCAAAGAAGCAGCAGAGCCAGCAAGCCGCCCTCTGCCACGGCCTCGCTCAGCCCAGGGATTCGAGCCCTGAGCTGTGGTTTCCAGCACAGAGCTGCAGTCCCTCCTGGAGGCACCTCCCAGCCCATCCCCTGCCTCCTCTGAAACATCCCCCGAGCCTGAGGTCTCAGCTCCAGGAAAGGCCCTCCTCATCCTGACCACCACCAGCGTATTTCCAGCGCTCTCCAGCACTGCTTAGCGATCCCACCACAGCCACCACCGAAGCATCTTCTGTGACAGCTCCTCTCCGCTGCAAATTGCTGCTCCACCACATCCCTCAACACTGCGGGCTGGAGCTGCAGGAGAATTACAGACACGAGGCTGTGCCATGAGCATGGCTCCAGCAAATTCCCTGTGAGCTGCATCTCTTACAAGCCAGGCTCTAGGAACGTCTCCCTCCTGAGTCCCTGGAGGGGACACAGCGAGCTGGCAAGCCCCCAGGTCACCCAGACCCTTCCCCGTCAGGACTTTGCTCCGTACCTACGAAGAGAACGAGGCAGGGCCCCTCGTTCAGCTGCACAGCGTTGGAGTCCGTCAGCTCCAGCACGGGCTTGGGGTGCCAGGGGAACTCCCGGCACTCGACGTCGTTCAGCACCTCCACCCGCCCCTGCCGCGTGATCACCTCGCCCTGGGAGTCCAGCACGATGAGCGTCGGGATGCCTGCGACGGGAGGAAAACACGGGGTTAGTGCCAAAGCAGTAATATGGGAACAAGAGGGTGCTGCCATCACAGCCCGCGGGGTGGGAAGCAGGGTCCCGGGATCCTGTTTCTGTCCGAGGAGAGCTCTGGAACTGAGGAGGCAGAGCAGGAAGCCGGGAGGCAGCCTCTGGCATCGCCTGCCCTTCCCTGTCCGAGTGCAGGGAGAGGTCACCACTGCCTGATGCAGACGTTCCCGCGTACAGACCGTGCTGACCCTGCCCAGAAGCACCGGGCAGAAAGCTCCCACGTGCACGGCAGAGCTGGATGACCCCAGCTTTGAGACACACAACTCACAGCAACACACACAAACCTTCTCGCAGGGCAGACTGCACGCAGCGGCGGCCAGGAAGCAGGGCGTGTTTGCTCCCAGCAGAAACCCCCACGTCTCAGCAGCCGGGAACTCCTTTTTGACCCCCCCACACCCCTTCCGACCCTCAGAAATAATTGCCTGGACCTTTTCACAGCACGCAGATGTGTCTGCCTGGCCATGGATGTTACTGGGACGCCGAACCGCACGTGGTGAGGCAGACACGGAGGCTACAATTACCGACTGCACCCCCT
Organism: Netta rufina; assembly: GCF_964035555.1. Classification (NCBI taxonomy): domain Eukaryota; kingdom Metazoa; phylum Chordata; class Aves; order Anseriformes; family Anatidae; genus Netta; species Netta rufina. Next base: position 8,672,044 of record NC_140145.1, on the reverse strand, counting down.
CCGACACCGGTCCCCAGGCTGCGAGGAAGCACCACGCTGAGCAGGAACAAAACCAGGGAGCATCACCAGGCTCTGCTGGCACAGCTGGCCCCAGCCTGACAAAAGGGGACGCAGAACCCATGGTACGGGGCTCATGGAAAGGGAATTTTGCTGTGGACAGAGCCTTGGTGTCTTGGCAGCACAAGGCTGCCAACCAGCACGGCAAAGCCAGCGAGCAAAGTGCCCGAGGCTGCCACCAGCTCCCAGGCACAGCTGGCAGGGAGGCACTTCTGTAACACATACACAGGTTAAAACGTTTCTCGGGAGAAAAACAACCACCACGGGCTATTAAACACAAAGACGCAGACCTCACCCCAGCTCTACAACCCCTGAGCTGCAGCCTGCCAGTGGCTAGGAGTGGGGGAAGGCAGACCCGGTGTCATTTGTGCTGCTCTTTCCCTCCCTGAGTCCCCAATAGACTGAGAGCCCTGCTCTGATCACAGCTCCGGAGCCGCTGGCTACCTCCCACGCTGCAAATCCATTTTGCAGATAATCACTTCACCTTGTATTACTTTGGAGCTGGCTCCTAGGTTATGAGAAATGCCGTCCTGACGGGTTTGCACATTGCAGTTCCAGCCGTGTTTGCACCAGCAGCTGCTCAGAGCACAGAGGACCCCGTTACTGCAGCCCCCCAGACGGCACAGGGACCACGCAGAGCTGTGCCCTTAGCCTAAAAAAGAGCCTGAGATCTTGGACAGAAAGCAGGCATCCAACAAACGGGTGTAGGTGTGCACCCGAACAGCAAGATTCAGGGTGTGTGCGTACGTGCTGACTCCAGGAGACTTTGCTGAGCCTTCCCCGGCCGTGCCACCAGCCCGCAGGATGATGGCAGTGCCATGTCCCTGCCAGGGGACAGCGTGGGGACGGATGGAGGAATCTGAGATTCCCTCACACGCCGGTGCCGGGCTGCAGATCGCTGGCACACAGCCAGACTTGTCCTGTTGTGGGATGGAGGTCCTGGGTTCCTTGCTTCTGCAACAGCAGCCCCTGGGAGAGGGAGGAACACATGCACTCTGCTTCGTTTGGGAAAGAAAACATGAAAAAAAAAGGCAGATAATCAGTTAAATATGTCCCTCCATACAAAGAGGGACAAGGCAGAGCTGCCACAGCCCTCCCAAGGATACCGAGGCTGTGCAGGATCCTCCAGGACCTGCTGGGTCTGGCACTGCGCAGGATGGGGTTGAGGGTGTCCGAGCACAACAGCCTTGCATTAAAACAAGCACCTGGAAACGCAGCCAGGGTGGGTGTGGGAAGAGGAAAGGAGAGAGGAAGGGCTCCCAGCAGTCACTAATGGATTTTTTTTCTTCCTGGGATTACTGCAATTTGGTTGCAGTGGGCGTAGCGTTCATTCATCCTGCCTGGCTGCAGCAGGCGTCTTAAGAATGGTCTTCCAGGAAGTTTTCAGCACATATTTTAGTGCTACGAAAACACAGCAAAGGCATGGGCCGGTTCTGCTTTTAATCCTGCCTGAAAGGAGCCCTGTGCTGCCTCCCTCCAGGAGCTCTCACCCAGCCAGACCGGGCTCTCCCCCCTGCAACACCCGGGCAAGCATCTCACGCAGGACACCTGCAAGTATCAGTGTGAGCCTGGCTGAGGTGAGGGGCTGAGCTGGGCACACCGAGGCAGCGGCACAGGGCTGGGTTTGCAAACACGGGGCTCCTTTTTGGAACCAGCTGGATTTTGCTCAACAAGCCCGTGTTTGTCTCAAGGGAAACAGATGTGCCGTGGACCTGCTCAGAACCATCGCTTTTCAAATCAGGACCGGCAGCGGCAGTGCCCTAAGGATGCCCAGGTCCAGCTGTTTGCATAAAAGGGATGCTTTGAGGGTGAGATTTAGCACAAGGTACCCACTGCCAGCCGGCCGGGCTGGCACCACGCAGTGGGGACACCAGCTGGTGGCTGTCCCATCTGATACCGCCCCGAGGAGGCTTTCAGGATGCACAGCCACAGTTGTGACAAGTCCCCACAATGTGGCTCCAGGGAATGAACTGTGTGGCACATCAGTGGGATGCTGCTCTCAGGACGTGCCTGGCCTTTACGTGGAACGCCTGGGTTTGCACTAACAGCGCTGTCGGCTGTCCCTGGCGTGCATGAGGCTGCCCCAGGCACCCCCAGACTGCAGGAGTGGCACTGAAAGTCAGCAGGAGTGGCTCACGCTGGTGACTTCATCTGGAAAACACACCGAGGAGACAAAAAAACATCCCGAAAGGAAGGAAGAGGGAGACAATTTGATATCAGGCCCCGAGAGACAGGGGTCAAGCGGCCAGCGTTACTGCCAGGCTCTGCTGTCAGATCCTCGTCACTCGGTCTTCGACCCAATCGCTATCAGGCATCACCTCCTCCACCCAGCAACAGCCTCCCGATCACAGTCAGCAAACTGAGGCAGCTCCAATCCTCCCACCCTCACCTCTCAGCCCGAAGATTAATTTTGAAAACCACATTTGTTAGAAACACTCCACCAAACCGTTTTCTGTGCGGGAGAAACCAGCGTGCTCCCCCCTGCAGCTACTGCCAGCTCCCAGCACTGCGCTCCTGTGTTTGTACAACAGTGGGTTACTCACGAGCCCTCTGAATTCGAGGCATTTCTCTAGGAAATACACGGACGTCTGTCTGTCCTGGCCTGCCTGCAGGTCCGGGCGAGCAGCTGCATTCCCCTCATTCCAGCCCAGACAGCGCTGCTCACATTCCTCCCCCTGCGCGGGGCTGCGCGCGCCGGGTTAGCTGCGAGAGCCGCGCAGGAGCAGCGTGATGGCTGGGCTTGCAAATCCTAAGGGTATGCCAAGAAAGCGATTTTCTATCACAGAAAGGCTTATTCATTACCTGCTGGTATTCCAAACAGCTCCAAGGCAGGGAGAGGTTAAACAGACTGGGAGGAATTGGGCAATCTCACACCGGCCCTATCCTGCAAGGCACGAAGTATCACAAAATACTACTGCAGCCAAGACAAGCACATGACGATCAGCATCCCGCATGATTCGGATCTTTATCCTTTTTTAACTCCTACCCCTTTCCCAAACGCAAATACAAAACTCACCCAGAAAACAAAACTCTAAGATAAATCATCTCGGTTTAACGTGTTTGGGAAATGCCGGTAACACAGCAGAAAACTTGGGGCTGATTTTGTGATTTTCCCTCTGTTAGGAGCCGGGGGCCGTGCCGGATCCATGCGTTTCACCTTTTCCCTGGCACCAGAAGCTCCCCACAAAGCTCCGGACTCCTTTCTGGCCCCGTGTGGTGAAGGCTGAGGCTGCTGCAACGCTTCTGCCCCTGCTGCCACAGCCGTCGAGCATTTCCCGAGCCGTTCCCGAGCACTGCTGAGCGCTCTCCTGCCTTCCCAGGCTCCGTCCTTAAACACCTCATCCACACCTGCTAATCCTGGTGTTCCCCCCTCCCTCCTCACCCACAGCCACCACTGTTATTTCAGTGCCTTTTGGGGGCTCCGCTAATTGCCGTGAGCCCTAACTCACGAATTTCCTCATCAAGAAGCATCGCGGATCAGACTCTCCGCCATGAATATTGTATAAGCTTTGGATGAGAATTAGCATCGACGGGCTCCGTTTGACTTTACGCATCAGAAAATGGATTCGGCTCTCCTGGGGCTAGCGTTTTACGAAAACACAGGGGCCAAATGATTTGTTACTGAACCTGGCAACACATTTATTTATTTATATATTAAAAAGCCATATCCGACATGGAAATCTCATCTGCATTAAGTCTGTTGGCTGAGCAATGTAAATCGCCATGAGCAAAACGCTCAGAGAATACACCACCGGGTTTTATCGCTGTTTTTTCACCTCTTTAGAAGAAAGCTCCAGAAACCCGGTACAGGAAACCTCTCCTGGCAGTGACTTCCCAGTCGGGCTGCGGAGCGGCCGGCGGGTGCCTGGAACAGAGCCCAGGGCAGGGGTGAAACAAGGGGTTTCTGAAGTTCCCCCGAGCAACTGCAAATCCCACAGAGCTGCAGTGGAGCCCACAGGAAACTTTCATGAGCCCCAAATCTCTCCTAGGACACACAACGTGGGGCAATCCCCACCCGAGCACAGCATTTGTTACCGCTCCCTGTCCCGCAGGGAGAGGAAGGGGACTTGACCTACGGCGGGCACCACGCAGCCCAGGAGCAGCGCACACAATGGAGAATTATTTCCAAGCAGCCACGACACAAGAAACGGCTCTCTCTCAAGACAGTGCTGCACCCAGCAGCAATTTAATATAGGTGGGTAAGGCACAGCCCTCTGACTGCACTGGGGTTATGAATAGAGGCATTCAAGCAAACCCAAATAAAGGCCAATAACTCAACTTACATCTTACACTGAGTTTTTGAATGCTGTAGGGGCCAATGGAGGACTAAACCAACACGAGGTCTGACCGTCCTGCTGCCTTCCCCGCTCAGCAGCTTAGCGCTGCGCAGGAAGACAAGTTCTTTTGTTGTCCCAGCTCCCGGAAAAGCTCCGGCAGCCTTACAAAAATGAGAGGAAAACCCACCCTGCAGGCACAACCCAAAGCACGTGCTCCTGCGCAGAGGAAGGGAGAGGGCTGCACGGACGCGCGGCGCGAGGACCGAGAACAAAGGCAGCTCCGGGGAGCAGCGCGGCGTTGTCCAAGTTTCGCAGGAAACAGGGAAAGCCAAGCAGGCACTCGAAGAGCAAAACCAGAAGCACAGCAACAAATAAACCGAGGGATGCTGGAGGTGAACAGTAGCGTTTTTAAGTTTTACTGGAGATTCAGGAAAAAGACAAAGTTAGCGCGGCCATTAAAAGACAGCAGAGAGGAACTGCAGGAAGTTGTTTCTTTGCACCAGGCAAAGACGAGCAGAGCTGAGATCAGTGACACCGATCTGAAAACCCAGCGCTGTGTGAAACCACCAGGATGGTCACTGGGACATTTCCCAGGTGACACGCTGCTGCTGGCACGGAGTTGCAGCTCCACAGGGGGCACTCAGAGGTGCAGTTACAGAGGGCTTAAAGGACGTTGGGCAGCACGAGAGCCATCCGTTTGAGGAGAGGCAGCTCAGATTGCATGCAGCTGATTTTTCATTTAGGTGGAATAACCACCAGGGGTGATGAGACAAGCCCGTGCCATCTAGCTCTGCTTGCAGAAAGCTTTGGACACGGCCTGCTGCGACAGCCCAGACTGCAAACAGGCAGGCACCTGCCTGCCGCTGCGCTCCCACCATCACTCCTAAGTCAGCAGAGGATGAGGAGTCAATGCTTGTGCAGGATAAACAACAACCCAGTGCCCCAGGAAGCAGCACGAGGGTTCCCCCCAAGCCTCTCTCCCTCTGCACAGGGTAGGAACCGGTCCCCTTCTGTGTTTCCAAGTGACTCTGTGCGTCGCGCTTTGTCCTTGCGGAGAGGTTCCTACTGCATGGAAAAATTGTGACAAAGAAGCAGGGCTTGCAGTCAAACATGCCCAGATCCCAGGGTCAGTGTCCCTGGAAAAGCACCCCTGCCGTGCAGAACCAGAGGGGTAATATGGGAGCTGTGCCGGCGAGAAGGGATCAGGGCACAGGGGAATAGCAAATATTTACATTTTCAGGTCAGCACACAACAAAGAGAGACATTTAAGGAGACAGCGGCTGGAGTTAAAGGGAAAGCTGTTGTCACCGTTTCCCTGGCTACAGCACACTCAGTGCTGAAGTATCCGTGTCTGGACACCTTATTTACAGAAAGTCCCAGTGAAACTGGCAGCAGTCCTGCAGAGCTCAGCCGAAACCGGCACTGGAGAGGTTTGTGAGCGGGCCGGGAAAAAGGCAGATGGATTTGGAAAGCTTTTGCCCCATGGGAAGGTAATTAAGAAGCAAACTGATGGCTATTTAAAGCTACCTAACAGTTATTCTTGGTTTGAGGTCAGAGAACAGAGCGCAGCGATGGCACCTGAGCTCACCCCAGAAGGGGGGTTCGGGGAGGGTTCCAAGGAGGATTATTTCCCCTGCCCACTGGGTTTCAGCCAAAAGTTCGTATCAGCAGAACTACCCCAGTTAAGTCAACATGGGTGAATAACCTGATCTAAACACTCTCAAGGGTTTGGTCACTCCGGGACCCTTCTGCTGAGGAGGCTTTGCAAAAGCAACACAGGCAAATCCAGAAGGGTGGGACCACCAGGAGGGTCCCCAGGCCCTGGGGCACCTTTGGCAACACTCCTGCTCCTCTGCCCCCCCCTCACCAATGTTTCCCTGAAACATTTGAGAAGCACACAAACTGCAGCAAGACCAGCAGCAACTTATCTTCCAGTCCCTGAACCACGGGTAGAAACTCTGTGTATAGATGGAAGGCTTCCTCAACAGCCATTTACCTCGCGTGTCTCTGCTGTGCAGCTTGTGAACAACGCGCTGGTCCCCAGGAGGGCTGCTGGGAGCTTTTATCATATTCAGGACACTTTGAAAACACCCAGACAGAGCAAGCCTCTCCCCTGCCCCTCCGAGCAGCCGAGGCTGCTGGATTCTGGCACTGACACATACAGTAAAGGCAAAGCCATGGTTTACATCAAACATGTGCTCTTCTGTAATTCATGTTACTAACATAAACCAGATGCCATCTTCCTCAGCCTCTGCAGAGAATGATCGCCTGCCTTTGCATTACATAAAACAGCAAGAAAATGAAATTTAAACCTTGAAGAAAAAGCAAAAATAAATAACTCAGTAATTAGGCAAAAAACATCCAAGCCAAAAACAGCTTCCAAGTTTCCAGGAAGAATTAGGTTGTTTATGGAAGTCCTGTTTCAACTAACAGCCTGCCTGGCAGGTGGTAGGAATGTGAGTTTGTGGAGAGCAGAAACATGAGGCAGCTCTGCCTGGGGCACTGTGCTTTGCTCTGTTTTCTTGTTTTAGTTAAACAAGAGGAGACATCACAAATATTCAACAAAAGCAGCAGAAAGGAGAGCCGCGGGGGCCTTTCCTACCTTGTATGCCGTAGAGTCGATTCAGGCGCGATCGTCTGGCCTCGTCAGCATACGGGACAGCTACCCAGGGCATCTCGCTGAAATACTGCTTGAAGGAGTCCTCTGACCTGTGCAACGGGAACAGCGCAGGGAATCCTGAGTGCAGCCCCTCTCTCTGCCACGCTACTTTCCCTTTTCCTCGTTAAAAACCCGGCCAGCAAGGGCCTTGCTCCATTTCAGCAAACCCACCAGGCGAGGGCTGCTAGGAGGCATAAACCTGGGGAGAGCCAGACTAAAAGCCCTCAGTCCCTCACAAAGGGGTCTGCACTGCATTTTTTTTTTTCTGATATTTTAAACCCTCCAAGACTGGTTGCCGTGGGGCAGTCAGCTCTGCACTTACTGCATTACCTGTCTGCACTAACGAAGAGGATCTCAAACTTCTGGCCCGCCTCCTTGATTTTCCGGTAGGACTCCACCAGGACCCTCGTGAGGCTTCGGCACGGTGGGCACTGCAAAACAACACGCACGTGAGGATGCTGTCTCTCACCTCGTTCACGGGGCCTGGCTCGCACCCCAGCACGTCTAGACAAGTTTCAGGCCATCCCTAAAAGCCAGACACGATCTCTTCTCTACTGGAGCCTGGAAGCGGCCTTGAAAGCGGCTGGTGCTTATGGTAAGAGGTCACTGACTGCTTAAATCGCCAAAGAAACCTCTCCCAGTTTTAAAATCTAAAAATTCTTCCCCTTCTGAAGGGTCAGCTGAGGGTGACCTGCAATTGCAATGCTGCTGGCTTCTCCCAGAAGGACCAGGACATCTTAACTGCTTAAACACCGACAGGACCGAGATCTTCACCCTCCTGCAGAGCTTGGCAGGGGCTGCACACCTTGTCTGAGGGCTGCAGAAGGGACGCCTGGAGCTCCACGTCTGCCCTGAGCTCGCTGCAGTTGCCCTGCAGAGCACAAACCACTCACCCAGTGCGCGGAGAAGTAGACCCCAACGTGAGAGCCCTCCAGGGCGCTGCTGTCTAGCGTCTGGCCGTTGTTCCTTAGCAGAGGCCCGGCAACAACTTCACTGAAGGGTTTTGGCCCCCAGGGGAACTCCAGACCTAGAAGAGGTTGGGATTAGGGGTTGAAAAAACAAAAACAAATTAAAAAAAATTTAAAAAAAATAGCAAGATACACACGGAGCATTTACAGTTTCAAAAAGTTACACTAAAAAAAAACATTCTGCTTTCTAAAAGATATGTGAGGTGCTAGCTGAGGCATCCTGCCGAGGTCCATCCCCACCCGAGGGGGATGCAGAGCTGCTCAGCTCCCTGGGCACCACCAGGGCCATGCCCCAAGCTCAGCACTACATCCAGGGCCACCTCCTTTTCACAGGGACCTGCACCCTGGCCCCAGTCAGGGCAACTTCTGCTTGATGAAGCCAGCTCTGGTTTTGTGCCCAATAATGCATCTTTGCCTTATCCACGGTGTTTGTTTTAATAACAGGGGCAAGGTGGTACGTGCTCAGGAATGCAGTCAGACTGTTTGCCCCTTCCAGATAAAGCTGCTTTGCCGATTCCAGGCCTCACACCCACCCTGCCTCCCGACCAGCTGCCTTTCCACGCAAACAGGGAAGCAGATGGTGCAGGACACATCCCCGCAGCCCTAATTCCTCTGTATTTAGGGCTATAATCTTATCAATTACTCGTGTCACTGGGCTGTTTTTTTCTGAAGTTGGACACAGGGACCTGTAGAACACAGGCTAATCCTCTGCACCCCAAAGAGAGCACGTGTGCACATGCAAACACATGCTCCAAATCATCCGCTGCCAGCTCCCACAGCAATCGATCCAGCCACTGAGCCAGAGATGAGGCAACATCACAGATGGCTCAGGCCACAACTGGTACTTGCTGCACAGTTTCTGCCACCAGCCACCACGTTCGATATCTACCGCGTGGAGAAATGACGGCTGTCATGTGAAATCACACGTTCGAAGGGCCAGGTTAACAGCTGAACGTCAGCCTTGCAGAATGTGGGAGTGAGGACACACGTCCTGCACATCTGATGCACATCTTTGCAAATTTGAAGAAGACGGATTCAATGTGAACTCCCAACACACCTTCACAAACTGAGAATGGTGGCGTTTTTCCGTCTCGTTTGTAAATAATGGGGAATTCATTACCCTACCAAAGCTCTGGTGTCAGTGATAAGCACCCATCCCGTATTTTGGAAAGATTTGGCTCCCAAGGTAGGGGAAGTCTGGGCCCTCGGTCTGTCTAGCCATGTGCCTCCATCACAGAAAATCCAAACTTCATGTTTCACTTAGTCTAACTTTTTCCTCATTAGCACTTCAGACAAAAATCCTGGAGGGGAAGTCTTTGTTCTCTTCAACAAGCAAAACCAAAACACAAGATCTGGCAGGAACGATGCAGAAAATGTTACACTGAAAATAATACAGTGCCTTGATTAGTCAAGTATGACAATAGTTGTTTGTTTCCTTTTTTTTTTTTCTTTTTCTTTTTTTTTTTTTTTGTTTCTTTTTAAACCTCCAAGGCAATTCAGAATGAACCGAAATAGCAAGGCAATCGCGTGCCAGTGTCTCCAGGGCACACAGGACTCCAGGTCTTACCTTCTGGGTCATCTCGGATTACCAGGAGGCCGTTCCTGCAAACCACCTTCCCGGTGGAAGCATCGATAAATATCAGGGAAGGAATGTTGGAGACTCTGTACTTGTTCCACAGCTTCAGCTGCAAAACAGATCAGGAAGGGAGAAGAAGAAAGATGAGCTTGGCAGCACGAACAGGAAGATCGCGGGGCATTAGCATCTTTCAGACAAGAGGTCAGAGGTAAGCAAAGAGATGGAGCTGACGCTTCAGCAGCATATTTGGAAGCGTCTTTCCGTGGCCCCTGGCACAGCCTGTCCTTCCAGCTCCTGCAGAGCCGTGCCCCATCCTGCCAGCCCTCTGCACCTCAGGCTGGGTGAAAAGCACCGGGAGCCACGACCGCGCCGTCTCCCTCCTGCTGCAGGCTCGCACAGGGGCGTAGGTGAAGAGCTTCTCCTCCGACCACATCTGCCTCTCTTTGCAAGTAAAATGGGGCTAATGCTTACCAGCCCTGCTCTGTACTTTGAGGTCTTTGTTTAGAAGACATGGTAAGCACAAATGCTTTTAATGCCACTGCTCTGAAGTAATTTGTAACGCTTCCCTGGCTGCTTCCTCCTCTCCCATTTCGATGTTCATTAAACAAACTTCACAATCCCTGCCAAGACACAGCCACGCTCAAAACAAGGCCAAAACACAGAAACACGACTCTTTTGCAACTGGGAAGCCCCAGTTTTGTTCCTGGGAGCTGCTTAATAGGTCTGGCATCAGCCTGGGGGCTGCACGGCACAGCTCACCCGTAACGCACTGCCAGCCTCCCCGCGGCCCTCCGCCGGCCACGAACAAAAGCCCTGCATGTGGCAACGGCCACGTGCTGCATGTCCCGGGCTAGAGTTTGCTGTTTCCTGGTCATTTTGGCTGAGCAGTGAACTATCAAGCTCTTGAATAAAACCAACCCATAGCACGGTGCCCGAGGGGAAGGAAATGAATCGCTCCCTTCCCCTGGTCGCTGTCTCCAGCTTCCAAACAGAGGCAACCCCACTACTTCTTAAGATATGAATGATTTGGGGAAGAAGGGATGTGAGCTCATGAAAGGGATGCAGCGTTCAGGCAAAGCAACCTGACCTCTCTGCACTCTCTCCAGAGATCTGGTGAAGGGGATAAGTTGCACCCATGTTTAGTTTCGATGGCACTATATTAAATACTTTTTTCAACATCTTTTTATAAAAGACGCCTGAGTGAGTTACAAGAGTTCACCTACTTCCAATGTGGTGTACTCAAAATCCTCCTGGGTCTAAAGGAAAGCGTTAGCACTGATCTAGGAAGATGCAATTGATCTCCATCTACTAGGACCTGCAGAAAGACAGGGTTTTGTGCTCAGCCCACCAGCATTAGGTTTCTGACAGACACATTTCTCGGGACATATCAACTCATTCATAATGCTGATTCACAAACCAAACGGCCCTGGGCATGAAAAAAAAGAACAAAAATCAGACTAAATGCAAAACAGCCCCCTTGCACTGAGTGTGGTCAAACCACAGAAGGTAAACCCCAGTTCTGTGAAGTTTAAAGGGTGGGGAAAAGCTCTTTATAAGGATCACAAGCACTTATGAGGGTGCTGCAAACAAAGGGGAAATTACAGCTAGCAATCGGATAGTTCTCCTTAAATAGTTGCTTACATTTCACTTCATTTCGCCAAGCCCTTTGTATATGGAAAGCAGCTCCCCGTAGGGCACCGCAGCGTCTTGTAGCAGCTCAGCTTGGCTGAGGGAGCCAGCAAGGACTGCACATCGCAGCCAAACAGGCAACATCAGCTCGCTGCCTCGAAGGAACGGGGCTGGAGCAGCGCAGACCAGAGGATAAAAGGTTTTACCTTGCATCTGCACAAGAGCCACGACTATTGCATGTCTCTCGACACCACCACGCAGCAATCCCAGGCCACCCCAAGCCTCAATGCGGAGATCCAGGAGGTTGGAGCACTTCAGGTTGCTAAAAAGCACCGCGCTGATTCTCAGAGATCATCCCCTTGAAGAAAGGCACTCAGCTGCTGCTACTGCCAGGGCTGTCACTTACACCATCACACGACACGGGTGAACAAACACGACAATTGCCTGCATGACGACCCGAATCGGGTTGCCATTTTAAGGCCGGTTCTAAAAGGTTTGAATTGCAAATTGGTGGTCTTGAAGCACAAACCATATTCATTTTGATGTCTCTATCAGAAAGCACGTGAATGCGCTGTTTAAAGGCAGAGCAGTTCGACTCGATGATTCTCCTGTGCATTAGGAAAGCTGATTGGAAATGAGAAACGCATGCACCGAAGGACGAGCGCCAAGATCTACCACCAGTCCCACAGCGAGGGCCCCTTCCTCCAGGCTCGGCTTTCCAAAGTGCATCAGGCACTACTGAGGAGCGAGCCCAATGGCTCCTGTTCCTGCATTTAGATGCCTTAGACAACAAAAACCCAGCAAGCTTCTTACAAGAGACTCTTTAGCTGGGCTTTTGGATAAAGCAGCCCTGGATACCTCCCTCAAGGATTGCCACACCAAGCCGCTCTTTTGTGGTCAAGCTGCAGCTTCCAACAAAGACAGCCAACCTCCAGGTAAAGCCTCTGAACAAAAGGACCACCTCCCAGTAAGTTACTCGACCAGTCAGGTGTCCTCGGAGCACAAAGCTGAGGATTTTCACTCACGCAGTCTGGAAAGGAGCCTGAGCTCCCGCTTGGTGGAAATACCAGGATTGCATCTGCGGTGTCAGCTGGCCACGGCGCTGTGCTGAAAGACGACAACGACTGTGAGATGTTACGTACTATGAAAACCAACCACGACCTGAACTCCTCAGCACCAGCCGAGGCATCAGCAAAGCCTGGGGTGCAAGGGGCAAGCGAGACACGAAGCCAACGCTTGGGTGCACCTCTGTACAGTCACCACACGGCGCTTGGCAAGGTCCTGCCCAACACCCGGCCAAGTCCTCAAGGTGGCACACGGGAAGGGAGGAATCCGGCCACTCTCCAAGCACCACACAGGATGCCAGCGATGCTCGAGAAGGCGAGCCCAAGAGAAAAAAGGCAGGGGCTGTGCAGGTACCTGAGCAAACGCACGCAGACGCGCACCTCTCCGAGGACCGCATGTCGGGCTAGGCGTGGGATGTGGAACACAAATTAGGACTCGCTCTGAAACCACAGGAAGATCAGATGATAGCTCGGGCAGCAGAGCTGAGTGCTGCCTCAGCAACTTTTCAAAGCTGTTTTTCCTGTCTTGAAGAGGATGACATAGAAAATAACACACTCCACACTCAGAGGATTTGATCATCCATTTAAAGAGGGGATCTCTGCTCTGCTTCCCAACAGCTGTTGCAAATCTGCGGGATCAAGCCAAAGCTAACACAGATGTGGAAATAATCTGCAGACTATTCAGCCCCAAATCAGCTGATCCTCTCCAAGTCCTCTTCAGTCCTGATCACGGTGCACGCCTGCTGAATTCGACACTCAACCCCAACCGCCTGCTGGAGAAGGAGTGGGGAAACACAGCCCCACTCACGATGCCATGTAGGCTGATTGGCTTTACAGAAACCGATCTGGCTCCTGTGCAGGTGGTTAAGTCAAGCAGTCCAGTGGAAAAAACAGAGTCACCAGATTCCTCTGGTAACCTTATCCATAACGCAAAGCATCGCCGCGCCGTGCTGGAGGAGCTGGAAACCACAGCCCTGAGTTTCTCTGCGACTCCATCGACAAGCAGCTGCAAAAGGCTTTAGAATAACCATTTGTTACTTGAGGTCAGAGGGTCCTAACCACCTGGGACCTGAGAAGTGATGTTCCCAGCTCCATTACGTCCCGTCACCTCCAGCAGGTGACAGGCAGTCACGGACCACAGGCACTACAGCAGCACAAAGCATCCGCGCTGGTTGTGAGCAGCTCTACGCACCTGAGCCAACTGCTGCATCCCTGGAGGACTTGGAAACGCCTCACCATGAGGCACATTTCAGTAATTTTTCCAAATAAAGGCGTCAAACTGGAGGCCACCCCCCCAGCAAACCACTGTTTTCCGTGCACAGCAGAAGACCAGCTGGAATCCGGCCGGGGCAGATGAAATCCCCCCCTGCTCAGTGCGCTGCTGGGAAAGGGAACCCCTTCTCCTAACAGCTGCGGGTCGCTATTTCTGGGCGTGCTGATTGATTTATCAGCCCTGGTCGCATTAACTTACGAGCATAAATCCTGAGCTGTAGCGGTTAACGCTGGCAAAGATAAAACACAACTGTTGGGAGCGCGGCCGGGGGGAGCGGGATGCAGCCGTTGCTGTCACGGGAGGTTTGCTCGCCAGCAGCCGCCCCCCTGGGAGCTGCATTTCTGTGTGATGTGGGACTGCGACAGACACCACCCTTCCATCCTCAAGTGAGGGATTCCAGAGGTATCTGCCCGTGCCAGCAGCAAGGGAAGCATTAATTCTGCACATTTTGCAGCCCTCCTGCAGCTCTTTATTTCTTGCAGATACCGTGACTGATCCTGTTCTGATCCCCCCACCGTCCTCCCTCGGTGCAGGGCACGGCAGCCCCATGACAAACACTCGGATCAGGAGGCAAGGCTGACCAACACACAGCAGGCAAAGTGCACGAAGCTCCCGTGGCCAACAAAAATAACCAGCAAAGCTGCTTCAGCAGGGGAAAATGAGGGAGGCCACAAACCGCCGGGCCCTGCACCGCCCTGCTCTCCTGGCCCCGCGCCGCGGGGACCCCTCTGTCCTCGCTCGCTCCCCGTGTTAAATCGCAGCTTTCACAGCGGCCTGACAGGGCTTACAAGTGCCAGGGGCCACCCAGGCTCTGCGAAAAGCAGGCACAGGGCCGTAGAACAACAGGCTGCTCCCTCACCCCGTGGGTTTAAATCCAGTTAACGCCTGTCCTGGCGATTCGGGCTGAGCTGAGGAGAAGGAGGAGGAGAAGGCCTCCCCTCCACGCCGCCCTCACCTCCTGCAACAGGAGCGGGGCACAGCGAGGGAGCCAAACCCAGGCGAATACAGGGGGGAGTTTGGGGGCAGATGGTGCCTGCAAGGTCTGACCTTGTGCAGGAGACCAAGCGAGCAGACTCGAGGTAAATTCCTGTCTGTTGTGCTGCCGCTTCTCTCTGAAAAGAAATTAAAACCTAATTATAAAACACGATGGTGAGAGAGATGCTGGCTCCGTTAATCAGCTGAGGAGGGAGGATTTGGAGTCGCAGTAAATGTGATTGCTGTGAACAACCCCTCACACGTGCTTCCCCCCAATGGCCGCGTCCCAACTGCCTGAGCTGGACTAGACAAAACCCAAAACGAAGCCCCACGGGCCGCTTGTCACAGCCGCCTCCCTCCTTGCTGTGGGGCTGACCCAGCCCCATGGGCCTGGGCCCCCCGCAGGCTCCAGAGAGCCCGGCACCGCCACGCTTTTGGCCGGGGCTTTTGTTCTGCCAAATGCTGTGGAGGCTGAAGCAGAAGGAAACCCTCTCAGTAGGGTTTTCTGGCAGAGCCCCTGCCAGCGGAGGACTGCTCTTTATGTATTTCCAAGGAGCTCCGCAGCCAAAGTCCTCGAACGAGGGGACCGGGGCCAGCACAGTCCCTGCTCCCATGACGCCATTTCCCTCTCTTATCACCCCTCTCCCAGTCACGCTGAGCATCAGCACCACTGGTACCAGTAAGGGGAATGGGTACAGAGGTGCACAGGCTCTGTTCCCACCACAGCCCTGTCAGCCTCATCCCACAGCCAAGTGCTTTTCTTTCTCCATATTAAATCCCATTAGGATTTGCACCGCGACTCCACCCGGACCCCTCTGTCCCCCCTGCTGTCCCCCACCAAGGTGACAGCACCTTTATTCTCCTCATGAAGTGCCCCAATTACCGCTCCTTGCGATTTAAAGGATTAAGCAGGCAAGGCAACCGCGAGCTGAGCATTTTATTTCGGGGCAGAAAAGCATATGGCTGCCAGGCCCTGGCGCGCACGCCAGACTCGGAGCGCAAGCTGCCTTATTTCCTCCTGACACACATTCAGGCTGACAGACTGGATCTTCCGCAACCCACATCTGATATGAAAACATTTAATTTGAGCAGGACTTAAGGGCGGTTAACATGATCTATGGCGAGCAGAGCCCCGGGGCCTGGCGCAGGAGGCGGGCCTGCCTCGCGTGTGCTGGGCTGGCGGCTCCACTGCAGCCGAGGATCGGGGCAAAGCCGCATCTGTCCCAGCACACGGGTAACAGCACAGGCAGCAAAACACACAGGGGGGATGCTACAGACAAGGCTGGTCTATCAGTGATACCGAATATGTCCTTTATAAAGCTCTTTTTTCCAGGTGATTCTCATTGGTTTTGAACAGACAGAAGATGAGGCAGAATCTGGGACAGTCACAGCCAGCACTAGGAAATAAACCTCCACACATTCCCAAGAAATGCCCTTTTTTCTCCATGTGCATGACTCGGTTTACCTCTTAAAAGGACATTTGTATGTAAGCATCTCGAGACACTTTATAAACCATCCCGCAGTTCTGCTTTGGGTTAAGCGATTTCTCCTTTCCCGCAGGACAACAGGCCTGGGGCTCGCACAGAAACCCACAGCAGAGATGGGTGCAGGAGCCAGGCCTGTCAGCCCCTGTAACCCACCTTGTTCAGGGTCTTCAGGGAGGTCCCAGCACAGTTTTCAAGCAGCTCACCCGATGCAAGTCCCCTCCACACCCAGGTGTGCGGCACGTAGGCACTGCACCGCTTCAGGGACTGATACACCCCGAAGGGAAGCACCAGCATCGTTTCTGGCATTTACCAATACCAGCTAGCAGCCACAAAATCAAAACCCGACTGAGGATGAAGACCAAGCCACCTGTCACCCCCTCCCAAGCCACGTGTCAGGACTGGAACCCAAAGGGTCCGCGTGTCGCTGCTTTATGGTACGTGGCTGCTGGTAAAGCCCCACTCTGCCTGCGCTTTGTCATTCCCTTACCAGAGCTCTGGAGGTAAGACAGCAAGACAAACACATAAAGAGCAGTGAGGATGGAGGGAGTTCAAGTGTTTGTGGGAAAAATTCAAGACACATGTAGAAGTGTATCATACATGGCCCCTATAAATTATGCCCGCAAATGACTACCACTGAGTAAGAAACAGCTATGTAAACACTAAGGTAATAAGAAAAAATAATAATTTCTCTCTCTCTATGGGGAAGGAATATTTTTCCATCCATTTAGAGGAAAGGCAAGAAGTGGGGTGGTAGTTTGGGACGTCGAATGGAAGTTCAGGGTCTCTCCTGGTCCCAGGTCTCATCTGTCATCCCAAGCGGGCTGGCTGCCAGAGTTACCTCAATGCTGCAGCGCGGATTTCCTATCGGCCCCGTTTGCTTTCGCTGCTACCGTTCGCTTGAAGGCAGCCAGCATCCAGTGCTGATGGTAATCTCGAGGTCAAACGCCTCGCAATCGCAGATCACTACGAAAGAAACTCGTTTGAAAAGCCCCATGTTTAGACAGAGTTCCCACCGAACACAAAAGCCTTTTAAACCTGCAGGGAAATGGGGATTTTTTTGTTTTGTTTAATACACACAATGAGGTATTGGTGTGGTTTCTGTTTTGTTTTCAGCGGTTAATCCGAAAGGGAACCTTACACAATCAGATAAAAAACACACTAAAAACACCCTCGCTGAGAAGACAATAGGGTATTTGTTAGGACTGCAGCGAGCCCAGGGGTGGGCAGTGAGCGCCCCAAGCACCACGATGTCCCGCAGACCTCCACCACCGCCCCGATCCCACGGCCTCTGCAGAACGAGGATGCTGGCAAAGCAAGAGATGGAGCATTTCACCAGCATCTTCACCCACACCAGTATCTAGCCAAAGAGAAAGCTAGAAGTTATTTCAGACTTGTTTTCATTTAAATATATATATGGCTTAGAAAAAGCGTTATACCGAGGATGTCAGCAGTATACGTATGCCCTAAGCAAATGAAGTCACGTTTAAAATATAATAAAAATTAATGCATTCAGCCAACTCATGTAACATCTACAGAAATCCAAATGCAAGGAGACTCCAGCAGCATGGAAGCTCACCCCAGCTTGGACGGACAGAACTGGCGTTCACTTGTGTGAAGTTCTGGTGCCCACCTAGCCGTCGCTTTGCCCAAACTTACTCGTTTCTTCCTTTCCAATTCGAATACCGTGTAGAAACTCAGCAGGTCCTCAGACAACACTGAGCTTAGTACAAGGATTAGTACAAATAGCACAAACAGTTACAGCCACGGCCACCCCAGCCTCCCAGGGACGCCGGTGCTGACTCTGAGGCTGGCAGCACTCCCGGCGTGCAACCCAAGGAGCCTTTCACGCAAAGGTTACGCAGCAGAGCTAGGAAGGGACTCAGCACAGCCCCAGCCGACCCAAGCAGCGCTCTCATGGCTCAATGGGGTTTTACAGCTCAAGAGATTCACTCTGTAACCGTGCTCTGATCCCGGTCTGCTCGAGTTAAGCAGCCCCACGGGCTCCCAAACGCTGCTGCGGGAGCGGTTCCCCCTCGTGACACCACTGGGTTACCCTGGGGGCTTCCCATCGCCT
This sequence comes from Netta rufina, assembly GCF_964035555.1. Taxonomy (NCBI): domain Eukaryota; kingdom Metazoa; phylum Chordata; class Aves; order Anseriformes; family Anatidae; genus Netta; species Netta rufina. Next base: position 8,654,005 of record NC_140145.1, on the reverse strand, counting down.
CCAGGCAGCGGCTGCTCAGGACCCGCCGTGCCACGTTGCTGCGCTCCCCTCATCCTCCTACGCCCCAAACTGAAACTCAATCCTTGCTCAGCAAGGCTGCAGGTTGGAAATGGAAACCCGATGGGAGTGACGTCTAAATATGAAAATGCAACTGCGAGCCCAGCGTTAGCAATTAATCAACTGCACATGTTAAAAACCAGACCGGAATAACCCTAAACACGGCTCCAACGAAGCTAACACCAAAACAGCAGCAAAAGCTAGTATGGGAGATGAGAGAAACCCTCTCCTCACCTGGCTGCTCCCTTATGGATAGGCTCACTGCACTCTCTTCTAGTTCTTTAGAAAATTAAAAGCAAGTGACAGGGAAACAATATGGGATGGGGATGGAGTGGAGCTGGGCCCCAGGCTGAGCTGCCCATGCACACGGACCCGGGGCCCTCCGGCAGTGCCCAGCAGTGGGGTCCACAACCCCACATCCACTCTTGGTAGGTCAGGGTGGCCCCATCTTCATTTTAAGCCTCGAGTGACGTTTTGCAACTGCTGAAGCAATTAAAAAAAAAAGAAGGTGGCAATAAATCAAGAGAAGGGTCAAAAGCCGCAGCTACATCCTGACTCGACCCACGGAAGTCACTAGATATATGGTTTCTGAGAGCAGCAGGAGTCCATCAGTCAGCGTTCAGACACGATGTGACATCTGGGAGGCCACCACCGACCCCGCCGGGCAGCCTCCCTGTCCCCGAGCTGCCATTTCAAACGCAGACACGGCGCGGTGCGCAAGCAGCCGCAGCGACCCCGCCATCAACGAGACGCCGCTGCCAGGAACCGATGACAACGCGAATCCCACGGGGGCAGTCGAAATGTCAGATAAGACGCAGAGTATTCATTACCTCCTCCGACAGCCAGAGCCAGCTGGAGGCTGGGAAGCAGAGACTTCCCCGTGCCGAGCCTGCCCGTCGCCGCTCTGCCGAGGATCAGCTTTGAACCCGGAGGTGCTGCGGGCTGAGCGGCAGAGCACAGCCCTGGCTTCTTGGAAATAAAGAGGATTCTGTGCAAAAAGAAAGAGCCGAGCACGTGTTCCTTTATAAACCGCCCAACGCCGCTGTGCACTGGCAGCAGCCCTCCTCAGATGTGGCTGGCTTTCAGCTGTTACTATATTCAGAGCTTGTAAAATGCTTTGGGAGGATAAAAAATCTCGGCAGAAACGGTTACTGAAACTGCTTCCAGGAAATCGATCCGTGGAGACAGCGAAAGAGAAAGTCTTGGATTTTTACAAAAGCTTCGACTAGACAAATACCGCAGCTCAGGAAGTTTGGGTTCCTTGTCTTTTCGGCAATAAACAGGAGCTGCACCGGGGTTTTATTCTATTTGGGGCAAACAAAATGAGCTAAGTCACGGAGCTCTCCCCAAAGCTACAAGGGCTCAGCACATCCACGGCACCGCCCCGGAGCTCGAGCAGATGCCAGCCCTCGCCACCAAGGTGCAGACCCAACGGGGGGAGATGAGAGGGGCTGGAGGACGGTGCTGAGGGAGTTGGGAGGAAATCTCCAGCGGCAAATTCCCATTCATTTGTGGGCACGAGTGTGACATTAACACTGGAGCTCCAGCACAGCGTTGGCTGCAGAGCCAGCCAGAGATGAGGTGAAGGAACTGCCTTGAGAGGAACCGGGCGATGCAGGAACCTCGAACAGTTTGCACTTCTCAACGCAGCCCAACCCTCAGAGCGAGAGGGAACCTGTTCCAAAAGCGGCAGAAAACCCCTCGGGGTCACCTGGAGCTGGGGGCTTCCCGGCTCAAGCTGTGGATTTGTTTGGGTTCCTGCTTCGCCTGTTGGGTTTTGTCGTTACTGATTTTCTAGATCAAGATCCCAAGCTAACAAAACGCACGCTGCGGGAGCAGTGCTCTTACACATGGCAATAACACGAGCCTTCTCCAGAGCGCCTTGAGCTTTCTCCTCCTCCAAACTCAGAGCCAGGAAGCAGCGTGCTTGGGGCTGGACGAGCTACGGGAAACACAAACAAGTCATCTGTTTGCGTCCCAGCAGCTTCCTCCAAGGATCTGCCACGAAGTTTTGGGCTGGTCACCCCCTCTCCACCCCTCAATCAGAGCTGATTAGGTGCAGCCAGAGTCAAACTCCAACATATTCATCTCATTTGGCAGCTCTGCAGTTAGACCATTAGCTCCAAGCTTTTTCCCCTCTCCCTCCTTCTTGTTCAATTATCTGGCTTCATCTTTATTCCGTTTCCAGGAACACTTAGCAACAGGCTCTTGCAATCAGCTGCCAGCAGGCGAGGATCTGAGGAGCAGATTCGGCAGTCGCTGATGACCTTTCACTACACTCATGCAAATTTTAAAGAAAAGTATGTGAACAATTTGCCTTTTAACTATCCTCTGGTTCCACTCTCCAGGAGTTAATTCTCCTCATGTTTTAGAGACATCACAAACACCAGATCTTAGGATTTTACACTAATGAGAACAAAACCTGCGGCTTAATTTCCGTTTATTTGGTGGAATTTTGTTCCATATCTCACATGGGATCAGACCTCGGGATCAGACCTCGAACAGGCGAAAATTCATCGGCAGCACCTACCCGACCGTACCTCCAAACACCAAACCCTGGCTGGGACCCCAGGACTCCTCTCTGCAGCAGGACAAGGCTCGGGTGCTTCTCGTGGCCTTTGGCTTTGACTGGTAGAAATGTGAAGCCTCCGCTCCAGGACACCCCAAGGGTACGTCTGGGGCACAAGGACAGCCTGGCTCAGCGAGCTGCACCACGGGGCATCACCGCATGATGTCCTTTCTCCTGGAAATTAATTCTTTCTATTCATCTGGTGCAAGAATTCCTCTATTTCTGGCAACGACAAGGATCTGGAGGGATCAGGAGTGTATTGAGAAGACCTCTTGCTTCCTCCTGCTTCCTGAATGGTGTTTGGAAATAGGAAAATCATCTGCAGCCATCCCCTCTGAAAAGAGGGGGGAAAAAGGCTGGCAGATTCCTGACACTTAAGATGATCTTAAAAAGGATCATCTACTTTTTTCCTTCTTTCAAAAGCTGAAAAGCCTGAATAAGCATGTCATTGATCTGCTTGCTGGGAACAGCATCTGGAACATCAGGCTCTGCCTGAGACTGCAGAAGCTGCACCAGAGTTCAAAGCAGCCAAGACTGCTCTTGAACCAGATGCTGCTCGCTCTCCGCGAAACGCCTGTGGATCTGTGTGAGAATGATTAAGCAAAATTGCTCCCTCTTTTTTTTTTTTTTTTTTTTCAGATTTATAACTCCAATCTGTTTTCTCTTAGGGGGCAGATGCTCGTTACCCACACAGAGCACATCAAAGGGCAGGAAGCGCAGGACAGCCGCCCCGCCACCGCACCACGGGGCACGCGTACCGCCGGACCTGCCGACGGCCGCCCGCTGTGCTCACCCCGATCCTGCACAGAACAGTCTGACAGAGGCCCTCGGAGGAGACACAAATCCTCAGACCCGATGGGCTCATGGTCTGGCAGCTGCTGCAGTGCCACATCTTCACCTCCAAGCTCCGGCGTGGCTGCAGAGGGAACCCAGCAGCGGGGTGAGCCAGAGAGGGACGCCTCTCCTTGACCGAATGCTGCCAGGTGGGCTGAGTGTCCGAGCAGTGCATCCAGAAAAATGTGAGTCTCCAGTCCCAGGAATCAACTGAGGGGCTCCCGGGCTTCAGATGAGTCTCCTGCCCTCTCCAGTGCCACCAGGGACGCTGGAGGACAAAATGCTGTGGGTGCATCCCCACGCGACCCACCACGCAGCCCGACAAAACGTCCCCGCAGCAGCGGGGTCAGAAGCAGATTAAATGGGGTTGGGACCCCAGACTCCCCATCATCATCAAACACCACCCTGTAACCAACAAGGACTATGAAATAGCGAGACACACATCAGGCTGCATTCAGGGAACAAGCTGGGGCTTACTGGTTCACACTGGTTCTCACTGTCAGAAAGGTCTCTGCCTTGCCAAAGCTCCAATTCTGATCTCCAGAGAATAAACACCACTGAGAGGTCCCTTTGAGCCCTGTTTCGCCACGTGGCTTCTCCGAGCCTCTGTCCTCTCCTGGTGACACTACAAAGGCAGGCAGCCAGGGGCTACTCCAGCAGCAGCAGTGACAGTAAAAACCGGTAATGTGTTTCTGTAGGGAAGTCTCTTGATGCTTCACGATTCGAGCCCTGCTATTTCAGCATCCCTGAGGAGCTCCACGCATCGGGTGCAAGCCGAGTGTCTCTCCAGGATGGGAAATGCGCTTCCTCTCATTAGCTGAGCCCAGGCTTGCAAAGCAAAACACGAGAGACCTGCAACTTCCCCAGCCGGCACCGCCGGCAAGCCAGCACCTTCCAATAAGGCCTCTTCGGAGGCTCATTAACGAAATAACAACATTAAGAGAGCATTGCGCAAGGAAGTCGGTGCCAGGAATCTCTCAATCATCTGCGAGAGGCTGATCCGAGAGGCAGGACAGGGAGGACTTGCTTGCACAAGCCGGCAGGCAGGGAACAATTTATCCAGAGCAGGGCTGAGCACCGCTGATGGACGGCTGAGAGCCAGCCCTGCCCCAGCTCCTCTGCATTTCAGCACAACAGCTCCGTAAGCGCGATGTGAAATGAATCCTGGCTGCACGTGGGTACCACAAAGCTCCATCATCGGTTCTCCGGACAACGCCTTTCCCCTCACCTCAAATAGGGCAAAATGCTGGGGCTCTGGCACAGCCATTTCCCCGTACCCAAGGGTCTCGTGTCTTCAGCTGTGCATTTGCTCTTGGCGATCAGCTGAGCCCCTTTTAAAACCAGAAGTTGTTAAATGCCTACAAGTGCGACGATGCCACGGCACGTCCCCATACCACAGACGCACCACGTTGACCTGTCTGGTGGCTTTCACCCCACAGGTGCCAGCCTGAAAATTGCCTTTTCCAGCAGTGAACCCCCTTCCTGTGCACTGCCAACATAAAACAGGCTGAATGGTATCTCAAGTGTCCTGAGAAACTTCTCCCTGCAGGTTCAGATCTGGGATGCGGGTGAGATTCATCCCAGTTCCATGAAACCTTGAGCAACGAAGGACAAGTGAAGAACCTGAAATCCTCGAGCCTGACCCCAAACCCAGCATCGCTTCTTACCCAAAGCCTGCTCTGCCCTTTCTTTACCCTCAGATTGCATGGGACGATGCTCAGGTCTGTAACTGCTTTCTCAGACCTGAGCCAGCCTCCTCAAACAGCAGGCAGCCTTTGCAGGCTGGTCAGGACGTGACCCGAGGGGCACCAAACTTTGTGCATTTAATCCCTCACCTGACTCAAAGCCTTGCCCCACGAGGTGAGAGGTGAGCGCCTGATCAAAGGCCTCATCCCCAGAGCCTCTCATTTATTCCAGTTCAAAGAGCTCAGCGAACTCAAGGCAATAAGTCACCGGCTCAGATATTTAAAGAGGAGCTCGGGGAAGGGCGCCTGCGAAGCAGGAAGCACAAAACTTGTTTGGGCCTGGAGCTACGGTGCTGTTAAACTGCATCCCGCTTTGGCAGGGCTCTGCAGCGACCGTGCTCAGCCCTTAAAACAAGCAAGTGAGCAGAATTTGAGTTAAACGAGCAGCCCAGGAAATGCCCAAGTGCTCACGTACCTCCCAGTGAGGGCGATGCTCCGGAGGTTTTCCTCCCCCCGCAGCGGATCCGCAGCCCAGCGGCACCGAAGGACGGCCAGGAAGGAGGGGACTGATGCAGCAACGTGCAGGCGGAGCTGGCAAGCCACGAGGAGCCAGATCAAAAGAGATGCTGAGTTGTAACTTCTTAAAAAACAGCTACCCAACAGCTGTGCAAACTCCTCACTCCCTGGTAAATGCTGAAGAGGCACAAAAGCTCTCTAGCTGCGCTGGTGGCATGGGTTTGCTGTAGCCACTGGTTGCGTTCTTCCACCCCAAGAGGCTTCAAGCCCAGCACAAAGCCTCGGGTGTGTCTGTTTCTGCAGGACATAGCCTTAAAAAATGAGGCCTGGACGAGAGGAACAAGGCTCACCTCATCTCAGTAAGCACCAGGACGGGCACAACGCCGCTGTCACGGGCTGGCTGCCCGAGCAGAGTCCTTCCTGCCAGCGTAAGGACGAGGAGTGGTGTTGAGCAGCCCGAGGGCAGGCAAGCCTCCATCCTCCCGTGTCCCTCTGTCCTGGTGGGCTCTGGGGACGAGCCCCCAGCCCGCTGAGCATCTCCTTGCCCTGGCACTGAGACCAAGGCTGCCAGGAGGCAACGGCACCTAAGATGTGAGGGAGCTGGGATGCAGCTGGGCTCCTCTTCAACTGCTTCTGCCAGGCAGCCCAGCGCCTCATCCATCTTAATCCCTGACCACTGCGAGATGAAAACAATTTATCCTCATTCCCTGCTCTTACTGAGAAGTTACAAGAAATAAAAGTAAAACTAAAACAAAGATCAATGTTATCCTCCTTCTCAGACAATCTGCTAGTGACCTGGTCTTTCTCAGCATCCCTTTTATCTAGCAAAGTGTTTTGGCTGAAGCTTTGCAGAGAAAAGCCATGCGAGCAAGCTGGTTAAAAACCTGGTACTTTCATGTTTATACAGCCAGCTAAGCAGCACAGCACAAAGCCTTTCATTCCAAGTCTCTACTGACAAGCCAGCATTGATAAATTAACAAAAATCTAAGAGGTATAGGGGAGGGGAAAAAAGCAGTTCCCTACGTGTAAGGGCTCAGAAACACAAGACTCAAGTGAACAACAAGGAAAAGCCTGTACGAAAACCATCCCGAGATTTGGGGGGGACAAAAAGGGGGGAGCAAACACCACTGAAGATGCAAACAAACCCATTGCCTCCAAGATTTCACCACATCCAGAGGTGAACCCCACAGATGTCAAAGGTCTAGCTGCATCTCCTCTCCTAGATGCCCCCATTTCTAGGTGAAAAATAATCTGGGACAACCCTGTGAGCGCTAGCGAGCGCCTGGGGACGTGAGGGGAGCCGTGCTGCCCAGCTGCGGAGGTGTAACACAAACCACAGGCACACAGCGATGAGTAAACACCGACACAGAGCACAGCAGAAACTTCCCCAAGCCCCAGATCGCGGCAGACTGGGTGTGCGGAGCCGTGTGCTGCATCCTGTTGGTTTACATACTGTAAATGCGAGAGCCAGGAAAAATCCATCTTCTTTGTCATAACAAACCCTAAGGTAAACAGAAAGGCAAGGCCAAGCATATTATCCAATTAAACAGGCATGTGAAGGAGAACGAGCGCGCCGGCCATCCGGCCACTCCTGAGTTTTGCTGTTTCTCAGCGAATTCAGACAAATGCACCACGGCACAAAGGGTGCGGGGCAAGTGAGGCGTGGGTAAGCCCGCTTCTCCCGAAAAAAAAGCAAAGGAGCTCTGCAGGAGGCACCAGTGCTTCACAGGCGCTGCAGCATCGCTCCCACCTGCCCCACGGCAGGCAGCGAGCAGGCTCTGGCTCCCTGGCAGACGCGTGCCCCAGGGGCTGCGTTGGGCTCGGCAGTTTGTATAAACACCCAAACCCAGGAAATTCCCAGAGCATCCCGAACGGAGCCAGCTGGTTTGCAGAACTCAGCTCCTACTGGGAAACGTTCCTCGTCTCCGGTTTGTGAAGCTGGTGGGTTTTGCGAGGCGGTGTCGGGGGCGCAGCTGCCAGCAGACCCTGCTGCAGGGACAAACGGGCAGGCAGGGCAAAGCTCAGCCACCGCTGGCCTTCCTGCTGGGTGCCCTCCATCGGGGCTCTCTCCACAGGGCACAGCTGAGGACTGGAAGCTCCATGCACAAACATGTGGTGCTTCAGATTCCTGACTTCAAGCAAGAGGAGGAGAAAAGCTTTCTGAGGTCACCTCTTGCTCCTCAATAGCCACTGGGAGCCAGCAGCTCCACGCAGTGCTCCCAGACCCCCTGGCACACCGGGTCCCAGCCCACACCTCCGCCCCAGGTACACAAGATCCAGATTTACAAAGAAATGGCAGGGAAAGATTTAGAAACTTCTACCGAAAGATGCTTCTAAGCATAGCACAAAATAACCTCCCCCAAGCCTGGACGTGCTTACAAAAAGAGGAAAGGGACTTAAACCCAGCCCATTAGTGAAAAAAAATAGGCACACATCCCAAACTGTGTACTGATTTCTGCTCCACCTCATGCCTCCCACGGAGTCAGCAGGTGGCGGATCGCTGGAGGCTGAACACTACGGCAGGTCTGCGGGCTGAAATCGCCAAAGCATCCCCCCCCTTCCTCCTCTGCAGGTCGAAGGAGGGCCACGGAGAAGATTTAGCAGCGCAGCGAAGGCAGCAGGTTGTTGCGGTTACCTTTCATTCAACTCAAAAGAACACTGCAGCGTGTCCCCAAAGGGAGTCCATAAATAGCGAAGGATTCTGCCCTAATCCCTTATCTGTTCCTATCTGGATAATATGGCATTTTGACAAGCACTGCCAAAACGCAAATTTACAGCAAAGCGGAGATTTTTTGCATGGCCAGCACATGCTCTACAAACTCTGGATTCCAAGAAATAAACACAAGCCCCTTGCAGGAGACGTATGGCTTTTCGGATCCGGAGGCCTCACGCAGCTACGGAACTGTGCTCAGGAATTCTGCCTCCCTCTCCCATCCCAGGTGGAAGGAGGTTTTCACCCTGATCTTCCTCCACGCTACCATCAGCACCATCAATGACCGCTTCTGATACCACCACGTGCTTTTCTGCTCGCTTTTCCTTTCCTCGCTGACACTTAATAGCAGCCCCACTTCAGGCACCCTGCAAATCCACCCAGAACGCGGCCACGTCACACCTGGAGTGCCCCCTGGAAGGAAAACAACCGGGTCACCATCACCCAGCCTCCCACCTGGCTCTTTGCTTTCATTCACTGCTGGTGCTGGGCAGAGCCAGGCACCCCAGAGGGGCTGAGCTGGGTGTTTGGCACGGGCAGGGACATCAACGGGGACAGGGCCGGGAGCGTGGCCACAGCTACAGTAAACTGGAGGTACACTGCAAAGGGCATCCTGGAAAAAAAAAGGGAATATTGGGACCAAAACGAAGGGGGAACTTCCTGAGAGCCTGCCTTCCCCTGGGAGCCACATCTTAAAACCAGGTACAGAAGCAGAAAGGAAAATGGTGGAGGCAGAAATTCAACGCACGTGCACGGTCAGTGCAAACAAATACATTTAGCCCAGCCAAAAAATCAACCCTGGAAATTCACATCCATCCCCACAGGCACCAGGCAGGATCGTTTCCTGCGCCGTGCTCTCCAGGTGGAACTTTAAATCACTCACCGATGAGGACTGCACACACCTCCCCCGGGAGCCTATGCCACAGCCCAGCACACAGCACTTATCCTGGTGGACCACAACAGCTCGGTGCAGCAGCAGGATGGGGAAAGTGCACAGCAGATTACAAAAAAAAGACACACAAAGCCATTTCTGACAAAGGGGAAGTGCTGCATCCTTGCCAAATAGCTGTTGTTGGCCACATACCCTTAGGATTCTGTCTACTCGCAGGCAAAATGTGAAGTCAAGGATATTTGTTTGAAACCCGCAGGCGGACGCTGAAATTCTATTAAAAAAAAATAAAAAAATACAACTGGCATTGATTCTAAAAGCTTCCCACCGCTGGGACTGGGATTCAAAACCAGCAATGGACAGCGAGGCCAAAACACACTCGGAGCAGACGCCTGCAAAAGATTCCAAGGGAAATTAGTTATGTGGTTTTCATAACAAAAATAAAATAAAATCCAACGTTCTAAAAAGGAAAAAAAAAAAAAAAAACACAACAAAAAAGGCAGCTTCACCGCGCTGTTTGGGGATCACTCTGGACCTGCCGAGGTGGGAGGCTTGCTGCAGCCCCCGCGTGTCCCCGTGCAGCTCTCAGGTGGCGCAGCGAGGGGAAAAGCAAACGCAAAGCCCCGAGCGGGCAGCAGGTCCTCGCCGTCCCCACGGCTTCTGCAGGGAAGAGCCCGGCTCACGAGGCAGCAGCAGCTCTCCTTTGGCTGCAGGAAGGCCCCTCGCTGTCCGTCTGTCCCCACCAGCAGCCGGGAGCTGTCACCTCCCAGCGCTGCCCTCCCCAGACAAGCGCAGGGTGGGCGACCCACGGGATTTCCAGACAGCCCCAACTTCCCTCGTTCTTGTGCGCTCAAGTCAGCCTTATGCCATAAGCTTCTTTTTTTTTTTTTTTCCCCCTAAGTGATTTTTTTGTAGCTGAGTCACACTGAGCTGCTGCCAGGAATTTTTTTTATAATTAGTGAATGAGAGCAAGGTTTTGCCTGAGCATGCCTGACAACATCTGCTGATGGCAGAGAGCTCGTGGAGCGTGGCTGAGCCCTTCCTCCCAGCGGCACGGCTGACGGGGCTCCTCCTGCCCGTGCGGTGTGAAACGTGTGCTGCTTCTGCCAATCCACATTTTGAGGGGATGGAGATAAACTGGAGCGAAGTCCGAAGGGTAAGGGAGAAGGGAGGGAAACGTGGGCTGCCTCCCGGCTTAGCAAGCGCCTTGCGAGAGCATCCCCGGGACAGCGTCGGCAGCTACGCGCCTCGCCGTCGAGCTGCATAGCTGCAAAGCCACCGTGCGTCACATCTTCCTTAGAGACAGACGACGGTATGAAGTTCCAGAAAACCACAGAAAAAATAACTTCCTCAACCTCTGTCTTCGATGGACACGGGAGCTGTTTTGCAAGTGAGGGTCCAACCTAAAGATCAAGCAGAAGCCACGTCCGATAAGCCAAAAGCAGACATCTGGCGGCAGCAGCCTCAGCTACGCACAGGATCCTTCCTGGACGATCCCAAACCCTCAGCTTTCTACTACAGGTCAGAAAAGCAAACGAATTACCACCTTAAGGATGAAGTCTCCCTGTAGGGTATCCTACAGAGCGATGCCTGTACCCTCCACACACAGCTCCTTCCTCACCTGGTTCTGCAATTTGTATCACCTCACAAATGGCCAAGCCAAGCCCTACAGAGCGAGGACGTGCTGGAAATATATTTTCTCTGTAGCTTTGGTCTGGTCCACCTGTGCATGGTCCTTTTCATACGGACACATGCCACACGTGCATGAAGTCCTGACGCAGATGGCACCGAGAACAGGAGATGCTCCTCGGGTGGGGAGTTACCCAGTCGCTCACTGCGGTGCTGAGCCCTCTTCACTTCACGCTTCTTGTGTGCTGCTCCGAGGCAAAAATGAAGGCGTGTTGCCGCTGCCAAGCTGGGATACTTCTCAAAGGATGTGAGTTTTCATAAAATCCTGGAGAGCTACGTACCTAACGCCTCCATTTTGTAGCTGAAGAGAGGAGGCATAAAGGAGCTTCGGGCATCCAGGCCCAGATCAGCCTACAGCTCACTCTTTAGGAAACAAATAGCGGTGAGCAGCGTGTGACATGTTTGCCGTGCCACCTCCCGTGAGACCATCTGCAGCAGGAGCACACCGAGTGGCTGCAAACCAGCCCTGGGACTGGGACCCAGGAAATCAAGGCACCAGTTGTGCGGGAAGGGCAACAAACCCCACGCCAACACGACCCCTGCAGCAGCGGCACAGCAGGATGCTCGTCTCCTTAACCATGACTTTACCCTTCCTGGTTTTCCACAGCTCTCCTCGCTCCCAGCCCCGTGCCGTACAGGGCAGAGGTCCCACATACACAGCTGGCCACCTCCATCTCCCTCGCTGAGCTCTGCCCATCCCGTACAAGCAGCGAGGGCAGGGGTGCCATGGAAAAACACAGCCCACGATCCCGTAATTAGAAACTGCTTCGTAACGCGTACAGGGGGCTGAATTAAGGTTGCAGAGGAATACTGTAAATTGGATGCACATTTCTTGTTCCATTTTACTGCCTTTTTTTTTTTTTTTTTGCTCTCCCCCTTATTTGGCTTTGGCTGCACTTCAGATTAAGCTCCTAATAAGGGCTGGAGTTGGACGAGGTTTCTCAGCCCATCAGATTGCAGCCTTCCAAGCCATTGAAATGAGATTCAAGCTGAACTTGAATTTTCAATAGTTTGGCCTAAAGGCAAGGGTGTTAACAACAGACCTGCCAACACCTTCTCTATGAGAAATGTCTGAAAACATGTCTGCACATCAAATACTGCTCGGGCTCTGGTAGACAAAAGCCACAAAGCTAACAGCTCAAACCCACTGCTGACTTGCTCAGCCAGTTCTCCTGTCAGTACAGCCCAAACGTTTTCTCTGAAGCAGAGGACCTCTATATTCTCTCTAGGAAAACTCTTCCCCACCGCCAACAGCACCAAGTCCTGCCCTAGTTTCATTACGACAAGGTAAGGTGGAATGAGGAGAGGTGGAGATATCCCAGTGGACGTGCAGGAGCAGCTAGATCCACACCAGTTCACCCAGTGGAGGATCCTTCAATCGCTCCCGTTGCTGAGATCAAAGTAATTCCACCGACATCCAACTGGACGAGCCATCAGAAAACAGCACGTCCTGCAGCCAACTGCTCCTACAAGCAGCAAAAAGCTAAGCAGCAGCTTTCTTTTCCTTGTTAAACACGCTTCTCTTTTTTAATCTACACTCTAGGATGAGATGAAAAGGTCAGCCTGAATCCTAGAGCCAAGGTAAATGTGACAGGACTGGAGCACATCCCTAGTGTCAGATGAAGTGTGCGCCTTCAGATCTTGGCTTCCGTGGAGGAGGGCTTCCAGCGAGACCTCTGCCGGTATCCTGAGCAGGTTTTGTTTCATGTTTTTTAAATTACTGAAGTGTGTTTTCTTGAGGACACCAAGGCTTTGACTTCCCCATTACCAAGAGCTTTTCAAATTCACATCTCTGGTGCCGTGGGTCTGAAGAGCAGCCCCGGCCGCCTGCCCTCCCCAGCTCTGGAGGCAGCAGGGAAGTGCAGGGAAAGCAAAGCGCTCCTCTTGCTTTGATGATGAATGATAAAGAAAAGGAGCGATGGTTTCTTGAACTGCATCCAAGGGAAAGTAACCCTGCTAGAGTGCCTGGCAGGGCATCAGCAGCAATGGAAATTTCAGCTTTCAAAGAACAGAAATCAGACTCCAAGAAGGGGGCGGGGAGACCCTGCAGGAGCTGAGGTGCCACTAATTCCACAGATTGTTTTACAGACCCCTGCTTCTCTCCCATGAAATTATATCCTTGGCAGGAAAACCATCTGGCTCCGAGCTCTTTTGGTAAGTGGAGCGTAAACAGCATGGAAAAGAGCTCGTACCTGAGTGACAACCAGGCTGGGATGGGATGCGCCAGGCTGGTCCTGCACAGGCAGCAGAGCAGAGGGAGGGCAGCCAGACCACTGTCGGGACGGGCTTCCACCAGTAACAACCAGGCACCGAAAAAGTGCACAGAAACGGCAGCTCCCGACTCTGAAATCAGGAGCTGTCTGGCAGCTTTGCATAGGGTGACACGACCTCGAGGAGAATTACGCACCGCTGCGTCTTCACCCTGCTCAACACCCCTGGTTTGTATAGCTTGAAGCTCCGGAGGAAGCAAACACTGAGTAATGAGAGAGGAAAACAAAACAAAATCCCAAGAGATGCCGCTGCCCCAGCTCGGGCGAGGCAGAGGCTGTCCTCTGCCACCTCCCTGGCAGTGGCCACCACGGAGGTGGCAACTCAGCACCACCGTGGGCGACGATTCCCCTCACGCTGCCTCTTCAGCCCAGGCTTGTGCTTTTTGCACCAAGCTGGTTTCTTCCCACGGCCAGCAAACCCTGAGAAGCGCACACGGAGCAGCAAAGGCAAGGCACAATCTGTAACCGCGCTAATTGCTGGGATAATTACAAAGTGAGAGAGCAGGCTAAATACCAGAGGGCTGAGCATCGGCACAGAACCGCCTTCCTTCTCGGGAGCTGCCTCACACACACGACCTTCCTCACCACGAGCTGTACCTGCTAAGCCATCTCCCTGGTCCTGAGCAGATGACAAAATAAATACATAAATCAGTAATTCTTCTTTTCAATAGATTTGACCTTATTTTCTCCTTAGTGCGGCAGGATGAAAAGCTGTTCCTATTGAGCAATTGAGGTTTTTCCTGCAACAGACATGAGCTGGCTTGTTCTGAGCATTTAGGATTTCAAACCCAATTAAGTAAAGTAACAAATGCTGCACCTAAGGGTTTCCCAGCCCCCAGGAGGAAATGCTTTATACATACCCAGATTTTTCCTAGCTTCACCACCGCATACTTGAGACGTGGATCAAGGGATGAATCACATTTTCAGATTCTTCACTACAAAGCTCAAAGAAACCCTAAATGTCCTAACCTCCACCTGTGCCACCAAGCAGCAGTCGTGTCATGCTGGGCTCTCCTGCCTTGCTCCGTGCCACTCGGTGTCCATCTGTCCTGGAAGCGTGCAGCTGGGGGAAGGATCTCTGGATAATCCCTGCTATAAAATAATCTGGAGCTCTGGATGATCCACGCTGGCCATCAGGAGCTGCTTCGTTTGCTGTGTGATTTCCCAACAGCAGTGAAGGGGGAGGATGTTGTGCCACACATTGCAGAGAATCCCATGGAGCCCCGACTGGGCTGCTCCCCGCCTGCACAGCACCGACACCCCCAAAAATAAGCAGTTTTACCCCAAAGACGGCCTCTCCTTGTGTGTTTGTGCAAACAGGGCCCGGCACAACAGCCCCCGAGCCCCAGGTGGGCCCTCAGGCTGTGCCCGGGGGTGTTAATTCAGTAATTAGAGGGATGGCCACAGACAGAGGTGGCATTCGGTGGCCTCTCATCCTATCAAGTTTTATCCTAGCGAGGCTTTCACGCCAGCTGCCCCGCTCTTTCAGCTGTGAAGCCTGCAGTAAATCCTCGCGGAGACAACATCAAACAGAGGATGCTGGACGGGGCCCAAAGCAGGGCGGCCGGTCAGGCAGCCCGAGCCAAAAGGCACGGCTCACGGGGCATTTTAGACTTCAGCCGACTAAAACCTGGATCATTCCTGCAACTCCAAGTCAAGCTGCCTGCAGCACGGCGCCTTCCCAGCCAAGGCAGCACTGCTGCGGGTCCCGTCCCGTCCCTGTCCCTCTGCTCCCGTGCTCACCTTGCCCCTGGGGACGAGGCTCCTCCTGTCACCACCCTTCCACCCCGAGAGACACCAGCAGGGATTTGTCCGCAGGGGAAGGCAGGGACACCCACGGCCCCTTCTGGTTCACAACCTGGCAATTAACTGGCTCGAAAACTGCCTCTCTAGGCAAAAACCCATCCTGGGAGCGACTGGGGCAGCAGACGCTGCTGCATGCACAGCCCAGGCAATAAACACCTTGTGCCAAACGGGGCCCTGGGTGCTCCCGTCACACAAAATCACTCAACTTACGGCCAGGAGGCGTGGGAGCGACTGTCAAGAAAGCCTACAAGGCTCCGAGGACAAGCGTGTCACGAGGGGAGGAAAAACTGCTCGGCAGCAGCCCTCAGCTTGTTCCATTCCTTAAAAAAAACATAAAAAGGAATCAAAGCTACGCCATACGTTAGCACTTAACTAGTCCCTGCCCTCAATTTCCAGCCATTTGTACCGCTCCCTGGAACCCCCTACTCCTTAAATTTATTTCTGTGCATCTCCACCAACACCAGAGACCCAAACCTCAGTAATCTTGGTGGGAGGCACCCAGCAGCCCGGCCCCATCGCAGGACTAAAACCTATTTGTGCAAACTCGCACCGTGAAAGCCAGGCAGCAAATCTGCCTATGGAAAACTTCCCATGCTTTCAGATTAGCAGATCAAGCTGGAGGCATTAAGACCTTTCCCGTTGCGTGTCTGTGAAATCCAGCTCTGAGGACACAAAACCGGGGCTTTTCTAACCCTGGAACGAAGCGATTTGGGGAGCGTGCAGCGCGGCGGCGGGGGGCAGGCCGGGCTCACGTCGCACGGGGCTGGAAAAGCCGCCGGCACCCGGAGCAAGGAGGCTGCTGCTCTGCTTCCCTTCCCTCCAGACAACAGGCACAGCAGCTTCATTTGAGCTCCAAAGCTTTGGGAACAAACCCTCGCACGATTTGCAAAGCTCCCCGAGCACGGAGATGGCAGGGGAGAGGTGGTTCTGAGCAGCTGGTAATGGAGCAGCAACGCAGCCTCTGTGCTACTGCCGCCAAGCCAAGCAGAATTAGAGAGGGAGCAGCCTGCAAAGTAAACGTGGGGAGTCACCAGCTTAGGATACAATCAGCATAACTCCTCGCCCTGCTAAACAGCAGCTATCAGTTGATAAAGAAGCGCATTCCTGGATGCTGAGCGCCCAGGCAGTGCTTGTGCAGCAGGATTTGTAACCTGCTGCCCTTCAACCCGCCCTAAAAGCACCAGAGCAGCATCCAGAAGAACTTGAACTTTCCTTTGGAGACTTCACCCTGACACAGGGCCTTTCAGCAGAGGATCTCGGAGCACCTTACGACCATTTAATTAAAACTTCCAGCACGGGAGCAGCCTCCGGCTCACACAGCAGCACAAGCAGCTCTTTCTTCTGCGCTGCTGCGGCACCCAGCTCAACCGGGAGTGGGACCCCGCAGAGCTGGTGGATATGGCCCGAGCTGCACCCAGCTTTTTGCAGGATGGAGTGGGGGGCTCTGGGGACAGGAGGGGAGATGGGGACCTGAGGGGGACAGCGCCCAGAGCCAGAAAGGGCACACGGAGCGACCAAAGCGCAGGGGAGGCGAAGGCAGAGACGGCAGCGAGATGGGGGCTTGTGCTGGAGGCTGGTCCGGTTAAACTTGTGCCCCTTCATCATTTAAACACCAAATATTTCCCCAGCACAGCAGCAGCAGGGGCCTGTCCGGCCACCTAGCAGCCCTGGAGGGTAGGTAAAATGGGAAACCACGCTTTTTTTTTTTTTTTTCCCTGCTTACCTATGGGGTGAGACTTTTGCTGGTTGATGTAAATCCGTTTAAACACCAGTAGGTTCAGACGTCTGCCTGTGTACAGTGTCAGCTGCGAGAAATGAGCTCACATCCAGATGCAGTGGCATGTCAGGATTAGCCCGGGCTGGGGCAGGAATGCTTCCATGTATGGAAAAATATTGGAGCACTGAAACCATAAGCTTGGAGCAGAGCAAAGTGAGAGGCCCTGTCAATGAGGCCGTGGGCTCAGGTTTAGAGGATTTAGCGGCTCAGATCCGCCACGAGATCCTCAGCACGCATTACCATAAACTTCACACTTTTTCCAAAAGGGACTCCCCTAGCAGTGCTGCGAGGGGGAGATCCTAAAGCCGTTTGTTTGCTCTGGAAGCGGGGCTCACACCGCTGGGTGCAATTATCGCTCCCCGAGCGGGGCTCAGGCGCTCACAGGGTGGCTGCTCGTACCTGCCCAGCCGTCTCTGCAAGGGGGCAACGTCCTCTTCAGCTGCTCCGGCACGAATCGAGAGGGCTCATTTGTCAGCACGCTGAGCTGCTGCTCGTGAAGTAATGGCTATGACTTCATCTCGCCAGGGGAAGTCTCTCGGGAACGAGGGAGAAGCAGAATTCCTCTCTCCAGCTCGCTCGCACAGTTGCAATTAGTTTCGGTTGTGTCCTGCTCTCTCCCGCACACATTACCTAATTCTCACCCAGATTCCTAAATCCTTGCACTGAAACGTAAAGCGAGGCTCCTTTCTCTGCTCCCTCCTGGTGGGGCTGCTGCTGCACCCCGCTGTCACCGCAGTGTCACCCGGAGCCATCCCAGCCACCTCACCTGGGCTCCCCAGGATGCCACCAGCTTTTTTTTTCCTTCCTTTAATGCCTTGGGCACCAACTAGGAACCTGGTAACTCCTGGCAAATTAATTTTAAATAGGGACCTTTGTGGAGAGGACTCCAGAGCCTTTCTCCCCAGCTGGGCAGGTCTGTTCCCGACCTTCCCGGCTGCAAAACTCACAGCACAGCCTCACAAACCACCCCATTGCTACGCTGCTGCTCCTGGCCTGGGAAATCCGGCTCTGCTTCTGCCCCAGGCAGCACAGGAGGACTCCCGGAGCCGGTCACCCCGCTGCATTCCTCCTTCCGAGCAAGCTCTGCGAGGTTTGCTGCGCCCTGAGTTTGCTTTCCTGCGATTCCACCGAGCAGGCTCCTGTCCTCACTCTCCTACAGGGCTGGCAGCACAGCTCGTGGTCCCCACGGCTCCCTAGAAGCACATTTGGGGCTTAACTCTGCAGACCAGCATCTCCCTGACGCTGCCTCCACTGCTTGTTGTCCCAGCACAGGCAGTGGGAGCATCCTGGGGGCTCTCCCCTCCTCATTTTGCGAGCAGAGGGGCTCGCTGTGCTCTGGGCAGGGGGCTGATCCCGCAGCAGCCCGCCAGGCAGGGCCCTGACGCACCAGCAGCGCTCAGTCAGTCGGTCACGCTAAATAAAGCCCGCAAATTCTCTGCGTATTAATTGTTGGTTTCAATTGTTGCCGGTGTTGAAAGGCGGACGTGAGAATATGCAGAAAACATTCCTGCATCTGTTTAGCTCTCCCCCCAGTCAACACGACACTGCATTTTCTTTGGAAAACTCACGGCGATGATCCGATGAGCCACCCTGCAGCGGGGCGCACACACACGGCGCCCGGGTGGTAATCCGAAATACACGCACAAATTCTCTGGTGGGAAAGAGAAGGAACGTATTTGTGTCTTTTTGCTTACTCATCAGCTCCTCGTTTCACCGCCAGCTCCTCCACTGGCCTTATCTTTACTTCGGGACCTTCGGATTTAAGCCGCAGTTGTATTTTTTGGCTGCGCAGCCAAATAGCGGTGGGACACAGCACAAGGAAGCCGCTCCGAGCAGAGGAAGGGACGGCAGCACCTCGAGCACAGCTCACTACAAGCCAGGCTGCCCACGCACAGCTGGGGGGACAAAACCCTCCTGCCCCTCCGAAAGGGGATCCCAGAAAGGGCACGATGCTGGGCTGCGGGTACCAGTCTGGAATTCATCCGGCCGTGGCACAGATTTCCTGCATGGCTTTTCCGGACTGTAAATCTCCCCGTGCCTTTTGTTCACCGCCTGTTCAAATTACAGGCTCCCCGAGGTAGGAGTCTAACACCTGCAGCAGCACAGGTTGGATTTCTGCAGCCACGGACAGGTCCCTGAAGTGTCTGCCACTGCAGCTGCCTGCCTGTGAAATAAGTGCCTGTAATGAAGCGTGTCCCGGAGCGGGGTGGCGAGACCTCGCTGGGGTTCGAACACATCAGCCAAAAAGTTCCAATAAAAGCCCAACGCGGCAGCGTTAAGGCATCAAGAGCAGAAGGGAGGCGAGGAAACGAGAGGAAATTGCTGCACACAAAGCACGAGTCGCAAGGAATCCAAGCGCCCTCCGTGTGCTCTTCCCTTCCCGACTGCCAGCGCACGGCGGTGGCACTGCCACGAAGCCACCTGCCTGGAGAACGCATCAAACACCTCGTGTGTTACACCAGGATGTGTCCTGTTACACCAGGAGCTGGCTTAAAGGCTCCGTACAGCCAGGATTATTCAGCACTCAAGCCAGCCTGAAAGCTCGGGAGTCAGCTTGTTATTTGCTGAAAGCAGGGGGCCTGAAATTATCCGTGAATAGTTCAAAGCCGCAGTTAATTCAACATCTCTCCTTTCAAAAGCACAAAAATCACAGATTCCTGGGGTGTGTAAGCTTCTTAAAAATGACAAACTACTAACTGCCAAATCAAAGCGGCAAACAGAAATCCGCATGGCTGATAAGACAAATAGTTGCATTTTAAAGAGTAATTAAATATCACTTTGGAATATTTTGCTTGGAACTTGGCTCCCTGATAAAAAATGGGAGGGGAAGGAGAAAGAGGAGGAGGAGGAAGCAACCCGTGTATACCAACGAGGTTTTTGCAGGGTAAATGCTCAGGCAAATGCTGCCCAGCCTCATTTCTTCAGCCCAGAGCAGCCCCTGGCACCCCTTGATGCTGCCTGGAGCCCCAATTCCAGCAGCTCGCCCTGTCCCCGCGTGGGGCAGGGGCGAGCAGCAGCCTGGGCTGATCCCCCCCGAAGCATCTTTTGACTTTGCCGAGATTAAAACCATAACCCAACCCGTACGCTGGGAACGTTGCTGAAAAAAACAGGAATGCAAAACACAGCAGAAGTGAAACCTTATCCCAGGCAGCACTAGCTGACCTCGCCGTGCACAGCTTTGAAACATTAAAAGTCCGTCCATGAGAAGGGATCAGAAACCTCCAAAACATCCCTCGACCCTCTCAGAAATCCTACCACTTCACACAGACTGCCCCAGGACTAAGAAGCGCCTCCAGACAGCGAGAAGTGATGGCACAAAAGGCTTGATTCGAGTCCTGGAGAAGGAGACGGCTTCGTGCATTTCAAACCCCAGTGTTATCAAACTGCTCCAAAAATCTGGAGCGGGCTGAGTCACGAGCCGGGGCCTGGGGCAGCTTTTTGGGCAGGACCTGCAGAGGCCAGCCCCCGAGCCAGCCACACGGCAGAGCTCTGAGCTCCTGCTGCTTCCCCCTGCCGTAAAGCCAGCAGGACGTGAACAAAGCACGGGCCTGATCCAGATACCCCCGAGGTTTATGGAGAGGCGTCCAAGGGCTCTCAGAGCAGGGCCTCGGATATCTGCAACGAGCAGCCGAAGGGATGCAATGAACAACCCGGCGGAGGACACACCAGCGAGACACGCAGAACATTGATTTCCCCCCCCGGGGAAAGCGCTCAGGCAGGCGGCGTTGGGGATGTGTGGGGAAACCCAGCCTCAGAGGACATCAGTGATGTTATTGCTGTTATTGCAGGACGTGGATTTTACACCCAGACCTGGGGGCTGCTGATCCTGGGGTTCCACTGCAAGGCCGGGGGCTTTGCACGGGAGATGGTTGGTAACTGCACGGAGGGTCACCGCAGAGCTGTACGAAATACGCTCAGAAATCATCTGGAAAAGCATCAGCGACACGGGTTAGAGGATGTTTTGGCTTTGGTGCTGTGCTCACAACGTGGAAATGCTGCAGAGCCACTCCTGGGCCAGATGGAAAGCTGGCTGCTCTGCCCCTCCAGCATCGCCCTGTGTTTTTGCACCTTCTCCCGTGGAAGAGTTCCACGTTCAGCTTACAAAGGCACGCCTTGCTGGGGAGGAACCGTGCTGATTGCTGCACGGAGCAAAGTCGCTGTGCTCAGTTCTGCAACCCGAGAGTAACAAATGAAACGTCAGCCGGGCATTTTTCAATGGACGTTTTCATTTCAACATCTGGATTAAGATGCCACAATGAAAAACAGCACACAGGCTCCCCCGCGCCGCTTTCAGAGATCTCCCGTTCTTCTGGTTCAGAACCAGCGGGTTTCAGAGCAAACAAAGAATCGGTCGGTGCTGCTGCTGCCTCGCTCCTTACTCAACAGCCTGATGTCATGAGAAGAGCAGATTTTTCAAATCTGCATCTCCTCGAGCCAAGGATTTCACACACATTCCCACCCCAAAAAACACCGAGTCAGGAATACAGCTGAAAGCGATTACCTCGATATTTTTCTATGATGAAACTCAAAAACTGCCTTGACTGCCTTACCAAACCCTCCGTCAGACAAATCCCCCATCTGTGCTGACCGCCTGCCTCCCCGGCCTCAGCAGATGGCGGCTGCAAGAAGAAACCTTGCAAGTCCCTGAAAACCAGGGTGTAACCTCACCTGTAACCAAGGGTTTGGGGCCTCTCCCCCCAGGTATTTAATACCATCTGATTTAGTGGTGTTTCCACCTCCTCCCCACCATTTCTTGCACAGACCTGGCCCCCGCCTGCTCACCCAGCAGAGCTGCAATGCTGGCACCACGCTGCACACCTGCAGCTCCTCACCAATCCGTCTGGGGTGTCCTATTAGCAGAGCTCCTACAGCTGACGATCTTTTTAAGCAGAGAGAAAAAGCCTTGTTCTTGGAAAGACAGGGGGCAGAAAACATAATTAAAAAAAAAAAAAAGTATTTATTGTAGAAATCTTCACAAGAGGTCAGTCACATTTCACCAAGATCAACCTTTTACCTGCAGTGATGAGGACGATGTGCCCCCAGTACAGAAGAGGTTCTTCTATCCATGCCCAGCTGGGATCACTCGTTACCTCTGTCAATCCACTGGAACAACGCTGCCCACAGCTATGAACACGCTCCTCTCCCTCTTAAACAGAGCTGCTGTTTTCCTCGTGCACAGAGGAAGAGCACATGCCCCTGTCACTGAGCTCAGCAAGAGCCACATTTTGTATTAGTACAGGAGATGATACCCAGACCAGGATGCACAAATCCAGCTTTAGGATGCAGGGAAACCACTCTCTCCCAAGCAAAACATATTTACCAGCATGAGCAAAGAGAGATCTTCAAACTGTTTTCAGAGACTTCACTGAGTAATCACAGAAATGTAATAAACGTGTTCTGCATTCGTTTAAAACCAGAAGAGAACTATTTCGGCTCCAGTGGAAACAGTTTGGCCTTCCCGGGAAGCATCTGGGCAGCATTCAGGCAGATGCATAAAGGCAGTGGAAAGCAAACACAGACTGCGGGGCGAAGCACGGAGCGTGCGGCGCTGCGCACGAGCGGCCACACCAAGAACGAGGGGTGGGGAAAATCGGGATTAAAAAGAACGAGGAAGGTGACTGCACCAGGCAAGTAACAGGTAGAAACAAAAGCAAGGGCAAATAAAGAGCAGCAGCAGATGAACTGCTTCTCTCTCATTGCAGACACTTCTCTCTCTTTTTAAACTGTTTCTCTTAATGCAGATCCTTTTCTCTTCCAGTGCAGGGACCCTTCTTGCACCCTTCTGTACGCAGGGATGTGTGGCAGCACCTCCTCAATCCTGAAAGCAGTCAATTTGGTAGCAAAAAGCACCGAGCTGGCACAAATCACCACAGCCAGCAGGGACAGCACGCTCCTGCCCAAGGCTCTGTGCCCCCACTGCTCCGACAGCCCCAAAATGTCCCCCATGGGCTCACCCAGGAGCTGGGGGTGCTGGTGCTGGCCAGGAGATGTCGGTGCTCCCGTGGATGGAGCACACGGGGCACGCAGGCAGCTGGGGCTGGTGACATCGCCGAGCTCCTCGGTGCCTTGGGCAGCCGTCAGGAATTAATGCCGGCCTGAAAGCAGCCCTCCAAAAGTTGAGCAGCTGCTCGTGCAAGCGGCTAACGACAGGGTGATGTTAAACCAAAAGCCCAGCTGAAACAAAGGGACGGCTCGACATCTCCCTCGTGCCCCGCTCAGCGACTCCAGGCTCCATCAGGAGACAAATCAATCGCCAGCAGCTGCTGTAGCTCCCCAAAACCCGGCCTGAGCGCCTCGACTGAGGGATGTGTACCAAGAGTTGAAGGCCTCCGATCTCATTTGGTAACGATTTCGTTCTTGAAAAAAAAAAAAAAAAAACTCACAATAATAGGGCTGCCTGTGGCTCAGACAGAGGCACAGCGCCATCCTCCTCATTAATCAAAGGCCTTCCCCATGTCCAGATGTTTGCTGACTTCTCCGGCTCTTTTATTACTGGTTTGGAGACGGAAATCCCTGCTAAAGTTACCCAAACGTAACCGGTTGCTGCAGGACGCCCTCAGTCCTCCAACCTGGCATCGCCGAGCTCCCCAGGAATTCCGTGAGAGCGGCTCCTTTCCTGGGCAGCCCACGCTACTGGCGCCGATATCCACGGGAGTAAGAGGTTATTTCACTTTTAGCACTGTGGGAACTTTACCGTGAGCCCAGAAAGGAGGCTGGCTGCTCGAACCCAGCAAGGCTCAGTGCCTGGGCTTCGGAAAAGGGGGAAAATTGAAAAAAAAAAAAAATAATAATACCACGGAGTGCACCAGGGAAAGGTGATGGGTATGCTGATAAATATTTCAGTAGTCTGACAAGCAGGAAACTGTCAGAGCTGTATTATTCAGTAATTCTGAGCAACAAAACTGATGCTACAGCCAACACGGGACAGTAAGTCGTCTCCCCACAAAGCTTTCACAACCCCAGACCAACTATCGGCTGGCTGCCGGGACCTCCAGAGGTCTTCCAGCCACAGCCACCAACACAAAAGAGCCACGGCTTCACCCGGCCAAGCTCCGAGGACGATTCCCCACAGCCCCTCCGGGCCAAGACTGTGAGCTCAGGGATGAATTTCAGTTCCCTGCCTGGTTTTCCCACATCTCTCCCTCCCTTTTATCCCTATTCTGTATCTACACGGCGCTTTTCTTCCAGTAAATCTGTGTAATTCTCTGGGGCTTGTCTCACATCGGGTTTAAGAATAGCTTTTAGAGCGAAAGAGCCATAACTCAAAAGGACTGTCTACATTTTCCTAATGCCTTTGTTTTTAAACAAATTAAGCCTGCAAGGTACCGAGCATATGCTAGACATCCCCAGCTCTTGCTGGCATGTAGTTAAAAAATAGAAAGTTTGTGCTTTTCTGGAGAGCCGGGTCATTAGCCCGCCTATTTAAAAAGCAGCCTATTATACAAGGAAACTTCTATCTGCCTGAACTACAGATTATAAATCTCCTGTTTAGAAATCTGATATCCCGACATAATTGCCCTTATAACTTACAAATAGGTTCTCTGTTATCCACAGATTAAGCTTCCTCCAAAGCCACATCACATCTGCTTAGTTTTGAAAATATACAGCACAAGCTTCAATTACTTTACACTCTGCACAAAAATAATCCTGAATTTAACTCAGGGTTCCTTGGAATAAGAATTTAAGACCCCATAATCTTTTTATTTCATGTTTTCTCGCCATCTAATAGATGGAAGTATTGGCCAGAACGTAAAATTAATGCCGCCTTCCACTCCAACCACTTCCCAACAATTTCATTATGTTACAGGGGAATTTTTAAAGCAGATATGGCAAAGCAAAAAGCCCCAGCACCTAAACAACCTGAAACGTTCTGCAGGGAAATGGCCAGCTGCTAATTGGAACCACAATCTCTTCATGCCCCTGTAGCAAGAGGTTTGGGTTTTAAAGGCACTGATGTTAAAACCCAACTCCTCTGAGGGACAAAGCAACTCCCCTTGTTAAGCCAACTGAGCACAGCCTGCGCTCACAGCACCCGCTGAGAGCTGCCTCGGGTTCAAGGGGGGAAACTGGAGGGTCTTCAGCAGCAGCACCCAGGTGGGTCAAGCTGGACATGAGAAACCAGAGGTTTAGTGACAAAAATGACAGCAAACCAGCCAAAAATCACACCACCTATACTTCCCTGAAGAGGGGACATCCAACAGCGAGCCCAATGACAGAATATTTCCAAAGATGACTTCGCCGATGCGCACAGCGGAGGGCTCGGGGTCCTGGCCAGGAAGGAGAAGCCTCCTCCACCCCAGCAGAGCCCACGTTTGAAAGGGTCACCCCCTGGGCTCTCGAGGCGTGGGATTGAAGCCCAGCTGCAGGCGAAGGGCTGGGGGCGAGCCCACCTCCTCCAGGGCTGAGCAAGCGCCCGCTTGGCCACCGCCAGCGGCTGACAAAGGGAGAGGACCCTGCTCGCCGCACCCGCGGCTTTCAAACAGCCCGCTGCGATTCCGCTCCAGAAAGATGTTTAGAAATGACACTGCGGGGCTCCATCTTTTTAATTATTGCTCAACAGCTTTCAGAGAAGATTACGTTTGTAAAGGCTTTTTTTTTTTTTTTTTTTCCCCTTAAACTACCAACGCTGAGAACTCGCTGAATCTGAAAATCTGGTCTTTGCCCTCCCGTCCCTTGCAGCCTTAGATCTCAGGGTTTTACAGAGCTCTTTTTGTCTGGTATTTCTCAGTGTTTCAGATGAAACCCTTCAGATTAGGGACTGTAACTTGTAGTATACCAAAAATACCAGCTGCTGAATAAATACCAAAAAAGAACAGCATCGATTCAACCGGCTGCTTTGCCAGGAACTCCCAAACCGGCTCCAATCCTTTTTTCGATCACCAAACGTCCCTTTACAAGCTGAGGGAAACCACAGACCCGATCGATGCCGTCCCCAAATCCTCGCCAACATCCCGCAGATCCCCTGGGGACGCAGCCGGGTGCTCCCAGCCCCAAGCTGCCCCTCGGCCGGGCAGAGCCAGCGCCAGCTCCAGCTGTAGCACCAAGTTTACATCTCGAGAAGCAAATCGCAAGGAAGCCGGGAGGCTTACAGAAAACCCACTTTTATTTAAGAACTGGGTCCCACACCCAGCAGACGCCCCCGTCCTCCGAGGGGCCAGCCAAGGCCGGGGCACGGCCAACACCCGCCGGCTGCCCTCGGCCCTGGGCTCGTTCGTTTTCCCTCACACCCAGGACTCAAGAAACCATCCTGGGCAGCTCCCCTAAATCCTCAGCAGCTCCCCTAAATCCCCTTTCAGCCTCAGCATCCCCCAGGAGCGTGGCGAAACCCAGCCCCACAACCCCACCGCCCCTCTGCGTGCCCCCAGCCCTCTGCCCCGGCCGTGCCCAGAGCCCTGGGGGCGCGCAGGAACTTTCTGGAAGGCTCCGAGCCCGCAGCCCCACCGCTCCTCGCTTCATCCCCAGCGGGACAAAGCCCGGCAGGACCCTCCCTATGGGGCCACCCCCCCACACACACAAACCCCTCACCGCAGCCCCGTCGCGGTCTCACCTTGCGGTGCTTGTCGGCGAAGGGCAGCGCCAGCCAGGGCATGGCCCGCACCGCCTCCTGCCACTGCTGCTGCTCCTGCTCGGCCGACACGAAGACGATCTCGAGGCGCTGAGCTCCGGCCGCCGCCGCCTCCCCCCTGAAGCGCCCGTAGAAAGCGGCCAGGCTGGCGCCGAGCTGCGCGCAGGGGCCGCTCAGGCTGCAGCCGAAGTAGAGCCCCACCAGCGAGACCCCGCGGGCCGCCAGCGCCGCCACCGCCACCTCTTCCCCGTCGGCGGCCACCAGCACCTCGCCCAGCACCTCGGCCAGGCCGCCCGCCATCCCGCTCCCTCTTCTGCCTCCTTCTCCCCCCCCCCAACCCTGCAGCTCAGCCCCGGCCCCGCCGAGCCCCGCTCTGCGCCGCTCCCGGCCCGCCCGGGCCGCCAGGGGGCGCTGCCGACACAAGCGCGGCCTCCGCCCGCCCCCGCCGCTGCTGCTGCTGCTGCTGAGGGGCCCGGCCCGGCCTCCCCGGGGCTCCGTGAGGGGAAACCCGAAGTGTGTATGTGTGGGGGGGGTTAATGGATGGGCGCTGGGTGCCCTCACGGGGTCTGGTGTCTTGAGAAGTGGTTTTGTTCCGGCCTCGCTAAGCTCTCGGCTGTCCCCCCTCGGGTCGCAGCCCGAGGTGGGAAGCGTTCTTTGTTTGCCAAATGGTGAACCCCAAAAGCCGAAGCGTCGAGGCGAGGAAATGTGGCTGCCTCGAAGCACGCTGGCTGGCTGCCTTGCGATGCGGGGAGGAAATAAAGTGTACACAGGGACATGCAAAGCAGGCTTTGAAATGTATCCCCTCTTCGTAACCAGGGCCTGCAACCTGCGAGCACACAGGACATGCAAGGTCCCCAGCCACCCATGTCACTGCCCCAAGCCCAAGCCACCCACTTTCCAGCAACCTCCCCACAAGACCACAGCCAGCACTGGGTGCCTGAATCCAAGACTTCAGCTTCAGAAACCCCACAAACACACCTCTAAAGGCACAGAGCTCCTCTGGTGCCACACAAGCACACTTTGGTGAGGGAAAGGTGCCTGCACAGGGCAGCCCCCTGCTCCCTGAGCGCCTTCCTAGGAGAGCCCCAAAGCGGCAGCCCCACATCTTGCTGGCTACTGTAAGAGACGCTTATCTTTACAACATTTCCTTACTTGGCTTTTCACTTGGCTTCTTGTTATTGCTGCTTTCAATTGTATTTAAAATTGTTGTATAGCATCCAGAGCCATTAGGGGATGCTTTATAAATACAATTAATTATCGTTATTATTATTAGAGCATTACAATCTCTCTTTTCCTTTGCCAAGACCTGCTCCCTAGAGGTGGTTCAAAGCAAGAGGAGTTTTGTCTTGTTTTTATTTGTCCTGCCTTATCTGCTTTAATTAAGTATTTGGGCTCGTTAGGGCAGGGAATCTGTTTTTTAAGTCGGTGGCCCTGAGCTCAACAAACCTATGTGACAATATAAATACTCTGCAGTAAATAATGATATTTATAGCTGCAGTCAACTGAAAATGACCTCTTTTTTAATGAACCAAGCAGAAATAAGATGCCCTGAAACAGAGAACAAGTAAAAAGTGAGGACCAGCTGGACCTGTCCAAGCAGCATCCCCAAGGCGAGGCTACCCAAAATGGGGTGAACCCATACAAATTCTGGCAAGTCCCGCTGTGAGTGGCCATCAGCTCACATGCAGACCCCGCAGCATCACCCCGAGGGGCCAGAATTAAAGAGGCACAAGGACAGCGAGGGGCTTTCACCCAACAGTTTCTTGTCTGCAAAGAGCTATTGCCAGTCTGCTTTTTTCTACTATTCATTTTTAGAGCTACCGCTTTTGAAACTGCACCGCCCGCGTACTGTATTTTCCTCTAAAGTATTTGGCAAATATTTTGCCAAAGTATCTGGCAAACAGCATTTGGCTAATACTTCCACTGGCCTTGCGGTTGGTTTCCCCACAATCGGTGTTTATCGGGGTCTTTTCCACAAGAAAGGAAATCCCGAACAAGTGGTCTGAAGGGAGGCGAAACCGATGGGTCCCGCGGTGTCAAACAAACGAGAGAAACCCTGAAAAAAAAGAGTTTCATCCCCGGCTCCCTCCTGCTCTGCGTGGAAGTGAGGAAAGCTCGGCGTGCTGGAGGTTCCCGAGCCTCAAGTGACACCTACCGGCAGCGGGGCTCGGGCTCCTGCTGCCGGTGCCCGGTCCCCGGTGTCCCGGTGGGGCAGGAGGGATGCAGGGTGGGCTGCGGGAGCTGCAAACCGAGCTCAGCTCACGCTTCCTGTCTCAATCGGAGAAGCTCTTCACGCTTCGTGGCTTCTGCCCGAAGTCGGTGATGTGAGGGCGTGGTGGTAGATGCTCATCAGCCCGAGAAAATTAAGCCCGTGGCATTAAAAAAAGAAAAAAAAAAAAAAAAAGGTACGCTCAGGGTGGTTTCTTAAGCAGGAGAAGCCTGATTAACCTAAAGCCATAGGTTAAAGAAGCCACCAAAGAAAACTCCTGGCCACCAGCAGCCTGGTTATCGTGGGAAGGGCTCCAGCAGGGTTCCCAGCACATGGGTGGCAGCAGCAGGCGGCGGTGGGTGCACGGCGGTGCCAAGGCAGGAGGACTTGCGGGTGCCAGCGGGACTCTGGATTTCTCATTGCTTTTGTGAAACTGGCAACTGCCTTTTGGAGACTTTCCATCCATTGTGAACAGCAGCTTCCAGCCTCTCTGTAACCCTTCTTACAGAGGCGTGCCTGCGCTGGCCATATGGGACAACAGGGTGAGCAGTTCTTTTATGTGACCCCAGAAATACAACCTGCCTGATACCCTCTTGAACATGATGAGAAGGCTGACTGCAACAGGGATTGGGTGAGCATCCTGAGCTGCAACAGGCTGTTCCTGCCATCTCCCATCTCTTTTACTCCTTCAATCCTCTTTCTTACTACTATTTCTCCCCTCTGAGATCAGAGGACACAGCTACAGGGCACAGCTCTGATCATGTGGTCCCAAGGTATGGCACTTAAAAACTAAAGGCTCTTTAGTTTTTAATTTAGCTGTATTCTGAACTCCAAATGACATGGGGAGAAGTGGATTTTCCATGATATCTGGACATTAGCCAGTAGCCAAGTCTCTTAAAAGAAAAGGGGCTCTTCAAACAGTTGAGCGTTTGACACAAATCCATTGTGTTCTGACACTTTTCTTAGTTGGTAGCTCTTAATCTTAATGGCTCCAGACACGGTACATTTGTGAGGTTTATTTTAGTAATGTGATGTTGGCTGTATTTCAAAATATGGACATATACATCTAGAGAAACCCCTGGGTAGCCATCCTGCTGGAAATCTGCAGAGAAAGGGCCTGATTCTGCCCTCCTGATGCTGCGTGCAATTGCAAACCTTCTCCCTTCAGCTGCTTTCTTCTGGATTTACACCAGCATTGCTGGGAACGGCACGGGGGCCCAGCTGTTGAAACCAACTCCGACAGGGCAGGCCATCTGTGTGCTCCAGATGGTTCGTAGCCAGTCACACATTAACTCCTTTAAACAGGTCTGTGCTGAGGTACTGGGCTTCCTCAGCACGGCTTCACGTTGACTGGAGGTCTACACTGGCTGAGTTCAACGATGTTACGCTCCGAAGGAATTTGACCCTTCAAATTCTTCCAGCCGGTGTTGCAACAGCGTTAACATCCGGACTGCTGGGGGCGGCTGGGTTCAAGGCCGGCCCTACCTTTGACCCTCCCCATCCCTGGGGCTCTGGCAGAAGAGCCCTGCTGAACCTTGTGGGGCAGCTGGCAATGTCCTTGTGCCCGTGATGGAAAGGGAAGGAGCAAATGTGGCAGCACGAGGCTCAGCTTGCACAGCACCTCGTCCCCTCCCCGGCAGTGTGCTGCCTGTCCTGCCGGCAGCGGGACAGTGTGGTCCCAGCCTGGAGATGTCCCTGACCCTGCTCGTCACACCCAGTCTGCTTCCCAGCAAGATCAGGGTCCACGTGTGACCATGAAAAAAGAACAACTCTTCTGAAAATAAATATTTTATTTCAAACAGCAGCAGCAAAACAAAAGAAGAGTGCGTGTGTGTGTGTATGTCTGCCTGTCTGTCCATCACAGCCCTTCCATGTGTGTTTGGCTCTTCAGGGACTAGCCCAGGACCTGGCTCCTGGGGCTGGAAGGTATTGTTTCCCCCCTAAACCTGAAGAGAAAGAGTTTTATTCCTTTCATAGTCCTTTTCCCCAGGTTTCTGCCTGGTTCTCCCCCTCCTCCTTGCCAGCCCCGGGTCTTGATCTCAGCAGGGTCACCAGCAAACTTCAAAGCGACTCACACTTGCGCTGTTTGTTGAGGACTGAATGGCACCATCTGAGCCTTATCTGTCCCCTCCTGCCTACCGGCACCGCAGGAACCCTCTAGCCATCAGGCAGCTGACTTACAACTGCCAGGCAGGATGCACCTCGTTCCCTGCCAACAAATTCTGTTTCTTCATAGCTGCCAAAAAAAAGTGCTGCCTCGCAGGCAGCACAGACTCCCGCACGAGCACCGAGTGATGTGAACACTGCCTAAGGAAACTGTCCCAGAGTTAAAATAAACTCGGGAACTTCACACTGAGCTTTACATTGTTCTCTCCTTGTTTGTGAAAAGGTTTTGTTGATCAGTGAATGAAAACCTCTGCACTGAAACATGCGTTTCTTAAAGAAATGAATTTGGGGGAGTTTTGCAAGGTGACGTTTCCCCAAAAGTCAGGAGGAACAGGAGGACCAGACCACAACACCCTGTTGTCCTGCGGTGCCTGGATCTCAACATGGCACATCAAATCCCTGAGGCTGTGACTCACCACCGCTACAGCCCAGCTTTCCATGATGTCACGTTACAGCCCAGCCGAAGCAGCAAGGGGGGTAAGTGACACATTAACGAGGTTTTACATTTCTACTTGGTGGCATCACACCTGTAGGGCACTGAGAAAGTGTTTAAGCAGCCCTAAAAGCAAGCCTCACTTTCCACTGTAAAATTCCACACATCGGAAATGGATTTTGTTACAGCTACTTGGTTATGGGCACCTGTGTGGAGGTAAAATCTCACCTAACAGCCC
Organism: Netta rufina; assembly: GCF_964035555.1. NCBI lineage: Eukaryota > Metazoa > Chordata > Aves > Anseriformes > Anatidae > Netta > Netta rufina. The sequence goes on along the minus strand of NC_140145.1, from coordinate 8,622,592 downwards.
CAATCCCACCCAGAGCAGGGCCCCTTTTCTCACCAGGTGCCGGGCAAACACAGCCACGGGCACCGCAGCCCAGAGACGGTCCCGCCTTTGAACATTTCCACCCCTGCAGCACTGCTGAGGTGTTTCAGCCTGCCTGGTGGATGGGGAATCCCTTTTTTGGGGGGTGATTCCCCTGGTGCCCAGGCTGGCTGGTGAGGTGTCCCTGGGATGGGACAGAGGCAGAGGGGCCATCCCTGGAGGACATGCTGAGAAATCCCTGCCTTGGCTGAGCAAACCTTGCTGGGGGGCTCTCTGCAGACCCATATCCCTCACAGTGTGTGTGACCTCGGGACATTTTTATCAGGCTCCAGCCCTACCCCTGAGCAGGGGGGACGCAGCCCATGCGTGTCCCCACCCCACAGACGCTGCCTCACAAACCCTCAGCCCCCAACCTGAGGGGGGCTCCTCAGCCTCCCCCAAACGCCTCCGCGTTGGAATCCCCTCAGGGGCCCCAACCCCAGCCCCAGCCCCGGCCCCTTCCAGGCCGAGCCGGGCCGGCCCGCACCGCCCCCAGCCGGCACCCCATGGCCCCGGGGGCGGGGAGGCGGCCCGGGCCGTGCCCATAAGGCGGCACCGGAGGCTGGAGGGGGGCTGGAGCTCGGCGGCTGGGCCCATGGCGACGGCAGCGGGGTGGCTGCGGGGAGCCAGGCGCCTCCTCCCCGTGGGTGTCCGGCGGGAGAGCCGGGAGCTGGCCCGGCTGGCGGGGCCGGTGGTGAGAGACGGGGCCTGAGGGGACCGGGGCGGGGGGGGGGGGGGGGGGGGAGATGGAGAGGAACCGGGCGGGTAACGGCGGCGCTGAGGGGAGCGGAGCGAGGCAGGCTCCGAAGGCGGCGTTTTCACCTCGCCTCCCTCATCCTGGCTCGGCTCCGAGCTCTGCAGAAGCGGCTGTGTGCTTCTCTGTACGCGGCAGGCTGGGATTAAAGCGTTAAATCGCCACCGTTTAGCCCTTCGCTGGCACCCGGCTGCTTGCTCGTCCCACAGAGCCAGCGCTGGCTCTGGCAGCCCCTTCCCAGCATCTCCCTGCCGGGTGCTGGTGGCACAGCCCTCCCTCAGCAGGGTCCTCATCCGAGGGCAGGAACAGCCCCCGGCCTGAATCCCTGGGACACAAAGCCTTGAGGCTCAAATCTGCTGCTCCGCGTGGTGGCTAAGGACCAGCTGCAGGACAGCGCTGAGATGCCCTCGGTGACATCTCCCAGGGACCTGGTGCGATGGGGCCGCAGAGGAAGTAACGACTGGTTTCTGTTCCTGGAGCAGAACGCGTCAGCCCCAAGTCCCGTGCCCCCAAGTGCTTCTACCTTTGGCACAGTGCTGCTCTGTGGGCGTCGGTAACCTCAAAACCAAACCTACAGCTGCCTTCCAGGTGTAGGACGTGGTAGTTCACGCTCGTTTCGTGTCAAACCCCGTGCTGGAGCAATCGTGGTTGTGCAGACCTCTCCTGCGGGGATTACTCACTGCTGAGACGTGTCGGGGCCTGAGAGCATCCGTAGGCAGCAGTGGGAGGTCGGGGTGGGAGAAGGTTTTGTTGGGTTCGTCCTCAGACCCCGCAGAAGCTGATTCTCCAGCAGCCTGGGCTTGGGAAAGAAGCGAGAGCAGCCCCATGGTCCCCAGCCATGTCCACAAGTCAGTGGGGCTCTAGCTCTTTGCATCCAGTCCACGCTGTGCTGCAGCTCTGTGCCTCACACGCTGGAGCAGGGCTGTCCTCATGCCAAGGGAAAATGAGGTGGTGAGCACAGTCTCTGCGACAGCATCGCCAAGCCTTGCTGTAGCCCCTGGCAAGGAACGAGCAGGCTGGACGTAGCATCTCTGCAGGAGGAGAGGACAGTGTGGTTTGTGGAGCTGAGCTTTTCCCAGATGCATAGAAGCATTGGGATTTTTTATTTTCTCTCTCTACTCGGTTTTCATGATGGAAAAGAGGCTTTCTAGGGGAGCCATTAAGCCCCAGCTAAACAAAGACATCTGGCAGATTGACTCTGCAACACCAAAATACCATCAGAGGCAGCAGCCGGTGTTGAAAGACAAAGCCACTGAGAGCCTGTGGGAGGCTTACAGCTGCTGGTCCAAACCTGACCAGTCATGGTCCAAACCTGACCAGTCATGGTCCAGCTGCAGGGGAGGGACGGTGCTCATCAGGTCTGGATGGGTGCTCACCTCAACATTCCTCTTCCCCCCCCCAGTTTGTAGCCCAGCTGCTGGGGTTCCTGATCAACGTGGTCAGCTCCATATTCTGCGGCCATCTGGGAAAAGCCAAGCTGGACGCCGTGACACTGGCTGTGTCTGTATGTATAACTCTGCTTCTCCTCTGATTTAAAGCATGTAAATAGAGACATCAAAAAAGAAGTCTTGTAGGAATGTTTATCTGATGACCCTGTGTATCAGCACAGCCTGATGCAATGCAAATATTGCATCCACCAAATTGTTCCTTCCTTTGCCCTGAACAGAGGCAGGGGATGAGAGCTGAGCAGTAATGACTGTGCTGGTGCAAGGCCAGCAGCTGGTCAGGGAGCTGGAGCTGCCAGACCTAGGCGTGTGTGTGCTGAGGAGCAGCACTGTTTGTAGTCCTTTAGATACTCATCCCTCGGTAGAGATTCCTTTTCACATCAGAACAGGGAAGAGACTATTTAGGTAACATGAATGTGTTATTTTGAGAAACAGAGAAAGACTGGAAACTTCCCAAAAACCCATAGCTGAACTGTCTCTCCACCCAGCTGGGAGGGACACAGTGCTTAGGGCCAGGTCTTCCCTTGCAACCCAAGTCGCTTGTGTCTCCTCCAGGTCATCAATGTGACAGGCATCTCCATCGGTTCTGGTTTGGCCTCAGCATGTGACACACTGATGTCCCAGGTAAGGTGCAGCTCCCCCTTTGTACCTGGTGGGGTTGGGTTGGCGATGTCTCACCTCCTACACAGTGTGGTCTGGGCACAAAGGGTGGGAGGCAAGGGTACAGGCAAGGGATGGATCTGAGATGGGCTCCCTGAGGAGCACTGGGTCACGCTTGGGTAGCAAAGTGGGGTGCAATCCATCTGAGAAACAGCTAAACCCAACCAGCTTGGTGCTAACCACTCCTGGGAGGAGGGGGGAAAGGTATTTAATCAGTCCATTGTTGTCCCAGTCTTGAGCACTTGCCCAGATCCTTCGGTTCCCCATATCTCTCACCTTGCTGCTTTGTCCTCACGCAGACATATGGTGGCAAGAACCTGAAGCAGGTGGGCACCATCCTGCAGCGAGGGATCCTCATCCTGCTGCTGTTCTGCTTCCCTTGCTGGGCACTCTTCATCAACACCGAGCGGCTCCTCCTGCTCATCCAGCAGGACCCCGAGGTCTCCAGGTCAGGGGTGAGATTGAATCTGATTCCCCCTCAGCAGTGTGTCAGGTCTCAGCCCTCCAAGCCCTGAAGCCCCTGGGTCAGAACAGGGTGTCATCTGGGACCTTGCTTGCTAGCAGAGCCAACAGAAACCCCCATTAACAGGTTAAAGAGTCCCTGAAGCTTCCCTGGGATTTGAGGCCTCTGTGTCCTCTGCATCTGGAGGACTGTAGTGGGTGCCCATCACCTCTCAGCTTGCTACCAGTGGCAGTGGCTGGTGTATCTCCTCTCCTCCAGACCTTCTGGGCTGGGTATTTGGCTGTGGCTGGGTAGTCTTGAAGTCGAGATGCCATGGAGATCAAATGCAATGCTGCTTGGTTTGGCTCTTGCTTTCCTGTATCCTTAACTGAGTAAACACCTCTCTTTCCAGGTTAACTCAGGTCTACGTGATGATCTTTATTCCAGCTCTTCCTGTAAGTTGCTGCTAAAGCTGTTAGAAGCTCTGTCTCCCTTGGTAGCATGGGGAAAGGAGGAAGGGTCCTTGCACTGCGGGTCACAGGGCAGCATGATTTCAGGTTTTACAATGTGCACCTTGATCTTAGGCATTAATGGACGTGCACTGGCCAGTGGCTGCTGGACCAACAAACACGCAGCCGTTCATCTTAGTGTGCAGAGGCTTTTACTACAGGCCACGTCTCTGCCCAACAAGTAAGAAGCTCTGGACATTGGAACCAGGGGCTGCAGGGCTCACTCAGCTCTGTGATAAAGGCTGCAGCTCGCTGTTAGCACATGCAGCCACTGGGATCTTTGCTGCTTACTCCCTCTGGAGAGGCTCCTCTAAGTTGGAGCAGTACTCTTGGAGAATAAGTGCCTGTAGGTTAATGCTTTCTGCCAAGGTTTCCAGGCTCTGCTGTCCCATGCTGATAAGGAAGCAAGGGAGATCTCCCACTGGGAGACTGATCTCCGCCTAGCAGGAATGGGAGGTGCCTGTTGTTACTCTTGGCTTGGGCTGCATCCAGTCTCAGACACCAAACTTAACACAGAGCAGAGATGCAGGGTGTCAGGCATCGTGCTGGGCTGTGGCACCCTGACAGGGCCGTGCAAGTGTCCTGGGAAGGACCTAGCTGCAGGTGTTAAACTGTAGCTGGCTGCTGAACCATGGTACGGCACTGCTGATGAAATGAATCCTGACTTTTACAGGCGGCGTTTCTGTACCAGCTGCAGACAAGATATTTACTAAGTCAGGTATTGTGTAACTAACTGGGCTCTGGGCCACGGGTTAAAGGTATTCCTAGCAATATGGATAAGATTAGGGATCTAAATTCTTCCCGTCGTGGTGAGAGCTGGGCTGAGGAATGTGTGATCCACAGCCTCCAGCTGGCCCTGCAGGACAGGGAGAGCTCATGGGGAACCACCCTTGGGTTGCTCCATTCCCCCACTGCTGCCTCCCAGCTCTGCACCAGCTCTTGAGCCCTGCATGCTGCCTTCTGTGTGTCTGACACAGTCCGGCCTTACCTGAAATGAAAGCCACCTTCTTGGCTTTCTCCTTGGACCCTGCTGAAGGTCTCCCTAGTGTTCACTGGGTGGTGGCTGCAGGTTTGGGGGCTTGGACTGTGCTGGGGAAGCAAACTCCAAAGTCTCTCCTTGGCTTCCAGGCGATCATTTTACCTCAGGTGGTGACAGGAATTGCAGCCAACATCCTCAATGTGGCCATGAACGCCTTCTTCCTGTATGCACTGAAGCTGGGCATAGTGTAAGTGTGAGCAGAGGTGGTGACAGCCCCTCCCGGGGTGCAGGGGTTTGCTCAGGGCTGTAGGGGTTTGTTTTGAGTGCCCAGTTCTGTAGCACTCTGCCCCCAGCTAACCAGATTGGAAAGATAAGGCTGGGGGTGATTTGCTTGAGACTTACGTGGGTGGCACCAGGTCCCCCGCTGGAGCTGAGGAGTGGGTGAGGGTGGTGTTTGTAATCTGCCTGTTTCTCTCCCCAGGGGCTCGGCCTGGGCCAACACTGTTTCTCAGTACACCCAGGCCATTCTCCTCTTCCTTTATGTGCGGTGGAAGAAGATCCATGTGGAGACCTGGGGAGGTACTGTTTGTGGGTTGGCTCTTCAAAATACCAGTGTCTGGACCTGGGGATTTGGCACAGTCACCAGCACCTGAGGTGTAGGTCCGACAAAGGAATTACCATCCCCTCACCGTGGGGCGAGGCTGTAGACATGATCCCACGGCCTTTCTGGAGACCCGGCTTAATTCTTGATCACCCTACCTCAGGGATGCACGACAGTACAGCAAGACTGAGCTGATGTGCTGGGAGCTGTGGCTGGGATGCTGTCCTGCAGTGTCCAGAAAAGTGTGTGGCTCCCTTTGGGGAATGCACTCACGCTGCTTCACTCCTACCTTGCAGGTTGGACCAGGGACTGCCTCCTGGACTGGGGCTCCTTCATCCAGCTGGCGGTGCCCAGCATGCTCATGATGTGCATTGAGTGGTGGACCTTTGAGATCGGGAGCTTCTTGGCAGGTGAGTCCCAATCCTTGTCGTTTGGTGCAGCCATGCCTGCTCTGGTGGCCACCTCTTGAGTGTGTCCCTCAGCATCTCCTGCCAGCAGCGTCCTCGTCTCCAGGGCTGATTCTGTAGGATGCTGCATCTGTGAGATGGGAACCATGTAGTCACTGCCTCCTTGTCAGCAAAGGAGGAGTTGTAACTCTGACCTAATGAAGGACGTGCTGAATCTTTTCCAGGACTGCTCAGTGTGGTGGAGCTGGGCGCGCAGTCGGTTATCTACGAGCTCTCCTCTGCAGCTTACATGGTAAGGGCTGGGTGCGTTAAACTGGGATCAGCCTGGGAGGATCCCCCAGACAATGGTGCTGCAGACCAAGGCTGGGGAGGGAAGCATGGCAGGAAGCAGGAGTCAGTACCAGGCAGGTGATAACTCTCAAGCCTACCGTGTAGCTGCCAACCAGGGCTGTGCTGGAGATGAAAAATCCCTTTACTGCATTTGCCAGTCTCTGCTCAGAGAATATCCAAAGTCTGCTCATTTTGGCATCACTGTGATTGTGTGTGTGTGTGTGTGTGTGACTGCTTCACCAAAGTGGCTGGGTAGGGGGTCTGTTGCAATTCCAGTCTGCTCTGATGCTTCCCAAAAAACTCTGCACATTGGGCAGGGAGCAGTGTGGGGGTGGGTGTTAGCACTTTGTCCCAGATTCCCTACTGGGAAGAAGAAAATTTGGTGCAGGCTTTAATTGCCACTCACCCCCTCTTTGTCTCCTGATACTCAGGTGCCTCTGGGCTTCAGCGTGGCTGCAAGTGTCAGAGTGGGCAATGCCTTGGGATCAGGGGATGTAATGCAAGCCAAGACCTCCTGCATCACTGCCCTGCTGTGCACAGGTCAGCCTAAGCCCCTGCGGAGGGGAATAAAAGACAGGTATCAGCACCGGGTTCAGTTCACCTCTCACAGGGCTGGGGACACCCCACCAGCAACCCCAATCCACTTGTTTGGGCAGGGTGAGACCCTGGCTCTTCTGCTCTGTTAGGAACCTGGTGCAAAGGCTCCAATAGTGAAAAAATGCAATTTAGCATTCTGTTTTCCACCTCCAGAAGGTGGATGGAGCATCTGGGCAGAAAATGGGGAAAACAGACTTGTCCTCTACTGCAGTGACAGCTGGAGGTCAGCCAAGCCTGGTTCCTATCACATGAAGCCCCCGAGGTCTGGGCCTGACCAGGAGCAGGACATGCTGCCTTTGAGGCAAGCTGTTTATTTCTTTTCCTTGCAGAAGTTCTTGCTGTGGTGGTTGCAACACTACTGGGAACCCTAAAGGACGTGGTGGGCTACATCTTTACCAATGACAAGTGAGTTAACAGCTTTGAGTATTGATAACTTTCCAGAGAATGCGATGTGCCCCAGAAGCAGCTCAGAGGGACCTGAGGGATAGAGTTCATAAACGTCCATCTGGCAAATGTGTTCCCCAAAGGTTTCTCCTCACCACCAGGTGTCAGTGGGCAGCGTGGATGCTGCTGAGGGTGGGACAATACCATACCCAAGCTGTGTGCGCTCCCCACAAGTCTTGTGTGCTGGGAGCAGGCATCACAGCTGGCCAGGAGATGTGTCAGAACCAGAATGTCTTGAGACCAGACCATGCTGCTTTCCCTGATCAGTACATACATCTTCTCCACAGGGAGATTGTTACCTTGGTGTCCAAAGTGATGATCATTTTTGCTCCGTTCCACTTGTTTGATGCAGCAGCAGTGAGTATTCCAGCACATAGAGTGATCTCTCTTTGTAGATTGGGGTGCAGTGGAGACTGCAAAGCTGATTTCAGCTCTCTTGATCTGTTAAAGTCACACAGAGAAGCAAACTGAAAAACTGTCACAGCAGCTACTTGCATTAGCTCTAGCACCTCAATGTCCCTTGTGCTTGCAGATGCCCACTGGCATTGCTGCAGAACTGCCCAGTTCTTCCTCTTTTCCTCCCATCAAGGCTTCAGCTTTTTACTAGTTTTTCAGAGCAAAACAAGCAAACTTCTGACATCTCTGAAGATCCAGCTCTCACAGCACAGTGGCAGTCCTCATGCAACTCATTAGACAGCAATGCCAGTCTGCTTTCTTCTGTCATGTCCCTGGGAGGGAGATGTAGGCAGTGTGGACAGCACGGTGAAGTCTGCTGCTCGCCCCTCGGTGCCTGCAGATGGCTCCGTGCTCTGTGCCTGGCTCAGCAGCCAGGAGGAGAGGAAACTTGCACCATGCTGTCTGTGACCTGATTTTGGTCCCTCTGGGCTCTGTGGGATGGTTCCTGGGGCTCCCATTTTTGCAGGGCTGTGCTAAAACCCCAGCTGCCCTGTGGTGGTACCAGCTATGACACGTGTTCACCTTCTGCCTGCTTTCCTTAGGCGACCTGCGGCGGTGTGCTGAGAGGCACAGGGAAGCAGAAGCTGGGTGCCATTGCCAATGCTGTCGGCTATTACGCCATCGGCATGCCCATCGGCATCTCGCTGATGTTTGCGGCCAAGATGGGGGTGTTAGGTAGGTGCATCGTGCGTCTGGCAGCGGGAGCCTGGCTGGGGAGGAGCTGCTGGGCCAAACCCTGCACCCTGGGCAAAGGTTCAGTTCTGGGACTTGAGAGCCTTCCTTGGGTCGGTGGGGCTGAAGTACACACTGACGTGTTTTGCTGAGGCAGGCTCTGTGCTGTCTCTAGCAAATGGGGGGAAATCAGAGCTGGGATGATGATCTCACCCCACTGAAATCCTAGGGCATTTTAGCAGTGATCGGCAAAAGCTGGGTTTCCTCAAGCCCTTGCTAAGATACCTTTTCCTTCTTCCAGGGCTATGGGTGGGAATGATCGTTTGCATCTCCTTGCAATCCCTCTCCTTCTCAGCATTCGTCATGCGCATGGATTGGAAGAAAGCTGCAGAAGAGGTGAGACTGGTGCTTTCCTGCAGCAACTCTTCAAAGGTGTTAGGCCGGCTCCTGCCCCAGTATGGTGCAGCTGTATGGGGGGGAGCAAAATGACACAGGATCTGTCACTGCTGTAGCACAGGAGTAGTTCGGTGCTGAGCATGGTTTCTTTGGGAGGGTGGAGGAAGGAGGCTCAGGTTTGCTTGGCTGGGCAGCACATCTCTGCTCTGAGAACAACAACTCTTCAACGTGTTTTTAGGCTCAGATCCGAGCTGGACTGAAGAAACAGCTAGAAGATGTGAACTCCAATGGCACAGCTGCTAACAAAACATCTGCTGTGGGTATGTAACCAGGCCTGACAACAGGGAGGGAGCCCCAATTCTCCACCCATCCCTTCCTCTCCTTTAGGGTTATGCCAGTGGTGTCTCTCCTGTCAGCCCCTATGGCTGGAGAGAGCACAGTATCTGGCACTGGTCCCCATTACCTTTGTCACCACCCCGTCTGCTCTAGGGAAGAGCCAGAGCACACCTGTCCCTGTGCTGCTGCATGTCCCAGTGTCCGTGAGCCTTGAGGGAGGACTCTCAGGACTGTCACTGGTGCTTGCAGCTTCACACTGGGAGCTGATTTTGCAGCTTGGCTTCCCTGCCACACTGACCTCTCTTGCCCAGATTACATCTCCGTGGACACAGACACTGTAGACACCGTGGTACTGCCTGACAGCGTGGTGGGAGGCGAGAGGCACCCCGACCACGAGCTCATCACACAAGAGGAACCTGCGGCCATCCCTACTCCTCCTCCTGTGGCGTGGAGGGCCCTGATCATCCGCCGGGTGCTGGCTGCTGCTGCTGCCCTCGCTGTGCTGCTGGCGGGCGTGCTGGTGCGGCTCCTGACCACTAACAGCTAGAGGCAGCACCAGTGTGCCACGGAGAAACTGGCTGCGTGTGCAGGAGGGCAGGTGGGAATGTCCCAGGGGGACGGTGTGGGAAGGGATTCCCCCTCAGCACCTGGTTAGAGACACTTTGCTCCATGGCTGGTTAACTGAAACTGTCTTATGCTACATCCGTAGCTCTTAAAGGAGGGGAGTGTGCAGTACCTGGGCTGGAGGTGCCTCAGAGCTTCTCCAGCACTGCCTGGGGGGCGTCACTTGGATGAGGCTGGCCAGGGATAGAGACAGGGACCTTGTGATGCTTCCTCCTTGCTGGGAGCATTTGTCCTCAGCATTTACTAATGGCAGAGGCTTGTGCTGCCTGCACAGCACCATCCCTCACCCACCAACCTGTGCCCGGATCTCGGTGCATCAGAGCCCACTCTCTGTTGCTGCAGCAGTGCTGTGTAAGGCCAACTGTGGTGGAAAAGAGCTGACCTCTCTGCCAGGTCTCTGACTTTGCTCTACCGGGTATGTGACAAGCACAGGGCCTAAATCAGCTCCTTGCACTTTTGTAACGTGGGCTTTTAATATAATAAAGTTTTCTGAATAAACATCTTGCTGTTAACGTGGTATGAACATGACCTGGGTGGGTCACTAGCACATCCAAGCTATCAGCACAGAGACACAGATTGAGGTAGTACTGAATGACCACTTTTCATGAGAACAGCCTTAAAAGCACCCTCAAACTCCTGGTCCTGGGTGGTGAAGCTGACTCTGGCCACAGGGTCCTCATGCACTGCCAGCCCCCTGACACTTACACCAAGCCCTGTCCCATGTTCCTGCTCTTACCTGGAGCTGCGTGGAGCAGCGATGCTGTGGGTTCTGCAGCACAGCCGGTGCTCAGAGATGAGTACCGCAGTGGAGGATGGCATCACCTGTCGGGCTGTGCTGGGTGCCTGTGGATGGAGAGAAGGGGTCAGGCAGGAGGTCAGAGCAGGTGGTAACCACGGTCCTGCTGTGCCCAGGTGTTGCAGGTTGCAGCAGGCTGGGCCCTGCTCGTAGTTCTGGCAGCACAGCCCAGGAGAGCGGGACAGTCCCTTGCTCTGCCACATGGGCATGGAGCCCCCAGCCTCTCCGTCTCAGAGAGGGTCTGCACACACGGTGACAGCTTCTGAGCCCCCCCAGCTCCCTGCACCAGGCCAAGGCAGGATGCTATATTTGGCCTGGCAGAGTGGTGACGGTGAAATCTGACGCTGCTGTGCTGTGCGAGGCTGACAGCTGGAGCCAATGGGGCCGGCTTGTCTTGGCCACCTCCGCTGGGATGAGAGGGGCCCAGCAACTGCTGGTGAAGCACTCGGAGTCAGGACCTGACAGCGGACGGACCCATGAACCCTCCATCTCCGCTGGAAGAGGAGGACGACCGTCTTGCTCACCAGCCAGCGGAGCCACAGCAGAGCAGGAGCAGGGTATGAGTGCTCACGGGGGCGATTTGGGAAGTCTGAGTCCCCACACCAGCTTGGGGCAGGCAGCGAGCACCTTGCACTGCACGCCTGGGCTCCTCCGCACTGCTCGCGGTGGGACGCAGGCTCCGTGCTGCTCACAGCCCCGTGCCCTGCCCCTGCCCCTGCTCCCCATCGCTGCCAGCCGCAGGGCACACGCAGCCAGCTCGCCTGGCTGAAGTTCACGCCCCGGGTTACACATTGCTCACCCTGGAGGAGCCGTGGCACCCGGCGGTGTTAACAGAGCGCGGAGGAAGGGGTCGTTTCACTCCCTGGCAGAGCGGCAGCATGAAGCGGGCGAGCCTCCCGGAGGAGAACGGCTTCAGCGAGCCCACAGCCACCGGGCAGCACGCGCTCCCGGCCGGGGGCTGCGGGAAGAAACACCGCTGGCTTCAGCGCCTGATCCCGGACAACTTCTGGGAGAACGCAAAGAAGCTGCTGGTACTGGCGGGGCCGCTGGTAAGGACCCTGGGAGGCGAGCACCAGGGCTGCACCGACCACAGCCCAACACAACGAGGAGCAGGGAACTCAGCCAGCAGAGCCTTCCAACAGCTCCTGGATGAGATGGACCCCGAGGGCTGCTAAATACGCTGCCCTACTGTCCCCTAGCCCCGAAGTGTTCCCCGCAGAGCCACCCCTGCTCACCTCCGCCTCTTCTCTCCGCTCTCAGATCCTGATCCAGCTGATGATTTTCCTGATACACCTCGTCAGCTCCATATTCTGTGGCCACCTGGGCAAGGTCGAGTTGGCCTCCGTCACGCTGGCCATCGCGGTAAGAACGCTGCGGGGCTGCCCAGGAGCTGGGTACCAGCCCTGACCCCACTGATGCTGGGGTGGGATATGGGGACGGAGCTGGGGCTGCCTGTGACCTGTAGGGACAGAGGAGACTTCACACTTCTCTCTTTCCTTTTAACTGCTCTCCCTCTTTCCCTACTGGAAAGCCTTAAATACTCCCCATTCTCATTTTTTATTCCCTTTTCCAGGTTATAAACGTTACTGCCATCTCTGTAGGATACGGTTTGTCTTCAGCATGTGACACCTTGATATCACAGGTGGGTAACGCTGCCGCTTGCCCTAAAGACACGGGGTTTCTGGCATCACCAGGCACTGCAGAGCCCCAGCAGCCACCCCATAAGAGGGAGTGCTGAGCTCCCAAGGAAATTCCCAGTCCTTCCCAGCACTCACTGCCTTCCTCTGTCCTGCAGACCTACGGCAGCAAGAACCTGCTGCGCGTGGGGGTGATTCTGCAGCGTGCCACCCTCATCCTCCTGCTCTGCTGCTTCCCCTGCTGTGCCATCCTCATCAACATCGAGCAGCTCCTGCTCCTCCTCCACCAGGACCCCGAGGTCTCCAGGTCGGGTGGCCTCCAGGGGACCCTGCTTTGTCCCTCCCCAGCATGACGGGGGGATGGTGGCTGTGGTCCCTTGCTGACCGTGGCTCTCGTGCCCCCCCAGGTTAACCCAGGTCTACGTGATGGCGTTTGTCCCCGCTCTCCCGGTAAGTCCTGGGTGCTGGCCACACATTTTCCACCACTGTACCCCATCCCATGCTCAGAAGCAGCCCTGGCTCACGCCCCCCTTTGCTTTCCAGGCGGTTTTTCTGTACAACCTGGAGACAAGGTATCTGCAGAACCAGGTGGGTCCCACAGCCCCGAGCCCATGGAGGATCCTCCCGGCTCAGGGATCCCCTCAACCACACGTGGATTTTCATCCACACCACTCCCCATGGCAAGGCAGCATTTGTCCAAGGCACCACGGAGCAGCTCTGCCCCGGAGATCACCCCATCACACAGAAAACTGCATCCCTCTGCCTGATGGACATCCCTTCCCACGTCCCCATGTTGAGATTTTACTTTCAAAGCTCTCGTTTTCCGAGCTGGAGACAACATCAGAAGTTTCCCCCCTCTGGCTGTGAAAGCTGAGGGACTGGGGCTGGCGAGGGTGTCCCTGCAGCTGCTGCAGCCCTGTCCCCTCCTGCTTGCAGATGATCATGTGGCCCCTGGTGCTGAGCGGGATCGTCGGCAACATCGTCAACGTGATCGCCAACTGCATCTTCCTCTACGTGTTCCACCTGGGAATCACGTGAGTAGTGCCCCTAGGGGTAAAAAGGACACAAAAAAAGTGATTTTGTGGGGAAATCAGCACCGCCAGCTGCAGCTGCTGCTCATGGGGCATGGTGGGACGCTAGGTTCCAGCACCCTGCTCCCGGGGAGGTGTGAGTGTGATGCCAACGACCGCTCTCGTTTCCTTTCCAGGGGCTCTGCCTGGGCCAACACTGTTGCTCAGTATTCTCAAACCATTTTCTTGTTCCTGTATATTGTAGGCAAGAAGCTCCACGTGAAGACGTGGGGAGGTAAGGCAGCGCTGACCGCTTCCTGCTTTATGTGCGCACGGTTCCTAAATCTTTCAGCACCTCTTTTGAGTGACTGCTGGTAGTCCTGGAGGGGAAACATTAACCCCAGCCCAGGAACACAGAGCCGCTTCGGTGGCAGCTCATCATGTGAGCGCTGGCAGGGCACGGTGCAGTAATCATTAATTCTGGAGGAAGGAAACCTCCTGCCGAGGTGTTGAGGGTTCAGCCCCAAAGCCGGATGAGCACAGACCTAGGCACGAAGTTGTCCTCAGATGCTCTGCTCCAGGAGGGCTGAGCTGAGCGTTGCACTGCTCTGCTCCATCAGCAGAGCTCCTGAGTGCCTGCTCTGTGGCTGGAGGTGCCATGAAGCCCATGGGTGTTGTGCTGGGGATCTGCAAACGGGTGCTGGTGCGAGTGGTGTGTCCGGCTGCCTCGGGCACCCTTGGAGGTGACTCTTTGCCACTCTGGTCTCCATCGGGTGTCTCTGCTCTGCAGGCTGGTCCAGCGAGTGTCTGCTGGAGTGGGACAGCTTCACCTCCTTGGCCATTCCCAGCATGCTCATGATGTGCATCGAGTGGTGGACCTATGAAATCGGGAGTTTCTTGATAGGTCAGTGGGGAGGGGGGCTGCCAGGGTGCGATGGGGCACCACAGGCAGCGCGGGGGCTGAGGCAGCACTTCTGGGGGTGCCTGAACCCGGTGCTGAGCCCTCCTGCCCCCAGGGCTGCTGAGCGTGGTGGAGCTCTCGGCGCAGTCCATCATCTACGAGGTGTCCGTCGTCGCCTACATGGTAAGGGCTGGGGGTTTTAGTCCAGACCAGGCTCCCTAAGGGCAGTCCCAGCATGGACTCAGAGCCAAAATCAGCTCCAGCTGACTCCGCTCTCCACATCTCCCCCCTCCATACTCTCTCCTTGCTCCTGCCTCCCCCTCCCATGGAGACATCCTAAATTAAACCCTGCTCTCCTTCCCCCCTTGCTGCTGCTGCTGTCGCTGCGTTGACCCCATTACCTGGCCAAAACCCTGTTTCAGATCCCCCTGGGGCTCGGCACGGCTGCCAGCGTGCAGGTGGGGAACGCGCTGGGTGCCGGCGACGTCGCGACATCCAAGAGGGCCTCCTCCACCAGCCTGCTCTGCACAGGTCAGGGCTGCTCCGCGGGAGCAGGTGGTGGTGTCATCCCCTCCACCTGCTCCGTGCTCCCCGTTGCTGTCAGGATGCTCCCAGCTCTTGGTTCTGTTTTCCAGGGTTCTTTTGCGTAGCCATGGGGGCTATTTTAGCTGCCACAAAGGACGTGCTGGGATATATCTTTACCAGCGACAAGTGAGTGTCCCCAGCTCCTGGCCCAGGCGCACGGATGTTTGTTCCTAAAAGCGACCGCTGGCTCTTCTCTGTCCCCAGGGAGATCGTTGACTTGGTGGCCTGGGTCCTGCCTGTCTACATCGTCTTCCATTTGTTTGAAGCCATGTGTGTAAGTCCCCGGGGACACTGCTACTGTCACTAGGGGACCTCAGAGTTGAGAATCAACTGCCCAGGAGTACCCATCAGAAAACCCCAAGCTCATGTAAAGATGCCAGCCCTCAGGACAGGGCAGGGACACAGAAATAACCATCAGAGGCAGGGGAAGCCTTGTCCTCAGGGTCTGTCCAGCACGCTGGGGCAGCACAGGCCTGAATTCAGCCCCAGGTGCACCACATGGCCCCAGCCCCACTCCCTCTCCCCACAGGGTGCCTGCGGTGGGGTGCTCAGAGGCATAGGCAAGCAGAAATTCGGTGCCATCCTCAATGCCGTGAGCTACTACGGTGTGGGCCTGCCCCTGGCAGTCGTGCTGCTCTTCGTGGCCAGGATCGGTGTCATAGGTACAAACCCCTGGGGTGGGAAGCTCTGCACCCCCAAAATCCTCTCCTCTTGGATGGATGTGGCTCCCCCTGCACTGCTAACAGCTTGCTATGACCCCTGCCTGGCTCTGCAGGGCACACTGGGGTGGACTGGGATGGTCCCTGTAACTGCTGGGAGCCCTAAATCACACTGGGGAAAAGCATTTCTGCTGGGCAGCCCCATCCCAATGCCCCTGCTGACCTCAGTGATATCCCCGTTGGGTTTGCCCGGCGGTGGTGCCCGGCTGACACTGGCGTACCCTCGGCAGGGCTGTGGCTCAGCATGCTGGTCTGCGTCTCCATGCTCTGCACCTGCTTCATCGTCTACATCTCCCGCATGGACTGGAGGAAGGCTGCCGAGGAGGTAACCGCACACCACAGCAGCATGCCCACCCCACCGGATGGTCCCTGCCAGCCTCGCTGTGCTCGCAGCGGGCTGGGATAGCAAAACCCAGGGTTCTGCATCTGGGACCACGGCCATTTCCCTGCGCTCGGCTGTCCCCCCAGGCTCAGCACCGCGCAGGAGTGACCCCGCGGCCACCAGAGGAGCCACAACCAGGCCCCGAACCCCCCAGCAAGGCGCTGCCCTCCGGTACAGGACCAACCCCACCGCCCCACGCTCACCTCCCAGCTGCTGCAGTGCGGGGCTGCGTAGGTACGGCTGAGGGCTGGGGCTGTCCGCGTGCCTGCGGTGCTCGTACAATGCTGTCAGACCTCAGGCAAAACCCTCAAAGCCCAGAAGCCCTCGCTGATCCCATCCCCTTCTTGTTGCAGCGGGGGTGGAAGCGCAGAACGGCGTGGTGCTCACGGCCATCACCAGGCTGGAGGGAGCCACCTTCCAGCCGGAGCCCCAGGGAGAGCCACCGGGCAGCACCATGTCCACCAAGGAGCTGATCGTCCGGCGCGGGCTGGCAGTGGCCGCGGCCATCACCGTGCTTGCGCTCGGCATCGTAATAAAGCTCATGACCAGCAAACACTGACTTGCACCTGGGACTCCAGGGACTTTGGGGACGGAGGCCCCTCCTGACTGACGGATGCACAAAGCACAGACCAGCCAGCAAAAGGATCCAGCACCCGCGTGTCCCATCAGAGCAGATGCGTTCAGCCTTTGGCAGCATCTCATCAGATCTTGCTTGGGGCCAGGCCCTACAGCTGCTCCAACACCCAAAATGTTGCTCTGGGCTGCCCGACACGCACCGAGCGTGCAGGTAGCCCCTTCCCTGCCCACGCTGCCAACTGCTGCCTGCTGACCAGAGCTGCACAGCCCGGCTCACGCTGCTGATCTGAAAAATGCCAAATAAAGAATAAACCCAGACGGGCTCAGGCTGGCTCCTTTGGGTCCTGTGCCTGGCACCTGCTACCCTGCCCTTCGTAGTCCCAGTCCCCACATGGCTTTCATGGTAAAGCAAGGGTTTTATTCAGCAAGGGTCAGGCTTCCAGTTACAGTCTCAGAGGTAAAAGATTACCAGTACACCAAAAAAAAAAAAAAGAAATTATGCACAAGGTCACCAGCTGCTCAGGCTCTTCCTTAGAGCTGGGTCACCGCAGCTCCCCCTTGCTGGTGCCCAGCTCCAGATGCTGTGCACCAACAGTGCCGTGTCCCTGGCGCTCCTGCGGTCCCCATCCGTCACACTCATTTTGTCAGGCTTCTTGCTGCTGTGAGACAGCTTTATACAGGGATCACAGGAGACACGTTACATAGATAACGGGCCCAGTAATGCGTGGCTTTCCTTTGATGTGCTTGTGGCATGATCTCCCCGTGCCCAAGAGCTTTTCCATGGGCTCCCGTTTGGAGAGCAGGACAGAGACACTGCCTCCTTCCACCTGCACTGCTGAGGCAGGACCCATGGCTTCAGACTGCATCAGTCCAGCGGACCGATTACCTCTGCATTACCTGGGGTTCATTTGCTTCTGCCTCATTAGTGGGTCAGATGCCTTGGAAGATAAGAAGTTGCAGCAAGAATAGGAATGCAGGATGAGAATGATGAGTTACAAGCCCAATGTGCAGCTGAGTATAGAGCACCCCTCGTCACGGGAACATCACCTAAAGGGGCACAGAAACGTGGCTGAGTCCCACAGAGAGGGAACAGAGCCCTGTGGGGGCCATCAGGGAGGTCTGAGGCGATGGTGGATGGAGGATGGGACATGGTGAGGCTCAGGGAATGCAGCTGGGAACATACTCAGGTAGAGAGCAAAGAGCCAAAGCTCACCTTTATCATCACTGCTGCCACAACCCCCAGCAGGGCCAAGAAGATCAGTCCCAAGCGGACCTTGTCAAACCGCTTCAAAACGAAGAACTTGGCCCAATCCAGCTTCTTCTGGCTGCCAGGCGGGTACCGGAGTTTGTTCATGCCCTCCATCTTCAGGTCCTTGATCAAGCAGGCACGGCGGTGGGAGAAGGTCTCGAAGCTGTGCTTGCCATGGTAGGCACCCATCCCGCTGTTCCCTGGGACACACAACCCGGCCAGGTCACACCACAGGCTTGGCAGGCCAAGCCTCTCACTCATTATGACAGCTGCATTTCTTAACTGCTGTGTTGCAGCCCCAAGGACACAGGGAAAGCTTGCTCACTGTGCTTCTCACACTTGAAAACAGCAGCTGTACTCCCCCAGGGCAGAGAAGCAACAAGGAGCTCTAACAACCCACCAGGAATAAGCGAAGACAACTTGCTGTCTTGAACTGCTGCTGCAGCTCAGGCTGGCTTTGACCACCCACCCTTGAAATTACAAGGGCACCAGCTCTCTCCTCCCAAGGGCAAGTCCTGCTTTTCCCACTGAACCTATGCTGGGGTGCGGGAGGGCAGGGACAGGGGCTGTTATTTCACACAGAGGAATGTGAAGAGGACACACAGCAACCAGCTGTCAGAAACAGCCAAGAGCTCAGCCCACTGCCCATAGCCAGGCTGTCTCTGCCGCAAAGCCATGGAGGTTCAACCAGCTGCTCATCCCTGGGCAACTGCATCCTACATGGGGGAACTGGAGCTGCACAGATGTGCCAGAGTTTTCCTCTCAGGGCCAGCATCAATGCTACTCCCACTGCTAATAAGCCATTTCACAAAGGTACCCACTATGAAAATATATTTAATGGGGAAATGCAGCTGAAAGATCCTAAATTGACAAATGGGGATGACCCAGGATCAGACGCTGCTGCTGGGGCACAAAAATCAAGTATAGATAACGGGAACTTACCCACGCCGCCGAAGGGCAGATCCAGGACCGTGGAGTGCATGAGGACGTCATTGGCAGTCATACCACCGCTAGAGGTCTCCGATATCACCCTTTTGATCAGCTAAACCAAAATGAGAGATGGCACAGAACAGAGGAAAATCAAGGCAGGCCACCATCCCCGTGGCCTTACAAAGGGCACACGGGTGTCAGGGTTGTGCTTGTATCCATTCATACCACATCAGGTAAATATTACAGCTTCAGCAGCTGCTGCTGGTGTATTGGAGAGCCAACAGGGCTGTCCCACCAGGCATGGGAGCCGTGGGTGCCTACAGAAAATGCTCTGTGGGTGACACGGCTCAGGGCAGGCCTTGGTGGGACATCTCTGTCAGATGACACCTAAAGACATGGCTATGTGTGGTGGCCTTCTGCAGCTGCAGGAGCAGCCCAAAACATTGCCTGGGTCAAGGCTGGTGGAAAGGGAAGGAGCTCAGTGAAGCAGAGGCAAACACGGACACTGAACACACACCCAGACCCAAAAGGTTTTGTTAAGGGTACCCTTAACAAAAGGATACACCCAGGGTACAAGATGTACAAACAAGGAAACCTACATGTCGTTGACTCAGTTTTACATTACCTAAGCATCAGATCAGCAACAGTTGTACTAACAAAACAGAGAGGGAAGGCTCTGGTGCAGACACCTGAGCCTGGGCACAGCTCAGCCCTCCCACACGCTGTGCAGTGGTGTGGTGCCAGTGCCGATCCCTGACCTGAATTCCTGAACCGTCACCTGATCCTAAATGGGGCCAGAGGACTTATGAGGAAGCAGCACCCAGCCGAGACATGGGGAAAAGTACAAGACCAGGGCCCTTCGAGCATGTGCCTGAGCGGCTCTGGCAACTTTGAGGACGTGTCTGACCCACAGGACACAAAAGCTGCAACCCACCCACAAACAGCAGCCAACAGGGCCTAGCACCAAGCCAGGCCTGGGACGGCCGCACCCAGCATTGAGCCGCACAGAGCCCTGACCCACCTTCTTGTCGTTGGAGAAGACATAGAGGGCAAGAGGCTTCTCCCGACTGTTGATGAACTCAATGGCTTCGTCCACGCCCTTCACTGACACAATCGGAAGCACCGGCCCAAAGATCTCCTCCTCCATCACCTTGGACTCCGCAGAAACGTCCGTCAGGATGGTGGGTGCTGAGGCAAGCAGAAAAGCACAGAGGACATGAGGTCAGCAGCACAACAGATGGGGTCCGCCACAGGGCCTCTGCCCACCACGCGCCACAGCTACCTATGAAGCAGGAGGCCTCATCCATCTCCCCCCCGTGCGCGATCTTCTGGCCTTCCAGCAGGCTCACGATCCTCCTGAAGTGGCGCTTGTTGACGATCCTCTCGTAATCCGGAGACTTCTTCACATCTTCCCCGTAGAACTCCTGGCAAAGGCCAGAGCAGAACCAAAGCCCTTCACTCACCTGCACCACGGACGCGGCTACAGAGCCACCGTGTCACAAACTGACACCTCCGAGGTGACAGCGGCCACAGCACGAGAGCCTCCGCACTCACCTGCAGAGTCGCCTTAATGTTCTCCACCACCTGGCTCTGGATGGACGGCTCACACAGGATGTAGTCCGGGGCAATGCAGGTTTGCCCACAGTTCATGTACTTCCCCCACGTTATCCGCCTACAGCAACAGGGAGACAGTTGCCCCACGCTCAGCCCCCTCCAGCCCCAAACACCCTCTGTCAGCACCGTTACACCACCACACACTGGCCCATAGTGGCCCAGACACGTCCTCCTGCCCCTTCCCCAGGCCCATGACAGCCCGACCTGCAGGCGACGGCCAGGTCGCAGTCCTTGTCGATGTAGCAGGGGCTCTTCCCACCCAGCTCCAGGGTGACGGGCGTCAGGTGCTTGGCAGCCGCTGCCATCACGATTTTGCCCACGGCGGTGTTCCCGGTGTACAGGATGTGGTCGAATCTCTGTGTCAGCAGCTCCGTTGTCTCAGGCACTCCTCCTGTGACCACCAGGTACAGCTCCTGCAGGGACAAGAGACAGACTCACACCGACCCTCTCTCAAAGCAAGTACATCCAGAGAGCAGCTCTCCATGTGCCAGACCTGCTTGTGGGCTACACTGCCCATGACATGTAACTCCACTGATCGCACTGCCCCATGCAAATTAGGAAGAGACAGAGTTGGAGGCCAGGGCTGAGTCAGGCTGTGGAGCTGCTTCCACACTTTGAAGCCTACACAGGTGACCACCAGGCTCTCCTCTTCCTCAGCTCTCTTTCCCCATGTAGAGAACGTGTTAGCTCCTGAGAGCAAACTGCACAGCAAAGCTGTGCTGTAGGTGGAACAGCCTCACTGGAACAGCGCAACTGATGTCAGACAATTGGAGAATTAACAAAGCCCCATGCTGTAAGCACGGCAGGATGTGAAAAGTGAAGTTTGACAGCCACCAAGCAAGTCAGCCCCAAACTGGCTCAGGAAGAGCCAGGCACAGCCAGCATCTGGCACAAAATTGTGCTTACCTACAGACCAGCACCCCATACAGCAGGTATTGCAGTGAGAAATACCTGCACAAGCCTTTATTCTGTGATGAACATCAAAAAGACAGGGAGACTATGTAGGCCCAATAGGCTACATGAAAGCAGGAAGAACCTATCAGTGTGTCTCTGCACTCTAGGACTAATTCAACCCTTCCCATATCTCTCAGTTAATGCCCTTTGGGAGATAGCAGGCAACTGATTCACCTTTAACACGCCGGGCCCTTTGAAAGCAAGGCAGGTGTTTCCTCAGGACAGCCCCAACATCAGGCACAGAGACACACTCACCTGGTCCAGGTACTGAGGGAGGATATCAGCAATCAGCTGGGACGTGTGCTCACTGACCTCCGACGGCTTCACCACCACCGCATTGCCTAGGACACAAACCCAGTGCAGCCACTCAACCCTCGTGCTCCTCTCACCTCCCACAGCCCCCACACAGACCCCTCAGGGGACCTGGGCAACATGCAGGTCCCCACCTGCTGCGATGGCCCCAATCAGTGGCTGCACAATCAGGGCGAAGGGGTAGTTCCAGGCCCCAATCACCAGCACCACCCCCAGCGGCTCGGGGTAGATGTACGCCTCGTCCCGCATCGTCAGCAGGTTCTTCTTCACCGGCTGAGGGGCTGCCCAGGATGGCAGCTTCTCCATGACCAGGGCCAGCTCCACCAGCACGCCCAGGATCTCGTGGCTGTACGCGTTGTGCCCGCTCTGCAACGACAGGCAGCTCACTGAGGGTGCTGACAACAGGCACCCACCTCCTGCACCCACCATAGCAGCCAGGAGAGGCCACCAAGCTCATTCAGGACCATGTGGGACATCAGGAGAAACCCGGCAGGGCAAAGGCAGCCCCATGGGTTGCTGCTTTTCCCCCAGCTGCCAACCGCCCCTGCGCACAGACCTTGTGCAGATCCGACTGCAGGGCCGCCAGGATCTCCTTCTCCTTCTCCCGTACCATCCGCTCCAGGTTCTTCAGCTGCTGCAGCCTGAACTCCAGCGAGCGGCACCGCCCCGAGCTGAAGGCCACCCTGGCCCTCCCCACGACCTGCTGCATCCTCTCCATGCCCGCTGGGCGCTGTGAGGAGAGCAATAAACTCATCACACCGCAGGGCCCTGGGCAGACTGCACAAGCTGCCAGGAGGCAGAGGCAGCTTCTCCAGTGCTGGGAACGCTCAACACCGGGCCACCATTGAGAAATGTTGCACCCAGAGCCAGGCTGGGATGTGCTCACCTTGTTGGGTGTCCCCCTGCTCCCAAGGCAGCCACACGGAGCAGCCCACCCTCCTCCTCACTCTGAGGGCTCCTCTCACAGCAGCTTCCAAGGACAGCTGATGAATCTCCCTGCAGCTGCTTCCTCCTGGCCTAAATCACCTGCTGCCCCCTCCTCTGCTCACAGGTGTGCTCCAAGGAGCCGTAACATGGAGATCACTGTGTCCTGCGTGGCAGCAGCTGCAGACTGAGCTGTGAACCAGCAACCAGCCCACTATGGCACAACTGCGAGGCCCTTGCATGACACCACCATTAGGAAACATCGTGGAGGCTTCATCCTGCATCCCAGGGCAGCGTTTCGGCTTTACTTGTGACGAGAAGTTTGCTCACAATCCCTGCCTCATGAAATTAAGTTCTAAGGTTCCCTTGCACCCACTACAATCTGCCCTTCCCCATTCTCTGCCACCGTTGCACAACACCAACCTGAGGCCAACCAAGAAAGAAGATGACTCATTAAAAAAAAGGAAGGGAAAAATGAAAGTTACCTTCAGAGCAGCTTCTCTCCCAGCTGGTCTCCCAGTGCAAGCACGAACAGGGACAAGCCCTTCCCCTGACACAGCTGGAGTGCTCTCCTCCCACGACAGGATATCTGGCTCTGGCCCAGGGCTTAGATAACAAGGCACCCTTTACCCAGATATATCCTCGTGCTGTGAATACACAAGCCTTGAATCGCAGCTTGTTGCTCTGCACGGGAGGCAGCACTGCTCCTTTTTGTCACTTGGGTTCACTGAAGCACTGGGACAGGCAGCAGGGACCCTCGATGGCCTCTCCAGTGCAGGGCGCAGCCGCGCTGCTGCGTGTTGTTTGCCATCAAGAGGCACGCAAGCAGCCGTGCTCGTCCCAGGAGGACTGGCGGTGCTGCGATGGCAGCGTTTCAGCTGGGGCAGTGACTCAGAGGCCTGTGCCTGTTTGCAAGACCACGTGGCTTTGCTCTGATTCAGAGCATGAAGCCAGGGGATGTTTTTGTGTGCTGCTGCAGCTGTCGGGAGTCAACAACACAGAGCCTGCGCTATCGTCCAGGTGAAAGCAAATCCCAAACTGGCACCTGTGGGTGGGAGACACAGGATGGATGGATTTCCACGGGGCAGGAGCAGAAATGGTCCAGCCAGTCATACTGATCGTTCCCCAAGAGCAGGGAGACCACCGCGCTGAGGATCTGTGTTTCTGTCCTGGGGCACGTCTGTTAATCAGCTTGACACCTTGCAACACGTCTGCGATGTTTGGCCAGCGCCAGGAGTGGCAGAGGACAGGCAGGATTCCACAGGAGACTGCAGCGACTTAACACAATTGCTTCATTATTTAAGTTCTTAGCGTTTATTTTGTACTTGCAAAATATATAATTAAAAATAGTTATTGTATGGATTTTCACCAGACATGAAGAAATCCCACCTCCTGCACAGTGAATACAATTTTCTAAGAATTACTTCCTCTTCCTTTCATCACTTTAAATTTTATTTAAACAACATTTACTAAGTCCTTTCATCTTAAATTTCTCCAGTATTGTCTCCCCAAGCTAGAACAGGTCCTCTGTTATAACCCAGTGCAAGATTATAGCAGACCCAGAAGTTCAAACACAAAGGAGTACACGCACTTCCTGTAATTGTTTCCCCTTCAAAGACTCCAACCAGGAACAGGTTTTTCATGATTACCACTTCTCTCTACAGACCACGAAGTTTGTTTGTTTCTTGGTTTTTTTGTTTTTTTTTTGTACGAGCATAAGATATTCTTATTAGTAAAATATGAGCAGTGCATATACCTTCTTTGTTATCTTCTAATTGTCAAATAATTGTTAAGAGGCACGTGGTGAAAACCAGAGCCCCAAAAAGGGTGGCAGCCTGCGTTACCTGACCAGCTACGGATGATTCTTGCTCATAGGGACCTGGGAATATTTCACCTCAATTAGAAGGCAAGCTTGGTTTATTCATAACCTTCACTATGGGCACAAATCATCAGCCAGCACAGCAGGAGCACAGCCTCAGACTTGTCACCAAGAGGGTGGCTGTTTGGAGCACGACAGAAGAGCAACCATCCCAAAAACTGCAGGGAAAACGTCAGCCCAGCGACAGCTGAAACATGAGCTCCTGTTTGTCACTGAAGGAAGTGAAGCAGTTTGGTGTAAGACACAGGGTGTGTGTTCCTGGAAGCTGTGCTCTGCACGGCACGGGCTGGTGGTAGGTACTGGTGTTTCTTGCTCTTCTGTTCTCCTTTTGAGAGCTTGTACCCAAAAGTCCCTTTCTTTCATTACGGCCTTTTAGTAAACATGAGTCCAAGGCTTCTCTCTGTTTAGTGCCTTCCCAGGGCTACTCTTTGTGCTCAACAGCTCACTGAAATAATCCAGCTCAAAAAGGAAAAAAAAAATAAAAAAAAAATAAAAAGACTTAAAGAAACAGACACAAAGTGAGCACTCAGAATATCTTGCACATGGGTTACGGTGTCTTCTCCTCTCTTCACTAGTAAGCCATCTGTGAAAGCAAAAAACACCACCGTCCTGTGATGAAGTTGTTGAAACAAAACCATTTGTCTTTTTAGAACAGCATGAAGCAAAGCCCCTTCCTTCCCTTCTGCTTCCCCAGGGTGTCACTGGCACCAGCTCACCCGCCTCCTGTCCCCACGGCATGCACACACTGCTGGTTATCTTGGACACTGAACGAGCTCTGACTGCTGCCAGGGAAAGCATTGCTCTCTGGTGCCAGGGGGAACCTCTCCAAGCCCCACATTCACTACTCTAACAAAGCTTCGCCCAATTTCAAACCAGGTCTGCACACAGGAAAAGAAAAAGATGCCTACCTCACTGTAACAGCAACAGCAGAGCTCTGAAACCTGCTGCTCCTTATCACCCACTGAGCCAGCCCAGCCTCTGAACAGCCAGCACAATCAAGAGAGCTTTTCTCTTCAGCACAGACTGGTGACTCTGAGAAAACCCAAATGATTTCAAGATGCTGTGAGTTCCCCCTCTTCACTGAGAAGTCATTCACCTAGGCAGGGCTTGCTTCCCTGGCTGTTACTGCAAGGCCTGAGCCAGTTGTTGGCTCTTGCACTTCCTCCTGCACTCAAATGTGGAGAAAAGTGATTTCCTCCTGCTGGTTGGGCTCCTGCACCTCCCCTCACAGCAGTAACAACGCGGAACAACAAATTGCCATCTCCTTTTTGAGCAATGGCTGCTCCCTTAAGGCTACTAAATCCCCAGGGCAGGGCCAGGAAGGATGCTCAGCTGAGCTCTGCAAGGAGCAGCCACACAGGCATGCATAGCGCCTGGTCTGCAGCCACAGAGAACCAACGTGAGGCAAGCTTGGAGTTTCAGATCTTATTGCTCCACCTCAGGAGGCATCCTGAGTCCTCCAGCCGCTGCTAGCAGGCTTCTGCTTCCTGCACAGACGTGAGGACGTCCAATCCTTCCTCATTACCCAACTGGAAACAGGGGAGGAAAGATAAATAACTGAGCTGAGGTCAGAAAGGGGCTGCAACCAGGCAATGAACAAGAGCTTGCCACAGACCCCAGCTTCATATCACAGCCCCACCTATGCACTGCCCTGCTGAAGTCACACCTAATGAAATCACACCTAAGAGACCTGTCCAAAATACACCAAAATCTGTGTACCTCTGCAGGGAGTTTCTCAGAGGTGTCACCACCCAGGGCAGAGCAAGAAATAGTACAGAAACCTAGGAAATTCCTCTAAGGACATTCCTATTCTAGATATCATATGCAAGAGTGAAAACAGATTTTAGTAATTTCAGATAGGCCAGATATCGTGTCAGGACAAAAAAAAACAAACAGGCCAGGCTCTAAGAAAGGACTGCAATTGCAAAACTGGCAGCAGATAAGATGAATTGCACATGCACTCGGGTAGAGAGCAAAGAGCCAAAGCTCACCTTTATCACCACTGCTGCCACAACCCCCAGCAGGGCCAAGAAGATCAGTCCCAAGCGGCCCTTGTTAAACCGCTTCAAAACGAAGAACTTGGCCCAATCCAGCTTCTTCTGGCTGCCAGGCGGGTACCGGAGTTTGTTTGTGCCCTCCATCTTCAGGTCCTTGATCAAGCAGGCGCGGCGGTGGGAGAAGGTCTCGAAGCTGTGCTTGCCGTGGTAGGCGCCCATCCCGCTGTTCCCTGGGACACACAACCCGGCCAGGTCACACCACAGGCTTGGCAGGCCAAGCCTTTGGCTACTTGTAGCCACCAGCATGGCAAGCAGGAACACAGGAAAGTTTCCATTGCTGGCCAGCTGCAGTGCAAGTTATCTACCCGCAGTTTGGCTTGCTGCAGGTCTAAAGCATAACTTTTTCCCTATATTCCTGCTGGGGGGCTGTGTCCTTCCTCTCCACAGAACCTCTCAGTCTCTAAGATGTCCACCTGCACTCCATTTCTCATCTTCCTCACTCTCCTTTGACTGCACAGACTCCAGGATTTCAGTGTGTCCCTGTAGGTGCTGTTCCCTATGCATCTGAGCCATGCCCAGCACTCCCCTGGATCTTGATCCCTCCCTCAAAACTCCACATGTGCCTCCGAGACCCGACCCATGCTGCACGAAAAGGGTTTCTCCTGAGCTCCCTGGCAGGGTACACCTCTGCTTCTCAGTCCCCACACAGCATTTGATGGTCACAGCAGAAGAACGCTGCTGCCTCGCCACCAGTTTGTGAGCATCGTGACATCCAAACCCTTTTCTGGAAAGCTCAACTAGCTTCCTGGAAAACTAATAAAAAGAAATTAAATGAATGTGCACTAAATGCTTCAATCCTCCCAACAACACATACCAAACATACTTCCCTCTCTTGGCCCCTCTCCTAAGGGACTTGTAGGATTTGTTGTTGTTACTGAGACCTGCTATACAGAGGCCCTTCACATGTGACAGACTCAGAGTACCGGGCACACAAACCACTGCAGTGCTGTGGCACAAGCACCAAGTCACAACACTTCAGGAGCCCCAGAAACTCACCGACACCACCAAAGGGTAAGGTTGAGAGGAAGTAATGCATGATGACATCATTTCCAGTAACGCCCCCACTGGAGGTTTCTGAGATGACTCTCTTGATTACCTGACAGAAGAAAAAACAACAACAAAATTACAAAGGCCCAGCAGAGACCAGACGACATCAATCAGCACTGGGAAGGGAGCCATGCGACAATAGGCCCTTACTTTCACTTTCTCTGGCTGACACCTCAGACAAGCCCTCTCCACACAAGACTACTTGAAATGGAAAAGCTGGAAAAACAAGAACCCTCCTCCACAGCAAAACATTCAAAGTCCCTAGGATCACTGCATGGCGACCTAGATTCCAAGCAGGAAATTCAGCCTTTTATCTACCCCTGTTTCACAACACCATGTAGATCCTGAGTGCTTCAGCATGTGCCCTAGGGGCTCTGGCAACTCTCCCTGCGGACACGCCTGTCCCACAGGACACAAAAGCTGCAACCCACCCACAAACAGCAGCCAACAGGGCCCAGCACCAAGCCAGGCCTGGGACGGCTGCACCCGGCATCGAGCCACACAGAGCCCTGACCCACCTTCTTGTC
The DNA here is from genome assembly GCF_964035555.1 of Netta rufina. NCBI lineage: Eukaryota > Metazoa > Chordata > Aves > Anseriformes > Anatidae > Netta > Netta rufina. Next base: position 8,594,784 of record NC_140145.1, on the reverse strand, counting down.
GTTGGAGAAGACATAGAGGGCAAGGGGCTTCTCCCGACTGTTGATGAACTCAATGGCTTCGTCCACGCCCTTCACTGACACAATCGGAAGCACCGGCCCAAAGATCTCCTCCTCCATCACCTTGGACTCCGCAGAAACGTCCGTCAGGATGGTGGGTGCTGAGGCAAGCAGAAAAGCACAGAGGACATGAGGTCAGCAGCACAACAGATGGGGTCCGCCACAGGGCCTCTGCCCACCACGCGCCACAGCTACCTATGAAGCAGGAGGCCTCATCCGTCTCTCCCCCGTGCGCGATCTTCTGGCCTTCCAGCAGGCTCACGATCCTCCTGAAGTGGCGCTTGTTGACGATCCTCTCGTAATCCGGAGACTTCTTCACATCTTCCCCGTAGAACTCCTGGCAAAGGCCAGAGCAGAACCAAAGCCCTTCACTCACCTGCACCACGGACGCGGCTACAGAGCCACCGTGTCACAAACTGACACCTCCGAGGTGACAGCGGCCACAGCACGAGAGCCTCCGCACTCACCTGCAGAGTCGCCTTAATGTTCTCCACCACCTGGCTCTGGATGGACGGCTCGCACAGGATGTAGTCCGGGGCAATGCAGGTTTGCCCACAGTTCATGTACTTCCCCCACGTTATCCGCCTACAGCAGCAGGGAGACAGTTGCCCCACGCTCAGCCCCCTCCAGCCCCAAACACCCTCTCTCAGCACCATTACACCACCACACACGGGCCCATAGACGTCCACCTGCCCCAGCCCCAATGTTTAGCCCCTGCCCTGGGCCCATGACAGCCCGACCTGCAGGCGACGGCCAGGTCGCAGTCCTTGTCGATGTAGCAGGGGCTCTTCCCACCCAGCTCCAGGGTGACGGGCGTCAGGTGCTTGGCAGCCGCTGCCATCACGATTTTGCCCACGGCGGTGTTCCCGGTGTACAGGATGTGGTCGAATCTCTGTGTCAGCAGCTCCGTTGTCTCAGGCACTCCTCCTGTGACCACCGGGTACAGCTCCTGCAGGGACAAGAGACAGACTCACACCGACCCTGTCTCAAAGCAAGTACATCCAGAGAGCAGCTCTCCATGAGGCAAACTCGCTTTTGGGCTAGGCTGCAACCTGGGTTCCTTCTAACAACATGAAACTCCACTGATTGCACAGCCCCATACAAACTAGGAAAAAACTGAGTTGGAGGCCAGGGCTGAGTCCGGCTGTGGAGCTGCTTCCATGCTTTGAAGCCTACAGCACGGGTGACCACCAGGCTCTCCCCTAGCCTGGGGCAGCTGCACTGGGGCAGCGAAGAGATACCAACGAACAACACACCTTATGCAAAGCTGCACTCACCCGGTCCAGGTACTGAGGGAGGATATCAGCAATCAGCTGGGACGTGTGCTCACTGACCTCCGACGGCTTCACCACCACCGCATTGCCTAGGACACAAACCCAGTGCAGCCACTCAACCTTTGTGCTCCTCTCACCTCCCACAGCCCCCACACAGACCCCTCAGGGGACCTGGGCCACACGTGGATCCCCACCTGCTGCAATGGCCCCGATCAGTGGCTGCATGACCAGGACGAAGGGGTAGTTCCAGGCCCCAATCACCAGCACCACCCCCAGCGGCTCGGGGTAGATGTACGCCTCGTCCCGCATCGTCAGCAGGTTCTTCTTCACCGGCTGAGGGGCTGCCCAGGATGGCAGCTTCTCCATGACCAGGGCCAGCTCCCCCAGCACTCCCATGATCTCATGGCTGTACGCGTTGTGCCCGCTCTGCAACGACAGGCAGCTTGCAAAGAGTGCTGACAGCGGGCACCCATGGGTGGCCCCTGAGCTCATTGAGCTGCACAATCGCCGTTCAAGGCCAGGTTCACTGGGTCCTGGCCATGCTGATCCCGTGGGTGCCACCCTGCCCATGGCAGGGGGTCGGAGCTGGATGGTCTTTAAGTCCCCTCCCAGCCCAAGCCCTTTCACCACTCAACGATCAAGATAAAGCCCAGGGGCTGCCGCTTTTCCCCCAGCTGCCAACCGCCCCTGCGCACAGACCTTGTGCAGATCCGACTGCAGGGCCGCCAGGATCTCCTTCTCCTTCTCCCGCACCATCCGCTCCAGGTTCTTCAGCTGCTGCAGCCTGAACTCCAGCGAGCGGCACCGTCCCGAGCTGAAGGCCGCCCTGGCCCTCCCCACGACCTGCTGCATCCTCTCCATGCCCGCTCCCTGCTCGGGGCCGTGCGGGCAGTGCCGGTGTCCCCCTGTCCCCTGCCCCCTGTCCCCGTCCCTCCCTCCCCGGCCGCTCCGCCCCGGAATGGAAGCGGCGCGAGGGGCGGGGCTCAGAGCGATGGGGGCGGGGCTTTGGCTGCAGGGGGCGGGGCCAGCGCGGCTTTTCCCGCGGGTAGCGGTCGTGGGTCGGCAGCGCCGGGGCAGGGGCAAAGTCCCCCCGTGCCGGGTCCCTTATCTAGCAGGGGAGGTGGCACGGGGCGGCCTCTCCCCTGTCTGCCGTGGCATCTCGACCTTGAGCCGTGGGGCCCTTCCAGCTCCCCCTGCTCCGGGGGGACGCAGAGGCTGCGGTCGCTGGCAGCCAAGGAAGAGCCGGGCCCTGAAATCACACGTGGGGGGCACGGGGGCAAAAGAAGCAAGAGCAGGGGGCTGAGTGGCGAGCAGCGTAACCTTGAGGCAGCTCTCACGTGCTGAACACGAGTCACACATCCAGGGAAGGGCGCTGACCCAAGGTCAGGCTCATTCCCGTGAAATCAGTCCCGCACCCACTCCCAGGAACTGCAGCGGGTTACTGGGAACTTAGTGCAGAGGTGTTACTCGCTGTCATCTCAGATGGCACACTTCCTCAGGCAGCATACCTGACACAGAGGCCGTATGTATTATTGTGAAGCTCCTCAGCCAAAACCATGCCCAGCTAATTCTGCACCTGCTCACTCTCACCTCGCTGCCATGCAGGGCCAGGAGCCAGTTGCTCATGCCCCCAAGATGGGGCTGCAGCAGAGCATTTGCTGCCCAGCAGCTCCCAGGCACCCTGCATCTACACCCAGACCCCCCGGACCCCTGCTCCCCTCACATCAGCTCCAGCTCCACGCTGTTTTCCCAGATCAATGTCTCTCCAAGGGCAGGACACAAGCTTAAGCCCAAGACACTGTGCCTGAGCTGCTGCTCCCCCCAACACAAAGCCTGCCTTTCCTGCAGCTGGGTGGCTTTGCAAACAACTTGCGGGTTGTGGCTCAGCCAGCACACGAACATTTCACAAGCGATTGCACAAATCTCATCAGTAACCAGCCTGCGGTGGAAAAGAGTGATAAGCAACTGCCCGTACTTGCACGCAGCAGGCACAATGTAAAGAAAACCAGGCTGGGCTTGGTGGCTCCTTTGCACTGTAATAGATGAAAAGGAGCTGGGCTCACACTCAAAACGACACAAGGAGGAAAAGTGGGAACTTTTCTCATAGGAGCAACACCTTGTGAACATGCTCTCCTTGATCCTATTTAGCGCACTTGCACACAGGTTATGTTGAAGCTCTGTCCAGGTGCCGTGCTGCCTGAGAGTCCAAAAAAAAATTAGACAAGGGGTTCGTGCTACTGCAGCCAGAGGAAGAGTCTGTGAACTCTGGGAGTAGAGCATTGCGTTGTGCAGTGAGCACACCCACAAGAGGGTGTCTGCAGGAACACCGAGACCATTACTTACCTGTGCTTTCCACAGTGGCCGTTTTCCAGTCTGCTCTCCTGCTTGAAAATTCTCCCCCTTCAGCCAAAGGATTTCCATGCCACTGCAGCGCTGCTCGTGCTTGACAGCACACAGAGCAGGCAAACATCCCAGCCTGCATCTCATTCTGGGGCCCAAGACTGCTACCGGGCCATGCCCTCACAGAAACCTGAGGCTCCTCTGTACTGACAGGAGTGACAGAGCAGCACCGTGATGCCATCCTGGGAGATGGCCCCTTGGCCTTGGCAGGGGCATCTTTTAGCCAGCTGTGGACCAGAAACAAGCTGAGGTTGCTTTATGTGTTGCAAAATACCAGCTGAGTCTCCTGGAATGGTGCCGAGTGAGAACTTATCTTGTGACAAGCATTTCTAAACAAATAATGCTGACTTGCAGCCCTGCAGTACTACCATAAGCCAAAAAAAACCACCCAACACCAAAGGTTTATTGCCCATTGAGACACTTGTTCTCTTTCTATGTTATATAGAAAATTTTATGAAATTCATTAGTTGGTGAAATGACAAATCTACCCAGACTGTTTAGGTATTACATGAATAGTTAAACATCCAGATTCACGTTTTCCAGTACAATACAAGAAAGATGTCAGGCACTACTGATGATTATCAATCCCATTTTGAACTAGCAGAAACTTTGCCTACAAAGATGTGGCAGAAAGGCGCCTTATTAATAGCCCTGCTGTTTGAAAAGCTGCAATAAATGTTCATCTCCTACACGTGGTATCTTTCATATCTAATGAGCCACAAACATGAAATTCACAGAAATCACTTCAACGACAGTCCAACTCGGACCTTGTTAAACCGCTTCAAAATGAAGAACTTGGCCCAATCCAGCTTCTTCTGGCTGCCAGGTGGGTACCGGAGTTTGTTCATGCCCTCCATCTTCAGGTCCTTGATCAAGCAGGCGCGGCGGTGGGAGAAGGTCTCAAAGCTGTGCTTGCCGTGGTAGGCACCCATCCCGCTGTTCCCTGGGACACACAACCCGGCCAGGTCACACCACAGGCTGTGCCAGTCAAACCTTTGGCTACTTGTGGCCACCAGCACGGCAAGCAGGAACATAGGAAAGTTTCCATTGCTGGCCAGCTGCAGTGCAAGTTACCTATCCACATTTTGGCTTGCTGTAATTTCAAAGCTTAACTTCTCCCCTATATTCCTGCAGGGAGGATGTGTCCTTCCTCTCTGCAGAACTTCCCGGTCTCTAAGGTGTCCATCTGCACCCTCCCTCCAGCAGTTACTGCTGATCACAGTGGTCACAACTAATGTTTTGAAAACACCTTTCACATTAGTCTATGCTACATGCTTCAATCCTCCCAACAACACATACCAAACATACTTCCCTCTCTTATTCTCCCATGTTTCCTCTCCCTTAAGAGACTTGTAGAATTTGTAGTTGTTACTGAGACCTGCTATACAAAGACCCTTCACATGTGACAGGCGCAGGAGTAGCTGGGCACAAGCCAACCACTGCAGTGCTGTGGCACAAGCACCAAGTCACAACACTTAAGGAGCCCCAGAAACTTACCAACACCACCAAAGGGTAAGGTTGAGAGCAAGTAATGCATGATGACATCATTTCCAGTAACGCCCCCACTGGAGGTTTCTGAGATGACTCTCTTGATTACCTGACAGAAGAAAAAATAACAACAAGAAGATAACGAGGGCCTAGCAGAGACCAACAGGTCTCCGCCATGGAACAAAAAGCTCTCACTTTCACCTTCTCTGGCTTACACCTCAGACAAGCCCTCTCTACAAAACACTAATTGAAATGGAAAACCTAGAAACACAAGAACCCTCCTCCACAGCAAAACATTCAAAGTCCCCAAGATCACTGCATGCTGAGCTAGATTCCAAGCAGGAAATTCAGCCTTTTATCTACCCCTGTTTCACAACACCATGTAGATCCTGAGTGCTTCAGAATGTGCCCTGGGGGCTCTGGCAACTCTCCCTGCGGACACGCCTGTCCCACAGGACACAAAAGCTGCAACCCACCCACAAACAGCAGCCAACAGGGCCCAGCACTGAGCTGGGCCTGGGAAGGCTGCACCCAGCATCGAGCTGCACAGAGCCCTGACCCACCTTCTTGTCGTTGGAGAAGACATAGAGGGCAAGGGGCTTCTCCCGACTGTTGATGAACTCAATGGCTTCGTCCACGCCCTTCACTGACACAATCGGAAGCACCGGCCCAAAGATCTCCTCCTCCATCACCTTGGACTCCGCAGAAACGTCCGTCAGGATGGTGGGTGCTGAGGCAAGCAGAAAAGCACAGAGGACATGAGGTCAGCAGCACAACAGATGGGGTCCGCCACAGGGCCTCTGCCCACCACGCGCCACAGCTACCTATGAAGCAGGAGGCCTCATCCGTCTCTCCCCCGTGCGCGATCTTCTGGCCTTCCAGCAGGCTCACGATCCTCCTGAAGTGGCGCTTGTTGACGATCCTCTCGTAATCCGGAGACTTCTTCACATCTTCCCCGTAGAACTCCTGGCAAAGGCCAGAGCAGAACCAAAGCCCTTCACTCACCTGCACCACGGACGCGGCTACAGAGCCACCATGTCACAAACTGACACCTCCGAGGTGACAGCGGCCACAGCACGAGAGCCTCTGTGCTCACCTGCAGAGTCGCCTTAATGTTCTCCACCACCTGGCTCTGGATGGACGGCTCGCACAGGATGTAGTCCGGGGCAATGCAGGTTTGCCCACAGTTCATGTACTTCCCCCACGTTATCCGCCTACAGCAACAGGGAGACAGTTGCCCCACGCTCAGCCCCCTCCAGCCCCAAACACCCTCTGTCAGCACCGTTACACCACCACACACTGGCCCATAGTGGACAAGACACGTCCTCCTGCCCCTTCCCCAGGCCCATGACAGCCCGACCTGCAGGCGACGGCCAGGTCGCAGTCCTTGTCGATGTAGCAGGGGCTCTTCCCACCCAGCTCCAGGGTGACGGGCGTCAGGTGCTTGGCAGCCGCTGCCATCACGATTTTGCCCACGGCGGTGTTCCCGGTGTACAGGATGTGGTCGAATCTCTGTGTCAGCAGCTCCGTTGTCTCAGGCACTCCTCCTGTGACCACCGGGTACAGCTCCTGCAGGGACAAGAGACAGACTCACACCGACCCTGTCTCAAAGCAAGTACATCCAGAGAGCAGCTCTCCATGAGGCAAACTCGCTTTTGGGCTAGGCTGCAACCTGGGCTCCTTCTAACAACATGAAACTCCACTGATTGCACAGCCCCATACAAACTAGGAAGAAACTGAGTTGGAGGCCAGGGCTGAGTCATGCTGTCAAGCTTCTTCCACACTTTGCAGACAACAGCATGAGTGACCACCAGGCTCTCCCCTTCCTCAGCTCTCTCTCCCCACCTAGAGAATGTTTTTAGTTCCTGAGAGCAAATTGTACGGCAGCGCCGTGCTGCAAGTGGAACTGCCTCTCTAGAACAGGGCAACAGATGTCAGACAATGCTTCAGCTCCTGGCGGTATATGAGCATGTTGGGGTTCCTCTGGTCTGGAGCAGCTGCACTGGAACAGCCACGAGATGGCGTGGAACAATGAGTGCAGTGCAAAACAACACTCACCTCATCCAGGTACTGGGGGAGGAGATCTGCCAACAGCTGGGATGTGTGCTCACTGACCTCTGACGGCTTCACCACCACCGCATTGCCTAGGACACAAACCCAGTGCGGTTGCTCAACCCTTGCAATCTTCTCACCTCCCATGGCCCCCATACAGACCCAGACCCCATGCAGGTCCCCACCTGCTGCAATAGCTCCGATCAGCGGCTGCACAACCAGCATGAAGGGATAGTTCCAGGCACCGATCACCAGCACCACCCCCAGCGGCTCGGGGTAGATGTACGCCTCATCCCGCATTGTCAGCAGATTCTTCTTCACCGGCTGAGGAGCCGCCCATGATGGCAAATTCTCCATGGCCAGGGCCAGCTCCCCCAGCACTCCCATAACCTCGTGGCTGAACGCGTTGTGCCCACACTGCAACGACAGGCAGCTCACTGAGTGTGCTGACAGCGGGCACTCACCTCCTGCACCCATGGGTGGCCACTGAGCTCGTCCAGCTGCACAAGTGCCATTCAAGGTCCTGGCCATGCTGATCCCGTGGGTGCCACCCTGCCCATGGCAGGGGGTCGGAGCTGGATGGTCTTTAAGCCCCCTCCCAGCCCAAGCCCTTTCACCACTCAACGACCAAGATAAAGCCCAGGGGCTGCCGCTTTTCCCCCAGCTGCCAACCGCCCCTGCGCACAGACCTTGTGCAGATCCGACTGCAGGGCCGCCAGGATCTCCTTCTCCTTCTCCCGCACCATCCGCTCCAGGTTCTTCAGCTGCTGCAGCCTGAACTCCAGCAAGCGGCACCGTCCCGAGCTGAAGGCCGCCCTGGCCCTCCCCACGACCTGCTGCATCCTCTCCATGCCCGCTGGGCGCTGCGGGGACCCGGAGCCTGCCCGTGGGTGCCTGCGAGCCCCCGGCACCCCCTGATGCGGGACGGACCCAGCCCCGGAGCCGCTCCCCGGTCCCCGGCGAATGGAAGCAGCGGGCGGGGCTCGGGGGGCGTGGCCTGTGGGTTAGGGGGCGGGACCTGGGGACAAAACTCGCGGGAAAAGGCCCCGGAGGAGGGGGCGCAGCGGCAGCGCCCGCAGTCCCCGGAGGGTCCCGGTCGGGGCCGAGCCCCCCGGTGCTGCCGGTGCCGGGTCCCCGGGGGCTGTGCCCGGCCGGGGGAAGGCAGCGGCCCCGCCTGGAGGCAGTGAAGGTGGGAGCTGTTTCTGGGAAAGGCATTACCGGCAGGAGAAGCGTGAGGTAAGCAGTGCCGGAGGTTCTCTGATCGCCAGGAGTAGGCACAGAGCAGCAGGAGAGGTTTGATTGAGAATCTGCGCTGCTGCCCCTCTTCCCTCCTTGCCTAGCAGCCTCTTGCTCCAGCTCCCCTCCTGCAGTCAGCTCTAGCAAGGCACCGTTGTTGATTCCCTTCCCCAACAGCAGCCAGTAGAGCCTGCTGAAGGAGGACCTTGCCTTACAGGATAAGATATGCAGCGTTTGCTTTCAAGAGTCCACCGAATAACGCAGCTCTTCTATACATTTTTTATTAGCTCACACACCACCCTGACATAACCAAGTTTTTAGCCAGGCTGGCAATCCTAAATTCCCACTTAAATGTGTATCCTGTGTACAGCTCCAAGTGTTTACTCCTAAATTACATCATCTGGGCGGTGGCACAACAAGCCAGGCAGATACAAAAGCTCAAATAACACTCCATCAAAAAAAAGCAAGTGCAGAAAATTAACAACAGGGAGGAGCTTTAAGGAACCTACAAGAATAAATGTGTCTCAGTTCATTTATGGCATCACTTGTTTTGAAAGCTACGGCTGATCTCACATTTGCAAGAACAAGATACTCTGCAGTACAAAGCCGTGGTCTGTGGGCTGCATTGTAGACATAGCTGGAGCACGGAAAATGTGAAAGAGCCACAAAGAAACAATGAAAATGATTGGCACGAAGACTGCAACAAGACTCAACAGCACCACTGGCATTTCATTTGCTTTCAGCTGAAGGGGAGGGGGGAGCCTGCCACATACAATAGGCTATTGAAAAAGGTGTTTGTCCAAAGCAGCAGTGCGAAGAGTCAAGGAGACTGGGCTCCAACTGACTTCAAGAGAAGGGTTACTGAGATATACTTCCTTGACCTACAGAAAGGAGGACCAAAACATGCAGTTCTACTGAAAAGCCACAGCTAGGGTTATGGCTCAGGTTGGACAGTCAAAAAAAAAAAAAAAAGTCAGTGACAAGCAGAGTTCAGAGCAAATGACAAAAAGACAAAGGATCAAAATTAAAAAACAACCAAACCAAACAAAACAAAAACAGAAGCAGCAACATGAGTCAAATGAGGCAGGTCACAAGCCAGATCACAAGTCAGCCTGTCTGAATTTCAAAGCCTCAACCAGCTCTGAAAGCAAGTGTCCAGCTTTGCTTGATCTACACCAAGGAGAAAGCTTCCGTTTTCAGTGCCCCTGGACTGTATGCTGCACTGTGCTGTGGTACCAATGGATCACAACAATTACTGCCTCTGAACCCATAAGGTGACAACAGGAATATCTTGATGTTGCTGGATAAAGTAGCAAGAGCAATGCAGAACCTAGAGAGTCCCAGGACCAACAACTCACATCTCAACTGAAAAACGTTTCTTAAGTAATTTGTAATAAATCGGCTGTGAGTTAGATCCACTAGATTTCATCCTCTGTATCAGAGGAAAGGTCAAGAATTAATCTTGCATATAAAAAGCAGCAAATGTCAGAATTAAACTACATTTTAGATTTCTCAGTCAATTCTACACATTAAGGAGAAAGTGAAAATACAGAAGTACAGAAGAACATGGCATTCTTGAGTAGATGCTAGAGTTGAACTAGAAAAGCAGTACATCAAGTATCCTTTCAAGTTCTATCTTTCAAAAGGCTAAAGAAAAAACAACAACAAAAAAAACCAAGCACCTGCTGTTCAGTGCGGAGAGCTGAAGACAGAGGACAGCTTCAGGATCTCTGTGGAATGAGCTTATACAGAAAGACAGGCTATGAGCATCGGCCTCCTCCTCCTGAAGACAGGGAGCAAGAATAGCCCTTTCCTTCTCTTGTTTGTGCAGCTGTAGCCTCACTGGCAGGAGCGAGGAGAATGAACTTGAATCCTGAGGGAAAAAAAGAAAACCAATAAAAAATCATGAGGCTGCTTTTCCCAAGAACTATCTCCTAGACTCGTGCTTTAAGGCTTTCATTGTGTTCCTAGATTCATGTTCAGATATTTCATTAGCATTCCCTGCTCACTCACTCCTCATCTTCTTTTATTGTTATATGCCAGTCATGAGCGCAGGTTTTATTTTTTAATAAAATGGAAAAAAAAAAAAACGATACTACAACTAAGAAATACAACAGCTGTGTACCAGCTATAACAGCACACCTCAGCTGGGGAGAGGGTATTAGCTACAAGGTAGAGGAAACCCGCTTTTTGTAAGGCTTGGACAGTAATTGTAACTTACTGCCAGTTTTTTTTCCTATCATTATTTATTTATTTTTAGTTCTGTATATGCTGTCTTGGCAGCCCAGTCAGCTCCTCTTTGCTGGAGGCAACAAACAAGCACCTTGCTGAAAGAATGCACAACTGTTACCTAAGAACCTACTTAACATATATTTGTTTTCAAAGCTGTTTTTTTTTTTTTTTTAAAAAAAAAAAAACAACAACAACACAACAAAAACAACCACCAAACCCCATGAACAACAACAACAAACAAACAACCTCACAACAAACAACAAAGCAGGGTACACTGTTTTCCCAAAGCAACAGAAAACAAACTTGGGGACACTTTGTGCCAGAGTTATCCAGAGATAATGAGCTCATTGCCCCATCGCCCTGAGGTGAGTGTCTCTTGACCCAAGTAGATTCAGCTTCCAGGCAACATTCAGCAATTGATTTAACGAGCCAAGTACAGACAGTTGGTTTTGTTTCCCCCCCCCCCCTCTGAAGTTAGCACCATTGATCTTTGGTTACAGACATACACGAACTCGGCTTTACCATAGAAACACTTCTAGTGTCAGTATTTATTTTACCTTAATATACATTTATACAGGCCATAATAAAAAGGCTATTACACAACAGTTCAGTGAGTTATTACCTAGTTTCAAGAATAATGCATGCAATTACAAAGGAGAGGTAGAAACACCGTATTAAAGACCTAAAAATACAAACATTATATAAACAAACACTTTCAAATTAACTGTTGGAATTTCATACAGATAAATAAGGTAAAAAGTACATTACTCTGTCAAAGTAAAGGAAACACATGGTTATCCAAACACTGAAAGAGTATTTTGATGTGTAAGCCCTGTACAACTTTGTCAAATAGTTCAGACCACTGTGTTTAAGAGGATTAAAATGATTTTGTCCTGGAGAATGGTTTATTCAAGTATTCAAGCAGTTGAGTAACAAAAAAAGTCCCAAAAATAAAGTAAAAGGAACCATTTCCAGAGAAGCTGATCTGCTTAAATACTTTGCAAATCGCTGTCCTGATAATCTCATGGGATGCTTGAAATGATAATGCCTATAAGGCTAAATGAAGCTTCCCACCTCTCCCCCAAAATGCACACAAAATAATCCTGATTTTTCACACACACTATGTAGATATTCTACATCAATTTATCAGCATCTCAAATCCAAACATTATTTTCTGGTTTTGCGTGGTTCCTTGCAGAACCTCTCAGTTTACAGTATTTCTTGTAATACTGCCCAAGAAGCAAGACTACTGAGAACTGTCATTACACCCCTACAGACTGCAGGCATTAATGCACATTTCGCATGCACAACAAAAGATGCAACCAAATCTATATAAAAAGCAAACAACCAGCAACTCAACATTGCTATCACTGAGAAAGTCCAGAGCAGTAGTTACTCAAGTATTAGACAAATAGGTATAAAATGGAAAGGTTCACATGAATACAAGTTTTTACAGTTTGTTTGAAAGTCTTCTAGAAGCTACATTTGAAATTCTGAAAAGAATTTTATGTACACTGAAATGAAATTCAGCCAAGTTCATTGTGCCTTCTCTCTCTTTTTTTTTTTTTATATAGTTCTTCAAAAATGACTATACAGTTGCTTTAGTAAATTAGTGCAAAACAAAGTGTTTTGGAAGAAGATCTTCAAATTGTATCCACATCAGCTGAAAATCCACTGAGGATTTTGCACAGATGGAGCGCAATTTCTTCCATTACCATTTCCCCTCCTCCCCCCCCCCCCCCCCAATAAAAGAACGCTTTCTCACCATCCCTTCACAAGACAAGCTGAGCCATGTTTACAACATGTGAGCTCAGATACAAGCCAGCTTAGCCCCAAAAGCTTTCAACAGCACTTGCACATGGTTAGGGTTTCCCAAATTCAGTCAGACACATTTTACTGACAATTTAAAACCTTTTTTTTCCATGAACTTTTGAGGGACTCTTCTGAGGGAAATGTCTTTTTGTACCTGATGCAGAAGGATCCAGTCTCTATAGACCTCATGAGGAAAAAAACCCTGATCATTCAAGTCAAAACACATGTACAAGGATCAGTTTGAAATGTGAAGACAGATTCTTTTAAATTCTGTTGCTAGGAAGAAAAAGGAGCTGCTGGATCTGTAAGGCAAGTTTTCTACAAATGTACTTTTGGAATTTCTCCTCTTTGAGTATGCTGCTGCTTCTTTGGTAGTCACCACAGAAATGTAAGAATCATCTTCCACGTGGGGCAGAACAAGGACAACAATTAAGCTGTAGTGAAAAAAGTGCAGTATCACTGATGTGGTCCCTTATGTTCACGCCATCTGGTCCTTGGGATATTCCTACTGCTCATATACAGCCACTGTGCTATAGCAAAGTGCAGAAAGCCTTCGCTCGATGCTAGACTTATCTGAAAAACAGAAAGGTCAAAAAAGGAAAAAAGTGATGAATTCAGTGTTATAATTCATTTCTGTGTAATTTTCATTATTTTCATTGAGCATAAACTTACACTTGTGTACATTTTCTATATCTGCAGGGTCTTGCAGTATTTTAGTCAGTCCTTCCAGCAGCAAGGCTGCTTTGTGGTATCGATATGTAATATCTTCAGTTTGCTGAAACATCTCATCTAGAGCTGCTGACTGAACCTGGAATCATTCAGTAGATTCAGTTACATAAATTGCTTTAGGCAAATACTGAAATGAAAAATTCAAAATGGATTAAAAACTATTTTTGAGCCTTAATTAAGCTGATCTGTTTTTATGACAGTAAGACAACAAAATGCAGTCAGAAAACAGAGCCCCTGTGCTGTATTAGCAAAGGGTATTCTGCACGTAAGCTGTAAAAGCACTTTTTGATCTCATGTGCTTATGTGTTACAACATATTCTGAAATTATGACAGTATACAAATAAGTATGCTTGTTCTCATACCTATATTCTCTTGTAAAGAAGTCAAATTAATTGTGCACTATTATCAGGGTTAAGCACAATATTTGCTGGTACCTTTTTTGTGACACCTATGGTGAAAGACTTCCCTCTCATCAAAAAAAGCATTTAAGTTTCTAGTACGCTTACTGTACCTGCTCTCTGGCAGATATAAAGTTTCTCAATTACATAAAAAAGCTTCCACATGTGCCGCATTTGCTTTGTATGAACAAGGCTGGTGTTCCTCAAATTGACCTGGTGGACTGAGGAAGCTACTTCTGTTGTTTCTGTGCTTTAGTAAACCATACTGGATGGTGTTTCAGCACATAGGGCACTTTTAGAGGCTGTTTGACTTAGAAGGTAATTTCCTAGTGTTTATGTATCCAATGTGCTGATGTAGGGGAAATATCCCTGAGGAACAGTATATGCCAAAGACTTTAGCCACAGTTAAGGGAGGGCAGGATGGAAAGTGAAAGAGTAACAAAAATGACTATGAACAAATCTGGAAACATACATTTTATTTTCTGGTTATGAATAAGAGGTATGTGAGAAAAGGAATCTATGTGTTATCAATCTCAATGTCCTATCATTTAGGTAAAAGGAGCGACTTACCATTTCTACAGCACAGCTGTAAATGAGTTTCTCTGCAGTTACACTGTTGATTTCATCAATGAACCTCTGCTTATCCGAAAAGAAACGATTCAACTTTTCTGTCAGTTTCTTGCACATGCTGATACAGAATTTGTATCTCTCATTGAGGCTTTTCACAACTGGGGAAAAAATAAGAAATTAAAAAAACAACACCACCACCACCACCACAAACAGCCTAAGTACAGCTTCTTCCAGTGGTAGGTAAAGTTAATCTGTTTAATCTTGTGTTTCTAATGTTTACTTACTCTGCTACTAGTATGAATGAAGTATCAAATATATCAAATCATAAAGTTTCAAATTAATAACCGCCCATTTCTTAACAGTTGATTTTTGTATCTTTGTTTACTATCAGAATTTTGCAACTGTACTTATCTACAATGACCTTGTACAGAAGACAACAAAAATGTTGCAACTTCAGCTTTTTGAGTGACATATAACTAAAGGAAATTCACAAGCAGAGAAAATGAGATTATACTGCACCTACCTTGCTTAACAGCAGTGGATGGGTTCAGTTTCCCTGATTTGACCTGTGCTTTGGCAAGATGCAGAGAAGATGCCAGTAACTGGGCTGCTTTCATGTACAGCACAAGCTGCTCTACTTGTCTGGGGGAAAATAAGTAATTATATATCAAAAAACCTCTCTCGAACACATCCAAGCCTTAGGCAGACACCACTTTTTATCACAATCCTACACAAGACCCAGCAGCAGCAGAAAAAACAGATGTTTTAAATGCAACTCCACCCCTCCTTTCCCTCCACAAACACCCTGTCACGGGTTGAGAGTACATCTGCTCATCCAGTAACTGCAGCAGCAAACACAAACTGCTTTAACGCAGACATTTTTAAAAGGAACCCTTCTTCATGGGGACTGAATGCCTGAGGTCAAGGTCTTACCACAAGCAACTGGGCATCCTTTTCTTGCAGCGTCATTTCCTATCCCCTGGTATTCTCACAGTTGTGAAATGCAAACATTTTGCAGGGATTTTTTTCTTTTCCTTTTTTTTTTTTTCCCAGAAAGAAGGCAGGAAGTAGAACTGCCCTTTTCCACCATTCCAGATTTCTCCTTGCTTCTGATTTTGTATTAGGTCTGATTGGCTACACTGATTAAAGGTCAAAGTTGGATACTCCTTCCCTCCACCTCAGAGCTGCTGCTTCAGCCTGATCAACAGGATCACAGAGGACTTGGATTTGAAACAAGATGGTACATAGATTTCCAGGTTCAGAAACAAACTACTTCAACACAAGTCTGCAATTCTCGCCACTTTCCCCAGCTTATGTGGCAGGCCAGAAAACATGGTCCTCACCTATCTATTAGCACATCTCTCTCTATCCTTTGCTATATTTTTCTAATGTGTCTTCAGTTGTTAAAAACGTATTCTTAAATAACATTCTATGTAGTAAATAATCACTCCAAACAAAAAGAGGGCATAGGTTGTCCAAAATCATTCTTGATGCATCTGGTTTTTACTAGTTCTCTTGATACTATTTGACCATACTTACCCCCATTCTTTGCTTAGTTGGCTAATCTGATCAACAACTATGCTCTCTTGGATTTGGTACAGTGATACTGCAGAAGTACACAGGTCTGGGTTCCCTCCCCGTACTGCTGTCAGATCCAGAACACATTCTGTAAATGTCAGCATCATGTTCAGATGACGCAGTGTATCTGTATGTTCTCTCTGTCAGAGGAAAAGGAGATGACAATTTAACAACTATAAGCCATAAGGCAAACAAGTACAATTAAAACTCTTTTTAAGCACTTGAAGATCTTTTGATATGTTAATTTTATGCAGAAATCACATTGTAGAGTCAGCACTAGAGACTACAGAACCAAATGGATCCAAAAGGATCAACAGATATTAATTAGTTCTTTGTTAATGATTTCAAGATACTGTAAGCTTATACTTCAGTCTTTTGACAAAGCCAAAGGAACTGGGACACGGAGTTTCTATGTTTGTTGAAACCTGAGCAAGTAAGGGAATCAGAAGTGAGACGTATTACTTGTTATTATATTATCAGCAACCCAGAAGTATGCTTGGTACTCATATGAGAAGCCAGGAGGAATGTTTGGCTTTTATTATATAACAGACTTAATACCTACAAAAGAACTGATCTGAAGCTTCATGCTTATCTGCGTCACTCAAATTTACACTTGGATCTAGAATTAAGTTGTATTAAAATGTGGCTGTTGCCAAAGTTTGCCTTTTAAGACAAACAACTTAAATTGGAATTAACAACTCACTGGTTGTTGGTGACTAAAACAGACACTACATGCATGGTCCCTGGTCAGAAAGAGTATCAGCCTTCAAAACTAAACAAACACATCTTAGTAATATTTATAATCTTTTCATTAGTAATGCAGGTCTAAATAAATGTTAAACTCTATCTGTGGGAAGAAAACAGTGCACTGTCAAACATTCATGTTATAACGTATAGATTCAATAAGTAACCAAACACCTTCCAGCTAGATGTGAATGAGAAAACAGAATAGCAATCTGCCTTGAGAAATTTATAGTCCAACGATAGCATTCTGGTGAAGGACCACACCAACATGTGCTTTTAAAGCGCCACTCCTCCACACATTTAAAAAAAAATATAGGACACTCTTCCCACAAGTAGGATTTAATGTCATCTACTGACTGCAAAGAAGCAGTTAAATACAATGCTTAGAACGACATTGCTTCTGTCAGCACCCACGTCCAAAGTCTTGGCATTAAAACAGAGGCCTATTTGGAAGGCTCTGGTGAACAAAAGCAGTCATGTTCCTTTGGTTACCTATTCAAATACAAGAAATGCCAGGAATAACTATCAAAGAGAAATGGTCACATTTGCTACAGGAATATTTTCAAGGTCTTAAAAAGTAGTATCTGAGACAGCGAAGAGGAAACTACCAAGTGCACTATGCAGTCCTGTTTTTACCATGTCTCTGTTTTAGCAGCATTAAACATTATAAAACATTAAATTATTTTTTCTATACCTCCATTAAAGTTTCCTCAGGCAATTCGGGAGCTTCAAAAGTGATAAAGCCCTCTAAGCTGGGAGGCGAAGTACCATAAGGCATGTACTTCAGACTTGGAGCTGCCTCGGCTCCCGGAGGAGAAGAACCCATATAAATACCAGGAGGGGAGCCCATATATACACGGCCACTAGTAGAGCAGAGAGACCCTCCAGAACTGTTTGATCCAACTACAAGAAAAATAACACACACATTCAGTCTAATAGGTTGTTCCATTTTGTAGCTCTGGGGCTGCAGATGATAGCAAGTGACAAATCAGTAATCACCACAGATTCACTCTTGGGAGGATCTCTTCTTTGCTCCTCGCATCACTCTGTAGAGAATGCAAGGTCTGCATCTTAATACAGTGATGATTTATAAAATGGATTCTGGAAATTGGCTGACAGGGATTCCAAGGCAGGCAGCCCAATAGGACAGACAGGTTGTGCTATAGTTCACAAAAGCACACTGCTGCAAATACAGACTCCTGCTCATCCCGAGCAGATTCAGGCATTTACCTTGGGATCTTTGATATTTGACAATGTAGCTGACATGCTAAAATGCAGTCGGCTCATTTTTTGTTGCTTCTGGTACAACGCATAACAGTGGGCAAAAATGCGGAATAAGAGATCTAATCGTTCCTCTCCACCTTTGTCATAGGTGCTGTTAAAACTCCCTGTGGTGGAGCAAAACAGTGTACACGAGGTGTTATACACTGCTGGATGGTAAATCGGTGCCTCTGGCCTTCTCTTTAGTAGAGAAAAGGCAGAACTCCAGGATTTATCTCAACTTTACACAGCACTTCGTATGGGCTAGAGGACCTATTGTGCATGGCAGTAGGCAGATTACCATCTCAAGAGGTGGGCAAGCCTGAATATTGTTTGACGGCAGTCCACAGCTGCCAGGGAAGTCTTACCTGAGGTGGTTCTTGTTCTGAGGACCATATGGGTGCAGGTAGGAGGGGTGGCACTGCTTGGAGGAGACCCAACAGTAAACATGACAGCTCGAGAACTTGCCCCACTTCCCATGGAAGGAGGTCCCACTGTAATTCCATAGGCCCCTGCTGGAGCTGGAAGATAAAATTTTCACGTTAGTCCCTATTGCATACAGTCATACCATTTTGTAATTATATGCAGCAAACTGGAGTACTGCAACACACCATGCTTTGATGAAGATCCAAGAATAGTTATAAGTTCTGACAACAAATAAAACAAGCTGAGTGGACAATCTTGGCAATACAAAAAAAAAGAACCAAGATGTGACCTGCATACATCTTTTTATCTCTCTACCCCTACCTAGAAAAAAAAACACAACAGGGGCTTTCTCTGAGAGCCTGAGAACAACATCAGTCTTTCAGCAAAAGACACAACAGAAAACTTCTAAATGCAGACCATGGTAGGTCTGAAGGCTAAAGACTAGCAGTGTCTGCAGAACTTCTTCCATCTGCTCAAAAACAAAAAAACTCTAGCTACTATAGGCAGTGACGTTCCTGTATTTAGCATAGAGATACTTTCCTGTCTCACTTATTTTTAAAGCTATGTTAAGGAACTGGAATATATTCCCTTAAAGATAATTAAAAAAAGGCTTCTGTACTGACACTAAAAATTATTGCAACAAACTACTGAGTTTGGAAGCAGAACAAGATCTATATGGCACTCCATAAAAAAAAAAAAGCACATAAAGTCAATTTGAATGTATCAGTCTGTTCCTTACCTGTATCCATTGGTCGCTCTGTATTGAGGCTGTCTGTACTGCCTTGATATAACTGGCCGCCAAGGGTAGTCTTCACTTGCTGATCTGATAGCTTCCCAGTACTAACAGATCTAGACAAAAAAAAGCATATGAATGCAGAACAAGATTTTTCAGTAAGTTCCTCCTATCTAACTCACAGCAGAAGCTGGCTTTCAGATTTTTGGTGTTATATTGGTTATACAGAATTCTTCAACAGAAGTACAAAAAGCCTTGAAATCTCACTGTTCATCATGGCCCTACTGAAACAGAGCTAACCATAAAGGAACCTTTTTCCCTTAATAATTTATATTGCAAGTCTTGACATTTGGATTTTGAAGCAAAACTGAACAGGCTTCACATAGGCAATGAGACTTCCTTATTCAGATAATCAAAACAAAAGGGAACTAGACAGCAACACAAAGTGCTTCAGGAAGTCTGTGCTATATTTATACACAGTACTGAGAGCTTGTTATGTACAATAAACATCAGCATATCCTCACCACTCATTTTCTGCATGCTCTGCCCCTCCAAATTGCTATGTGAAACATACATGCTTCTGCTGAATTACCTACCCAGTTTTCCAGGTCATAAACACTACAGTGCCTACCTGCCGAACGTAGCTTTACTGTGCTGCTCTCCTGCTTGCTTTTCACTTCCTTGTGTCAAGTGGAAATGTGTGAAGTCCCTTGGTTCGGTGATGTCTTTAGGCTGCAGTGGGGCATCTACCGACCCTTGGCGATTAGCCAGAGCCAGCAAGTTTGAGGATGCTTGTGTTTTAGGTATTTTGAAAGGAGCCGTAGCCTTAAAGAAACAAAAACAAAAATATATATATAAAAAATAAGGTTAGCACACAAAAATATTCTTGAGAATGGTTTCAGACAATGTATTAACACTTCACATTTTACAGACATTGGTAAACTTAACACACCTTAGTAGGAGAGCCAATTATCGTTGGTAATGGAGTTTTGAACAGCCAGTCTGAACTCCTAGGTGACGATCCCATATGTTTGGTTGGTGATGTTCCCAGGCTACCCGGCCGACTTGGTTGTGGAGAATGACTGTATCCATACCCAGCATAAGATGGGCATACTGGGTCTGAATGCTGCTTTCTGAGCTTCTGTTTGTTTTGGTAAATATCTGTGAGAGTTGGAGCACTTTGCAACCTAGCTCCCATCAAAAGTGACTGTGGAGACTGAGATGGTGGTATCGGAGAACCTGTAAGGATGAAAAACAGTCAAGTAAAATGCTACTTGCAGTGCTTGAAAATGTAGCAATGAAACCCAAAACGCTAAAGATCAATGTTGATCTGTAAAGAGATGGGGCTGCAGTACTGTGAGATATGTTTGATCATCAACTCACTAGATGGCAAAGAGAATGGATTTAGCATGTCGGCTATTTGGACTAAGGCTACATACACTGATGAGATGATGCTTGTGTTCAAGCTGCCAAAAAGGCAAGATTTCAGGGTGACAGCTGTACTGGCAGCTGCAGTACTTCTGGCAATCTGCATCAAGACAAATAAAGTATTTGAATTCAGCAGGAATGGCATAAA
Organism: Netta rufina; assembly: GCF_964035555.1. NCBI lineage: Eukaryota > Metazoa > Chordata > Aves > Anseriformes > Anatidae > Netta > Netta rufina. The sequence continues at coordinate 8,574,219 of NC_140145.1, read as the reverse complement.
CAATAATGAAATTTCAAGTGCAGCCACCAAGACTCTAGGTTGGATAGAGTTTCTCAAGTACTGGAATTATATTCCTGCAAACAGCAATGTGAATGCAACATTGCATGTTAATGACTTGTTTTGTTTGTAACAATTTAATCTGCAGACTAAAAAGGCAGCTCCCTCTCATGGCTTCTGCAAGAAAAGTATGTATTAAAAAACAGAAAAATATTTATATGTATTCGTATGAAACAGTTTGGGATCAGTACTTAGGGCAGTCATTTATTTTTAGTCTGTCAGAACATGTTTTTCAAAAGTTCATTATGTACAAAGGAAGTCCACACTTGAATATGAACTCAAAATTTCTCCTAAAGCACAAAGATTTGGAAGAGCTATAAACAATCATTTAAGCAGATGGCTTTAGGGAAAAATCTCCTATGAACATCTCATCTACTCTGAGATGCCATTCCTCTTTCAAAATAAGGAAACTGAAACTTGATTAAGTGGTCTCTTCCCTGTGATAGTTTTATGTTTCATGATGAGGAACTGTACAAAGTTACGAACAGTATGCAAGACTTCAGTTTTGCGGCCACAGCTTCCTAGATAAAATATGTATCTTTGTAACCTCAAAGAACTGACAACAATTTCACTCAGCTTTAAAAAAAAATTGCACAACTTAAAATAAACTATTCTAACTAGTTTTTCCCTAGGCTGTGCTGTAACTCAGTATATAAGATTCTTAAGAGCTGGCCAAGGCAATCTTTTGATATTGGCTCCATTTCATAAATGTATGCTTTAAAAAACATCTTAAACTTCTTGCAGTTTGCTCAGTAAAGTGCCCAGCTGTTACGACACATCTTCCAGCCTTCGTAAGCCTGTGCTTTTCTAGTTAGACTTTGAATAAGAGCCACTTCATCTTGATTCCATTCCTCTCCATTTAAACAATGTGCTATAGAGCAGCCTTTCTGCCTGCAGCTCCAACAGAGTACTCATCTGTACTCCTCACTAAATTCCCAGCTGAGAATTTGCCTGTTTGAAATCAGTCTGCTTGTCTGTCTCATAGCATTGAAACCTGTCATTTCAGAAAGCAGTCTTAAATTTCTTTGGTGGCTGCTCTGTTGTCAGCACCATCACTGGGAAGGGTTCTCAATCCAAAGTTTCTTCCCTGCTGCCACTGGCAGCAAGAGTTACTCAATTCATTCAGAAGCTGCATTACGACAAATATCTCAAATATCTTCAGGCCCTAGAAAATCTCATTACATTATCTTGCTTCACCCAGAAGCAAAGAACTTCCCATACCCATTTAAATGCTGAAAACAGACATGCTGCAATTTGTGATATTTTACAAATAGAAATACCACTGCAGTCATTTGAAATTAAGAAGCAATAAAGTAGGAATAGAATGCAGGAAACAGATGAAATGAAACATTAAATACTCTTATAGCCATAAAATCAGTCCTGCTGTATACTACAAATATGTTTAACATTGGAAAAAGGCACTAAACCAACTGTCCTACAAAGTTCTATCCAAAAAAAAGATGCAACAAAATAGCACATATTCTGCTTTGCATTCCATCCATTTTCCCCTAAGCCTTTTTATTTTTCTATTTCACAAAAGAAAAGAGAATATTTCAAATCTGAGGCTTCACTCAGTCCTTGTCTTTTCCTGATTGCCAATGGCACAGCGGTTTAAAAGGAAATGTTTAAGATATCTCATAGAATTTATTTCATATGGATGAAATCATCCCCAGTTATATGAAATATCTATTAAAAGAAATGAAGACACTAACAACTCCAGAGAATTTTGGAAAGTGTTTAAACAGGGAAAATAACCCACACCGTAGTTTCAACACTACCTCTTAAAAAATCAAAATAAAGAGGATAGCTAGTATTTTAGATAAAGAAGACATCTTTATATCTTCTGATGCTACAGTGCAATTCAATCTTATAGAGTCTCAAATTTTTTTTCCCCTGCTAGCATACCAATTTATGACGTGCAAAGCTTACTGAATGCTTAGCAACACCATCAGATCCTAGGCAATTTCCTAAGGGAATGATGAAAACATGTTGCACACTGTACAAAAAAAGAAAAACTTCAGAACTTCAGCCACTCTCTTATTTTGTAGAGAATTAATTATGGGAAAAGGTGTCCTGATACAACCATACTCAGGCTAAGTTTCTATAGAAACTCAGTGTACAGCTTACCAAGCGTCTCCTATTAATCCATACTTATGTAGTGTTGGCTCTCCTTGTTCTTCACAGAACTCTGTAGAAGCTGTACCAAAATCATACAGGTTGCTTCGCCCAGTCTCTCACCTGAGAAGTTTCTGCTCCTCGATTCATGTCCTTGAAGCTGTCCACAGCAACAGTGTCCAAGCTGCTCAGGTATTGTTCCAACTAAGCAAATAAAACCAAAATGTGAATTTATGCTTAATACTTCATCCACAAATGAAGGAGAAAGAAAATAAAACCTGTTTATCTTACTTATACCAGACATTTTAACAGAAATGGATTGCTGTAAACGTAACTGCTTGAGTGTAAGAAAAGCACTGCAGAGGGATCTGGATAAGTTAGATCAATGAGCTGAGTCCAATCGTGTGACATTCAACAAGGGTGTCGGGTCTTGCATTTGGGTCATAACAACCCAATGCAGTGGTATTGGCTTGAGGAGGAATGGCTGGAAAGCTGCCCAGCAGAAAAGGACCTGTGGGTGCCGATCAACAGCCAGCTGAACATGAGCCAGCAGCGTGTCCAGGTGGCCAAGAAGGCCAATGACAGGACTAGGGAAGTGCAGCCAGCAGGGCTAGAGAAGAGTGATTGTCCTCTTGTATGCAGCACCGGTGAAACCATGATCTAGCTGAGCAGATTTCAGTTTAAGGCAACTTCAGGCAAGAATTAGTCTTCTGAATAACTGTTCCAGATAAACCTTCCCAAGAATTTATGGGCTTACCTAGCGGTGAGGGAGAATATGGTCTTGAAGATCCTGTGGATAACCGGCGCCCAACACCCTGCGCAGTGTCAGCTGGTACTGGAGAACAGGAACCCATCTTCATGAAGCCCATCGGACTAGTATTTGAGCGTCTCACAACCCCAGCTCTAACAAGATGAAAAGAATGGTTATACATGCTATAGCAACTGTGGATCCTTAAGATGAGGTTCAGAATCCCCTAAGGAGTATAATGATCAATTAAAAAAAATATATATATATTCACAGAGAAAGCCATAAAGCTGAAGCTTATTAAGGTAATAACTTAAGCTAAGCCTTCCATTGAGAAAACAAGAAAAATACAATTCCCTTTGTTCCCGCTATGATTGTAACTTTCAAAGCCATAGCAGTCTGTTAACTGGAGAAATTTAAAACAGATATATCTCTTAGTACATGGATTACTGATATTCAGACAACTAGCCATTTAATTTTGAATTTTACAACTGAGTGAAATGCATTGACACAAACGTTTGTTTTTATGGTTGGAAAAAGAAGGAACCTACAAAAAAGATTAGGACAAAGTTTTAAGTATTGGACCTGGTATGAAGTTCAACTACTGAGAACACATTATTTTAGGGAAAGGCATGCCCTCAAGTGTAGAAACAACTGTAAAATCAAAGATCTTGAAAAAAAAGCAAGGATCCATGTCGTGTTTGTTTTTTTTTTTTTTTTTTTTTTTTTTTTACAGACCTCCAGAGATCTCAAGAGTTTGGGTCTTTGTCCTTCACCATCCCTATCTTGTAGATCACAAGGCATAGAATAAGTCTAGCACGCTAGAGCCTTGTATTAAGACAAGCTGGTTAGCTAGTATGCCAAAAACTGTTTCCTTGATATTCTATAGAACAACACATTCATCACTGCATGTATGAAAACAAAATTTATTACTTTCTAGTTTGTGATGTAATGCTGCGTAATACACAAAGGAGGGAAAAAAGCAATACTTCATCTTCTTATCTTCTTTGGATGCAATTGCCTAAACGAACAAGCTCATTTTGTTTTAGTGAAAAATTTCAACTGTCCATTCAACAACCTTGAGATTGTGAAGGACTATTACTTGTTATCGTTAGCCTCTTTAGTATGGTCTTGTGCAGAAAAAAATGAAATCAGTAAGAAAGCATGGACATCTGTGAAGGTGCAAATACAAACTAGAACCAAGAAAAAGGAATTAGAATACTCACCTTGGTGATCCGTGGGGGTTTGATACAGGACTGGCAGTAGAGGAGAGGTTCTGTTCTATACGCTGGTAATTCCGGAGCTGAGTGGGAACTGGGATAGGTGCTGTTTCACTGCGGGGGGATACTGAAGGCTGACAATGCCTGAAGTAAGAAGATATGGAGAGAGGAGATAAATAGAGGTAGACAGGTCTCTCACTAAATTGTACCATTCTCAGAAGTTAAATAAAATCTGTGAAACTGACAAATAAACTGATTCTAAACTCCCCACATGCAGTGTAATCTTAGCTTGTCCTAATCTAGCTCTGACACTTCACAGAGGAAGACAAAGATCTGTTCGTTACTACCTACCTTTCTTATACTAGCTAGTACCAGATCGAGCCGAGAGTGCAGTACTAGCTGAAGCATGTCGTCATGCATCACAGCGATCTACAGATCCCTCCGACTTCCTGCCAATCAGCCCGCTCTGTTTACCACACTTCAAAATAGCGTTCTAGGAAAACCCACTGTGCTAAGAACAGGAAGTTCAGCAGCAGGGCTGGAATGTGTACAAAAGCCACTAAAGCACAGAGATATCCCATGAGACACAGTGAACTTGCAAAAGGAAAACATGTTATGTAACCAACCCTTGACAAAATGACCAAAACCACACACCTGAACATTAATCCACAGACGCAAACTGCAGATTAGCATTGCCCAAGTTCAACCAAATGTCAGTGACCCGGTTTACCTCAGTGTACTGCCTGATAAGGGAATCAAACCACTGCAGTGTAAGCAGTTACCAACACTTTTGAAAGAATTAGACCAAAAGAATTTCAAACTAAATGACTTTTGGGAATATAATCAGCTTAGTATCAGGCCCCTTATTGATTAATTCTTCAGAAAACAGGCAAAAATTAGAGATTCTCAGAGGAAATGTGAAAGAAGTCCTACCACTCCTACTTAAAAGCTCTAGAAAACAAGCAGTTACACCACTTACTGCATGGATACAGCTGAACAGCAATCTTGGTTTCTGACTCTATCATATTCCCTTTGCAACCTCTGAGAATGAAATACTACTTCCTAATATGCATGGTCCTTCCTTAGCAAAAGAAAACAAGTTTGTCCTTTTATTGCCACCCAGGTTCTAGAGACTACTAATTAGAGACTAGTAATTTTGAAAAGCAGCTGGAACAAGCCTCAATAGATCTGTACCAACACTTTTTCCACAGCCTCATCAGTTTCCCTGAACTTAAACCCATACTCACTAAGTTTCTCAGCTGTGCCTGACAGAAGTCCTAAGTCTGCTGTGCCACAGTGGTCAGCCTGGCAGAAGATGGGACAAATCTGCAGCTGTGACCACACAGGCAGTGGAAAGCCTGAAAGCTTCTGCACAAGGAGAAGGTCTCACAAGTAGAAACCACACAAAGGCAGTAGGCAGCCTGCTCTGACTACCACAACAAGCTGAGGCAGCACAAGGAGGCTCCCTGGTCTGACCTGGATAGGGGAAATCCAAACCATAGCAGTGCCGCTGAGGAGGCCATGAAGGCACTTCAACTTTTAAAGTACCCAGCATGGAATATGCCTTCCCCTGTTGTCACACAGCCTTACAGGTAGGTCCTGTGAGGTAAGTGCTGTGTTAGCATGGTGGCATAGCACTTGGCCTTCTTCAGGGCTCCCCAGCTCAGGCCCAAAGCCACGCTCTGGTTAGGGATCCCCTAGTCTGATGTGGTTTGCTACTGGTTAGAGAAAGAGGCAATACAGACGTGTGCAGAGTTGCATGCAAATCTTGTATCTGTGGGATCTAGAGAACAAAATTAGGAACTAACCAGAGAAGAGTGAACCGCCTCCACCTATTGTGCCTGTTCTGGCTGGAGCATGAGAAGCATCACAGCTTCTTCTGCTTGCCACAAAGCAGCGTAACTATGGGTACCATTCATGCAGTTCTATCATCTAATCAGAAAAAAAACCACTGTATCACAGGGCATAACAACATTTTGTACAAAAAAAAATAAAATAAATCACACGCTATGAAAGAACACTTCTCAGCAACAAATAACCAAAAAAACAAAGCAGCATCTGGTAGATTATCTGCTACCTTGAGACAATGACCTAAAGCAGTCAGTCAGTCAGTCACTGAATTTACTCAACCAATACCTACATCAAACTTTTGCAGTACAAACTGTGTGAACAGTAGGCACCTGTTTCTAATCACACAACCATTTAGCTCTTAACTTACTAGCATACAGATAACATAACTGGCATATTTTCATAAAACCTGTAACTCTAAAAACTGTGACACATGACGATATAAGATAGGAAATTACCGTATTTTATAATATTCTGTACACAGCCAATCCATAGCAAATGGATCTTTACAACCAAACCATTCAAATTGGCTGCCCTTAAACACAAAAGTTAAGACTACAGCTTTATTGATAGCCCATGTCAGCAGATTTTGCAAACTGCAACAAGATCAGCACAAAATAGCCAACTTTTCTTGTGACAAGCATTTCTAAACAAATAATGCTGACTTGCAGTCCTGTAGTACTAGCATAAGCCAAAAATACACCCAACATAATAGCATTATTCCCCTTTTAGCCACTTGTCCTCTTTCTATTTTGTATTGAAAACTTTATGAAATTCATTATTTGGTCAAATGACAAATCTACCCTTTCTGTTTAGCTGTTACATGAATAGTTAAGCATCTGATAAGATTTACATTTTCCAGTATAATACAGGAAAGATGTCAGGCACTTCTGACAAATATCAATTCAATTTCAAATTGGCAGAAACTGTCTACAACGATGTAGCAGAAAGGGGCCTTATTAACAGCCCTGCTGATTGAAAAGCTGCAATAAATGTTCAACACTTTTATGGGGCTTCTTTGGGTATCTTGTGAACCACAAACACAAAATTCATAATAATTGCTTGCACAGAGGCCACATCCTTTGGATGCAAGATAATCCAGTCCTGAGACAAATCCATAGCAAACTGTGCTTTCTGAATCCCTCTTTTCAAGATGTAGTTGTGTGAGAAGTAAACTGCTTTTAACATCTTGACTCAGTAAACAAAGAACACGCTGTACTTCATAACACAAAAAGGTCAAGTTAGTTATGTGTCTGAAGTTTCTGCCTTTAGACAGTTCAAAATTTAAGCAGACAAAAGAATGCTGTCTTTCCTTAAGGAAATCTTTTTGGGATGCATCCAAACCAGAAGTTAGCTACGCAACCATCAGCTATTACAATGCATTAAGTGCAGAGAGCCTAGAAAAAACAGGTCTAGCTTCTATTTCAGTTCAGTTTCCAGTAGTAATCTAAAATTAAAACAAAACAGAACAAAAAAAAACATACAGTAAAACAGAGAACTTTTTTTAAAGAGAGGAAATACTAAGCCTTCATCATGCACCTGTTAGTTGTACCAGAAGCAGTACTTCGAGAAGAGGCTGAGGATGGCTTCTGTACAGTTCCTGAGCTTCCAGAAATAGTTAATGGTGACTGCCTGTAGGAACAAGAAACATTATCAGAAGACAGTTCACATCAGAAACTACCTGCTTTGCAGCAAAACTTTCTGAATTCAAGCTGTTTATATATTCATATTAAATTCAGCTTGGCGTATTAACCCCAAAAAGTTCACTTACAGCTGTGTAAACCCATCACTGCCAAAAAAAAACAACCACCTCTTCTATAGCATCAATTTTAGAACATGAGACTTCTTTTGGATAAAGCTCAGCACACCTACCCTCCACACATCAAGAACTCGCTTGAAGCCCGCCTGCCAGCTGCTCCCAATGGCATATCATCTACAGTAAGCAGAAGAACACATTGAAAACCAACATCATGAACTAGAATCTTAAAAAAAATAAAAATAAAAAATCTTCTATATTACTGTTGTAGAAATAATTGCTTCTGACAAGCTTCTGTGAATATATACAGGTTTTATACAAGTTTTTTTTACTGTTTTGCGTATGAAATTACCTCATATGTGACCTACAACAAAAACGGGGAAAGTATTTCTTTAACATTATTCTTTTTGCTATAGTCATTATAATAATTATGAGATTAAATCCACTTTTAAGAGTACAATGTATTAACATTGGGAAATTTGTAATAGTGAAAGACAGAAATGCTTCAGAGATCTAGGTACTAATTTAGTCAAATATATAACACGAGTTGGTGGCACTGTACAGAAGTCAGATGACTAGCTTTCTAGTGGCAATTCAGGTTTAGAAAATATAATATGGCAATGTGCAACATCCAAGTCTTTCAGCTGTATAAGCCCAGTCTGATGCCTAACGTTTCATGTTAAACATGTTGTATGTTTTTACCTCCACTTGTTTATCTAAAGCTCTATGACATGGACTAAACATTCAGTTAGTCTGGATGTGACTTTCTCATTGAGAGAATCCTTGGGCTTCTTATCAGCAGCTGTTTACAATTGACTCTCTTTTCTTCTACTGCCAAAATCCAGTATTTTCCATGACTTTAAGTGACCTTGGTGTCTTTGGCATATCTGGCCACTCAACTGCAAGTGAAAATGTCCCAGATGGACATGTACATATACCAAAGAGTCTCCCTTCAAAAACTAACTCAAACTGATGCAATTAGCTCCAAGGTGAACTGAGATACATTTAGGGAAAAGAGAGCCAAATAATAAGAAGGCATGAAGGTATGCTATGAGTGGAAAGTGTTTTAAAATATGAAAATAATGGAAGGTTCTTACATGAGTGGTCTGAAGAGATGTTGTGTGGGACAAGAACAAAATCATCTGTGTCACAAGAAGAGTTCTTGCTACTGGTACTGGCAGAGTCTTTAGACACTTGTAGATAGTTTGGAGGACCCAATGGAGGGGAAGACAAATTTTCTTCTTGAATATGTTGCATGTCTGGAAGAGACTAAAGAAGAGGGGGAGGGGGAGTGAAAAAAACAACACTATAAATTCAGTGATTCAGAACATAAAGTTGCTCTTTTAACTCTAAAGCCTCCAATATAGGAATTATCACTAATGTACCAAATAAATAAATAGATGAATTTATATTTCAGACTGTTCAAGTCTTCAGAAATATAAAATATATTTGATTTTGGAAATTTGAAATGCCAGATAACACTGTCATGTAAGCTTGTTCATACCAACATAAGTAGTGTCAGCCAAAAAGGCTGATTCAAAAGTTAATCTGTAACATTCATTACTTTGCAAGCCATGTTAACAGACCTGAAGATTTACTACCTAGTGTTTGATACGTATATGCATTGTTTTTTTTTTTTGTTTGTTTGTTTTGTTTTTTGACAGTGATATTCCTGTTCTACATTTTTAAACAGGACAGTTTAGGGTTATTCTGTCTAAGAATTGAAAGATCTAAAATTCAAGAAATCTTGGGTAAGCACTGGAGAAAATATTTTCTACAGATTGTTTTGTAAAACAGAGAACTTACTGGAGGAGAAGCAAAGCGGCAGGAAGGGGAGCTTCCACAGGAACTGCCAGAGACTGAGCCAGCATATGTGGGCACTGGTACAGGACAAGCTAAAAGAGGAAAACCCAGACACAAAAAAGAAAAAAAAAATGCAACTAACCATGTGAAAGGCTGAATTGCAAACAAACTGATTTCCTCACTGCTTTTCATTCATAAACCCCTATCCTTATAAGCACAGCACATCCTTAAGCACACAACAGTATTTAAGTTTAGTTGAAATATGAAAGGAATTATCAAATAAGTGTCATATCTCAGAGAGAGTTCAAAATAGGATTCAGCTCCAAGGTTCACAATAGAATAGAACAGCCAGACACAGGAAATTGCCTCATGAACATTTAGCATGATTTTTCTTCCCCACTAGTCCCCAGCGTTCATCATTTACACAAATATTTGGAAAATCAAAACTACTTACACTTTTTGACTGTTGAAACCTGATCCAGGAAAGGGTGGTTGAAAAATGCTTCTGTAAAACAAGAAACAACCACCACTGTGAATTAACGTACAAATGACACAGAATTTGTAGACTATATTGCAGACAGTGGTAAATGGTTGCCTTCCCAGAATCAATATTCACAGCCAGAGGATGAAAAGCTTACAACATGGAAGGCTTTAATCTCTTATATGTTGCTACAGCACTTGGAAAGGAAACAAAATCAATTTAATAAATTCCAAGAACAGCCAGCAAGGCAAATCAGACAAACTTATCAAAGGACATTTTTATAACTTGATGCTAACATAACTTCAGAATCATATACATAACAAGCTTTCCTATATACATCATGAAATTATATTTGCGATGAACAACACAGTACTTGTTCAGTTTTAATTTCCTCTACAGAATGATTAGCATCTTTTACAACAAACATTGAAAGTATTTTCACTTCTGCCTTTCCCACGAACAGACACTTGTTTTTTGAACCCATTAATGCTACTCCTTCCGTGGTTGAAGATCACAACAAAGCAGCAGCCATTCTCCTTCCCACTTCCCAACAGAACACAACCTGCGCAGCTGGTTCAGTTTAAATCAGAAGTAAACATCACTTTAACAATTTCCTCAGCTAACTTGTTACTGTTTCAACAATAGAAACATTTGCTTTTGTTATAAATGGATGTTCTCAGATGGATTTAATTGACCTAGCATAAGCAGTTGACTAACAGTGTACATGTAAAAGTTCTTTTATACAAGAGGCCTTCATATCATTAGGGAAAACTGATGGTTAGTGGAAGCTAACTGCTGAACTTTGTGAACTTCAATGTTCTAACAGTTGAGGAAAAACAATACTGTTCATCAGACCTAAGCAAATAACAAGGGGAAAAAAAACTACCACCACCAAGAAAAAAAACACCTGAGGCCTGCACCATCTCTTCTTCCTTCAACAACACTTTCTTCCACAACGTGATAAGGAAGGGAGGCTAGCAATAACACAAGAACAATCTAATGATTAACTTTAACACAAGGATCAGGTGTTCTTGAGCTTTTGTACAACACCTGCTGTTCTACTTCACTTTGCTAAAAGATCAGCAAGATTTCCAATGCTATTTTTATTTTAACAACAGGCAACCGGGCTCAGTTATACACTCTCCCTTTCACTCCCTTTGCTAAGCACATTCCAGAGCAGCCCCTTTGAGGCCCTTCGAGCAGCTCAGCCAAGGGAAACATGACTTTCACCACTACCATTCTGCTTTGTTTTTTTCTTTCTTAGCACAAATGTGTTCTCATACTACCACAATGTTACAGTGAATTTCCCACGTTTGAAGAAACTGTGGAGATCAGCATACCCAGAGTGCAGGTGGAATCAATTACTCAAAGTCCACATTTGTGACATTGATTCTTCTATAAAACAGATTTGAAAATCAACATCTGAATACTGTCAGCATCATCTGGACATTTTACCCAAGTATCCTGATTTTTTTTTCTATATCTGATTTCTGCCCAAGTTCCTACATACAGCAGTTAAATTACATTATTTCAGTCACATATACACACACACAAAAAAAACCATGCCTGGTTATCAGAACAGTAATTATTCCAGCATCAATGCTTTAAGTGTTAAATTATTTTTAAAAAGTTTGATGTTTGCTGGAGAAATATCAGAAACTGAAAAGGAAAAAAAAAATGTAGTCATAAAAGTCCTGCACTTTAAGTAAACAACCCAGATACCTTTTGAATTCTTGTCTCTCCACAGCCCATTGAATATAGTCTTCTTATCACAAACGCACAAGAACCACATGTGATGAATGAGTCAATTTGTGTATTTCAGTACTGCGTCAAAACCAAGCTTGCATGCATAACTAAACAGGAACGTGAAGTTTCATAAGCAGAAGGGAAACTGAGCATGTCTCAAGGTTGTAACTCACCCTAAGATCTCAGCATCACAAGACCTAATAGTTAATGGTGAGGAAAGAACACTCATCTGCAAGGAGTGTGAAGAGATTTTAAGCTTTAGGCTCTTTCTCACTATTCCACAGATTAAACTTGATGGATTCACCTATCTTGTTGCTAAAAACAAATCTCGGTATAAAACAAATTATTTTCATTGTGTCAAAATTAACACAAAGTTAATTTTATTTAGCTAAACTAGCTTTAATTAGATAAAAGATTAACATTTCCTGGGATTTATAATAAAACTACAATAACAAATTGTTAGCTAACCAAAAAACTACCAATAAAAGTCTTTTCAGTACTCATGTAAACAACAGACATCTAGCTAGTATAGAGTGCACACAAACCTGAACCATACTCCTGACTAATTTTGAGGAGAGAACAGTTGCAGCCATTCTGAGTGATTCAATAGCACCGATTGGAGGCTTTGAAATCTTAAGAAGTTAGCACAATGTTCTGCAACCAAAGATTTCCAGTTAAAAAGGAAAAGCCAAATGCAGCAGCCACTGGAGCCACAAGTTCATTTTTGTTAAAGCAGTATCAACCTGGTTTGTGCTAGGCTTAACTTCCCAAATAATTCAATGGGCAGTTGTATGCAGACTTTGCAGTAATCTAACAGTATGCAAACTTCAGTCACTACACAGTTTAAATATTCTAAAATTTTAGGATTTATGAAATATAAAGATACAACTTGATTCTATTGATTTCTGACTTTAAAAAGCAGTGAAAATATTTCACTAAAATAAAGAAGTGTCTATAGCTAGCAGCACCTACGCATAATACTAGCACTTCATCTTTGTAAATATGAGGGATTTTGATTTAACATTACCTCTCTCATTGCCCTCCAGTAAACATACATACAGATTTCAATGTCAAATCAAATATACACAATTTGTACCACCATTAACAGTTACGACCTTTGCAGCCTGCAGGAGAAAGTAATGGAGAAGAAACAACCTAAAGCAATTTCGCTTCCAAAGTTGGTTATTCCATTACTTTGTTACATTTCTGTAAACTAAACCACACAGAGATCAGAGACGTCTGCTCTTAGAAAGAAGACAAAACAGCAGTTAAATGAAAATACTGCAACATGAAATTTAAGGCATATCAATAAACAACAGGGGAAAACCACAGCTGAAAGCATTAAACTTATCTATATTTCACTTCTCAACAAGAAAGTTGTATTTTATACACTTCATTTAATATCGACAGTAATGACCCTAGTAATTTTTTTGACTCCTTTATGATAACAGAAGAAAAAAAACCTTCACTTTTCATGTAATTGCCTATAGATAGAAGGTCAGGAGAGTTATTTTTGTCATATGTATACAACTAACAGGTCAAGAGAGCAAAAGAAAAAGTTACGTACCAAAGTCCATTCTGTCTTTCTGGTTTCTCTGAAGCAAACCCAACAGCAGGTCAGCCAGATAAGTTGACGTTTCCCTAGGGATACTGCATACAAAAGGAAGCAAAGCATGCATTAAATATCACACGTGTATTAAAAAATGCATACTACGTTAAATCTCAAGAAGTCAGCATTCTGCCACATCCCTACATCTTGACTACACATGCTCCGTAGCTTTAGTATAGGACACTCAAATCAGCAAGATACAATGAAAGCAAGATGCAAAGTGAGTCACTGGTATCACACTATTTTCTTGTCAATATAGCAACATCAAATATTTTTATGAATCCCAGGCATTCCCCAAGATGAAAAAGTGTTCAATCAACAAATGTAAGTGACAGGAAAGGCCACAGTGACATACCTAGGAATCAAATTCCTGTTCTTTTCATAAAACATTCTCAAATCTTGAGGACTATTGGCCTGTCAAATAAAAATGTACATTAATTAAAGCTCAGTTTAACGGAGAAAGTACCTTTTGTACCTATGCGCACATACAAAAAAAGGCTTTTGCATATGGGCATTAAAGGAGAAAACACCGAGCACAGCCCTGACTTCAGTACTGAGTATTCTTATACGTTTGCCCTGGATTGAACACATTGATGTCAAAGACTGACTACAAACAACTTCTCCTTTGGTATCCTCAAGCATCGACACAGACATCACTACTTACTTCTGTTTTCATGCCTAGAAGGAAAAGTCTAGGAACTTCCATTAGACTAAAGAGTAATAGAAAGAGGAAATGGGAAATAAAATGTTACCTGAAAAGGTGGTTTTCCAACAAGACACTGATAAATCACTGTTCCTATGCTCCATAGGTCTGCTTTAGCATCGTAGTGTTGAGACATAATCACTTCAGGGGCCTGGAAAATACAGGAAAATTTCAGAAGAAAAAGCAAAGCCACGGCAACAGAAATAATACACAGTGGTATTAATAGACAGCAACTTTTTGTAAAGAGTAAAATATTCTAATACAAAATATTTAATAGAAAATGTGAGAAGTTTAGTCTGTGTCATTCTTGAAAGGTAATAGTACTAGACTATCTGAAATGAAAATTAAATATCAGAAACATAGAAAACTAGAAATATTGATGTTCTAAAGAAAGAAGTTCATGATCTATGCCTACGGGAATAAGAAGTAAGCATTATTTACTTGGTTGGTGCAGTCCTTCTGTGGGTAAGTAGCCAAGGATTTCACAAAGAATATAATTATCACCATATTAAAATATTTTACCTATTAAATATTTTCATTTAAATTAATATTTAATATTAGTTTAATATTTTAATTGTAATAATTAATTTAATGTTTAGTTTTACAAATTAAATATTTTACATATTGAAAAACAAGACATGGGAAAGCTAAATGATTTGCCCATGACCACACTGCACAGTAGTGGCACTGGTAAGGACACACAGCTCAGTGCTGAAATTACTACCACACTACTTAAAAATAATGGCAATTAACTTCAAATTATTTAAAAAAGGAAACAAAAAGAAGGAAAAAAATTAATAAATCAAACCCAAATTTGAGAGAATACATATAAAAGAAATGAAACAAAAAAAAAAAGTAGTTTTTTTTCTACTGATGTAAAAATTTTATAGATATAGTGTATTGCCTTTTTTGATGTTTCTTCCCTACAGCACTAAGAAATGTTTAATGTCTCTCATTCCTTTTCATTTCAACAATCACAATCTTCAAATCACAAGCAAAAAAGAAGCCAGTAAAACTACAGAAAGGTGAACTGCATGCTGCTCCTAATACTTCCAATGCAACGTTAGGCATTTGCCAATCTGCCAACCATAAATTATTTTGTTCTCATAGGAGAATATCTGAGATAAACCACAATCTGAAAAGTGCTGTCACTCACCATATACATAGGTGAACCACACAGAGTTGCGGCCATCATGTTGCTATGCAGATAACGAGCAAAACCGAAGTCAGCTGTGTAAAGAAACATTTGTCAATGAAAAGAAACAATTTTCAAACTTTCATAATATAGAAATAATCTTTTCTGATTGAAATCTGCTACAATCATCAGCTAGAAAACAAAAACTAGGCATAATATATAGCCATCTTCATGGAATAGCAAAATTTATGTTATATGCTGAAGGAATTATCTTCTAAACAGCAAGCCAAGAAACAGCAGTGGCATCATTTGTACAAACTGCTGCTCAGCCATCTCCACAGGTGCAGAGCATGCTGTCTGGCATCAGTAGGAAAGGATTAAAATCAGTGGCTAAATATAAACGGTTCATTAAGAGTGATGAATGTGCTATCTGCTTCAGTGAAATTACTTCAGGTAGAAGTTTTGGATATCCAGCTTCAGATGCCTGAGTTTTCCATGTAGGCAACAGCATCTGAAATTATCAAGTAAGGGCAGTAAGAGAGGAAGTTTTCTGTGATGTTCAGAAGATGGACTGAGTTGGAACAGACCTTAGAAATTGGTTAAGCAAAAGCACAGAAAAGAAACCTGCCACAACCAAAGTCTTCATATGGACACTTTACAGGGAAAGCAATGAGAGATTAAAACCCCTGAAGTCTCCCACAAGAGGAGTTTGGTAGTACCCTGAACAGCTGCCACCTCTCCACAGTTACAATGCCAAACCTCCTTCTGTCAAAAATAGTTCATAACCTACATTTTTAAATTTTTCAAAAACCCTTAGGAGGGTCTGCAACAAAAACAGCCCAGTTAGAACTGTGACTGGAGCCTTGCATACAGTTTTGGAATGGGCTAAAGGCTACTCAACATTTCAAAGGTTACAGATTTGTGTTTAATTAAAGTAGTTTAATATTAGAAATATCAGCTTTATAGTGGCAGCTTCTTCCTACAGATTTAATCAAAAGGGTCTTTCTGACTCATTTTTTTTAATACTGAAAAACCATATTACAGCATAAAGCTCATTCTGGACTTACTGACTTGATTTTCCTCAATTTAAAATACAATATAGCCAGTACACCCTCTGCGTTTTAACTACAAAGACACTTTTGAGTAGGGAAATGACTCAGTAATCATTATTTACCTTCAGATCAGAGAAAAGCACATTTACCTATTTTGATGCGTATGCCACTGACACTTGACTTCCTACGACTGGCATAAGACAGTAAAATATTCTGTGGTTTAAGATCCCTATGAATGATTCCTTTACTGTGCAGAATACGCATAGCTGCTGCAATCTGCTGGAGGAACACTCGGATGGTATCTTCACTGAGGGTTCCTTTAGCTGAAAATAACACACACAATAGCAGATGAGAAAATATGTATAATGTAATGTAATATGTTAGTTTGGGGCAAAAAGCAACAAAATTCACAGAAATAAATGTGAAAACAATAAAGGCAATCAAATCATAGCGAATTATATTCAAAATAATCACATTTCTATATTTCTACAAATGTATATTCTTTTAACAATACATCCAAGTTTTACACTATTTACTGTACTCTGAAATACCTGCTTTTACAATAGTTTATTCAACTCAGTAGCATAATAATTTTAGAACATCTTAACCACTATCAAATCCTAAACTCTTTAAAAAGAACCACAGGAGCCAGTGAAATTAAAGAACTCCCACAGTTTATAACACTAAATGTATCTGTGATTGTGCTACAGCCTGAAGCTGAAAACCTTTCTTTAAAGAAATTTTTCTGGGGACACAGATAACCACACTGCTCACAGATTTTATCCATGATAAAATTTATTTTGAGGGGAAAAAGGTATACTTTGGAAAGTCTCTTCAGAAGTTATTAGCTAATTCTGCAGCCTGAAAATGTACTGAATGCAGGAGCTGGATTATACTGTATGAGTCTTTCCAAGGATTTTAATGGGAAGTAAATTAGGCTTTTAATATACAGTTACCATAACAATAGCAGCTCACAAAAAGATTCCTTAAACACGCCACTGATACAGAGGCAAGCAGAAGAATATTTTCATCAGAAAAATGCCGAGATTATTATATCTGCTGAAAATTTTATTTCTAATAAGGCTGAGTTTGAAGGGTGGCAAAGAAAGCAGGTGGAATCAAAAACCAGGAGATGACCTTACTACCACTGAATGCAACATTCCCAGCATCGGTTCAGAACTATTCCCATAAATCAGCTGATGTAGAACTGACTAGTGAATTCAATTAATCATATAAAGAGGATACTTTAAAAGAGCAGAAGAGTAAACAAGCACAGACATTTCATAAACAGGAAAATTTTTAAACCACAAGCAAAAATTTCAGAGAAACTTCAGTGGATTATACAAACACAGAATATAAACATTAAATGCAATAGCTTCCTAATAGGGAAATACAGTGATCAATTACCTTGTAAATAATCTGCCAAATCCCCACCATTGCAGTACTGTTAAAAAGAAAGGATTTTTATTCAAAATACAAGGTCTGAAACACTTGCTGTGACTATTTTTGCTTTCTAATCTTTTCAATAAAATTAGAAGGCCCATTCCAGCTGTTTAACTTTGTTTTGTCTATTATTTGTAATTACTAATTTGAAGTGTAACACCTTCATTGATGCTTACAGTTTGATAAAATAAAAATGAATTTATGGTACAAACACTGCTGATAAACTTAGGACTGCAGAGAAAATTAATAATCTAGTTTTCAGAATTACCTGTTATTTTGCAGCTGTGCAAAGGCTTTTTTTTTTCTTCTAAAAATCATTTTTAAAAATCAACCAGAAAGAAACACATACGCTAACACATACCTCCATCACCAAAAAGACAGAATTGGGCATTTCCTAAAAGAGAAGAAAATTCAGTTTAAGAATGTGACAAGACAGAGCCTTCAACACCTGCATTAACTGGTATATAGTAAGAGATTTTTTTCAAGTCAGATGAAAGATCTTATGTTAAAGTCGTTGTGGGTAGCAAATAAATATGTTTACTAACAATCAATTGCAGAGGTTTTCCTTAAGTTTTTCAAGTTATCAAGAATATGTATTGAAATCAACACTAAGCAAAGCCAGTTTTGTTAGGCAAAACTAGACAAAAACATAAACTGAGTATGAATAAATGATAGCCAAACGGCTTCACAGCAAAATTCTCTTTCCTGAGAGGGAATGTTATACTCAAAACTTGCTGAAGTGTCAAGTGATGTTATTTTATAAGAAGGAAAACCTAAAGTTTACAAGAGCTTTGAACATTAACTCCTAAGCTACTGTCAAACGTTGCTGCTGTTCACATGATCGTGATTAAAACGACACCTAATGCACACACAACTGCATGAATAAGTAGTTTAAGATGAGCCAGATGCGTTAAGGTTAATTCAAGACTACATAAGGCTGTTTCATTTTCTGGAAGCATTTAGTTTAGCCGTTCTCATCTGTGTTACAGAAAGGCACTTGAGGGTTTTTCCAGCTCAGAACATCGAGCACTTTACAGATTTGTTTACATTTCAAAGTTTCAAAGAAAGCATGTTTCTAGGAATGCTAGGCAAATCTGTTGGGAATGAAGGGCGTGCTCCAACCAATATTAAAGCAGCAGTAGATCACATTTCAGGAAGTCCCAATTGTTCAATGTTTCTGTAACAGCTGTGGCCAACATGAACCATAATTTGAAATCCTATAAATGCCTCAAAACCTAAGCGCATTTTATCAGGAAGGGAATACATTAAAGCAAAATACACCACCACCACCACAAATACCTGCCCTGTAAATTACTGAAAATACATAATTATAAATCTTGTTTCTTTCTGCACTGTTCCTTTGCAACAATTTCTTTCAAGATAGAAACTCATCTTCTTTCAGGAACCCACGGATGTCAAACAGTAACCCGTATCTGGAATTAGCTTCCAAGTTGTCTATCAGCACTAATTAAACTAATTCCAAACAACTTTCATCACTTTGCCCAGCAAAGGCCAGTCTTGTGTTGAAGAAAAAAGAAAAGAAGCCAAGACACCTGCTCCCACTCCCATCTCTGACATACTGGCACCGCAAGTGCCAGTAAAGCCTCCCTGACACCTTCCTCTGAACTCAACACAAAGACATCAAGCCAGAATCATGAAAAGAAATCCACCATTTGTAGAACGAAAATAAAATCTGAAATCTTTGGAATAGGAACGACAGGAGGAAATCTCTAAAATCTTTGGAACAGGAACGATAACAAAATGAGCAAACAGAAAGCTATGGCCACCTGTCATTAACCTCCCTTGTACTTCAGCCGGTAGCCGACCACGTGCTACCCTGAGCTCCCCAGTGTTCAAACCCCAAATTCTGCCAGCTGAGGAGCACTTCTCTTACAGGACAACTGCAATGTGTAATAACAACACTTCTAAGAAGCATGGAAAGAGTCTGTTCTCCAGTGACAAGAAGAAAGCTCAGCTATTGGATTTCCACCCAAACATAGCAATCCCATGAATCAGAAATAGATGTTCCACAGCGTCAGCGCCTCAGCTACACAACACACTGTACAAAAACAGCAGCTCACTGCAGCATGTAGCGCTCAGCTCATGACAGACTTGTATTCATCACAGAACTAAGAGAATGTGTTGTCTGGATTGTCTTGGACACAAAGTCCTTTCAGATGAAGCTGCCCCCTTCCAAAACACAGAGCTGATCTGCCCTGTTAGACCAACCCTCACCTCTCCAGGCAAGGAAACCAGAACCTACAGGTGAACATATCACTTAAGTCAGAGCAAATATGTCACGGCACTGTTATTTTGGCCACCCTCAGGCACCTGGAGGAGCACACGGGGCCAGAGAGTCTGTGTGAAAGGAAGACCACAAATGTATGCTCAGATTTGGCAGAAACAGGGCTGTGTCACACCAAACCTGCATAGGCTTTCTTCTGCCAGCCACCCTGAAAGCAGGCTCTTCTGACTCGTGTGTACAGGTGATGACACCAATTTGGTATTTGGGTGTGGGAAATCAAGGCAAACTGGCAACAGATTACAAACCCCGTATCAACTACCCACCCGTCACAAATCCTCTAAACAGTTTTAAATCTCCGTTGGGATTTCTAAATCTGCCCAAATGAACTCCTTAATATTTAATTCCCATAAAACGTTGGTATTCAAAAATCTGTATACATCACATTAAAGTTTTAATTAAAGCCTTATCCTGGCTACAGTATTATCAGTGTTATTTTGAGGGTATTAACTAAAATCAAATACTTGATTAGGGTGGTTAACTCATAACCACATGCACTTTTCAATATCCCACCAATGCAAGCAAAACAGCTTCAAAACAGCTGAAGTTGTTCATCCCTTCACAGTTGTTCACATTTTGCATTCCTGTTCTTGCTCGGCCTGACTGGGAATATGATCTCCGTTTTGGGAATACAATCAGAAAACACAAATCAATTTTGCAGACGCATTTTTCCCTAATAAATTATTTTGCTGAAAAATAAAGCGATCCCTATCATCGTTCTCCAGATGAGCAGTTCTTGTTGACTAGCTAGGCAGAGAAAAGTGCTCAAAAAGGGAAAGATAAGTAAACCACCGCGTTTCAGATTTAAGGTTCAGGAATAAAGCTGACCTAGCAAGCTATTTTAAACTGCTTCTTGAAACAGATAGCAACGCTTTCAAAAATTTACATTCCCATACAGATCATAAAATTATAGCAGCTGGAGCTGCTCCGGCCTACACTCCTACCTAGAAAAATAATCAAGCAAAACAAATGTATGCTGTGTTTAAACAATTATGGAGCAGTTTCCCAGCATACCTTGCCTTATTTGCTCAAAGTTTTCTTGACAAAAACCTACTTTTACTTCTTATTCTGAATCAAAGTTTTACTTGCAAGATAAAGTAGAAGATAACAAAGGTTAATAGGAAACCATTTTACAATTCTGAAAGCTAACAGGTAAACCTACCAGATGAAGATTAGGAGGCAACATATTTGCCAAAATTTGCTGTGTTTTAATCCCAGACTTCCCACAGTTGTCTCAAGGGATGTGAAGTTCCAACCCAAATCACAGGCTCGGTGCAGTAGTTCCATTTAAAAGACATTAATTGAAAAAGAAGTCAAAACATTCGTGGTTACTTCTGACAGCTGTTTTTAGAACTCTAGCACACTGGCAGAAACATACCCGAGATTTCTTTTTGGATAGGAAGCCCTCCTTTAGAAAAAGATAAAAAAGATAAAAAAAAGATAAAAGATAAAAAAAGATAAAAGTCTGCAGTGAGTGAGCTGCCAAAGGAGAAACCATGGCAAGTAAACAGTTACTCTGCTTTTGCTCAGTTTGTAGATTCTGTTTAGCTGCAGTTCATGATCCGAGTCCCAAGAGCGTGCAAGTTAGCCTGACAGCTTATGTATTGCCGTTATCTGATTTTCTGACATGTTAATTTGTGCCTTTTTTTTTTCCCCCCAGGAATACACTCCATTTTTTGGAGCATTAGATACATTTGGCAAAAGTTCTAATGATTTAGTGAAAAGGGACCAGTCCAGATCTTTTTAAGGCTATTTCTGCCTGCATTACAGACACTCTCGTTTTGCTTTACAAGTGCACCGCACCAGCAGCTTCTAACATGTTCAGCTCCTATCATGTCCAAAGGCCTGAACATTTTGTTAGTTCTGACTAAATGTTAAATCTCAGACTAAATGTCAGTTGACACGTGCCTGTAGGATTCAAATAGCATGCACGCTGCCAATTATTCATATAAAAGAGCAATCAGCCATGGGATATGTCCCACAACAGCAGTACCACTCATTTGCTGTTATGTGAATTGCTGTACTTCAGTAATATGCACGGGGGACAGTGAAAGAGGTTGGCGACTGCACAACACAAAGGAAAGGCAAAATTGTTCATGGCACACCAAGCACTTAACACGCTCAAATACTTAAAGATCTTCTGAAACAGTTTTGAAATACAGATTACAGCATCCAGGCACAGCAAAGGAGTTAAGGACTACGAAGCAACTCCAAACCTTTGGTTCTCGTGGTCAAAACAAACTAACTGGCTATCCCTAACATTCAACACCTAGTGTCATTCCTTGCAGTCTGATATTGCTACCAGCCTTCCAGTTAGCACCAACTACAACGTGGTATTTCAGAACCTTTACGCTTTCTAAAGGGCGGGATTTTCCTTTTTGTTTAAAAACATCTGTCATGTGGCGGGGAAATACAAACCCAGAAAAATGGTCTGGAAAGCATGCTTTCCTATGACCATATCCATGCACAGTAAGGATGGATGCTGTCAAATCAAGAGGCCTCAATCAAAGAGCTGAAGAAAAAAAAACAAAAAAGATACTGAGACATCCTAATTTAAAAGATGATGGTTCAGAAAACAGCTGTAATGAGAGCAGGAGGCAATCAAAGCTGTGACACACCAAGATCAAGAGCACACACCAGAACGCCTGAAGCTACCACCTCAGGAAACATGCAAGACGACCAGACCAGCTGGAGTCCTTGGGTAACCCAGACAGGAGCACTTAATCCCTTTGGTAAAACAGCAACCATAGATAAACACCATTCTGTCCACCAGCATCCCTAGTAGGAACTGACGGGCTCTTGTATGGGAAAGGCTGAGGGATAGGTACCAAGGGATCGCTGGCTTTGCTCCCACTAGCTTTTGCTGCTTTCAAGGACAGGAGAAGCAGCTGCAGTTATTTTGCCTGCTCTGCGTCAACGAGCTAAGAAACAATTTATATACAGATACTCTTTCTCCAGTAACAAACTAGAAATTCGTTCTCTCTAAACTACTGCTCAAATAGCAAACTTCAGACTCCATACAGCGAAGACTAATTCATTCTTCTAAAGCGCTATCTCCGAGATACATTACAGGCTTTCATCCTGATGGCTGACATTCTAAAGAGGTTTTGAATTAAATTATTTGCTAAAACAGGCACTGTCTGGCACTGTGTGAGATTAGTTCTAGTCAGCACACACTTGGGATCATGAACTGCAGAAAACTGTAAACTCATGGCCTAAGTATAGCACATTCCAAATAACTTACTGATACCTTCATAGTGCAGTGTAATATTTTATCCCAGGACCACAATGCACTTCATGCTGCTGAGTTAGAGGTTATTTTAGACTCCTTTTGCTTTTGAGAAGCAAGGCTCCATTTCCCCAATTAATGTGATCCATGACTCTCAGATCTTCTTTTGCAGGATGAATGATATCTCCCAGCACCACTATGGGAGAAGAGCTGCATTCCTTTACCATTGCAGTGACTCAGGTGGTTTTTATTTTTCAAAAATACCAACCTCCTGCCCAAGAAGATAAGTAAAAAATGTCTCAACAGGTTATGTTTTGGAATCCATCTATTGCACTCTGCTTTTTGCTTCATGAAAAAAAGTAATTTCACCTTGAGAGGTGAGCTGCATTCTTTTCTCCAAAGCCCTGCTACAGCAAAACATTTGCCTCTCACAGATTGAAAGCTCATATTTAAGCACCTCCACAAACGCCTTCAGTCTTAAAACCGTTCTTCTCCAAACTCAGTTTTGTGCAGCTCCCTGGACTTCTGAGCTAGCACAAAAAACATACTCTGCTTACATCAAATGCATAACTGCAGACCAAACCTGCCAGCACTGCACGTGACCACCTTACGGAAATTGAGGACAATTATCGTGCTGGCAACAGAACAAAAGGTTTTAATGCTGACCAATACATATTCAACACTAATGGCGCACCAGTCCTTTTGGGGATGTCTGCAGATGAATGGTCATTTCCAGTAATTTAACTTAGTGGACCCTATAGGTATTAAGGAATATATAAAAATGGTGTTCATAAGAAACTGAAGCAACAGCACTGTAGGTTTTCAAGTGCTCATATCCTATCATTAGGATGGCTCACAAGTTCTCCTTAGATCCAATCAAAGCCTTAACAGTGTATGTGTTTTTACTGCACTCACTTGTGCGACTGGTCGCAGATGCAACAGGAACGCAACCATAAATGAGCAGAGATGAAAGAGAAGGAATGTGTGTAATTACCTCATGTGAAAACAATTTTAAATGAAGCCTTTTGCAATATGTAAAATATTAACTACCCTTTCTTTCTCAAGCTTAAAATATATATTCCAAATTGCTATACAGGCATACAGCTTTAATCTCCAAGTACCACCATCAAGTACAAATAATTTCACTTAATATTGTGAGATATAAAAAATATTTATTATTCATTGCAATTAATACACCTTTTTTTCACTTATTATTGCAACTTGCAATGCACACCAGCTTTTTTTTTTTTTTTTTTTTTTTTATCTGAACACTTGGTACAACAGTTCTTCAATTATTTAGATAAATGGTCTGCCTAGGAGTGCACTTGAAATGTGAGCATTTAAGAAAAACTTTAGACCAACAGATCTATAAAAATAAAACAGATTTCCAGTCACACTGAGAACTCCCTACTATGACACAGACCCCACTGGCTCCACCATGGAGTAAAAAAAAAAAAAAAAAAAGTTTCTGTAACTTAATTATTGTTTAAATTCCTAAATTCTTATCTATTATACTATATGTCCATGTACACAACACTATGACAAACAAAAAGAGCAGTACATGCTAGAACATGAAATGCTAGAGAAAATTAGTAGGTGTAGCAGCCTACTAGACATGTGAATGCCTTGCATAGTGTTCATTCTTGCTGGGTTATAAATTAATATAATCATACAAGTTAATGACGTATAATATTTCACAAACAGAGCCCTGTGCAGAAAGGGGAAAGCTTATTTGTGCAAGTGTCACATCCTCTGGACCATATTTTGCACAGCAATTTCTTCTATAGAAGTAGCATTTTTCTGCCAAGCCTTACGTTTGCCATGAATGCATTTGAAATATATCCAAGGTATGAGACAGTTTTTCCCTTCTCTCTGCTGTAGCTGTTCTTTTTATTGAAGCTCAATGGCCAGTGACAAACAGCAACATCTCAAAAGGAGAATATGGGGCTGACCAATCACAAAGTACTGTCACTCATAGGGGCACCCTTTTCTGTGGTAGAACATAAAAGCATGAAAAACGTGTTTCTAAATTACTTTTAGATGAAGGAATAAACAAGTGTATAGCTCTGTCCTTTCTTCCCTTGTGGCTGTTCTGTATAGAAATAATAAGAAATGAGAGCTTCTCCAAAGCTTTGAATTAGAAGATGATGTTAAGTCATCAAA
The DNA here is from genome assembly GCF_964035555.1 of Netta rufina. NCBI lineage: Eukaryota > Metazoa > Chordata > Aves > Anseriformes > Anatidae > Netta > Netta rufina. Next base: position 8,548,812 of record NC_140145.1, on the reverse strand, counting down.
ATACATTATATCTGGTCAACTACCTTCAAGTGGAGCTGCAAAGCTTAATAAGTAATCTTCACATCAAACAACTGTAAATGATAAATCCAAAATTCAGCTGCTTACTCACACACCAACATCCTCCGTCAACAACTCCAGTTTCTCTTAAGATGTGTGTATACACTAAATTCAGGATGCTGACAGATTATTTCCATTTAGCATTACTGAGGAAAGCCTGGTCTCTTTGAGAGACCGCACCTTCCCTTTCAGAGCAGCTAATATCATTCAAAATGCAGAGTTCTGAAGTCAGGACCCAAAAAGGGAAAGAAAAGACCTCAGGAAAGAGTGTACTCATCCAAATGGAAGTTTTGAAGCATAATCTGTTATTACTTGAATTCACCACTTTGTATCATAGGTCAACAGAAGCTGATACATATCCTGCAGTGCAAAACACAATAAAACCTGACTTTACCTGGCATATATCTTCTGAACACAAATTTCTGTAGCTACATGAAATACACATCTACACATAAGCTGAAAATCTTTTAGAATGCAAACATGTAAAGACAAAAATGTTGAATAATGTAAAAAATGTCTATTTTGCACTGCTTTATCTATGCAATGCCCCGAGGGTGGCTTTTAATAATTTTATTCATAAATGTAATTCTGTATTTAAGATTAGAATTGAGGCCATGAGACAAATGTATATTTCGTATTCAAGTAGAACAAATGGCTGCACACCTTACATCATCTCACATTTAGCATTACTTAACACTTGCAGCCCTTATAATACAAAAAATGTACTTCCTGCTAGGTACAAGGCACTACCCTGGATAGGCTAGAAAAGAAACGCCTTCACCTTGTCAGGCAGAATCCTGGGAATAAAAAGGGGAAGACAACTTGAAACCATCTAATCATTATTTCTCCTAAACAGAAAGATGCAAATGTCTGTTTGGTTTTTATACTTTATCCCCCCCAAACTGGAATACAGGTATGTAACAGCAACATACGTATGTGATGATGATCTGCTTCCCTCAGTTCTCCCTCACCGTAACACAGGGCCATACAATATATTTCTTTGCCACAGATGCCTCAAAACCCCTGCTCCTTTTCTACAACAGTATTTTCAGTTCTGTTGACTTCTCAATGTCACTTTGCTTCATCCTTTCAGATCAACTCCTACTAGCGCATTTTCCTTTGGGTGTATTCAGTCATTAACCGCAAACATCCACTTTCCAATTAAATTGGAAAATTTAATTGGAAAAGAAACAATGGCCAAAGAAACAATGCTAATTCAGGAGAATAGTTACTGCCACTGATACAGCTCCCAGCCCAGCCAGCTGATGCTTCTCTCTGGAGACAGGACCAGACTACACAAACAGTCTCTGCAGAGATTATCAGGCTTCCATGTGCTCCTGTGCCTGGAAGTAAACCAAATTCCATGCCCCTTTCTACCCCAAAAAGAGACAATATAAAATAAGTGTGTAGTGTGTTGAATATGAGAGAACCCCCCTGCCACTGCTAGGGAAATAGATTTCTTTTTCTAAATACCACATTGATTTTGGCAAGAAAATATATGGCTACTTAAAAATCTACTTGATATTTAAACGCATTAGATTTTAATAAATAAAATTTAAAGAAAAAGGCATCAAGGTATATTTTTACCTGGACATCATACAGAGCTACAATGTTCTCATGCTGAAGTTCCTGTAAAACAAAATATTTATATTATAGAAATAGCCTGTTATTATTTTAAATTTAATATACCAGGTGATAATCAAAGATAACCAAGTTTTACAAATAAAGGTAGTATATTTTTTAGACAATTCAATGGAATTTGGAGGAAACCCCAGCTATTTAGACTATATTTAAACTGATAGAAAATTATACAGTATCTTCAGAGGTCAAAAAGATCTGGTTCAAGATTTATTTTCTATATCTTGTTATAGAAAATGTTACAACACATGATCCTTTAATGAATACTGAAAACTGACTAAATTTAATTATAGTCTCAAACAATTTATTGTTTAGGGGAGTAACCAACTATGCTATTTTCAAGCCAACCTTCTTATTTTACAATAAAGTGGAAAACAAGCCAAATAATATCAACTACAACTTGCATGACAACTCATGCAATTATTTGTAACTGTTCAAAACAAAAGCAACACTTTGCTAAGCACTTGCAACACACTAATAGACACAAGGCTGCAATTTCTAGTGTGCAATATACAAACTAGAATAGAATATATATACTCGCATATAAAATATCTCAAGAAAGTTGGAAACAGCACTGAACTTAACAGCAGCACTGTTTATTATTGCAAAGCTACATCAGATGAGATGCAGTGAAGTTCAGAGACTGGAGAATGGTAAGACACTATCCAAGCAGACATTTCTGTAAAACAGCACTGAAGAACTAAATGATGCTCAATTTCCTTCATTAAAGCCATGCTACATTTTTGAAGTGAATTATCTCAGAAGTGGAAAGTCTGCCCCAGGAATCATATTCAGCATGCCAATTTAACTTTTCAAGGCATTTTTGAGGAGAGAGAAAAAAGAAAAATTGAAGAAGGATCAAGGACCTGTGTTTTACCCTCTGCTGTGACTGTACAGCTTGGGAAAGGTGGTGCAACACTAAGCATCCTGAAGGACAAAGCTTTCTGTATGTGCAATAAAAGCACATAATGGTTCTACAACAGTTTTTCACTTGTAACAACAAAAACATGCCCTTAACCTGTTCTGAGAGCATTTCCAGAACTAAAAAAGTTTTTTTTTTTTTTTTTTTTGTCTTTTTAGTTCTGTATTTCTTCTGGAATTAATAAAGATGCAAAAGGCATAGTAACAATTACTGTGATACCGCACATGACCCAGAATGAACTGCGTCAAAAGTCTCTTTTCCTTTTCAAGTAAAGCAGCTTTAAAAATCACTGCAATTAACATACCTTTAAGATTTTTATTTCTTTTCCAAGTAGGATTTGTGACTTTGACAAGTTCTTTTTGTTAATACTCTTTATGGCTACTTCCCAATCCGTCTTCTGCAAACAACCAAAAAAGTATTGTCAGTTTAACACACATATATATATACATATTTAACTTTATGCACTAACAAGTATCTAGTGAAGCACAACAGCAGCGAGATCACCCCTACTCTACCCACCGGTGATTACTACATCACATGACACCATTAAGAACTATTTCATTCCACAACAGTGCAGGCAGCTATTAAAAACCGGCTGCAGCTAGACTGCATTTTCATGGATTTAAAAGCACTAAAAAAAATATTACAACAAAAATAATCATATCTGATTTGCTCTTCAGTCTTGTCCCAGTGATGAAGTCACTTTTATTCTCTCTAAGACTTCTCAGTTTTGGCCTCCTTACACTCCACAGCTGAAAACTGCACGAGCATCTGTTTTTTACGTAAATATATAGTTTATCTATTGTATGTTTATACACTGCCTAAAAATAAATTGTCTTTAGCATCCTCCATTGGCCTTCAAAGTTTCTAATGCCTTTTTTTTTTTTTTTTTTTTTTTTTAACTCAAAAATCTCTGTGCTGTGCCCTTCCAAGTTCTTCCCCCACAGGGTCAGTGTGAAGTCTTGTTTTCTGGAAAGCACAGCACTTCAGGCACCAGCCCCAGAATAAACCCTCGCAGCATCAAGAAACCCAGCTATGAAGATCCGGGGTGATCGGCGAGCCACGGCAGGAAACCAGACACCTCTGAATTTCAGAAATCTTCCTGCCAGGCCCCCAGGAGACAATTTTGCACCGGGTCCCCCTGTCCCCGGCCGGGTAAACGTGCCCCTGCTGACAAACAAAGGGCTCGGCTCCCCTGCAGCTGCAACTCCCGGCTCGCCGTTATGTTAGGAAGCTACCAAACAGCAGGGAGGAGAGGTGAGAACACGGCTTAGCCGGGCGTTTTGTTGACGTTTTTATTAAACCATCATCATGATCATAAAAAAAAAATAAAAAGAAATCGCTTGGCGAGGCCGGGTGACGGCGGCTCGCCTCAGGCCGCCGCAGGGCCCACCTCCGGGCCCCACCGCCCCCGGCCCGCTACCTCAGAGCCCACCCCGCACCTTTTTTGCCTTTTTGTCTTTTATTTTCCCTCCCCCAACCCCACAAGTCCCCGAAGGCCCCCGGCAGCTGTCCCCCCACCCCCGGCAGGAGCTCCTCAGAGCCGCGGCCCCTCCGAGCGACCCCGGCCCGGCCCGGCGGGGGTTGTGTAACCGGCTGCGGGCCGAGCCCGCCGCTGTGGTATTTATTTACCTTGCGGTGGCGACCTTTGAAGACCACAGCAAAGGCTCCGTGTCCTATCAGGTCCTTCTTGCTGTACTCAAAGTCCCCCACCACCTCCATCATCCCTCAGGGGGGCATGAAGCCCCGGGAAGGGGTGGTAGGAAAACAAAAGGGGCTCTTCCTCCAGCCGAGGCAGCTACAGCCGCCTCACGGCAGCCGGCGGCGGGCTGGGAGCCTGCCCCTCTCCTGCCTGCCCCCGGCGGCCGGGGCAGCTCCTCTCATCCCGCGGGGGCAGCCGCAGACCCCCCGGCCGGCGGGGCTGCTGCAGGGCGTCTCCGAGGCGAGGGGCTCCGTCAGGCATGGGGAGGGGAAGGGAGGCTCTCAGGGGCCGGCCGTGAGGGGACAGCTCGGCATCGGCGCCGGGACGAGGGGGCTTAGCTCAGCGGGGAAGGGGGCTCGGCGCCCTGCCGCTGCCCGCCCCCATGGCCCCGCGACAGCGGGGGCTGCCGGCGCCGCGGCCCCTCTCAGGGAGCGAGCCCCGGAGCATCCAGCGGGGAGAGGAGGGAGGCGCGGCCCGCGGCTCCGAGGAGGGCTAGCGTCGTCTCCTCGTCCCCCGAGGGAGAGGAGCGAGCAGGGAGGGTGCAGATGAGGGGCTCTCTGGCCGCCACCGCCGCCGCCTTCCGGGGCTCCCGCTGCTCGGCCAAGCGCTTTCTTTCCGATCCGCACCCCGCCAGCCCCAGCTCCGACTGCCCAAAGCTCCGCGCCACCCCGCGCCTTTTATAGGCCGCATCGCGCAGGCTCCAGCGCTCGGCTTCTTCCGCCGGCGGCCAAAGAGTGCCTCACCCCGTTTAACCCGGCGGGAGCGCGAGGCGCGGTCCCTCCGCCGCCATCTCCTCAGGAGCCCGGCGGCGCCTCAGGGCCCCGCCGCCGTCACCTCAGGGCTCTGGCGGCGCCTCAGGGACCCCCGCGCCCCCACACCCGGCGCTGGGGGAGCCAAAGCTGCTGTGCTCAGACACCCCCCTCGTCCCCTCAGGGGACACGTCCTCGTCCCGGCACCTGGGGGAGCCCAGGCTGAGGCAAAATTCGAGTTTCAGCCCCTGCCTTGCCTGGAAATCGCTTCTAACCTAGCACTTGGGCCGCTTCCTCAGCCACCTCAGGCCCGCCTGAAATGAGGGACAAAACTGAGGGGCCACCAGGAGAGGGGAACCCTGCTCACACCACAAACTGAGGCAGGGTGAGGAGCCGCACTGTGAGGCAGCAGCAGAGGTAGGAAGGCAGAGGTTAGCTCTGGGCGGTGACACTGCTTACCCAGCGCCTCATGGCTCACCCTCAGCCCCGACCCTGCTCCTTTAGTAAGCCAGATTCTACATCAGAAGAAACTTAAAGGAATGGAGAAGCAACTGAGGAGCACACAGACAAAATGCTAATACAGGTAAGCACCACAAGCCAGACACTTCTCATGTTGCTCGATCTCCTCATGCAGAGAATGGCCACTCTAATTTGCGCCTTCTTCCCCCCAGCACTTCTAGATCAGCCTTGGGCAGTTTTCAGCAACAAATACAAACAAAAAAAACAACACCCCCCAACAAAACCAAACAAAAAAATCACACCATACGTCACACCACACACCAGTCACATGGAGACTTTGACCTTCACCTCCAGATCTACATAATTATGCTCCTTTCCTTTCCTCATTGCTCTTTCATTTCCTCTCTCTCTCTGCATTTTCCATCATGCCACCTCAGCATCCAGGTTTCACGTGTACGAGACGTTTCAGGCCACCCAAATATCCCCATCTGCCCCGGATCCCGTTAGCACTCTGATCACTACACATGGCAGCAGCAATCATTAACCCATCTGGCTGTGTGCCATCGAAGGGGCAGCAGGCAGCTGCCAGACACAGCACTACTTGGGATTTGGGCAGTTACAGGCACCACAAGATGCACTTTGTGATCTTGTCAGGCCAGATCTCAGACCCCACACACCTGCACTGCTCCTTCTCTCTTGGGGTCTGCTTTCAGTGCTCTAGATGAAAATAGTGACCTAGCAGTTACACAGTTGTCTCTCCAATTATTCTTTACTTATCTCCCTTCACTTACTGTAATTCAAACCCAAGAACTACTAGAGTGGTGTGCCATGTCAAAAACTCCACGGTTAAAGAATGCTCCAAAGATAACACACCTGCATAAGAAATATTTAGCAAGAGATAAATAAGAGAATACTGACAGCTTTATGAAGGATGTTTTAAGCTCTAAACATTACATAGAGGCACCAGAAGAATCCTGACACATCTATTTTGTGCCACAGAGAATTAAGAACTTTAAAAAATCCCTCAAGATCAAATTCACCCTTTATTTTCTGAAGTTCTGAGTACCCATGCAAAATTCCCTTGTGGCACTAACGTAACAAATGAACAAATAGACAAAAAAAAAAAACACAAAGTGAAGCTGGACAATTAATTTCAGCAGCTCAGAACACCACTGTGGAAGGAATAAATGAGATGTAAAAATATTCTAAGTTAATCATAAATTAAGGTGTTGGTAGTAACACAAGCACTTTCTAGGATGTACTCACAATGCCCCTTTAAAACCAGGAAAAAGCCCACAAGTCTCAATGTGTTAAATATTCTGACTCACAAAATAATTTCCCTCAGAACTGGCTGTTTATTGCCATCCACTGATTCTCACATCCAGTATTAATCCTCTCAGCATCAGTGTGCATCACCCCAAAGTCTAAGTCACAAACTGCGTTTTAGGGAATATAAAAATAAAATTAAAAAAAAAGAAAGATCCCTTTTGAACTGAGAAAGCCACTTTAGGAATTTCTAAACCACCTGCTCTGCATTACACTTCAAAAATGAGACACGTTTCCCTTTGGTAGCAGCCTGTCTGATGTCCTTTTGTCCTCATAATAGGGCTGGAGCCCTCAAGCAGGTTTATTTCAGCACAGCAAGGACAAAACAGCAAGGAGTGGCAAGGAGATTTGACCAGAATAACTAAATACACTGGCGTAGCACTGGGATTTGAACAGGATCTGAGGGGCTGAGATCTGAAAAAGCACTCGATGAAGGGCTGGGAGATTTGCATGCAGGTCATTCGTTTGAACTGGCTCCTTGTTAAGTCTTTGGGAGAGTTTCTAGGTGTCAATATTTCCAGCGTAATGACTACAACAAACCTATTTACAAACAGCAACTTCCCTTGCTTTTGCTACTGAAAGAGGTTGGAGATGAAGCGGACTGTATTCACCTGCCTCTCCTAGAGAGCCTCCTTCCTGGAGATGCTGGGAGAGCAACACACGATAACCCGTAGGGCTTGTGCTGCTCCTCCCTCACCCAGAACACACACACAGATTCACCACTTAGCACTAACAGGCAGCAGCAGCCCTGCAGCACTCAGAGGGATGCAGCTTTGTGCTCTGACAAAGTCATGCAGCAGGACAATAAATTACCCAGCGCACTCAAAGGCACGGCTGGGCAGTGGGCACTAGCACCGCGGTCTAAGAGGCCATGATGATTCTTCAAAAGCAGAGTACTGTGTGCTGAGTTTATTTCTTTACTATCATTGCCCGGGCAATGGCAGGACTTACAAAAACTATCAGCCAGCTGCAGTTCAGCAAGGACAACCAACCTTCAGGGTGAGGAAAACAGAAAATAACATTACTGGAAAGGTATTTGTAGCTCTCTCCTACCTGCACTACATTGGTTTGGCCAAATTAGCCCCTCAGATGTGAGCTGGGACTCTTGATCACGAGAGGCACAGATCTGGGAAGGAATTAGCACCTTCCACATTGCTTGCCTGAGCGCACATGAGAAGTGTGCTTTCATCTGGCAGGAGTTCCCCACTACACAGACATCACTGTTCTGAGTTTCCATAGTACCTTCACCAAAAGCACTGATGGCCTTTATGGTAAGCCCTTACCACCATACCACCAAAATGCAGCCATTTCTGAGGGAAACACGACCTGAATGGTGCCTAGGTTCACCCAAAGAAAAGCAGAGAGAAGATTGCTTCTTCTAATACTGATGCAGAATAAAGATGATACTGATTTTCTTCCTGTTCATTAAAACATCTTTTTTGCATCTCTCTCCAGGCAATAAGTATGCACATGGAAGTTAAATTACTGATCTGGGAAAATAATCAAGAGATCAGCTGAGTCAAGCAGAACATGAACGCGTGACTGCAAGGAACCAGGATCTCAGGAGCACAACTTGCAACACCACTTCACCAGCCTTCCTGCCTGGGTAAGCAGAACACACAGCCCTGAGAACGATTTTCAGAGGGATGCTAAAGCCCCACTTATCTAAATCTACCCCCAGGGGACAGGAACCTGTCACCTTTCCCACTCCTCTCAGCTCTATCCTGGTCTGCCTACTTCATCCTAGGTGCTCTCACTGTTCTGTTCCCTCCTTCCCTCCCTGCATCATACTTGGGAATTTAATCAAGACAGGTAAGCCTTTCTCAGCAGACTGGCATGCTTCCCAGTCTTTATCAGCACTGTCCTCCCTATTGGGGATTTGTAATAAAATTAATGGTGGCACAAGATGAGTTATCACAGCTTTTAAAGGAGAAAGTGTCCGACGGCTCTGTGGGAGAAGCACTGTATCAGTGGAATACACTTAAAATTAGTCTTACGGTATCAGTAAAAAATAAGGTCCTTTTGGTAGGCATACCTGTGTGGTATGCTTAATAAGTAACCTGGGTGAAACTGGATTGAAATGCAGCCGTACATCCTGAGTTTCCTATCGCACTGGGTTTAAAAACTTCAGTTGTTAAAGCACGCTTTTTGCTAAGTGTAGCTAGGTAGATCCTTGAGTAGGTACAAAGCAATCAAAGCTTGTGCTTGGCCTTTGACAAAAAGTTACATCTTATCAACTAATAACACCATCAAGCCAGATCTGCAACTGCAAGTCTAAAAATTAGCTAATTAAAGCTCCCATTGCCAGGAGAGAGAGGGTGATCAAGTGCTACTTTGTCTCCTGCCAGAAAAGAGCCACCCCTGAAGCAAAGGGCAGCAGCTGTTTCCCAGCACACAAGTCAGTAAACTGTAGAGCGTGGCCCAAGAAATGCCACTTTCAAATAAAACGGGGAGGAGTGTTATGGGATTGCTTGGGAATACAGCTGGAAAGGGGCCAGCACTTAGTATGCATGAAGGCTGGTCCTGTATGAATGATAGAAATGGGAGCAGCTGCTTAGGATAGGAAAATACGATTTGGTCTCTGTGAGAACTCATCACATGGCATGGTTCAAAATCGACTCACAAGCAGGTCAAAGAACAATTAAGGTAGGTGGTGGTTTCTGTTTTTTTCTTTGGCGTGAACTTATAGGCCCTCCCTTTCTTCAAGAGTTCTCATTTTGCTTTGGGAAAGGTTTGTGCCCCAGCACAAAGTGGGTTTTAATCAGGCTCTGCTCTGCGCCTAATATTACAGAAGTAGAGTCTGAAGGTATGGCAGGAGCTAACCTAGGTCAGGAGCATGGCCAGAGGGCACAGCAGTGGCTTTGCGTTGGAAATCAGTGGACAAGGAATTGGTATTTAGGTACACAAACACAGCCAAGCCAGTACCTGCAGGATCACTTCTCCCATTTTGGAAAAATCACCACTTCCAACACAAAATGCGTCGCAGATCAGTGGGGCACAGCGACCCTGTGCAGCCCACAGAAAGAGTCACACGCTGCCAGGAGCTGCAGCAAGTCAAACCACAGGACAAAGACAGAGCTGAACTCCAGAAGATGGGTTGTTTCCCCTGAAAAACTGCACAACAAAGATTTTTCAGCTGTGACCGGAGCTCTGCCAGCTGCATGCACTCTCCTCTCCTTCCCAAGGGCATGGCAGTCTGCAGAGGACAGAATTATCAGCTACAGTTTTAAATCATCCTCTGCCCTAACGTTTACCTTAGCAAATTACGAAAGGCTTTGTTTATGCAGATGGATGCAACATGGCCTTCAGAGCCAGCAAGAACCAGCTAGAGGAAGCATATGAATGAGAAAGCAGGTACAGGATATTGAGTCCTTCTCAAAAGATCCCATGAAGATAGAGCCCGCTGATTTGCCTGGCTGAGAAAGACACTAACAACAAAAGGAACCAGTTTGTGTTCTCAGTTGTACTACAGATGTAACACTTTGTTCCAGTGCTTTGCTCATCCGAACACTTGCAGACAAGCAAACAGTCATGACTGCACCATCCCCTCTTAATTCTCCAAAGCAATCCTGCCAGCAGGAATAAAAGCCTAAAATGCATCTTCTGCAACTGGGAACTCTGTTCTGAGTGGCAGTAATCACTGAGGAACAACCACAGTATGAGGGCTATGCAGAATGTCTTGGTCTTCATTTTGAAATTGCAGCTAACTTGCTGCAATTAAAATCTGACAATATATTCTCTACTCCTTATTAATCACCCCCTGATTTTCACTGTTTTATAACCATCGTGGAAATAAAAACTTAAATCCAGATCTATTTGCCTCACGATTGCTGGAAGCCCAAAGTGACTTATAAAAAGGCTCGTAAGCAAGGTTACAAATATATAAAACTGACAGTGAATCCCTCTCACCCACTGGGCACGTAAACACACTTGAGAAATTCCAGAAGGAGCCAACTCTGTGCAATAGAAGTTTTGCCATTTACTGTGACAGCCCCAGCCCTGCTGTCAGCACGTATCCAGGGCAAGGGCCATTCAACAACCAGAATGCCTCTGGCTCCATCCTTCCCCCTCTCCATCCCTTCCTTATTTCCTCCCTAGAAGTGGATGGGAAACGAGCACCTTGTTCAGAGGCACAGATGCCTCATTTTCTCATTTCAAAGAGCCACTGAGACCTGAAAACTCAGCACAGCTCTAGCAGTAGTTTGCAGTCCATGCCTGTTGCACCCAGGCCTAAATGGATGAGCAAATAGTTCGCTGTTGTCGACGAGGAGGATCACTGACAGATAATGGCTGGCACAGCTCATGGGCATGTAGGCTGAGTGGAAAGCCAAAACCTTACTGGAATAACGAGGAACCCCCAAGACTTTATTCTCAGCAGATCTTTGTCCCAGGCACGCAGCCGAGCACAATTCTGCAACGTAATGATGTGCTGTATTTTCCCCTTCCTCTCCCTCTTTGCTTTTACCTTCCAAAGGGGCAGAACACTGTAACGCTGAAATTTCAATAAAAAGCAGGCTGAGATGGAGACAGATGAGATATCCCTCCTGTAATGTTCAGAGGAAATCATCCCGCAAAGCACAGCTCTTAATAAGAACCGGAATTAAAATTTCCTTAAATAAATTTAAGGAAAGAGTCCATGAGAGACAGCAGGTAACAGGAACAAGGAGATGTGCTCAGGTCAGCCCCTGCTGTCCATCACCTTGCTGATCTCCCAGACGGATCGAGCCAACGGGCAGGGCAGCTTAGGACAGGACTGGTGGCTTCATGTCGCTGCTCCTATCTACGCCATCTGTGGACAGAAAGAGCTGCTGAGTCTCTGGTCTGGCACCAGTGCTGCTGCATGGCCTAGTGCGAGAGTGGCACCGCAAGGACCTTGAGACCTGGTTCATTCGTCAGCTGTGCTCAAATGGCAATCGACTCACAGGAATTTGTCTGTCTGCATAATTGGGAGACAGAGCAAGGTGAGAAAGGAAGGCTCTGACCGATTGGTACAACTGCTCCTTTCCCCCCCTCCAGCCCCCTGCGGGAGCCAAAACATCTGAGTCAAGTTTCACCACTGACGGCTCAGTTGGAGGGACTCTGCTTTCTAGTCATCTCCCAGGGGACAGCAGCAGTCCCTGCACTGAGGCAGGTCAGGTCTGAGCTGGGACATGGCCTGTGCTGTACTCTCAGCAAGGAGAGAGCACGCCCTAACTGTGCAGGTCTCTGCAACGGAACTGCAGATGTGGAGTGGCTGTGACTTCCTCAACGGACGGACCACAGGTTACTTACATCCGCAGACACTTATCCTTCCCTCCGCTTGCTACCCTTTGTCCATCTGGGCTCCAGTCTGTTGCAAACACCTAGCACAAGGAAAGTCCCAGTTAATTCTGCTGTCCCTGGTGGAGTCAGCATTCCTACCCCTCTCAAGCACCTCGGCTTGACCACTCACCTCGTCCGCATGGCCGGGAAGATCAATGGCCAGTTTCTTTGTCTCAGCATCCCAAACCTTCAGCGTGCTGTCGCTGCTCCCACTCACCAGCAAGCGGCTGTCAGCTGACCAGGCGATCTGATACACGGCCGCGACATGTCCCCTCAGTGCTGTCAGGTACCTGGGGCAGAGGAGACATGACCAAAAATTGAAACAGATTTGTTTAAAACCTGCCCTTGCCTTGTCTTCATGCTTCTACGCTGGTTGCAAGCAAGTGCTTTGGAGCCCAGAACACTCAATCCATCTCACACTCGGCACACGTAGGGCAGTCAATTGTATAAAGTCAATTCAATCTGTCTAGAACTCCTCCCAGATAGGCTCAGAGCCTTCTTGAGGACAGGCCCTTCATCTCAACTCCTCCAAGAAACCCTTACCCAGCAGGCAACTCTGCAGCATCACTGTAAAGGTAACTCCTTCCTCTCTAGCTGAGCAGAAACATGCCTGGATGTAGAAAAACCATTAAAACTACTGACATGAAGTCAGAGCTCATCAGTACGAAGGAGAACAAGGGAAGGACTGCTGCCCCACGGAGCTCACCAACACTCTAGAAGGTTAAAAGCTAGATTACGGGGACATCCAAACACCAACAGCACCACTTGTAACTACAAGAATTTGCATCATCCAGAACAAGCTGTTCCCTGGCATGGGCAGTGTTTAAACTGGGTCAGTCTGCAGCGTGCAATGCACACATCTTCAGGAGAGCAGCCGAGTGGAACATCCCACCCCACCGCAGCCGTGCCTGCCCCAGAGAACCAGCCCTGCAGCAGACAGCGTGTGCCACACAGGTTCCAGGCAGCGCTGTGGCTGGGTAACAGCAGAATCCCACGCACTCGACTAAGCACAGACCTTACAACACATGAGGAGCCCAACAAGGGACTTCCCAATGGCAAAGAAACAGGAGCAGAACTTCTCTGAGTGAGTTAAGGCTACAGAGATGCTGAACACAGCAGGGAGCTGCTGACGGTGGCACTGGGGCACTGCCCATCTCTGCGTAACCTGCACATCACACGCAGACCCAACACAAACACCACCTCCACAAGAGGACAGAAAAAACTCACTTTCCTGTCCTGCCATCCCAGAGCTTTATCGACTTGTCAAAGGAAGCACTAGCTATTATCCGTGTGTCTGGCGAGAACAGGACTTGGTTAATCAGTGCCTGGTGGCCTGTCATTCTCTCCAGTGGCTTCTTGTCTTCAGCTGGCTTCCAAAGAAACAGCGTGAAATCATCTGACCCCGAGACGAGCCTTTCTGGTCCTGAGCCCTGAGAAAGGGATGACAGAACCCAATTCTCGTCAGAGCTAGGTGTGAACAGCCTGGAAACACACCCAACAGCCAACTGTGTGCGTTTACTGCTTCCACCAGTACTAGTGTTACAAACCATGGCAAGGGCAAACTTTGCAATGGGACTTACCCTGACTTTTTCATACCTCTGCCGTGCCTTTTCCTTCAGTTCTGCCACTAGAAGAGAAAGGGAGAGGGCTAAGAAGAAAGACTTGGAACTGTGGGGAGAAAAGCAACATTATAATCCTATGATGCCAATTCCAGTCCTGACTCTTGTGGGCCAAGCAAACACATTTGTGACTGTTTGGCCTCTTCCTCTTTGCCAAGAACCACACTGGGAGCTGAAGCCTCTGAACTCAAGGTAGTCTCATGCCCCAGACAAGAAGTATCACAGCTGTCAGCATGACCGACACCGGCACAGAGTCTGCTCCCAGCTCTGAAGACTGCTTCAGCTCCTGGCAGCATTAAGAGGTCTTGCTGCCTCCTCCACCCTACAACGCAGCGCTGCACTTACAGGAGCCGCTCACATCCTGCGGGTTGATGGTGGCTTCAGCAGGTTCGAAGGCACCGGTGCGGAGAACGTAGTCGGTGCTAAGGGCCATGGTGTTCACCCAGTGAGCGTGGCCCTGCAAGGTGCGGCAGAGGACGCCCTGGAAACAAAACCACACGCTTAAGAGAGGGACGGGCAGTACAGAACCAGACCAGGTTCAACCCACGCCAGGAAGAGTGGACAAAGCTCCAATGCCACGTGCAGCCCCCTTGGTCAGCAGGCCACAGGGCCGCCTGCCCCACTTACATCCTGGCTCCTCCAGACTTTGATGGTTCTGTCCTGGGAGGAGGAGTAGAGCAAGCCATCGCCACCCCACTTCACGCACGTCACCGACTGCGTGTGGCCCGTCAGGATTTTGTCACACCTGCCCATCAACGTGTCCCAGATGCGGACGCTGCCGTCCTTGGAGGCACTTGCCAGGTAGCGGCACTCCGGGTTTCTGGGAAAGAAGACCGTCAAATCCACATGCACTGCAGGCACAGCTGAGATCTTACTCCGTCAGCCTCAGAGGATTTAAGAGCCCAGAAGTTTCTAAAATACAACATTCTCTTTTGGCTTAACAACAGAGAGAGGCCAGGCAGAGGCAACTACAGAGAACCAGATCCCACAGGCAGGGGACCAGCAGACAGATGCATCCCTCCAAACCAATTCTTGGGCTGAAAAGGATGCTCGCTGCCTCCTGCTGCATCGCTGCTCTCAGGAGTTTTCCTTTTGTCTCCCTTTAGCTGTCTGTTGACAGCAAACCATCCTCAAAGAAAAAGCAAAACCGAGCAGCACAACGCTAAGCCAAGCAGTCAGGAGATTTAGTAACAACTGACAGCACCACTGGCCACATCGACGGCATGAGGGCAGTGCTGGGGTGAGGAAGAACACAGCCCTTCCTCTTGTGCAGCTGGCTGGAGACGGGGAAGTCGAGCTCTGGCAGGGTTGTCTCCCAGCTCTCCATTTCCTGATCCTCCTTTATAATCAGTTTTTGCAAATCCAATTAATTGTTTGCTGGAGTTTCCTACCAGCAAATTCAATTTGCAGGGCTCTGCTCCGAAGGGACCCTTTTTTTCCTTCTTTATTTCTATAATGGCTTGGATTATTGGCTATAACTGTCCCCCCTCACCCACCTCTCCCAGACAGAGCTTTAGCCGATCCAAGGGATAAGGAGATTGCAGAGTTAATCAGCCCTCAAGATAAACAAACAGAGGCAATCAGGATGCAGGAGGGCAGAACAGGAGTGCTCTGCACAGGCTGAGCTCAGACTCCACGCTTGCAGGCTTTCCTGCTCCCATCTCAGCACACTGAGCAGCTTGTCCAGCACTGAAAACATCAAGCCCTTTCCATTGGCAGGTACCTCGTTTATACGGGGTGAGGGGAGCAGAGGCACAGCCCAGCAGCAGCTTCCCCAGCACCCTCACAGGGACTGCGAGCAGCGGCTGTGACTCCTGAGCTGGATGCCTTTTTCCTGCCCCACCTCACAGGACGTTCTGCTGCACACGCTCCCTCTGTGCACCATAACAGGAGAAAGGCAAACAGGAGGAATGCCCTTCAGGTCAAGCCGGTCTTTTCCTTAAAAGTAACGGGGCAGAAGAGCTGGGCTGGCCCCTCACTTACATGTGGAGCGGCTCCCAGCACAGGCACGTGATCCATTTGGAGTGGCCGGCGAGAACCCGGCCGATCTGATTGCCGGTGGCTGGATCCCACAGAAATATCTGCCCGAGAGAAAGCAAGAGGGTCGTGTCAGGCCACACATCACGTGAATCCCAGGAACGTCGAGGCTCCATTTAGAAAGGATAGGTGTCCCCAGTCTTGTGGGGCTGGGATTTATGTTGGCACACAGAGCAGAACAGGAGGAGAGCAGGACTGGATGCCTTTGCAGATCCCAGCAGCAATCAGCTGATGTCTCAGCGCATGAGACCCGATCGCCCTCCTCTCTGCTTTAGATGCTGCTGTTACAAAAATATCTGCCTCAACCCAAAAGCAATCCAGGTCTCTGGAAAGCCAGCCTGAGCCTTTGACACTCTGCGCCAGAGAGTTGGTGAATGTTTACAGAGCATGATGAAAGCCAGAGAGTGCTAAATGCTACTTATTATCGGATTCTGTGGGCGGGACACATGCTAGTTTTCTGTTGTTTTTTCCCTCTCTATATAAATGCTCATCCAAAGAGCCAAGGCATTAGTCATCTGCTACTTAAGAACCTGGGAAAAACAGAGTACAAGCAGCTCCCTGGGTTAAACTGAAGCCAGAACCTGCCTGTTTCCTTGGGCTCGTGTCACAGTGGCCTTCCAGAGCAGCTGCACAGACAGTGAGCCTGGGACAGCGCCGCTTGGCAGCTCTGCAGCCGCTCTCTGTGCTCCCAGACCGTCCGAAGGTCAGAGCAAGCGAAGGTCCCGCTGCAGCCCAGCAAGTAACTGACTCGCTTGTAATTGCACCCAAGTGCCCCTGCTTCCCCAGGCGTTTCTGGAAGCTGCTTAGGCTCCACAGCTGGGGAAGGGCCCCCTTTGCATTCCTGTAAGAGGGAATTTGTCTGTGTCTCAGCGGGAGCAGCGAAACAGGCTGCCACTGCATGTCTGGGTCATGCAAACAGCAACCCTGGCTTGGCCGCGCAACACCCTGCTTGCTCCAGACACCTCCCTCGTGATGGAGCCGTCTGCCAAGGGCCATGTCCAAATCCTGGACTCTTTCCTGTACAGAGGCAAAAGCATTTGCCACGAGACAGCAGGGCTCAGCGGCGAGACTGCTGCAACAGAAACAAAGCCCTGCCTGGCACAGCTGAGGCACAGGCCAGCTCGGAGCCACTACTCGCAGCCGCTATGAAGCATCCGCACACAGAGCTCCTCCAGGGCACAGGAAATCCTGCTCCGAACGACCGCACACTTGCCTTGCCCAAGCTGCCAAAGAAAACAAGTCTTTGCCCCTAAAGCCCCTGGCACCCACTTTGCAGGTTGCGTTTTGCTTCAGACCAGAGCTGCGCAGGCTCTCCTGGGCAAGGCCACTCTGCACTCCCCCAGATTCCCCCCCAGCCCAGCTGCTGGGGCACCACAGGACCACGGAGCCAGCACCCACCTGGCTGTTCTTGCAGCCCGAGGCCAGCTTCTTGCCGTCAGGAGACCAGGCGATGCTGAGCACCCAGTGCCGGTGACCTGGCAGAGAAAGCATGAGCAAAAGTGAGCGGAGAGCTGTACCGACCTGGCCCCAGCATGCAGCACCCCCAGGACAAGAGAAAGAGAATCCTGCATGTTCCTCATCCTTCCTTCACTTCAGTAGTGGAACAGAGCGACTGCCCTCCAAGAGAAGGTGCCATGTGGCTTGCAAAGCACCCAAGGGCTGCTCTGTGTCCCCCTGGGCAGGGGGAAGGATCCCTGCGGGCCTTCAGGAGCCGCCCCCCCGGCACACCCCACACCCACCTTTGGCTGTGAACTGCGGCGTCTCCGTGCTGAGGTCCCAGAAGCGGACCGTGGTGTCTCCAGAGCCACTCGCCAGGTACCTGCAACAGGAGAAAGAGCCAGGCTCAGCACGGTGACCCTGCCTTGCCCCGAGCCCCCCGCCTGCACCCAGCCCCTCGTACTTTCCCGTGGGGCTGAAGGCGACGGAGATGACGGCCTCGGTGTGCCCCTCCAGGGAGCTGGTGCAGCGGGTCACCGCCCGCACCCTGAACACCGCCTGCGGCTGGTAGACGATGTCCAGCACCTTCTCTGTCTCCACTGCCTGCCCCGCCAAGGTTTTCTCCAGCGACACCACGATCTCGGCATCGCGGAAGAAGAAGGCCAAGGGCACGGGTTCGTCCTGCAAGAGAAGGGGCAGGAGCGATAGCGCGGGGCAGCCCGGGTGGCGGGACGCGCGGTGCCCCCCGGCCTCACCTCCTGCAGCAGCGCGTTGCACACCAGCTGCAGCTCTCCCGGCGTGATGCGGAGCGGGACGTCGAAGGGGGACCCCAGGGGCTCCCCGGATTCATCGCGGAACTGGATCAGGAGCCGCTCCACGTCCTCGGGAGGCGCCGCGCCCTGCGGGACAGCGGGCTCAGCGCCGGGACCCCGGCAGCACAACCCGGGGGCACGGCGGGGCCCAGACCCCCCGCGCCGGGCCGGCCGCGGCCCCCCTTAGCGAGCACCCCACCGAGGGACGGGGCCCTACGGGGGACCCCCACGGCAGTCAGGGGGTCCCGGAGCGCCCCGTCCCCCCCCGGTGCCCCCCTCACCGCCATGTGCGCGCTGCCGCCCGCGTGCGCCGGAAGCGGCGGCGCCGCCGGGGCGGGACCGGGGGGAGCCGGGCGCGGCGCTGCTGCCCCCCGGCGGCCGGCGGGGGCTCGGGGAAACGCGGGTTCGAGACCCCCCTGAGCACGGCCTCGGTCCCCGCCGGTCGAGGCTTTTCTGGTAGTGGCCACCGAGATGCTTTTTAATGCCTTTCTCACACGTAACGCTGTAAAAGCATAAGGAGGCTCCTAGATTGTCACAGCGCCGTGTAAAAAAATAAGGTAATTCTGCAGCCTGCGCCTTGCCCGTGTTAGTAGGAGGGCTGGGCTGCATTTGTAGTGTTTTACCCGCCATATAAAAACACTGGCTCCGTGGGCTCTGCACCAAGGACAGAGACTCAATCCTGCTATGCAAATATGAAACACAGCAAGAAATACAGCATCTCCTGTCCCACCCAGCACAAACCAGTGACAAGCATGGCAAGCATCAGGTGTCCGTAGCCCCCAGCGATCAGCACTCTATCAAAATTCAATACTGCCTACGCACAGAAGAGGGAAACCAAACCAACCACAGAATACTGTCTTACCAGTTTGCCACCATTCAAGCAAAACAGCTTAGAGAAATTACCCAAAGCAAGAGCTCAGCCAGTCAGTGACAGCTCCCAAGACCATGTCTGTGCACCATGGAGGAGCAGGCTGGCCCCATGAGTGAGGTGGGACCTTGTCAGCCATTTCTCCCTGCTTTTTGTTCCAGAAGTGGTTCTGATCAGGCCCTAGAATTTATTGAAATGATTCTTAGAACACTACATCATCCATTACAAGATTAATTAGCGTTTGCAAATGTACCAAGGACAAACATTTCAGGTGTTTTTTTTTTTTTTTTATGAACCTATAAGGCCCACCTTTAAAAAACATGTAAACTCAAATCCCATCAAAACAGAAAATTGACACAAGTTTTAATATTTATATATTTTAAATCAAAACACAATTAAATATAGTATGCTTTAAGTACACGAATACTTGGGCATGAGAGAAATAAGAGGTGGTACATAGTACCAAAAACCTATACACAGCCTTTTTTGCTTTTTTTTTTTTTCTTATAGATAATACAGTGTCTCTATACAATCAAATATTGCAACAGTATAACACTTGCTAGTCAATCAAGATACTCTGAACATTGGAGATGATTTCTTTGCAAAGTGATTTTTTGCACAAGTTCAAGGAAAAAAAGCAATCATAAGAGTTAAATAAAAACCAAAATGGAAGTGTTGTATACTAAAAATGCAGCGATAACATAACAGTGACACAGAGTGTTTTTGATACTCTGCAAAATCAAGTTGCTGGGAAAAATAGAGGTGCTGTGTCACATCGTGGCTTTTTTTTTTTTTTTTACTTAAACTAAAGGTTTTGCAAGTTGCAAGTGTTGACAACATCAGGGAAAAGGTGGCTGAAGATCATTAAAAATTATTTTTCTTTGTAAACCAAACCTCTGGAATTAGATACTACGCTGGTTTGAGGACAACAAGTTATGGAGAATGGCAGCAGCACATGGCAGTAATTACTTTTTTCCTTGCTTGTGGGATGGAAAGAAAAAAGATGGAGCAGGCTACTGGCTACGATCTCCTCAAAGCACAGGCTGCATTCAGAGCCAACGCTCGGGAGCAGAGGGCTGCACAAGCACAAGACTGGCTTTCAAGTCTGCTCGAGTGGGCTGTGTGTCTGAAGCAGGGGATGAGTGTGTGCAGGTGTAAGAGCTCGACAAGGAAGAGTTACGCTGTCCAGGCTTCGCTCCTGATCATTCTACACTGCCTTCAAAGTTAATGGAGTTATGAAGTAAAATACATTTATCTTACAGGTGAATGCTCATCTATTTCAAGTAAGGAAAAATAAAACTTAAAACTTTTTAGGTCATTCACTGCCAATAAATTCACCATTTCAGGTTCGCTTCTCCAATGGCCAATGTCAGGGATGCATCCCGTGGCATTTGCAGTTATATAATTAAAAATTACAGGTAGAACTAGAAACTACAGCAAAACCTTCCCCTCTTTGTGGCTTGTGTCCCATTCCAGATATTTTGCTTAAAAGTCTTTTTGAGACAGGGTCAAGTATTTGTGAAGTTGATCACAGTTACTCAATGACACGTTCATAAGTGGTGTCTTCCTCTCTAAAAACCATCATTGTGAATGCCACACACAACAGGAAAAAGTGTTTCTTCACGCTCTACAGTGGAGGTACAGGATTGCTTCTTTTTAATTCTTCCTTATCAATGAGGGAGATATCAGCGGTTGGAGTAACAGTGCTTTGTTTTTATTGGCTGTGTTAAAGAATCCACCCAAAGGGAAAGTTCACTCATTCTCAAAGCAGAAAGCCAGATTTCCTGTTCTGGCATTTCTAAAATCATAGCTGAAAAAGGAAGAACAGGGTTAGAGTTCATCTTACCCTAAAACATACACATCAATCACTCAACAGAAAGACATTTTGTGTTTACAAGTGTTGAAGCCAGGTATGCTTATGAGTTTGGGAGAGAAGAAATGCTACTCCCAATCTTCCAATTACAGTAACTATTGCTTGCTTAATCGAATCCAGAGCATCTGCAGCCACTTGACATTTCTAAATATTGTACTGAGTGACTTTGTCATCCAGTCAGACTGGAATTACAGAATTAAGTACAATTATTATAAGTCATTTAAATATAACTATTCAAAAAAACACAAAAACTATGGACCATCCATTCAAGCCTAATCACTAGGATTTGGCACAGTTACTTTCAATAATTAAGAATAAGTAACTTGAAAAAGTCAGATGCCCAAATGCTCAAAAGCCAGGAGTATCAGATTCTATACTTGATAAACTACTGTCTTCATTATTTCACAAAAAGTTTGGTACATCAGAACTTTTCTTTTTTTAGAAGACAACATGTAAGTTTTAGTGGTAATTTAGGCAAATACACTATTTCATGGTAAAGAATGCTAATAAGCGTGAACTTAAACAAGGAACTGCAATGCTGATCCTGCAGCACATATCACCTTCTTACCTAATAAGGCAGATTGTAAATACTCGAACAAAGACAATTTCAAGATTTGCACAGGAGAAGCACCACAGGTGGTACAGCAAGAGCTCTGCTCCTCCCACGCTGGCTCAAGCCAGATAAAGGCACAGTGCTTTTCCACCCTCTTACCTTTGTAATCTTCTCTGAACGCTGTTCACATTGTGCCTGCTGCATAACATCATTGACTATCATCTTTGCTATCCTCCAAGCCATCTCTTCTTGAGCCTGCCATAGCAAAAACATCCCAAATACAAATGGTTTGAAGTTCGTAAAATAATGCGGTGCCCTCAACATAGTTCATGTACTCAACCTTGGATACGCAGTTAGCTTTCACAGCTCAGTGACTTGGAGTAAGCATATCCTCCCTTGATGTAAATGCACCTTGGTTTCCAAGTACAGCATTAACTTCAATTAACATGAACATTCACTGCTTGATGCAATTTCCAAAACATTTGGTAAGGTTTTTAGACTTATCCATTGGGAACATGTCCAAGCCCCTCCAGAGGGAAGAAATGCAGCCTGCAACCCACATACAGTGGTCACTTCACGATAAAACCAAAGAACAACAGCACCTCCACACTTACTTGAGGATCTATCTTAAAACACTGTAATAAGAAACCCCTTGACTGCAAGCACACAATTAACTATTTTATTAAACTATTCAGCACTGTCAAAAAAAAAAAACACACAAATTGTTTCACTGGTGCATGCAATTTGATGATATTTATCACAGTGTCACAGTTCTGGTTGGTGTATCAGACCTATTCAGAATCTGAATGGTAAAGTATGTCACAAGGACAAGAAAAAAAAGAGTACACACCTCATCTGTGTTTCCTTGAACCCATTTCTTCATTGCTTGTGAAAACATGGACCCTAGTTGAGATTAAAAAAAACAGCAAACAAGGTATATTAGCAAGCTCTGTGGCACATCTCTACAAAAGCTACTTCCTTCTATCCTTCTGAATGGTTTGCACTGCTGGTGTTAGAGAACACAGAAAAGGAATAAAAGACAAGGGATTACAGGGAGCCATGGTTCAATAGACTCTGAGTTCAAATCATTCCTTTTTACCAGAAAGCAGAGTTGAAAAGCTGCATTAACAGCGGATCCCAAACTGAGTGGGAAGCATGTGGAGAGCTGAAGTTCTTTTTCATCTTGAGACCAAATCTTTCGAGGTTTGATCATCAGCTCAGCTGCTAGCAGCTTTCATCCCTGCCAGGTTCCACTGACAGCTCCAACCCCCACAGGCTGCTCATGATCCCAGGAGTCCAGCTGGACCAGAAAAGCACAGTTTGGCTAGGGAACCAGGCCAGAGATGGGTTTTGCCTCAGTACAGGACAATTCCCTAAACATCTCTATTTGGCTTTAACCAGAGCTTGAAAGAGACAAGAATCTTGCTTATCTTGACTGAAGAGAAGAAGAGAATAGTTTTGCAGATGTGTATTGAAATTAAAAGAGGAGAGGAAACCTTTTGATTTTTTGACATCAGGCTCCGGTTCAGATTCTCTGATAAACTGTCCCAGGTCACTGACTCGTCCAAATGTCATCTTCCTGCAGAGAAAAGGAAGAAAGGGACCACACGGGTTACCACGAGAACTCCAGTAATAGGGAAAGTTCTCAATCAGAGAAACAAAAACAAGTCTACAATACAATAAAGGCTCTAGTAAAATGCCATTTTTTCTTACACCAATTACCACCTTTTCCACCTAGAAATGATGTACTGGGAAAAATTTCCCGTCCTCCTTGTGTATCTGAATTCAGAGCCTATCTTAAAAATTCTAGGAACTACAAGTAGGCAAATGCTTCAACTCAACCATAACATCAACAGGCAGAGCTATCAAGTGCTCTACACTATTATAAAACACGTCATCAGGAGAAAACAGTTTACAGTACTTAAAGGGACAGAAGAGTGGCATGCAATAGCAAAGCAGCTATAGAAACAAAGAATTTCTCTATAAGATCCACAGAGCAGAAGAGCTTTATAACAAAGAGCAACTTAAGAAACAGGAAAACAGCAGCGCAGTCTGCTGATGAAGTACAAGCCCTTCTCTACCATGGAAGTAGGGAGAAACTGAAGATGTTCATTACAGTATCAAATGCACCTGAGCTTTTTCTTTTTCTATTGCAACCCCAAATAGGAACTACTTCGCTATATATTTTGGAGTCAGAAGAGTAATAGCTAGGAGAAAAAAAATCTGTTGGAAATATTTTTCTGGCTGCTGTTCTGGTCAGAGAATCATTCACTATGATGCTGGTATTAAATCACACTAATGAAATAAAATTGCTTTCAAATACTAAGATGTACTAATAATGCAACATTTAGTAATTACGCATACTCTCAGCGAAGAAGGACACAGCAAAACTGAAACGTGAAAAGTATGCTACAAAGAATGAGATGCACTGAATGAGCCTTACCCTGCATATGTTCGTTGATACAAAGATTCTGGATCCAGACTTGCAGCATCTACAATTATTGCTTCATCAAAATTTTTCAGGATTTTAACATTAGCCTTTTTGACATTGGACTACAAATAAAAATTCTAAGTATTAGTGCCCAATGCAAACAACTTGTATCTTCTTAACAAAATTACCATTTTAGTGCTTTAACACATAGATAAAAAACTCCGTAACATCCATGCAAGCATAAAAGAATTAGAGAGCATCTACACAACAATGAATTGCTAACACCGTATGACATTGTTTTGAAACCGAGGATGACAAAGTTATATGACCAGAGCCAAAGACAATGTGCAGGTCAGCATACATACATGTAAAGACTGCTGTCTAAACATTATCAGCTGAATAGATCTGTGTGTGCATGCATATTATTTGTTTGAGTATTAACACTGAACTACCTCAAAAGCTGCAGCAGCTTCACTCACCCCTCTCATGCACCTGGTAAGCAATTCCTATTAAGTACTCTATGCATTCCCCACAAACAGAGAACAAACGTTTATCTTTTGGCCTGAAGCATTTACATAGGAACGTGAAAAAAAAAACAAGGAAACGTTTGAGCAACAGCAGGGAGAGCACAAACGTATAGCAATCTATTAGCACCTTAACTCAGAACAGAAACATTTATGGCAGCTGCCTTGCAAACACCTTTCCTGCTGGTCTGTGCAAGTGCTGTTCTTTATGCAAAAATATGCAGAGATCTGCCTAGGAGCATCTCCAGCTAAGTAGGAATGCATACCACAAAATGCAGCACTTCCTTCCCAAGCATTCGAAGCAGGCCAATTACCAGAAGTTTCTCCTCCTACTACTATCAGGAGGCAAGGTAGTTTAAGATGGCAGAACAGATTTCATTCCCCACTTTTTTTTTTTTAAACTTAGTTGGGAGGTATAAAAACATTACAAGCAAGTAGTACAGCTTCCAGGTTGCTTGGACTGCAGTATGTCGGTACTGTTGGTCTACATTCCAGATTTAAACCCCCTGGTAACACTGCAGCATTCAATAAAAGCAACTCAGCAGAAGCAGTTCTCGCTTAGCTTTTCTGCTCTCAGCTGGGCTTGCAGTTTGCAAGCTGACCTGGTTACAGATAAGCTAGAATCTGCTTATCCTCTTCCTCAACCACATTTGAATCAAGCAAAGCTAGAAGTTTTGGAACAGACAACTCTTTGTTAAAAAACATTTCTTTGATGTTGCTTGCATGGTTACCAAATGTCATGTGCTCCACTGCCCACGTCTGAGGCTAGGCCCACATGGGAACCCAGCACCACATAAGGCAATAAAAAATAAAGATGCTGGTCTGTGACCAGGGCACAGAGCAAATAGCCAGTGAACACCAGTGAAACTGGAAAGGTAAGAGCCAGAGAAACCCAGCCACATTCTTGCTTCTACACAGTACTGCAAAGGAACAGCCACATAGCCCTAATCATGCTTAATGAACGAAAAGAATGCCCTACCCAACAACAGACTATTTTTTTATTGCCAGCTTTACATCAAATGATAGACACATGAACAACACCCCCCAAATCACTGCATCTCGGTGGAAGTAGTGTCTGCAGTGTGTATTTTTATGGAAATATAGTGTCAAAAGTATGTATTTCCAGCATGCCAGAGCTCTTGCTAAGGTCAGGAGTCTGCCCATCTTCTACCAGACCAACATGACCAGCTACCCTAAGAACTACAGCATGGAAATATCTGCTGAGGCAAACTAATGAAAACCAGCTGGGAGAGATAAACTGTCATTACTCTACATGTGAATTGAGAGATGACGAACACTAGAACTGAGGGAAATTCTCTGTACAGAGGTATGTCACTTTAGTGACACTGAACACCCAATTTGAATGTCCATATTTAAATTCCATCGTATATTCTAGTGTCAAATTTGCCTGAAGTTGTAACTGGGGTGTTGTTCCCCCCAAACGCAGCTTTAAAATGTTCTTTAAAAGATTCATAAACAAAGTGTTTATAAAAAATGTTCTTAAGTGTTACAGCACTATGAAACAGTCTTCGGTGATTATTAACAACTTAATGAAAAAACATAACCTTGATTCAAAGAACTAAAAGCAGTGCAAGACTCCAAGGACAATGAATATGATAGATACAGTCCTGTACCAACATCATGTTTCATCTTAGCAGGAGGCACAGTAAACATACCCTAACATAACACAAGATTTAGTAATGTTCAGTGATGCTGAAGAGGATCAGGAAGCTTACAATTACAAGAAACCCTTACAGGGTATGAACTCTGATATCAAGACAGGAAAGCAACTGCAGCATTTGCTAGAACAGAATTAAACCAAGACAGACATACCTGGGAGGCAGAGCCATCTGGGCCCCCTATGGAATCGCTATCAGGAGAACTGCCGGGCCCTTGAATGTTCAGTGCAATATTCCCTCCTGGAAATTCATCTCCTCGTACAGAATGGATGAGATCATTCAAGTATTTGTAATAAAGGTTGCTGGACAAGAAACCAGGCAAAAAAACCTGAGAGACAGAAGAAGTCCCCTTAATCACAGCAGGCCTGCACGACTGCTGTAGATCATTTGTAGAACAGAAGAGACACACAAATATCTCAGTCCTTGTGTAGATGGTACACAAGTGTTCAGGTATGGAACTATTCTGGATTAGCTATTGAATTGCTTTCAGGCCTACTGCAAAATGAAACAACAAAAACAGTTATGTTTTAACTAAATTCCCCACAGATTGGAACTAAAATTGAGATTTTCCTTCTTCTAGAAAGGCCTGACAGCCCCACAGCCTTACAGCTATCTTACCAGACTGTTCAGAAACCAGCAGCAGCTCAAGAATCAAGCCATCAATCTAGTACGCTGCATCCTACGGTTACGCTGTTATCCACAGCACTGGTATCATACCTGCAAACTACTACTAGCACTTGCAAACAACTATTACTAGCATGAAGAAAAATTTTGTTTAAAAAAAAAAAAAAATGTAAAATAAGCTGTTGATAACAATTCATACATGGGGGAATTCCGTTACTCCCAATAATATGCAACAATTTGCAGATTAACCACTTTGTGGTATCTTTCCATAGTAGGCTGGGGAAAAATACCAAATTTTACTAATTCTATTATTCATGTAAACAGTAAGTTATTAAAATAAGAGGACAAATCGGAGATGGCAAATGGAATTTGCAAGTCTGATGCTACAAGATCTTCCCATTATCTTCACTAACTGCCAAAACCATTCTGAAGAGGGTGTCTCACCGTCTCCATGGTAGTCCACGCCTGCCGTAAGGGAGTAGTGAAACAGTTAGGGAGAGGGCCACCTTCCCTGCAGATGTTGGATTCAATCTCTAACCTCACAGAGTCATCAAACCCAAGAGGATGCGTGGCTTGAAGGGAGAAGTACCTGCAGCACCAGACAGGGGAAGAAGACAACAAAAACGCTTTGCAAAATTTGGCAGTGTTAGTACCTACCCTTTTCCACTGGAGGCCATTAACCATGCTGCAGCCACTAGATGGTGCTGGCTTCAAAATGTACGTACAACTGACAGTAACTAAGTGCAGGGAGAAAAAAGTCCCCAATTCACAGAAACATTTTTTGATAAAGCCTTGCCCTGAAGATACAGATAAAAGAAACAGAGCATCATGTGATTACTGATGAGCAGAATCCTACACAGCTTTGTAACAAAGAAGCAGGAATGAAGCAGAGGACACCCAGAACTCTGAAGCAGCATTTGCTCATCATTAAAAACAGTTTGACAACGGAGGGTAACAAAGGTGTGTGACTAATGGAAGTGGGTTCTTTGCTTCCTCTCCAAATTTTATATCCTATCAGGACAGTAACTCAACAAGCTTATGGCAACAAGCCTTACACTTCAGCTTCTGGAAGCACTTTTTATGTCCATCCTCCAGTTGCACTGTTGCTAAGCTGAAGCACAAAAAGGAAAGAAGTTACACTACTGAGAGTGAAAATGACAATAAAAGGGGACTGGTTGCTTCCTAACCAAAATAAGGACCGTCTTTTGAAATATTAATAACCAGCTCTACATGGCTTTTATTACATGTGGTAAAAGCACTTGCAGCCTACGTTAAATGACTAAGAGTACCTGAAATTAAAGACTTTTCTACACTTAACACTGCTATAAGGTTTAGAACTTACACGTTTTTATATAGCAACCAAGTAGCTTCGATATTTTATGGCCAAACATTAACTGAAGCAATCAAGTCCTGAAAATTCTGATTTTTGTTTAAGAACAAAGTCTTTATAAGGATTTTATCCTTACGTGTAAGGAAATATTCTAAGAGCTGTTGTACATACACACATACACTGGAGGTCGCCTAAATAAAATGCATTTCAGCAAAACAATGCAAGACTGCACAGCATTTGAAAATTAAAAGTTCCTCTTGCACACGGCAACACAGAAGGGCAAAGACAAAATTAGAGCTTCAGAAAAATAATTGTTGAACTCCCTCACTTGTCATATAAAATCATGGCGTCATTCTGTGCTTCTTGCCCATCATACTGGCCTTTTTTGGCAGCAAGTTGAGACTGGAAGTTATCTGCTGCCAACCAGAACTGCAATACATTAACTGCTTCTTCTTTCTCCATGTACTAGAAGGGAAATTAAAAATAAAGTTTTAGCGAGAAAACATAACAAGCACAAACAAACTTCCTCCATCCCACTTAAAGTAAAAAACAGCCCATAAATTTGTGACACAAAATTATCAAAGGCATATAAATACTTTGTATTGTCTGATAGTGCTGCAGACAGAATTACCTTGTTGCATTCTGTTTAAAAAAAAAATAGCTCGTGACATTTCTTTTCTGTACAGATTTTTGCATTTAGTTTCCAAACAATTACTTGTTTACATCATACTGAAAGACATAGGAAAAGCTATTTTCATGCTACACTTAGTTTACAGCATGTCTCAGCTTCCCAGCTTGCCATTCCAAACTATATTGGCTTATCAGACTATCAGGACAATTATCTTACTCCTAACAGATGATTCCCTAGAGGTACAGGACCCCACAGCTGTAAAACCTTACATTTATCCTATTGCATTTAATCCCAGAAAAAACAGATACACCTCATCTCTTTGGTTATATTTAAGGTGCTTGGTTATATGTATTTTCTTATATTTAATATATTTTCCACGTGATAGAATGGAATCAAGAAAACAAATCACAACCCCAATACTCACCTCAGAGAAATAGAACAGGGCTGATTCACAGAAAAGTATGTCAGCTAGATAAACAGTCCCACTAGTCAGCACCTCGATCTGATATTTACAGAAATGATGACTTCGCAAAAATTCACTAAAGTGCCTGCACACGAAATAACGATTAGTCATTAAGGGCCAACAGCATTCAACACACTTTGTGAACCAATTAGTTCTTGCCCCAGAAGTCTTACTATTTCAGTCAGACAAAAGTAAAATGGGCAAGAAAAAAACAGGCAGGGTATACATATGACATGGGAACATTATAAAGAACACATTAATAGCATGCAAGTACAGCTTCAGCAAGCAATCACAAGAACAGATTTGGAGGAAGAGATCTGAGTAGCATTTCAAGTACAGGAGGCTACACAGAACAGCAATTTTATGGTCGTCTTCATAAGCATTTTAAATGAACCACCTTTTGCAAAAGGACAACAAACACAAGAAGCCAAACCATTCCTTAACTTACTCTTGTTCCATTGCATTAAACACTATTGACTGTGCTGTAACAAAGCAGTTAGGATCCACTTGTCCATCTTCACCACAAATCTTTGCTGCAAAGAAAGACTGGGTTAATTTTAACGCACGTTTGGTTTAAAAAAGCTGAAAGACATGAGCGATGGCTAGTTAATGAAGAACTGCAGTTCAAATCTGCTAGAATCAGCTGGTCCTGACTGCACAAAAAAAGCTGCTAAGAGGCACTAGCACTGCCTTCTTAGCACTGCAGATAGCTGAATGATACTATTATGGCTAAAATATTTGATGAAGACTCAGTTTGGATTCTTCCTATAACCACAAGGAATTCTCACTATTTTAAGCAAAGTCTCTGCAAGTTCTTAGGTGGATGTTGCACAAAATTACTGAAAGGTAAGATCTGCTGATACCCATGTGATTGCATGCTATCAAAATAATCAAGGCGGGGGAGGGGGGGAGTATTCTGCAATCATCAGGTGTGTGTTTAGTTATCTTTTTAAAACTAACTTTGCAATTCAGAAAAATAAGCACGTGTGGTACTAATGATACTTATGGTGAAAGAGGAAGCCCTAAACTGAGCAGGCAGTATGCATTCTTACCAACTATGTCATTTCTCATCGCTTCTGTAATAGGTATTGGTTTAGCAGCATCTGGAGAAATATATTTGGTAAAAGTACTAACTGCATCCCGTTCTATACCTACAAAGAAGAAATTCAGAGTCAAACTTTGTATCCATTGGTACAGGTTTAAAAAGAAGAGTGAATAACTTTCTTTCCTGAAGAGCAGATGTATCTAATAACAATTACAGTCTCCTTCCCATGAAGCTTTCACAGTTTCTTGCTCAAAACTTTGCTATCAGCAATCTAGCACAACTGTGTTAGCTCCAGCCAGGTCACAATAAGCCCAGCATGGACCAGCTAGTGAGATGAACACAGTAACGTAGCTCCAAATCCCCCCCCACCAAACAAGACAGCACCCTCTGTCTCAGCTGCACATCTTAGCCCAAGTAGTAACACCCGTGTGGCATGAACTGCATGGAAGTTCCCAGTTTCTAGCTCATCACACAGAACAGAAAGCACTTGCGTTATAAAGGAACTAAAGGGGAAAAAATAATCAGAAAATAGGATTCCTCCGAAGTTGTACACTTTGCATGTCATCTTTCAAACAAGTTAGGACACTGCTTCGTAGAGAGGGAAAAAATTGTGCTCCAGACTTCCCAGATTTCTCAAAAAGGACCTGGTCCTTTCAAATTATTTTAATGTTAGAAATCAGAGGTGTTTTTCATGACTATGTCATTGTTTGCTTATGATATTTTGGGGCTGAGGTTACATATTCTGGAGGCATATGATAAATGGCTATACAAGGAAGGCAAATAGCAAGAGAAAAGGATGTAACATAAGGAAACAATTGAGCAAACAAAAGGAATCGATACGAAGAAAGGAGTGCTTCCTTTTTGTCTGCATACTTGCAGAAATGAGGGCGAACTGAGTCGATGCAGATTACAGAAACAGGTGCATGTAGCTCACTATCAAAAGTCAATATTTTAATTTCATCCTTACTTCCAGTTGCCTCTGAAGAGGTGGACTCCAAATGAGAATAATAAGTTACAAGGGGAGGAACTCTATCAAATAAATCCAAGAACAGAAACAGCACATTCCATACAAAATCTCTACAAGTCTTTTGGAACCAATACTTACGCCATTTTACGTGATTCAGGATATTTACCTTCCACAGGCAGTTTATTATCAATTCTCAGCCCCATCATCCAAATTTTCTGCAATTCTTTTAAGTTGGGGGGTGGAATGTGTGAGGGAAGAGCGGGACATTGCAATGTTCATCTTCGTTTCTTAAGATTACACAAGTAGGAACAGCATATTTATTTTTAAACAACCAGTCAAAACAAATACATAGCTCTTAAACTGCCTATCCACTTACACAGTAAGTTACCGAAATACAAAATGATTTTCCTCCTCACAGCACCATACCAAGCTTACCACGAACACAAGAACAAAGGCAGCTCACCATAAAAAGCAAGCAGTAGCTAGTACGTTCCCCATCTGCCCACCTTGTTCAAGAAAGGGGATACGTGACACTTACTTTTCATTAGTTTTCCTGACAAGTCCTTTAGTGCAGATGAGGGGCTGTTTCTATTTGATACTGTAAGCTTGGAAGATTCTTGCTGATCAGCTGCAACAGAATGCATCCCTGTCTCAGATTTTCTTAGACAAACAACACTGGTATTATCCCTCTCTTGACCCGAGAGCACGTGGTTCTGGCTGTTGCTAGTTCTGTTGTTCTTATCCGGAGCCACTGGTTTGGTCCTGAGCAGTCGCACGGTGCTAGAATCCTCCAGTCTCTCCTCAAGCAATCCAGGCGGAGAAGATGCCATTTCCTCCTGCTTCGAGGGCGACACCGGCTCTGCCAGCGAACTCTGCTTAACTGTGTTCAGGCTGTGCGCTCTTATGCGGGACCATGTTGTGGAGTGAAAGCTTTCAGCCTCTAACCAAAACTTAACCAAATGTTCCATTCTGCGCAGTTCCATAAACTGGATAAAATAAGGGAGGGCTACATTGTCCTGCAGAACTTGTTCGAGGGTCTTTGAAAGGCTTGATTTGGTCTCTTGAGCCTGATAATTCAGACACGATCTGCCTAAAGGGAAATATTATGAGAATAACTCTGTATTGTGTTACAAACATTTCAATTGAATACAAAAATGTCTTGGAATGCAGCTAGTGAAGAGATGATTCCAACCTAATGGTGGTACACAAGACAAAGGAATCTCTTTTAACCAAAAAGGCAACAAATTTACTGCCCATTCAAAGCCCATCCAGGCTATAACAGATGCAATTGAAATGGCAGTATCGATTTTTAGTTACCCAATTTACTTGACTGAAAACCAACAAATGGTCAGCATACCAATAACATCCACCGGAGGGAAAAAAAGAAAGGAATTGCTGATAGTATTACAGAGCAGATAAAGCCTTACCTAAGTCTCCAAAATGAGCAGCTTCCATGTGACTTGGCTGCTTCTTAAGAGCAGCTGTCCGACTGCTAGAGAAAGAGTCCATGTTGGCAGAGATGGCATTAATTGCCACATGGCTTGGTCCTGCAGCCTCCAGCAAGGCATGATTTCTAGTGCTTCTTTGAGGGGAATGTACAGGTATTGGAGCTGGAATCAAGACAGCAGTGATTAAAAGAAAAGGATCCTCACACCATTTCTATGCATTATTGGGTGCTAAGTGCTCCCCAAACAAGCCAGAGGTTGCACAAGTCAATCTTATTAAAAGCCTCATGGAACCACTGCACAACATCTTGGATCAAGGGTCTAATATGATTTAAGATTACAGAAACAAACAAGTTTTATGGCAAGAATAATCTCACTTCCAATAGATCTGAGTGGTACCCGCCCCCTATATCCTCCTTATTCAGTAGGTAATCAAAAGCCAACAAATCCAAGTGTGCATGTAAAATATTATTCCTGAGTCTTCCTGCTTCCTTTATAACCTCTGTAACAACAATCTCATACTTTGTCAGCAATGTAGTTTAGTTGCATTATTCTTGGCAAATCCATTTCCTTACCTTTTTAAAGGTTTAAATGCGTTAATAAAAACTGAACTACAGAACTGAGAGTTTTAACAAGAACATCTTTCAAAAATATTTTGTCTGTACCTGAATTCTAAGAGGGAAAAAAAAAAAAAGCAATAAGGAAGGAAACATCTGTGATGAAACAGAGATTATAAACCTTCATCTCCCTTGGCCATTTCAGAACATGGCTGGCTATTTGAGCCTAGAGAGAACAAAGAAGAACTTCCTCATGCAAAACCATCTGTGAAAAAGCCTCAAGTGGTTGTTAATTGATGACAAAGCTGGAACAAAACAAAACACAGCAATACCAGTTTCCAAAGCTCTCAGGAAATTACATTTGATTAGGATGTCACACAAGGACATCTTACACCTCTGACTGTTAAAAATAAAGCGAGTCAGATGACACTATCTCAGCACACTGCTTCACAATGACGTGTTTCATCAAGGTGTTAAGAAAGTTGTTTTTTTTTAATGACTTTCATGCTGTGTAACTTTATTTTTATGCACAATTTAATGTGATGACAGAAGTTGACGATATCACACTTGAATATCATGGTAGCAGATACCTGGAAGCAACAGTACAGGAGAGCTGAAACGTTGATGCTATCCTGAAGTGTTCCTGCATTTAAAGTATTTGGTACCAAGGTACTGCTCACCATCTTTTACATAGCCTTTATTTAATACTTTAATAATATTTAATAATAAAAAATAGATAAACAAAAATATTTAATAATATAATAATGGAAAACCTGCAGTTTTCCCCATGCCAATGGATGGCAGCCAGTCACTTGGCTGATGAGGGAAACTTGCTGCAGGCTGCTTGTGTAGAACCAGAGCCACACTGCTCGTAATGGTTTAAGCTTTTGTGAAATAGATTCAAATTGAATTTCGTATGACAAACATTTGAAGCAAAATTGTTCTACTTAATCTAAGCATCAGGCACTTGTTCCAAAACCTCTGGATGGCACTAATCTAACCTAACATCACATGGATTGTGGAGCAGCTGCTTGCCAAACTGGAAAGATGCTCCCTGTTTGCAGCAGCTTGCATGTAATATAGGAAGTTTTCAACTTCAATGGTGACCAAACTGCAGCCTCTCCCTGACAGCTTCTGTCAGATAGTCCCTGGGAACTGTATTTGCACTAAAATAATGGGGTACACTATTAAACAGATGCAACTGTTTCCTATATTTGACTTGAGACGCCAAGGTAAGAGAAGCCTTTCATTTTCTCTCGTTATCCAGATAGCACATTCACAAGTACAGAAATGGGATTTTGTCTGAGGACATAAAAGCAACAGGCCAGATTTACATGGACTACCTCAGCTCCTTTTAGCATTGCACTAAAAATTGATAGCATAAATAACCTTGTTTTCCCACACTTTATAAACTTCTTTCCCATCAAGACTTTGTCTCCCAACAGTCAGCAGCAAGACTTCTGCATCACATGGGGGAGCATTAGAACAGCTATTCATTCTGAACAAAATTCCCATCTGCGGTCTCACAAGACACATCAGTCAGAGCTAGATCAGACACTGGCACCCTCTTTGGCCAATTAGACAGTTAAGCTGCATCTTCAAAACCACAAAGGACACTACAAATAAGCAAGAAACTTCACAAGCAACTCATCGTAGATAAGGATTAACTACTGTCTGCAAGGTGACTGAGTTCTACCATCCCTTTGAATTAAAGCTCATGTCTGACATAATTTAATAACCTTCTGTACTTATAGATACAGCGAGATGGCTAGGAAAGATTAGTTGCTATAAATACTCGGGAACAGAATTAACTTTTGGTTCTGTTTTGCTTTTAAGGCTTAGATCGGGTTTGCGCCCGATTGTAAGGAAATTATTCCATAGTTACAATAAAAATGTCAGATGATATTAGGTAACTGAATTCATAAACAAAGTATCGCTCTTACTTTTAATTGCTTTCACATCTGTGGTCTTTTCTTGTTCTTTACCTTTCACTGTAAAATATAAAGGAAAATGTTAATGTTATTTTGGGTGACCAATGACATCTACCAGAGAAGGAATATAAAATTCCCAACTTCAGCAAGTATCAAAGGAAGATGCAAGCCATCATTTTGCTAAAAGTGACCTCATTTAAATCCACATACCTAGTAACTGCCAGACTTTCAACGCTTCCGTGTTGCTTTCCTTTCAAAAGCAAAACCTTCTCATTCACAAGTTAAGTTCAATGAAATACACTACCTTAGAATTAACAGCCAGAAAGATTCTTGCTGTCCATACGATTAAAGCAAGGCTACACTCAAGGTTACTTTAATAAACAGCATTAACTGGAAAGAAAGGGATAGATGTGTTCTAGGAGCAGGACACGGCAGATGTTCTCCGAGCTACAAATCGCATTCCCCAAAACAAGCATCAGACCGGTGTAACGTGGACAGCTGGGGAGGTGCACGTGGAACCAGGGACAGCCTGTGACTCCTCCACCATGCAGGGGTACCACAAATGTTCTGCAAGGATGCTGAAAAGGGTTAATTATCTTATAAATAATGCTGCTCAACTACCTTCAAAGGCTATGGCAAACAATTGATGGGAAGATCACAGTTAAAAAACTCGTGATGAAAAAGTGCCATTAAAAAAATTGTTCTTAAAAGAAGCTCCTAAAGGAAAAGAACAAGGAGATCTATTTAAAACAAAAATAAAGAGACCAAAGGAGTTCAGAAGCAGGATGGCACAAGAAATTAACTGGTGACATTGCAGAACACGATCTGCTAGAGGAGCCTCGTACAGCCGCTACAGGCTGGGATTATTACTACAAATAGGTCATCTTTGAACACTGACTCTGGAGTCCTTCCAAACATAACCACAATTCGTAGCTGACTAGAATCAAACATTTGTGTTACAGAACACCGGCAGATTAGAAAACGCTTCCTATTCAGACCTAAGCATTTTAAATATTTTAAAGGGAAACTTCAAGCTCCCGTTACATAATTACCTGCTCGATCGCGGCCGCAGCGCTGCCACGCTGCCAGCCTTCCCTGCGAGCAGCACGGATGCTGCAGATCTCAACTGGCACCTCAGCGAGTACGAGTTAAGCTAGCAGCTTCCACACACTGCCCGAGACTAAAAGGTTTAAGCCTCAGCTAAAAGAACCGGGTCCTTTTTAAACTGAGCTTACAGCCAGATGTAACTGCACACGAATGGTGAGAACAGCCCAGCTTTTACATAACTGACTGCGTGCTGATGTGCAGGAGAGGAACCACTGAGAAAGCCTGCATGCCTGAAATAACCCTGAGCTACAGCAGACACGAAGCAATTCCCTTCACCACAAAGCTCGCAGCCTCAGGAACTCTGCACCTCTCTAGAATGGTTCCAGTAATTTGTTCAACTGATATTTAACCACTGGCAATAGTTCCCGAGCTTCAGCAGAAGGGCCCTCCACACACCTATTTGCTGTTCCAATGTACTTGTTCCTTCTCACCAACTTCTCAGTTCCTCGCCGCCTTACTACCACTACTACAAACTCCCAGGCCACACTGCAACCTCTTTGTACACCGGTGTCTTTTGTCACTGCCAGCTTCAAGCAGAACAAGATTAAGGAGCACCAGCGGAGAATAAAGGAACACTGCTGTACGTGAGGAGACCACGTTACAGAGGGTGAAGCTCCACTTAAGGAATTTACTTTCATTTTCCTCAGAAAAACGGATGTCATTTGGTCTGCGTGCAGCCAGACAGATAACTGCGGTACACAACTACCAAGGCCAGAGGTCTGTGACAACTTCCAGTAGCGTTACCCTGTCTTGAACAGGGCTTGCATCAAACCAACACCAGCTGACCACAAGAGATTTGAAAACGTTGATTCATTCACATCTTGAATGGCAGAAGGATGAATGAAAACAGAAGGATGAACGAGCCTAAGCTGCTCATGCGTGTACGTGTAGGAAAAGCAATGCACAACTTCAGAGGTCAGCGTGCATCATTTCCAAAACATCCCCCATGAATGAGCACGGGGCCCGACTGTTCTCACTGATAATGGTTTCATGATAATTTCACTGATAATGGTGCCCTCAAGCCCCCTGGCTCCCAGCCCAACTGTTATTATTTCATTTTCTACTGATTATCCAACCACAGTTTTATAGACCATTCTAAAAAACTGCTTCACTGTATTTTTGAGATTTTTCTACACGTCAGTAGTTCCAGCATCCTTGCTACAATTTCATTTGAAAACAACTGTTATCATTTTTACCCAATATTGTATCTGCTTAAATAAGAACAATTCAACCCCAAAACACTGACGCTTTTGTCCAGTGTTGGACTGCACGTGTCTAGTCTACAGAGGTTTATCCTAAGCCTTTAATTGTCACTTTTCACCAGCTGCAGTTTAAGATCTTCTCTAAAAGTCAGTGTCTATAACTGAGATACACAAAGCAGTATTATTTATGTACAACCCAGCTGAAAGCTTACTCTTCTCCATCTTTTAGCAATGCCTCTGTTGGGCATTTAGCTCTGACTGTGCTTCTCTGACCGAAGATGCTTTAATCAAAGCTCCAGACACTTCACTACCTTCATGAGAAAGTTTCCACCAAAGCTCACACTGCTCCTAGGGTTAAGCATCAGGAGAGAACATCAGCTCCACGTTTCTTTTCATCTACAAAGCAGCAGAAGCTATTTTTGAGCAGTTTGTTTATAAGCAGCATGGAAGTTTTATTCCACAGCTCCACATCAGTACATAAAGAGCTCAGGAATCATTAAACACTTGCAAAACCCTCAGTGGATTTCAGGGAGCCTTCATCGCTGCTACCATGAACAGCAGCTTACGTTCTGCACCAAAAACGAACCGTTTGGCGCTGCTGCTTTGGCTCGGAAGCCTTACAGCAGCACTTGTCAGCCGGGTGCAGCAGGGTGGCTCCAATAACGCGCTGTAACCCCCAGCCCGCAGCCTCACCTCCCAGGCCGGGCAGTTGGAGTTGGAGAAACCCAGAGACCGCTCCGGGAGGGCGCAGCGGGCACTGCTGCAGAGCCGCCTCCCGGCAGGGCACGGCCCTTCCCCCGGGGCCCCGTTCCGCCGCCCCACTCCGGACACCCGCAGCCCGCAGGAGCCCCGAGCGCCCCGGGCTCCTTCCCCAGCCTCCGCCCGCGCCCCACCCCGGCGACCGCCCCCGGCCTTTCCGTGCGGCCCCGAGGCGCTGCCCCCGCCGGGCCCCGCGGCGCGGTGCCGGCCCTACCTTTCCGCCTGAAGAAGGACATGGCGCCGGGCAGGGGGCGAGGCGGCCGCCGGGGGTGTGGCCGCGGGAGCGGGCAGCGAGCCGGGCCCCTAGGAGCGGGGCTGCGCCCCCCGCCCGCCGCCGCCGCTCCCTCCGCCTCTTCCTCCCGCGGAGCCGCCAGCGGCCGCCATGTTGTCAACAACCGCCCCGCTCCCTCTTCCGGCCGGCCGGCGGCGCGCGCGGCACGCCGGGACGCGCCCGCGGACCCCCGCCTCGTTCGACGCGGCCGCGCCGGCGTCAGCGCGCTCGGCCAATCCGCGGGGGGCGGGGAGGCGGCCATCTTGGTTGAGGGCATGAAGCTGCTGAGCGGCCGGGAGCCATCTTTGGTTAGGGCGAGGGGGTGCCTGGTGGGCCGAGGCGCCATCTTTGTTGAGGGCAGGAGGACCGGGGGCGCCCTGCGGCCACCTCGGGCCGCGAGACACGAGGCGGGGTGCGGCTGCTGCACTGCCGCTGCTGGCGGAGCTCGGGTTTGTGCTTGGCAAACTGAGGCCCGGCAGCAGGACGCGGCCCTCCCCAAACCCCACGGCCACCCGCCCGCCGTTGGCGCTGAGGGAGCGGCTGCGTGGAACAGTTTCTGTCCCGTTCCCCGGTGGCCGCCTCGCGCGGGCCCTGTGAGGGAGGCGCCGCCGCGAGGGGCCCGAGGCGAGCCCCAGGGGTTGCGCAGGGGCCGCGGCTGCGTCTCGGCCGCTCCCATCGCCGGGTCGGGGCGGGTCGGGGCAGCGCCGTCCCCCTGTGCTGTGACTGTCCTGCTGCCGTGTTCGGGCCATACAAAAATATGTAATTAATAATCACTGCGTGGATTCCTGGACCATCTTTCATCCGAGTGCTCCAAAGCTCTTCACAAACGCTCATTAATTAAGACTCATAAAATGCATAAAAGGTATACGGGGATCTCCTTGGGGCTGAGACGAAGCCATCTCAGGGGCACCATGTTGCAGCTGATTAACACCCTACAGCAAATCCATTCTCTCTTTTAATATTATTTTTGCTAACTGATGCTCTTCGAAACCTTTTTGTACACGTGCCCAGAGGCTGGTTTGAGGAAGTCTTTTTTTTTTTTGCATAATGAGCTGAATTATTTAATTGGCACATACCCTAAAGAGGTTGATAAACTAAAATATTCAAAAGGTGCGTAAATTCAAAAGAACGGGCTAAATCACATAGGGAACATTAAACTAACATCTTCTGTCAAAAAAATCTTTGCACCCAGACCTCTACAAACATGTATAACAACCTGCAGTACAAAGGCAGCCCTAATACGGCCCGTCTGATCCCCCAGTGTGCTGCACACAGCCTGCTGTCTGTGTGGCGCTGTGAGGTTAAGGGGTCGAGCTTTGCAGAGCAGGCTGTAGGTTTCAGTGTGTGTGTGCTGGGGTCGGAGCAGAACACGGTACTGCAGAACCCTGGTCTCACGTGCTGGCTGAGTTGCCATCAGTGGTAGATTTCCCATGGAAGTCTGAGCCTTTTTTGACCTTATGTACACGTCTTCTACCGCCAAGCCCAAACATCACAACCAGCATAGCTCCTCTGGCTGAGCAGTGGGAGAAGGAGGCAAGCTTTCTGCAAAGCAGGTTTGTTTGGCTATGTGTGTCTGCTTCAATTAGCCCAGACCCTTTCATGCTGGGGCACGCAGTCTCAGGAGGATGCACTGCCAGCTGTGAAGTGGCGATTGCTACCATCGATAAGGCGAGGCTGTCAGAAACCTGGCCAGCTGGCAATGTGATTTTTGGTGGGTAAATGGAAGGTATCCCTCATCACACTCAAAGAGAAAGACCTTCTATTTTGCAATTAATTTTCAAGCAGCAGCTCCTTTTCCAAAAAAACTAATCCAAAATCTGTCAAAGGCTTTGGGATAATTCAATTATCTTTGTATGAGATAATTGATGAAACCTCCAGCTACAAGTATTTTTGGCACAAGTTATGTTTGCTGGACTGAAATTATCTCCCCCTTTTGGGAAAATGCAGAAGGGCTGAAGCTCCAATCCACAGCTCATCACAGCCTCAGACCGTAGAGATCTGAACTGGAAGCATGAAAAGATCAGGTTCTGGAGTTTTTAACACATTTTAACAGAACGTGACAGTTTAATTAACTGAGTAATCAGTTGAAATACGACTTCAGGAGACATAGGTTGGCTGACATCAGAGAAACTGGAGGACACCTTCCTAAATTCAGGTACTCAAAGAAAAAATGCTTCATTGCTCGGTGATTTTCCCCTCTCCATAGATAGAAAAATAAGCAGACTTGGAAAATATTTAAATGGGATGCACTTGTTAGGACAGAATTAATAAATCAGAACAAGACTTTTCTGATAGCTTGGCGTCTTTGACTCACAGATAATTAATCACAGGGAACTGCTCTGTTCCATTGCAGCATTCAAAAAACCACAAATGTACAAATCACGTTAGAGACTTTCTGGTGCTCACATCTTTGGGACAGAACAGTCTGTTCATTTATTTACACATGTTTACATGGCATTGGATTCTATCTCATACATAGACTTCTCACTACTTTGGGAATACAGTAACAAAAATGTATATCAATATGGGGTTTAACAGCCTAGATCTTATTCTGCAGTCAATAATAATGCCCAAATTTTTAAGGAGTCAAAGATGCCTTTACAGCAACATAGTACAAGCTTTAAAATCACATAGTCTAAATATTGCCATTAGTATTGTTAAAATTGTTAATTCAAATGAATTAGATATCTTAGATGAATTTGCAAAATACGCAATACAAATATTAATTACTAAGAATCCAGGAATTAATGGTGAGGCAGAGTGGGAAAGATGCCACACTCACATATAGTGGTGCACAACAGGACTCTGTAAAAGCTGCAAAATCGAGAAGACACAACTGATACAATTACCATAGGGGTGCTCCAAAACTGCAATCACAGCAGCTTCAATTACAGTCTTGTCTTTTTCTTTCTTTCTTTCTTTCTTTCTTTCTTTCTTTCTTTCTTTCTTTCTTTCTTTCTTTCTTTCTTTCTTTCTTTCTTTCTTTCTTTCTTTCTTTCTTTTTTTTTTTAATGGGAAAACAAGTGGCTGCATGCGCACATAAAAATCATTGCAAATTTCAGTGTGGCTGACCTCAGTCCATTAGCCTTAATGGGAATGGGAGGGTTGATGCCGCCTTCTCAGATGTGCCAACTATTTCAGAGAAGGGAATTATCCTGTATCCCAGCCAGGCAAAAATTAACAGATTTTATTAAAACATTGCAATCCCTTCTTGTCTCCTTCCACTGTGCACATGCCCAAGGAGGAAGCCTTGCTCCTCCACACCTGGAGGTTGGGTTACCCAGAGGGGTTCTTGCACAAATAATGGGCAAGGAGCTCCTGCCTGACTCGCAGTGGGTTTGTGGGTGGTCAGAGCCTGAGCCATGAAGTGTGATACAGCACAGAGTGAAAAAAAATAAGCATCACTTACAGCAGGATGAGCTGCATCAGTGACTTGCTGGTGATCTTCTGGGCATCTGAGCTCTGGGCAAGGAGCACTGCACAGATGCAAAGAAAAGGGAAGCAGAGAAGCCCTCGCATCAGTTTTGCAGCTTCCTCCAGCCCCAACACTGCTGCATCAGCTTGTTCCTTGAAGGTTTTGCAGGGCTTCTGTCCCACTCTGGCATTGTTCTGCTTTACTGAAAACTAACTGGATCGTTCCTACCTCCAGTCTGTCTGGGCAGCATTACCATCACCTCAGATGACCTTTCACTAATTTCAGTTTTATTTCCAAATTCATGGCCATTTACGGTGTCATTAATACTTGAATAAAAACAAGTGAAAAATAAAATCTAGTTTTAAACTGCTATCTCTGTTTTTCCATTTATGCTTTTTCCCCTTTGGTTTTCCTAAATGCCTCAAAGAGAACGAGAAGTGCTGAAGTACATAACAGTAGTCGGGAACATCTGCAAAACTGGGATACGAGGACAAGAAGACTTGGTGTGATTTTTGCTCTTTCTAAACTTTCCTAAAAGTTAAAGGACGCACGTTTTTAAACTCAAGGACAAGACACGCTCGCGGACTGGAGGCTGGTCCCCTGCTCGCCCGCAGTCCCGGCGCACAGCGGCAGAGGGAGCCAAGCCCCCGCCTGCTGCTCACTGCTTGCTGCCCCCAGTGCAGTCCCGGAGCAACGAACCCAGAGCGGCAGGGAAAGCTCCTTTTTTTTTTTAAAAGCATCCTTACCTCTGTTTCAACCGTATGGGCAATAGCTGCCCGAAGCCCACCGGAGGCAGGATAAATAATTTGGTGCCTGGTGCCGCATTTATACGGGCTCTGCCTCCCCGTGCTGCCGTTTGGGACCGTGGGCACGGCTGGGAGAGAGCCGAGCTGCTGGGACCGGTAAAAGGCAGCGACATCAGCGGGACGCTGGCACAAGCCCTTCACTTGGCGACCGGGGCAGAGCAGGAATAAGTCCTGGCTGACCCACCAAGTTTCCGAGCGACCGCTAAAAAAGCTCAGAAGCGCCGGGCGGCGCAGCTTTCTCGTTTAAAGTCAGCCCAAATTCCCGGGCAAACATTCTGCGTCGCTTTTCAGGCGGCGTTTCCGACTCGAACGGGGAAACCTAAACCTAGACGATTAAAGGGTAAAATTAACATCGGTCGAGCGATCGGACCCTTAATTAAGAGGTGTCCAGAGGCGGACACCGGCGGCACCTGGGGCGCCTCTCCCCCAGCCTCTGCGCTCCGGGTGCCCTCCCGGTGCGGGCGGCGCTGCCCCCCCGAGCCGTGCAGGGCGGCAGAGCGGGGAACCCCTGCCCGGGGAACCCCTGCCCAGCTCCAAACCGCAGCGCTTTGGGGCGCCGCTCTCCGCCCCCCCCGGTGTGCGTGTTTGCTGTGAGACCCCCCCGCTGCCGCCCGCCGCCGAGCAGCTCCCTGCGGCCACAGCCGGGCGGGGAGCCCCCAAAAACGTGCGCGCAGGTGGGGGGGGGGGGGGCCCGCTGCCCCCCTGCCCCCGCGGGGCTCCCCCGCCCCACCCCGCCCGGTCTCAGCCGCGCCCCGCGGAGGAAGGGGGGGGGGGGGGGCGGCGCGCAGGCAGCGCGCAGGCAGCGCGCAAGGAGCGCGCAAGGGGCGCGGGCAGCGCTGCCGGCCCCGCGCCCGGCCGCGGCGGCTGCGCTGCGGCGCCGCCGATGCTGTCGGTGCCGGTGGCGGTGCCGGTGGCGGGGGCGGCGCGGGGCGCGGGCTCCCTGCCCCGCCGGCGCACCATGTGCAGCGGCGTCGGCTGCTTCTGGGCGCTGCTCTCCGCCGGCCTCTTGGCCGCCTGCGCCGCCGCCTTCCTCTCCCCGGCCTGGCTGCTGCCGCCCGGCCGAGCCGCCGCCGGCTTCGGCTTGCTGTGGCGCTGCGCCGGGCCGCCCCGAGGCTGCCACGGCTCCGCCGGTCCCGGCGGCTTCGGAGACATCCCCTCCGGC
Source organism: Netta rufina (assembly GCF_964035555.1). Lineage (NCBI taxonomy): Eukaryota > Metazoa > Chordata > Aves > Anseriformes > Anatidae > Netta > Netta rufina. The sequence continues at coordinate 8,505,110 of NC_140145.1, read as the reverse complement.
TCCTGGCAGGTGAGCGCCTCCGGACCGCCGCGCCCCCCGCGACCTCCCCCGGACTCCCCGGTGTCCCCCCGTCACCTCTCCGGCATCCCCCCGTCCCTCCCCGAGCTCTCCGGCATCCTCCCAGCACCTCCCCGACATCCCTCCACCCAGTCCCGAGCTCTCCGGCATCCCCTCCATCATCCCTCCTGCATCCCCGCGGACCTGCCCCAGGCTCTCCGGTATTTCTCTGCCCTCCTCCTCGCCTCCCTGAGCCTCCCCTGTCATCTCCCGTTCGGATCCAGGCTGCCCAGCATCCCCTCATCCTGTCCGCCAGACCCGCCCCAGCATCTCTGTCCTGCTCCGAGCATCCCCGGCATCCCCCGTGCTTCCCCTGAGCATCCCCGGCATCCCCCTAACGCTGCTCTCAAGCATCCCATCCATCCCCGGCATCCCCCCAGTCCTGCCCCTGAGCACTCCCCCAGCACCTCCCAGGTGTCCTGCGGACCCCGCGGTGCTGCTTCCCTCTGGGGGTTCCCGGTCACGCTTGGCGTGCTGCATGGGAACCTCCTGGGTACCTTCTTCGTGCAGGTGTGGCAGGCAATGCAGCCCGAGTGCTGCTGCGCTGCCCATCCTGGCCGTGGCCCCAGCGGTGCCATGGGTCTGACCCTGCTGCCTGCCCCATCAGGGCTCCTGGCAGTGCCTAGCTGCCTGGACCCCAAACCTTCCTGACCTGCCCGGGCGAGCTGCTGCGTAACGTGTGGGATGGAGTCGGGGCTCAGACAGGTCAGGTTTGGTGCTCCCCAGTGGGGCTTTGAGCATCGCGTGCCAGCTGAGTTTGCTAAGTGTAAAGGGAACAGGGAGGTGGCCAAAACTGCTGCCTCTGGGACACGTGGCTCCAGAGACTGAGCCTGGATGTGGGGACTGCTGCCGTTCCCCACCTGGCCAGCCCCAGGTGATGCCCTTGCCAGGTTTTGGGAGGAGGAGGCCAAGGCCTCCCTGCTTGCCCTCATCAGCCACAGGGCCCAGGGGTTGCTGCGGTGTCCTGGCGTGACAAAGGCCGCCTGTCCCTGGTGGGTGTGCACTGGGACCACGCAGCACACAAAGCCCAGCCCTGGTGCCTGCTGGCTGCTTGCCCTTGCCCCTTCTTCCTCCTCTCCTTTTTTTTTTTTTCTTTTACTTTTAGCTTCTTACCCTGAGGTTTTATGATTTTGCTGCTGCTGCTGCCCAAAACACACGAGCTTTGATTTGCTCCAGGTTGCTATGCTGCAGAAATCCCAACATGGGGGCTAAATCCCAGCGAGGTCGTGGCTGCGCCCGGCACAATGGGTGTCAGTAGCTGGATTTCTCAGCCTGTCGTGGAGCTGCGCTGCTCGCTCTCCAAGGATGTCAGGTCTGCGTGCGATTGTTTAAATCCTGTCATGGTCCTTAAAACTGTCATTAAAGACAAATATTGTGAATTGCAAAGAAAAGAACCGGCTGCTTAAAATCCTTCCTATTTATATAAAAACATGCAAAAATGCTGTCGTTTCCATAAGTTGGCCTTTGTTCAGATGTTTTTGCAAATGTAATTCAGATAAACACTTCCAAGCAATAACAAACTTTCAAGATAAGAATGAAGCTCAGCAGTGACTCATTTGAACAAGCTTCAGCTACAAACAGCCTCAGCCATCTAATAGCCTCTGAAAAGCCTCTAGATCCAGAATATCATGTAATGCAAAGCCTCTGAGCTCCCGAGGTTGGGCTGTGGTTAGGATGAACAATGTCACGGTATTGTGTGGGGTTTACAGGGGATTTTGGTGACACATCTTTGCTACCTTAATTAATACCAACCAAATAATTGATGAACAACAAACAGTGCAGTCTGTTTCAGAGAAAAGTGCTCCCCTACCAGCTTTCTGCCATGGCAAGGATGCGAATACCTGTTGTGATGATTATTCGATGGTGTACGATGTAATAAAACACCCGTGGCAGCTTTCCTAAGGCAGGCTACAGCTTTGGCTCCCTTGCCTGAGCAGCCTCCTGCACCTGCATGAGTTGCTGCTCAGCATGGGGGAGCTGAGCACTGTGAGCCCTGCCCAAGTTCAAGCAGGAGATTCTCCTTTTTGGAGAGATGGGGGAGGTCACGAACTGGGGAAACTGTGGTTCTTTTTTCTTTGCTTTCAGAACATGTGACATTCATTTCCAATCTTTCAAGCAATCTTGTGGGTGGCTCCTTTAAATTAAAGCCAAGATCCTAACGTGGAGGAGAATCTAGGAGCTTTTGATAGCAGCCACCAGCCTTTTGATGAAGGGTTTGAAGCTGTGGCTGTGGGGAGTCAAGCAAGCAAAAGCTGACACAGGGCTCAGGAGCTCTTCTAGTGTGGAGCTGGTGGCACACCTGGGGAGGATGCTGAGAGCACACCTGGGGGGGACACCCACCTGCAGAGCACAGGGGTGGGAGCAGCCGCAGCCAGGATGTCCAGTCCCCGGGGATGAGATTCTTTTTGTTTCCTGAAACGTGCACGGTTACCATGTGTCAAATCATCCCCTGCTCAAATGTGCTGATTCGATGAAGGGGTGGGGAGCATTCAGCCCAGCGAATGATCGTTAATGCCAGTTTTGTGTTTGCACTTGGGGGATTATGTTAATCATGCTACAAATGATTCTTTGAATCATGTCTAGAGGTTAATTAACATGCCTTTTTTCTCTTAAGAGGGCCTTCATGTCTGCTTAGAGTTGCTGGCTTTTTTCTGCTTCCTTTCGTAATTACTTTGCAGCTTTCTAATACCATGGGTACCTTTAATTTAACCCTCTTGGTGCTCAGGCTTTGCACTGTGCTCAGCATCACTGGTACCCAGTGATGTGGCTGACACTCGGGCAGCTCACACAGGATGAGACCTTGCAGGGGCAGATGGAAACTGGGCAGGGGCTGGTGGGTGCCAGGTGAGGAGAGTGGTGACATTGCCCAGGGGCCAACGCTGATTTATGAGCGAGGCCCTTACACGGACAGTTGATGGCAAGGTGGATCTATCATGGGAGGATCTGGAGCTGCCAGGGCATCCTGAGGGGTGCAGGCACCGTGGGGAAACAAGATTGCTCTTGGGAGCCCAACTGCAAGAGATGGGAGAAACAGGCAAGCTTTGGAGCTGTGCGCTGCTTCATTGCATCTCACTGTTTCTTTTTTTGGTGCCAGATCCCTGTCTGCCTATGTGAGCGTGCAAAATAGTGCTTTATGCTGAGCTAATTTATTTTCTCTTTCAGTGGGAACATTTGGCTCATGGGTTCGTATGTCAGTGCTGCACTTCAGAAGCTAGTGCTGCTTCATTTCAAAATTCTATTTTTATTTTTCAGATAGTCTCCAATTATTTTCAGGCTTTGCCAAGCACATAATCTAAAATAACAGAAGCTGATCAGCCCATGATGTTCAGGTTGAAAACACATTGACCATTTGCTTATGAAGCCAGCAAGTAACCTGCTGGAGCACAGCACAAAATAACCCACCTAGGATGAGGGAGAAAGCTTTGCACAGCCCCATGAGGTACCTGGGTTGGTCTGTCCTGGGTTGTTGTCCATAGCAGGGACTGAAAAGATCCAGCGAAGCCTAAAGAAAAGGCATAGCACACATGCTTACCCTTGTATTAAAAGATGCTGAAAGGTTTCATACACCTCCACTGCCAGTTTCATGTGTTTGTTTCATTGCCAGTTTCTTGTTCAGTTCAGCCACTGGTTCCCAGTGTGACCTTAGGTTTGTTCGTGGGGGTCAGATTTGCAGAGCCGGGCAGCAGTCCCATTCCCAGTGAAAAAGCATGTGGTGTGCCCCTATGCATGGGAAAGAAAGGATTTTAGAAAATCCATTGCTCCTCTGTTAGCACAGGCTCTGGCACAAGGAGGAGCTGAGCATCTTGGGTGTGCCTGGGTTGCCATTCCTGGGCAGAGCCTGCTGTTCCTCCGAGGGCCATGTATGAGGCCGGCGTGTTAATTTGGGGTTATCAGGAAATCAACTTTTAGCTCCTCATCAAAGACCTTCCCGAGAGAACAGATTCTTCCTGGCCTACCTCTATCAGATAGTTTGATTTTTAATTGCATTTACACAGCCTTGGCATAAAGCATAAGCGCTCAGAAAGTCTTGAAATCACCATCTTCCATTTTCCTCTTCATGCGTGTTACTTTGCAGTAGACTTTATTTCCTTTTGTTAGCCACACAGAGCTTTTTGACCTATGTTAATATAACATAAAATTCCCAGTGCTGGGGAAACCTGTGACTTTGGCTCTACACTTCAATGCCCGAGTAGCAGACGATAGCCAGGACTTACCAGCCAGGGAGCTTCTCACCAGTAAGCAGGGCTGAAATGCCTCCCCAGCTGCTGAGACCAGACCAGCTCATGGGTGGGCCATGGAAGGTCAAGTTGACTGAAAATACACGCAGCCTGCTCTAGGGATTATTTCTAACAGCTCCAGTCTCAACAGGAGGCAGAAGCTGCTTTGCTTACACAAAGGCACTGAAAGGTGGGTATTAGCTGCAACATCGCTGCTTGTGGCTGAGCAGCAGCCAGGGCTTAGCTGAGAAGCGGCTGCTTGTGATGGTGATAACCAGCTCGTGCTGAGTCACTTGCCCCCAAATGCTCTGGACAAACAGAAACAGGGAGCCCTGAACCCTGCCCTGAAGGGCAGGACCTTCACCTGTGGGGACGTTTTGGGCTGAATGTTGCTCTTCTCCTTCGTGGGACCCAGAGCAGAGTTGGGTGCAAGTTGGTGGGGACACGTCAGGGACATTTTGATGGCACGATGTTCCCTCCATCCCCCTTGAGGCTGCAAGTTCTATTGGCGGCTTTGTAGGGAGAAGCAGATGGGAGAGCTGGGAGACCTGGGGGGAGCTCCCCAGCCCCGGACGATGAGCCTGGCTTTGCTGTCAGTGCCAGAAAAGGGCTTATCCCGAGGAAGGATAATGACAGAGTGCGGGTGAGAAGGTCTGATCTGGTACCCGGCGACAGTGCACTGCTTGCTGCCTAATTAAAATTTCATTAAGTTGGTTCGCATCCCTTGATGGAGGTCACAGGCACACCATTGATGTGCTAATGTCTTACTTTTCCTCTTTTTTTTTTTTTCTTTCACCACTATCCATCATCCTCTTAGATAAAGCAGTGCCATTAAGAGGTGCTTTCCAGCGTCCCCAGATGCAATGGCACTGGAAGAAAGACAGCCATAATTCATCAGGCGTATTATCTGTCTCTTATTTTCTCCCTAATTAAAATGATTTTTTTTTTCTTTTTTCCCTTCAATCAGTTTGGGCACTAACCTTTCTGGCATTCATGCTGAAAACACCAGTTAGCTTGAAAGTGGGAAAGTTACCTGAAAGGCCAGGACTGGCTGAGCTGTGGCTACAGGATTTTTGCTGAATTTTGTGTATGAGCAGCTAAATCTGAGCTGGTGAGGAGCACCCCCTGTGCATGCTGTGGTGCTGCCAGGTCCTCATTGACCAAAATCTTCATTCAAATGGGACGAAAAGAGGACTGAAGATTCGTTGCCTCCTCTGTGTCCCTGTGCCCCAGCACACACGTCGCAGCCAAAACCACCCCAGCTCATGGCACTCTTAGACATCAGCCACCCCCATCAGCGTCCTGCCTGGGGCTCCACATTACTGCAGGGCTGGTTTGGGAGGTTGCACCTACTCCCATGTCCCCATCGGATGACACCAGGCACTTCCCAGTGCTGCTGAGCAGGGAACAACATCTGCATGGGAGCAGGATGGGGATGGAATATCAAATAGGAAGGCGAAAGCTCTCAGATGGTGCCGAAAGGAAGGTAATTGCTGGGGAGGAGAAGATGAGGACGTGTGGGATCCTCTTCCCGGCCGCTGCTATAATGCCGACCAGATGGCGGATGTTTGTTTCTGTGACTTGTGTGGGGGAAATACGAACAAGCTGCGAGCCTTGATCCACCCACCCCTCTGCACGCAGCATCTCCTGCAGAGACAGATGCCTCTCTCATGCACCCAGGTGGATATTCGTGGTTTTCTACCAAGATTCCCTCCTGTGTCCTTGACCAAGGAAAAGGTGCTACTATTTCAGGAGCAGGGCAGCCTCACCTAGTGGGGTCTGGATGAAAAGCAGTGATTATATGGTTCAGTGCAAAACTCACAGAAAATTTTGGGAAGATTGACACACCTTGTGGCCACATGGTGCTGGCGGCTGCAAGTCTTGCATGGTGCAGGTATATGCACAGCCCCCTTGGGCACTGGGTTGGAGAGAAGGCAACTTTGCTGCTCCAGTGTTGCTGCTGCCCTGCAGATAGACACCAGTTTGAGTATTTGCAGCTGATCCATCCCAACCCTCTTACTTCCCCCTCCAACAGCTGGTGGTGATGGTTCCTCCTCCACCCGGCGCCCAGCCAGGGGCATCTCAGGCCCCGCAGCAGGGATGAGCCCAGCTGCCAACATCTGGAGCCACTTCCCAGTATCAGCTCCCACTGCAGCCTCCTGTGTCCTTGCCAGTACTGCTGCAAGCTCCAGACCCTGCACTCCCAGCCAGCACCTCTGTCCAGCACTGATTCATTTTAACAAGGTTAAAACCCCAGTGTCCATTTGGTTTCTGCCTCCCTAGGCACAGCGCTACCCAGTTTGACCCCAAAACATCTTCTGCACATGAATATTTAATCACACAGAGCTCTGATGGGAAGGGACTGCATGGAAAAAAAAGAGAAAGGTTTGATTAAGTTTTGTCCCCTTTTACTTGCTATTGCTTTTCAAGCCGGTGTTCCCTCAGCTCATTCAGGGTTTCTCAAACCTTTTTTGCCTCAACAGATAACCCCAGAAAGCCAAACAGGCTGTGACCTTCACTCTTTTTCTTTTGTCAGTTAGCCCCTGGCTTTATTTCCTAATTATTTAGTGTATTTACTTTCTGCCCCCATTTGCAAAGATGTGCAATCTGTAACCTTGTCTTCAGCCTGCTGCTCTGTGTACCATGGGCCCCATCTGGGATGGCAGCTCTCAGGGTGGTCAAGCTGCAATTAATAAATTGCATTCATAAACTAATGTGTGGCATGGTGTGACCCAGCATGCAGGACGTGATCGTGGGAGCTCTGCTCAGCTTCCATCTCAGCAGGAAAGATCCCAATGTAAGGGACAAAATGGTTTATCTCCATTCAACCAATCGCCAAGTACCACTTCCCAGCACCAGCTCACTGGATTTTTTTTTTTCTCCCTTTGCTCTTTTCATTTTAAGCAACAAAGATCATGGATGCTGGATTCAAAGGATGGCTTAACCGTTTTTTAAACTTTCCATTAGGGACATTAAGTGATTCTCCCCAGGGTGGTCGTTGTGTGATGTTTTAATTTTGATTTTTTGGTGAATGGAATGGTATCTTCAGCAGATTTATTGCTTAGTGAATGGCATAGCTATGGCGCGTGTCAGACCTGTAAAATATTAAAATAATGGGTAGGGGATTGTTGTTAATCGGAATTTACTACGCTACATAAAGACAAATTTACAGTCCCACCAGGGGACTATTAATTTGTTTAGGGATAAACAATTAATCTCCCCAGGAGTGGGAGCAGAAAATCTGACATGGTTTTACATCTCCCGGCACGGCAGAGGCAGGATTGTTCACAGCCTGGGCAGCAGCAGCCACAGGGCACGAGGTCCTGCTTCTCCATGGCCAGTTTTGCAGTGGGAGCTGTGCCTTCTCATGTGATGAATGGGCTTTTTCCTGCTCCTGCCTGAGCTGATGTATCGTGATTGTTCCCCCCCATCTATTTTTGGTTTTCAGCCTTTGCATCCTGTTTCCTGCATCCTCTCCTTTCCGCTCAAGATGCAGCAGGCACAAACAGAGAGGAGAGAGGGAGGTGCTGTGCAGCTGGAGGGAGAGGCTTTTTAGCTGCCACAATTTCTTACCTTTGTTCCATGAACTTTTTCAAACTTAGGGCTTGTTATTTTCCTTAGGAAGAGGCTGCTGATCTGCAGGTGCAATTCCAGTACAGGGCAGGAGCGCTTGTGTTTAATTTCCAGACAAGCTCCTGTAAAGGAAACAAACAAACAAAAAATCTGTTTTACAGGAGTGTATCCAGGGCTTTGGGAGGTAATGCCAACATGGTAGGAAAAAAGAAGTTTGCACCTTGTGCTTAAGCAGCTGTGTGTATTGCATAGCAGGATAATGTGGGAGCCAGGCTAGGACCAGCAGCTTGCAGTGGGGTCTCTTGCCATCTGCACTGAGACACCTTGTGCCTGCACCTTTTACCACCCATTTTGGGGCCAGCAGCACCACTGCTGTCACTTGTGCCCCATGGCAAAACCGCTCAGCTGTTACCCACCCTGCCCCAACGTCACTTGGCAGCTCAGGATCCTTTGCCTCCATCCAAAGCTCACTGTTTACCTACTCCTCCTGCCCACTTAAGTTCTATTCAGAGCATGACCTTAGATTCCCCGGCAAAGGGATTGGTTGGATTTTTTGGCCACCACTGTGTGTACCAGGGTGCTGCCAGCACCAGGACTCACACTCCTGCCTGTGCAAACCCCAATGGCAGGATCTGAACCAATCTGGCTCTTCTTTCAGTACAAGACTCACCTGCACTGATCCTATTTGTGCCTTTTCTCCCGGTGCTGTGGCCTGAAAAATACTTTGTCCCTTTGCACGTTTCCACGGGGATTAGTAGCCTGAGCAGCTACAAGGTTGCTTCTAGCAGGAGCTGCAAGTTTTTAGGGGAGTTGTGCCAACATAATTATGATGAGCCTCGATCATTAAAAATAATATGCTTCACACGGGAGAGTCGCAGGCCTGCTTCACAAGACCCCTTTCTGCTGAAAAATTCATTGCTGTAAATAATTAATGGTTCCTGCAAAGAAGGATGGTTTTGCATGTTGCTGGGTGGAAGGTGAAATTCAGACGCCAGCTAGAGTAATTTTTTTTTTTTTTAATGGGTACACATTTCTGTGCCATGCTGCTGCTCTCTGGGTCCTTCAGAGGCTATGACGGGGCCAGGGACTGGTCACCAGAGCGGTGTCCCCTGTCCTGAGGCAGCACTTGTCTCTGGGGTCTCAGTGTCTTGAGAGGCAGAAGAGAGGAGCAGATTCCACAGTCCCTGACTAAGCGCCCTCTCCATTCCTTTTGGTGGCTGCTTGCACTGCCGTGCCTTTTCCATTGCATGTCAGGAATTAATGTATTGCCAGGACAGCATTTGCATTGCTTCTCTAGTGTAAAAATAGCCCATAAATTAAATGCTGATTTTTAATCACTGCACAGCACTGGGGAAAGCGCTCGCACCGGGGTGCCAGGGTGGCACCCGGCAGCTTCCTCACCAGCACCAGCCCGTCCCTGCGTGGAGCAACAGCAGCTCCTGGTTTGGCTTGGCAGACAGCAGATCTGCTGCCCCAGCACCTCAAAGATGTCTCAGGTGCTAAAAATACAGCTCAGTGGGAGGTAACACAGGTAGAGGCAGGACAGTATCAGACCTGTGTGGCAGCACCACTAGTCACAGGGGGACAGGGAGATTTTCTTTGCTGTTTGGACCCACCATGGCCATCAGAGGGGAAACCCAATTCCTCCTCACACCCTCCAGTCTGCCTGTGGTTCCCGCAGCACAACACGCATTTAATAGATTGTATTCCTGATTTATAACCTCTTTGGTGAGGGGCACCAAACAGAAATGTTTATTGGGTTTGTTTTTATAGTAACCGTGGTTGCCCAAAAGCTTGAACGTTGGGGGAAGAGGAAAAAAGGAAAACTGCATTTTTAACCAGAACACCTCAGCAGGGTGAGGACTGGATACGAATGGGTGGAGGTGGGACCTGAGCTCCTAGTGGCTCCCACATGGGTTATGAAAATGAGTCTTGTTAGGAAAATTGGGACAAGACCTGTCCTACAGGAGCACTGCGTTATGGAGCCAAGGCACGGATGTTACTGTTGGGTGACTCACCAAAGCCAGAAGCATTTCACGGAATTTGCTATAAAATACTATGAAATAACAGGACTTGATGTGCCTGCAGCAATGCCAGGACTGAGATGCCCTTGCACCGTTCGAACAGTGCCAGGAGCTGGGTGCTGGAGGAGGAGGCACCCTTCGTGGGTCCTCCCCATCCAGCCACACCATGCTGCTGGCCGGGCTGGCACACATCCCTGCTGGTCCCAGCGCCGTCCCCTTGGCAGAGATGGAAATGCCACCTGTAATGGGGACAGAAACTGCAACAGTGCAGCTATCAGGCACCCATACACACAGCTGAGCTGGTTTTGCTGTAAATTAATGCTTTTCTCAGGTTTAGATTCTGATGCAATTTGCGCGTTATGGCCAGAATATTAATTAGCAAAACTGCTTCCACACCAGCTGGGCAGTGGCTGAGGCAGGCTGTAGGCTGTGCTGGCCTCCCCTTTGCCTATCCAGAAAATGCTGCCACTGGGCACTCCTGGAGTCACCAGCACCCAAAGCATCATCACTCAGCATGAGCTGGAGTTGAATTCCAGCCTCAAATGACTGAGTTTTGTTGCTGAAGAGGCTAAATCAAAGACCAGGGAGCAGCCCGGTGTTGTGGTGGGAGCCAGCTGCAATTAAACCTTTGCAGCAGTGGGCTCCCCACCGTGGAGCACTGGCAAAATACCTTCTAATTGCTGGGCTTGCAGGGGCAGGTGCCGTCATGAGATGTGTTTCAACTCTCAGCGGAGGCACTGACACGCATTGCAGGCATCTAATGGCACTTGTATTAATGACGTAGCCCTTCATGCATGTAATACATTTGCTATTATCACCATTGCCCGAATACTAATAACCCCTGGGACCAGGTGACGGGTGAACCGTGGGCTCAAGATTCAATGGTGAATTTAAGCAGCAGAAGGAGGAAGAAGTGGGAGAAGTCACCCGTGCGGGGCCCTGCTCCTCACTCCACTGTAGGAGAGGGGGAATTTGTGGGGATGTTTCGTGGGGGTGGTGGGGGACACTGCCTTGCTGACTGCCCTGTGTGTCCTTCCAGACAAGTGCCGTGCTGTGTGCGGGTGGCTGTGTCCTGCTGGCCCTCAGCTCGCTGCTGGCCATCGTCGCCGTCCTGCTGCCCAGCGGAGTGTGCGAGAGGCGAGTGTGCACCCTGGCTGGCTACATGCAGACAGCAGCAGGCAAGTGACGGGGACTTGGCTCTTTGGGGTGGAAGGACAGGGAGGGTTTCCCTGGGGTACTGCCCAGCCACCCATGCCTGTGCAGCCCACAGCATCCTGGCTCCCAGCAGCAAGAGGCACTTGCAAACCCTAACCAATGCTGGGACAAGAGAGAACAGACCTTCACTTTAGCAACTGACTCTTGTATTAGTGCTTATAAAATGGGCCACCTTTGAGGTTAAGCCTCTGGAGGCATTTTCTTCCATACGCTTTATAACCGGGACTGGATGTCACCTTCCCTAGCCCACATTTCCTGCTGGCCTCTCCAGGCACCCTGCAGGCAGCCCGCCCGCCTGATGCCCTATTAGATTTTATTTCCGTTGCATTCTTTTTATGTGTCTGCCTTGGAAAAGCACTAGCATGGAGGGGAAGGGCTGGCCCTGTACTGTGCTCCCTGCAGGGCACAAAACCCACCCCAGCCCTACCCACCCTGCAGGGAGCTGCACCTCAGGTTCTGAAGCGCTGCGCTGAGCAGCCCCAATGCTGCACCAGCCATGAGCTGCAGCAGGGATTTAAAGCACCCCCTCGTGTCTGTGCCCGAGAATAAACTTCTTTCCTTGGAGAAATCCTCGGGGCCAGCCAGGCTTTGTTATCAGCCTGCCAGCATTCAAGCAGCTTTTGGGGGAAATCCTGTTAGGCGCTTTCCTCGCTGCGACTCATCCCACGGGAGCCGATTTGGGGACAGATGGAGGGGCCTGGCCTGACAGCGACGGCTGCTGGAGCACAGCCATGCCACGGGCAGGCAGAGCCAGCTGCTCATGCCCCTGTCCCATTGCTGGTGACCAACACGTCCCTTGAAGGCTACAGTTTGGAGGTTCCCATCACCTCCCTGTGTGGCCAGGGTGGGTCCTTTGGGTACAGGACTGAGGGGTCTCAGCCCCAACCAGGGCACAGTGTGGGTCACCTGGAACCTGGGCTCAGGGGGGTCTCCATTTGGGAACAAAGTGGGATGGAAAGGGGTCACCTTGCATCACCTTTGCCCATGGGGGTGCCACATCTGGCTCTGCAATGAGAGGTACAAGCGAGTGTAAATTGAGGGATGAGGAAGCATCCCTGGAAAGGAAACCGACTGTGTTAGATAAATACAAATGAGGCACTCTGAGGGGGCTCGGTAATATTGAACAGGCTGTAAATAAACTGTAGGCTTTAAGCATTATTGACAAATGAAAATTTACTGGGTACATTTGAGCAAGCTAATGGGCTGCTTTAAACCCTGGTGGTGCCTTGCTAAGCATTTTGTATTGCGCTTTTTAATTTTGGTTCACTGTAGATTAATTCCTATTCAGAGCAAGGCAGCCCTGAGTCAACAGAATTAAGTGGTTTAATGTATTTGGATTCAGAAATGCTGCCCCCCTCTCTCCCTTGTAATTCCTCTCCCTGTTCCCACCCTCTCCAGGAGGAAGCTCTTCATTAGGGATCAGCTGCAGCCCAGCCAGCAGCTGGGTGACAGCAAGAGAAGCTCCTCCTCAAAATTACATTATCTCGGGGAGAAAAAGCAGGTTTGGGGAAGGACAGATGAATTTATATGGAAGAGAAGGAAAGCAGAGCAAGCCCATGAGTTTTGGGAGAGAGCTTGCTGGTGGGGTCAGCTCTGTCCCTGTTGCAGTGCCAGCTCTGATGGGGTAGAGCCCTGTCAGACTACCACGAGATGCCAGCAGAGCAGTAGGATGAAGGACAGGGCCATGTTTCTCTCAACCCCAGGTTTCCCTACAGCACAGCGGGTCCCACAGGTGTCATCCCTCTGTCTGCCCTGACTTCTTCCCCCAAAATCAGAACTTTGCTATTTTCCCATGCTACAAAAACAATTCAGGGAATTTGGCAGAGTACCACAGGCAGGAGCTCTATGCTATCAAACACTGAGCCAGGCCGTCAGGTTTCCCAGTAAAGGGCCAGGTGCACTCAGCCAGGAACATGAAACCTGCCATAAAGTGCATGAGGAGCAGCAGCACGGGCAGATCCAGGAACAGCCCCTGCATCGTATCAGACCAGTGCCCTGAACCACACTCACATAAACCCAGGTGCAGAGACCAAACCAAATGCGGCCCAATCCTGGGAGCACCCCACAGCCAGTGGCAGAGGGGCTCAGGCTGCGTCTAACATTTTCCGCTATTTTTAGAGAACCAAGTCATGCCTTTTCCAGCCCCAGATGGAAGGAAGACAGAAAATTCATGCAGATAGAGCAGAGCACTAATTGCAGACGCAGACATGCCATCAGGGTTCAGAGCTGGGCTAATTGCCACCATACGTTGAACACATGATTCCCGATGCCTGGCATCCACTCCATAGAAAAAAAAAAAAACAACACAACATATCCGCACAAATGACATGAGGATGATCCCTAATGAGAGTAAACAAACAGCAGAGAAATAGGGGGATGAATATTTGTTCAGCTCTCACACCCTACAAGAAAGGCAAAGCTGCCTCTCAGAGATTAGAGATGTGGCTCAACCCCCAAGCACGGTGCCATCTCTCTAAAATTACCTTTCTGCTGTAGTGCCTCCTCAGCAGCCCACATCACAGCACCCCCAAAAAGGGAAGAGCAGCCTGACTGGCCCCATTTATATATGGGGCAGCAGGGCCCAGCTGCAGCTTGTTGCTGCAGGTGGAGAGGGACAGGGCATGCAAATGTTGCACAGCTGAAATCCTGCTATGGTCCTTTTTCAGAAAAAGCCTCTTTGCTAGTATTTGTAAATTGGGAGTTTATTCCAGGGGGGGATGTCTCCTAAGGGAAGGGCCAGGGATGTTCTCCAGGCTGGCTGTGGCTGCACAACCTCTCCAGTGGCTTCCAGGTGCTGTGCCAGGGGGCTCACAGCTGGACAATTCAGATTACCTCTGCAAAGCTCTCAGACAGGTTTTCATGTGACTGCCAGTGGCAAAGCTGCTGGAAGGAGCGTGGGGTGATCGCAGTGTCTCAGGCGCCAGCTTCACCCATGGTACCCATCAGTGATGCCCCAGGGAGCCCCTGGGCCCCACTCGGAGCCATCACAGCCCACACAGTCCCCAGCTACATTGCCACATTGGGGGAGAAGATTAGAGCCGTATGCTGCTGCAGATTGGCAGTGTTTTTCCATTTCTATCCCCACCATAAGCAGGTTTTGCTCTGCTGAACGCAGCCCCTTGGCAGTACTGAAACCTGAGGTCCTTGAGCTGCAGAGTGGTGCAAACAATGGGGTGGTGTCCCTACAGCATCGCTAGGGGAAAATCCCCCAGGGAACTTGCTCCCGCGGATGATGTTCATCTGCCAGTGGAAACAGGGATAGCAACCAAGGCTGGGTAAACCCCATCAAACAGCAAATCTGGGCGGCTTTCTGCTCTGGGGGCTTGGGAGAATAAGGGAAGGATTACAGGTCTGTTGCTGGATTAAGCTGCTGGCAGATGTGCTCTGGCACCAAAGCAGATTGCATCTGCTGCTTAGGAAAAGCAACAGGTCTTCAAAGGTGGGCTGCAGGGACCAGCAACCTCTACCCAGAGCTCCTTCTGCTACCCTAGAAGCCTTGATAAAAGCCAGGACTGTTGCTTTTTGGAAGCTTTCCATCATACACTTTTCAGGCAAAGGGCTCCTGGTCCATCGGCAGTTGGTAACTGGCTGCTCCCCCAGCTGCCCCGCAGCCTCTCCCAGGCGTGCCGGCCCCGTGTGGCAGGAGCAGGCTGCAGAGCTTTGCGCCTTGGCGAGGGCACAGGCATGGTTGATCATGAGGCAAGCCTCTGGGGGGAGTTTTGTTTTCACCCCACACTGCTCTCTGTCTAATCCTACCACCATCAACTAACCGCTCAAAAGAGCCAAGTGCTGAGGGCAAATGATCCTGACCTACCCGTGCCTTTCTAAGGTTCTTTTAGTTTCAGAGAGCCATTTCCCAGCATCACTATGACAGAATCAGAACAGTCCTAAGACTCCAGTAAGACAGGCAAAAGCCCCCAGTTATGCAATTCCCTTACTTAACCTCGTTTTAATCCTAAATTTCATGGTAGTCCTGAGAGCTTCCTCCTACAAAATTTGATTGCATTTCGCAGCTTAAGTCCCTCTTGCTGGCACCAGTAACACAGTGGCATTAGAGACGCAGCCACAGCTTGCTTTTGATTAGTCAGGCAGCAAAGCAAAATGCAGGAGACCTTGTGCTTTTGGAAGTACCCTCTGATTACTTAAGACACTGATCATCAGGTAAGAACACAGAGAGAGGAAGAATCATTAATTTTCCGATCAGAGTGAATCTTTTAAATGCATTGCCTCCCAAGGGCTGAAGAGCAACCAGGACCAAACAGGCTGCCCAGGCGTGCTGCGGGATGGACAGATTTGCCCCAGCATCAGGGTGCAGGCGTGTGCCAGGAGGCAGCACGGAGATGGCAGGTCCCTGGCCAGGAGGCTGGCCTGGCAGCAGTGTCACAGAGTTATTTAGGAAGGCAGCGTGAGCTCGCTGCCCCCATCACGCAGCCCGGCCCTCCCCATGTCTCAGCCCACCTTTGGGATCGATGGTGCCCTGTTTTTCGTTGTGCAGGCTCTGAATGGCAAACAGCACTGTCCTCCACGTCCGTATTGATTTCTCGGACTAGTATTGATCAGCCTGGTGACATATAGGTAATGTGTAATTAGTAAGTTAGATAAAAATAGTACCAAGAGAGTGTATGGCCAAGCTGCCAGGGTACTTCAACCTTCCTAGCATCTCCAGGGTGGCAGCAAATAGAGGGGTCATGGCTGCCTGCTAATTGCTGACCTGCTCTTAAAAACACCGTGAAGGTCCCCCCTTCCCTGCTGCCATCACTACCACCCAAGGTGGTTTTGGAGCACTGCCTGATGGTGTCTGTGATGGAGGGGATGTGCCCACCAGTCCCAGAGTGCAAGCAGTGTCCCCTGCATGTGTCCCTGGCATGGCCCCTGCAGCGCCTCTTTGAGGAGACAAATGGAGCAAACAGCTGTCCAAGGCAATGGACAGGTTGGATCTGGGCAACCAAAGCTGTGTCCAATGTTAAAATGCTCAGGGCTAAAAATGTCCAAAAAGAGAAAGGTCCAAGACCATACAGCCTTTCACATCCTCCTTCCATGCAGCCCAAGCCAGAGCCAATGCGGATAGTTTCCTGATAATTTTATTTTATTTTTTGGCAGCAGTGGCAGAGGGGAGCAGCATCCTGCTATCCAGGCATTGATTTGATTTAAAGTCACCCAAAGTGTCTTTATCAGTCCTCTATCCCTAACATAAAAATAGCATCTTGGCTTTTATCACAGAGCCCCAGCAGCCCCTCTCCTTGCAGCAGCAGTGTCTTGTCAAGACCTAATGAGATGACCTTGCTGGCTGGCTGGGTCTGACCACCAGGGCACCATTTAAAAACTGGTGTCATAAAGCCATTTCCAGCCATCCACAAAGGGTTCCCCAGAACTGCAAGCCTTGGCTAAGCAAGAGGAGAAGCACCAAAAACAAAGCAAAGTCCAGCCTTGTTGCAAAGTGCTTAGGCATGCAAGTAAAAAGCAGCAGCTTCACACGTGAACCCAGCTCCTGCGTTCCAAGGGCACCTGTTCTGCTTTTCCCTTGGCTTTCGCTGGAAGGAGCAGTGCTCCCATCACAGCTGGAAGTAATTGCACGGTCCTTGTCACAGCACAGGTCCCCATTGCCAGCTTTACTCTCTCCCTTTCACATTTCACATTTTGTCCTTGCGATAGTGACAGTAACCAACAACATCAAAAGCTCCGGTTCCTTCCCCGTGCAAGGCTTTTTCCCCCTGCTTGCTTTAATTACATTAGCAACGTCAAAAAACTGCCTGTGGCACATTATTATTCAGCCAGTGAACTCTCACTAATTCCTGACACAACCAATAAATATCTGTGGGCAGGCACCCATGCCACCGCACTGAGCACTGCCACCGGGGCGCTGGAGAGGAACCCCTGTGGCAGCGCAGCCTGCGCTTTGCTCCGCTCCGGCGCCAGCATTGCTCACGCCTGACTTACACCTGCTCATGTTTTGCTGATGCAGCCCTCTGCTTTGCTGCATTTTTTGCCAAGTTGCTCCAGAATTCAGCTCAGTAAAAGCAGGCTATAAAGCCCATGAACTTGCCCTGAACATGAACATGCTCACTTTGGTGTACACATTTGAGTGGCAGATAGTGTCGGTTTGAGAGCCGTTCTGTGATTTTGCTTTCAAAACCTAAAATCTTCAGCACAGAGCCAGGCCATTAAACTTAGCAGTAAAAGGGAGAGTGTCTGGCAGCTTTCCTAATGGCCAGGCTCCTGGCCACAGGTTAAGTGTGGGCTCGCCTTCCCCCCCAAGGTTTAAACTCATTTCACACGAGGTGCAGAGCTGCTGAAGGAGAAGGGGCCAGATCCTGGCTGTGCTATAGAGCAGCTGAGCCCTACTCCAGCCTCGGTGAGGGAACCTAGGGATTCACTTCTATCTGACATTTGGACAGTCTCTTTCCTCTGCTTAGATCTCAAACTCTGGTTTGGTTTTCTCCACAGTTTTGCCATTTGGCACCAAGATGCTCACATGGTGCCTTCAGGCTGGGGACACAGCAGTAGCAGCATGCCTGGGCTAGCGCTGGGAGCAGCATATTTCTCAGCAGCCTCATTTAGAGAATAAACCAGCCATATCCTTTCATTGGTTTCTTGGAGAGGGGCAATACATTTCCAGTGGCATCAGTGACAGAAGCAATATCCTTTCATTGCTATCATTGGAAAAGAGCAGTTTTATACTGTAAGAAAGAGCAAGTTCACTTGTATGAGACATATTTTCTCTTCCCTTAAACCTGGGGAAATCCTAGGGTTATTAATACATGGTAGAATTGCTTCTCTTTCAGCAGTTCTCCTAGGGATTTGAGTTTAGACTAGTTATTGCACATGAATGCAGTAACAGTACATAAAGTGTATGTTTTGTAAATAATAACAGTGCTTTGTAATAAATGGGAACAACAAATAATCAGCTCCCCTGGGCCTCCCAAGCTGCTTCCCCTGAGGAAATACAAGCCAACCCCAAGGAGCCCAGCACTGTGCATTATTTCAGGTAGGAAAATTCACGCTTCATTTTCCAAGGGAGTTTGCTTCCCCTTGTCTGTGCCTCTCCAAGCAGACATTTGCTCTCAGAATTTTGATATTTTCAAGGTACCAGTGATGCTCAGGGAGCTCTCCAAGCCATACCTTCCCAAGCTGTGTATCTGTTGTTGCTGGGAAGATGGACACTGACCCTTGCAAACCACCTCAAGGCCACCTGAATATCCTCCCTCGCTGTGTGAGTGGAGCTCCTAGCTGCATTTCATGCATCCTGAAGCAATTGTGTAGAAGTCGCATCATCATTATTGACTCATCCATCTCGATTGAATGTATAGTGTAAAGTAGAGGAAAAAAAAAGTCCCCATTCTCTCTGATGATAACAGGATGCTGGGGACTGTCATGGGCAGTTTACAGTTTGGTTTGCTCGGTAGAAGGATGCTTGCACTTTAGGGAGCCATCATCAACCTAAACATCCAGCCCTCCCTTTCTGTCAGTGTTAGAAGTTTTGGGCCTTTTAGTATGATGTGCTAAACTGGTAGTAGCAGCACGGAAGACAGTCTCTAGCCTGGGTGTCAGACATAAATGTCTGGTGAGATCCTGGCTGTAATTTAACAGTCATCTGAACGTGGGGACAGGGAGCTGTCAGTGCAGAGAGGAGCAGCATATAGCTATGAGAGCAGCATGTCCACTCATTTACCAGCAGCAACGTGCTGCCCCAAAACATGAAAGCTGATATCAGATTAGGTTGAAGCCCCCAAATGCCTTGAAATCTCTTTTCTTAGATTAGATGAAGCTCACACTATCTGTAGATCTGCCTGGGAAGTCATTACTAGACCTTGCACTCTTGGTGCACAGCAGAGAAGCGTTGGCTGCATTTGGTGAGCAAGGTGATAAATCTGGGCTGCAGCTGCTCACTGTCCTTTGTGTTGCAAATTGCCTAGGCAGTTAGAATTGGCTTTGTTAATACATCAGCCAGTCCTGCTTTAAGAGAAGGCAAATACTGAGATGGGATTTCCCTGAGAAAGGTGCCGGGAAGGTCTGACAAACTGTGCCTTTCTGGTAGCTACAGCCCTGTCTGACCTGAAGCACAGCCCCAGCTGCGTGGCTCAGACCCTTTGGTGGGACACAAGATGCTTCAGTCCTGCTTCGCTTGCTCTGGATGAGTGCTTGGCTTCAGCATCCTGAGTAATTGCTCTATGATCTGGGTGAGCTGGGAGGCTAGCCCTGAGAGCGGATGCGTGAGCGGTGGCTATGGGCCAGTTGCAGCTTCCTTTTTGCACAGCCTGATAATGCAGTTTGGTCTGGCAGAGGTCTCCATCCATGTGTGGGCACGTAGCACAGCTCCCAAGTGAGTGCTGTTCAGAAATGTTTTGCTCTGCTTTCCAATCTGAGTCTATGCTGAGTTGTATTTCCTTACTGGTAAGGAACAGATCTGCTAGGAGGAGAAATTTACCCTGCAAGGAGTGTAAACACAGATGGAAACATGGTGAAGCCCTTTTCAAAGTCAAGGGAATAAATCTGCTTAAAATACTGAACATCTGGGGCAGTGAAAGAGCAGGTGGAGAACTGACCCAAGAAAGGACGCCGGTGCTAAAGAAAGGTTGTCTGTGGAGAGGGCACAAACTGTAGGATGGTGGAAGTGTCTGTAATAGGGAAATTACCACAAAGAGCAGCAGAAAGCTCTAGCGAGGTTACTGCTTTTGATCTTTTAAAGACTCCTTGATTTTTTCTGAGGCCTGCATCCCAGGCACTTTAGATAGAGCAAGTTGGCAGGCTTTTCCACTGAACTAATCTCATCTGACCTTTCTGTGGCAGCACACAAGGGATGCAACCCTGTATTTCCTCCAGATGCCGGGATAAGCAGGATTTTGCTCCTAGTTAGGCAGCAATCACGGTGCTGCAGAAGCCACCCTGTGCATTGCTCTGGAAGGGCAGGACTGGCATGTTTATGCCACTGAGGATCAGCCTCATGCTGATGGTTTGGCCTTGTTCTGTCTTTGATTTTCACCTGCCACTCTGAAAGTTCTAACTGGAGAGCCAGGCTCTGAGTAGCCATCAGGGAGGGGAGGACTGACCACGCTGGTCAGCTCTTCTGGTCCCAGCCAGAGCATTTGCTATGCTCTGCAAGAAGAGTACTCTTGAGCAGGGGTTTGGGAACCACAGTTGGCCCAGGGGCTGCACAGGAGACATTAGCAGGAGCTGGCCCTTATTGGTAGCTGAGAAAATGTTAAATTGTGTTCTTTTCCCAGCCATGACCTTGGCAGAGACACGGCCCTGGCTGCTGAAGCCCATAAAATGAACAGCCCCTGTTGCCTCCTGATAGGGGTATAAAAATATAATTACTTGAAGAGTGACTTACGATTCAGTGAAACAAGGACCTTCTCCTTTTTGATTGAATTACGCAGCGGTATTCCTAGAAGACTGGAAGCAGATGGCAAGCACTGGCCAGGCATTTAACAGCCTGAGTTACTGCTGTGTAGAGGGGATGGAGCCAAGCATGGCTGCAATGTGCTGCTCTTACATTACCACTTTCTTTGGGCCACCATCATGGTGCATTCCCTAGAGGGAGTCCTTCTGAGAGGCTGGAGGATGGGTCTGGACATGTTTGCAGCAGTAGATGGAGATGTGCAGTGTGTCCAGTAGCAAAATACTTGTTTTGCAGCAGTGACATACAGCTCAAGTAGCAACAAAGAGAGGCAAAATTTATCTTTCTGTAAACCCAAGCTGAGTGCTGCTGTGGCTCCAGGTAGGCATATCTTGAATGTGTCAATAAAATCAATCCAGCTATTAGCAGCTTGTTGTGTTATCAGCTGTGGATGAGTCTGGTGTGTGTTAGGCAGCTGTGCAGCCTGCATTTTACGAGGCGACCTGCTCATACCACTGCTGGGGTTGCAGCGATTATCACATCCTCTCACAGCTGGGGCATACTACAGCTTTTATGAGCTCCCCTAAATCAAAGGCCCTGTCTTTTTACAGACAAATTAACATTTTTTTTTTTTTTTTTTTAAGGCTTAACAGCCAGCTGACTACTAGGTGAGATGCAAATCTTGTTGTTGAGTTGCGCCTACCACATTGTCTTTTTGATTATTTTTATTGAAGAAGCAAATGTTCTTTTGGAGCTCTGAAGCCCTTATGAGGGAGACTCATTTTCTGCTGCTGTGATCTCTTTGTTGCAGGTGGGTGATGTATGAAAAGGAATTGCAAATAGCTGTTTACAGCAAGCAAAGTCACGGAACAGCCCACTTTAATTTCTGCTATCTGTCGGAAACCGTTGTTGGCGATGGTCAAAATTAATTAAGCAGGAAGGAAGAGAGCTGGGAGGCACTGTGCATCCAGTTCTGACATTGAAATATTAATGGTGAACTAATCAAGAAAGAGTATCTATGAATAGCTAATCAGCTTACAGTTTGCATTTTTAGTGATGCGGTGAACTTCTGGGCAACAGCCCTTTGCAGGAGAGTCAGTGCGGAGGCGGGCTGCCTGCTGCCTGATCGCTCAATTTGGAAATAAACAAAGAGCTCGTGCCTGTGTTGGGGCTGAGGCATGTTTGCCTTTTGCATCTCGCAGCGCTGCTGCTGCTGGATGCTGCCAATTGGCAGTGGTCTGCATCCCTCCCATTGTCGCCTGTGGCAGCCAGGTCAGAGGGTCCGGCCAGAGCATCCCTGGTGCTGCGTTCCTTCCTCCCAAATGCCAGAGGGCTCAGCTCCTCCAGGACAGAGCTGCAGCATCTGTGCACCAACAGGTCCTGTGCAAATGCTCAAAACATGCCTTGAACGTAGGAGCTTGTCCTCTCGTTCCGTGCCCAGCGCCGAGTACCCCATGGGAGGTAGCAGCCAGTGTTCCCGTGTCTCCTGCTGACGTGTGACTGGCATTTCCAAGGCAAGTTTCCAGGTTTTTTTGGGGGATACAGAAGGTGATGACTGTGAGGAAAATTATGAGGAAATGATCCCATGACAAAGCTGGGCTGATTCCAATCAAAGTCACAAAAGTAAATGTCACCTTTGGGTGCCAGAAGGAGTCAAGCAGCATTTCTCCCTTTGACGTCAGCATAATGAGGGCTGTGGCTTTAGAGATTTGTATTGCTGTGTTTCTGCAAACAGTTTCCTTCTCTAACCTCTCGGAAATTGGATTTTGTGGGGCTGAGCAGTTTGTGTGCAGAAGATAGCAGTGGGACTGATAAGCAGAAACCTGTTTACACACTCATAGCTAATGCTGCAATTGGGCAGGGAACTGCCTGGATTTCTTTCTTTTTTTTTTATACTCAATCAAATATAATCCTTGTGGCTGAATGTCTCATTGCTGCTTAACAGAGAGAAATATGAACAGGGCAGTTTTAATGGATAACAAATATGGAATTGGCTTCACATGAAGCAAAAGGACAATGGCAGTAACTAAAAGTTAAATGATAACGAGGGAGAATCAAGTGGTGATTGGTAAGGAATAGCTTATCTATGCTCTCCCATGCGGGGCCATATTTCCCATATTGCCAAGTTAGCAGGAATGACCCAAAATGCAGAAACGAGAGAGTCCAGACACGTCACTCTCGCAGCAGAGGGGACATTCTGGGAAAGGAAAATGGAAAGCTGATGGCATCAGTTAAGAACAGCATGAAGGTCCCGGGGATGTCCAAGGGCACAGTGGAGCCCAGTGGTTGTATCTGGCTCCCATGTCCCATGGAAGGTGAGGGAACCCCCTTGCTGCAGGCAGGCAGGCGCCACAATGCCCAGCCACAACTCCTGGGGGCTGGCAGTGGAGTGAGCAGCAGGGTTTTCTCCAGGAGGAGCACTCTGACACATGCTTCTCTGTTGCTCCAGTGTAACCCAAATCTGTCAGCCTTTAGCGCTTGCTGTGAAGGTCATCTGCGAGCAAGACTAATTATTTCAAGCAAAGCAGCAGGTTAATGCTACTAACCTGCTCCCAGGAACCAAGCTCTGCCCTGTGCCCTGACTGTGTAGCTGCACACAAGCTACAGGGAATTACAGATGCATGAAGGTGTACATAAGCCCACAGATCTAAACAGATCCTACTGGTATGTACCTTAAGCACAGAGGGAAACACATTTTTCATAGCTGATTCATTCAGTTGTCATGAAAATGCTGTTTCCAACTGAAAAGTAGTAGTATCTTTTATTTCTGCTGTTTAATTTTCTTTAATCTGCTCTTGACATTTATTGAAAGGAGTGTTTTGCGCACATCAAAGCCAAAGATTTCAAAACACCACAAGAAAAAAAAAAATAAGGTCAGCTCAAGGGAGGATACGCTAGCAAACATGAGATGAAAGGCTCTGGTTTTCTACAAGGAGGGTCTGTGCAAAACAAGAGGTCATGCTGATCCGTGGTCTGAAGGTGCTTTGTTGGCACCTCTGACACTAGCTGCAAGTGCTGGGTTTTGTACGTTGTGACGCTCAGTAACATAAGCAAGGCCATCCTTACTAGGAACAGATTTAAAAGTAAAGGATGCCCTGATAACTTCACTCTTCAGTAGCCTCTTCACACGGGCAGAGTTTCCCGTGGCTCTGCCCGGCATTGTCCCAACTTGCTTTGCCCAGAGGCAGAGCCGCTGGCCCTGGCAGCAGCACAAAGCTCCCAGGGCTGCGGGTGAAGCTGAGCCATCCATTGCATGCACTCTCCATAAGCGAGTGTCACAAGATTAAATGAGCCAAAGCACTTGACAAGCTGAACAAGCTGCTGAAAACAAACCCAGTGGTGGGGCTGACCCTGCAGGACACCTCCCAATGTATTGAATGGTCCTGAATGCTAAAACTGAAGGAAGAGTGTAAAAGAAACCTAGAAAACTTCTGGTTTTGTTTCATTTTACACAAGCAGAGGTAACGAGATGACACAGGTTAATGTATAGCTCAGTTGTATGCTGATTGCAAAGCACACATTTCCATCCACAAGTCATTAGTAAATCACTTTCCCACCACTTCTCTTGGCATGTAAAAGAAATTTCTCTCTCCCTGACATTTAAAAAAATCCTAATAAGTTATACACTCCATGACTTTATTGCATTTTTAATATTTAAAAGAAGGCTAGAATCTATAACCTCAACCTTTAACAAATGTACAGTAATGTGATAACAAATTTGCCTCGAACAGCTGCTATCTTGGTACCAACTGGCATGAAGGAGGGAAGTAATTGGCTTGTTTTCAGATAATTACCATAATTGTAGTGACACCATTTGGATCACATCTAACTGTGTTCCTGCTGCAAGTTGGATAATTTAATAATTGGCAGAATTTAGACTGACAGTAAAGGTAAAGTCAGCGTATGGTGGGGAAATCGGCACACACATCCCTGCGTTGCTAGTGCAGGCTCTGCTGCTCTTAATATGAAATTTTTATTTTTTTATTTTTAGATCTTTCTGCTTTTCTTAAACCCTGTGACCAGCTCATGCCTTTGTTCCTTTTCTGATGCTTGACCCGATACGACCACATTTTACACCTTTTGATTTGAGATAAATCACTTGGGTTCAGTCCTACCCAAATTATTATTTTCTCCATGCACTGAGTATTTTTAGCTGTCCTAGTTCTGCTGGGGGCCTGTCAGAGCTCTGCTCTGAAAGTGGATTAAACTGTAGCCACGTGCTTACAGGCAGCAGCCAAATGCTTTTCCTGGAGATTGAACCCAGAACCTCGGGAGCAGGGCTTATTTCCCTGGCCCAGGCAGCGGCTGTGGTGGGCAGCAGAGCGTGCCAGGCTCAGCACGACGCACTGGAGGGAACTTTTTCCCTTTGTGCCTTCTTGAGCTTGCTGCTTGTGGCCAGTGTGAAAGGGACTTTGCATCTCCTGTGTCTCCAGTCCTGACAGCTGCCCCGTCAGTCCCAGGAGCAGGGGTACGGAAAGGTAAGGCTGAGAGATGGCTGAGGCTATTGGGGAAAAGACAGAAAGGTTTTATCAGAGATCAACTGGGTGCTTTTGCCAAGGAGTTGCAAAATGTAGCAGAGCACTGAGCTGGTGCCCTGCAGGGTGTGTGTGGCTACTGAGAGCTCTCCTGCAGCACCTGCCTTGCTTTGCATATGTCCATGGCCTTGCTCACCACCAATTCCACTTTGCAGAGCAGAGGTTAAGACACCCAATGGCAATACTAATAGTGCCTGGGAGGCGTCTCTGGAGTTTTTCCAGTCCTCAAGCGAGAGATACTCTTTAGGCACATCTGCTTATTTTGCTTCATGCCCCTGCTGCTCTTTGTGGCTATTCTGCTTTCCCTAGTCTGAACCCAGACACGTTTGTCAGGAAACAGAGAGGTCAGGGAGGTTGCACCAGATTTGCAGGGTGAACAGAATTAATGCCTATTGCTAGGGGCAAAACAGAGTTCACGTATTTCCACCTGCACCAGCTGCTGGCAGGGCCGTGCTCTGCCACAGCTTGGGCTGAACCAGGACCCCCAACCCATCCCAGCCAGCAGGTGAGGTGCCTGCTGATGCAGGAGCTGTAGGTCTGCGATGCAGCCCGTGCCTGGGGGATGCCCAGCTCATCACACGCTGGGGAGGACTTTGGCACAGAGCAGGCAAAGCGCTCATCTCTAATAAACCCATCTGCCGAGATGAGGCTGCCAGCTCTGTCCCAGCCTGCGGTGTCTGGGCACACGTGCAACACTCACACAGAGTGAAGGGGAGGGGGGTGACTGAAGCAGCAAATCCCTTCTCTGTTTCCCTGGCTCAGGGAGGTGGTCTCTGGTGTGGCTGTTGGAAGGAGCAGGAGTGTGTGCTGGACCGGGTTTGTGATGTGAGGGATACGTGCCTGGGAGCGGCTGGCTGATCCCACACATCCCATCTCCCTACCCCTCGCACAGAAACTGCAGGGTAACCATTTCCTTGCTGCATTCCCTCCCCCTCTGTGATTTATTGCTGCCAGGAGGCTGTGCATGTGGAGGTGGCATAAATCTCACCTAAAAGAGAGAGAGAGAAGGAGGAAATTTGCATTCACTCCCTTGCTGGCATATTGAATGCAGCTTTCCAGTTCACTGCTGAAACCCTGAGCGGGTCCTGGGCAGAAGGCCCAGGCACTCCCCTCAGGATTAAACACAGTCAGTGCCGGGGCTCCCTGCCCCACCAGAGAAGGTTCCCACAGCCAGCAAGGAGCAACTACCCCCACTCAGCCCAATTATACCTACATTAATTTCAATCTGCTCATATTTATATTCCACAGCCTCACCCTACCTAATTTGGTGATGTTTGCAGGCTTTGAGCATTCACTGTGCTCCCCCCTACCAACCACTGCAAGCCCTTTTAATAGATCTTTCCTGACTCGTGGCTGCCCATCCTCCTAGTCACTTCCACTGTCTCTCTCCCATCACTCTCCCAGTTCCTCACACCCTTCTCCCTTTGTGCAATGCCTCCAAAGCACTCCCTGGGCTGACAGTCAGTGCGTTGGTGAGCAGACTACAGGAAATAATTGGGGAGATTATAGACAGACCATGGTCATGCTGCTGCAGTGGGTCTGGATGTCCTGTCATGAGCAACCTGTCTGGACCAAGAGGCTTTCAAATAACAGAACATGAGCAAAGAGGGAACAGTGGCAATTCTTGTCTCTGGGAGTATGTTTTCACTGGAAGTCCATCAGTGTTTTCACGTATCAAGAGTAAACTGGTTACAAAGCAAACCAAGAAATGTAAGAGAGGAAGGAGAAAGAAAGGTAGATACAACGCATTAATCAGCATCAAAAGTTGGAGGGAGTCTGCTCACCTCCACTTCTGCATGGGCTGACAGCTGTAAATAGCATACTGAAGCAATGGAGGAAGTAAAAAATTAATTACAGTTCTGAGACCCAATCCCACTTCCAGCCACAGACAGCATTTATTAAGATCTCACTGAGGCAGGAAAGATTGAACAAGGGACTCAGGGGACTATGAAGGGGAAAAGAATTAATCAGTTTGTCTCAGGAGACTGGAGAAGTCAGATTAAATAAAAACTAGAGTGAAATGAAGGGGGGAAAAGGTAGTTGGAAACCTGGACCTATTTGAAGAAGCTCTGGAGGCAGTCTGGGAGGAGTCCTAGGGGCTCTGTTCCTTCACTATGGAAGCTGGGAAGCTTTGGCTAAAAATATACCTATTCAAGGCAAAGAAATCACATATTTAGGGCTCTTGCATCTTTTGCTTGTCAGGAGAGCACACAAGGCAGCCCCAGCTCTCCTACCTCTGATCCTTGCTCCCGTGCATCACTAAGTTGCCTGGCTTCCCCACACCCTAATGCCACTGGGACCTGAGGGCCATTCCCCAACCTGCCTGAAATTCCCTAGAAGTGGGGTTGAAGGGAGAAGGCAGGAAGGGGAGCTGAACCCCGGCAGATGTCCAAACCCCACATGTCCCACAACCAATGCTCTAAAAGGAAAATCTTTGTCCGTGCCTGTTGTCAGCTCAGTGTTTTCCATCACAATAACATTCAATTATTTCTCTTCTAAAGTGTACAACATTTTCTTCCCTCTTTTGTGTAGCTGCTTTTCTGCCTGTCCCCCTGGGAAAGGTCACCAGGCTTCCACATTCCTGCTGGGTAATGAGCTGTGACAAATACTGCCGATGGTGACCAGTGCTGAGGTTGGAGTTTTAGTGGGTGTTGAACACCAATGTCACGGGGAGGGGCCTGTCTCTGACCTGCAAATGGGCATCCCATTGCTGAGCTCCTTCCCCTTTGCTCAGCTCAGTGGCAGAAACTTCATTGGAGCCAGATGAGATACTTCGGTATTCTTCCCCCTTGAAAATCCCAAGCCTGATAGAGAGCCATAAATAAAAACCTCTTCGCGTAATTGAGCAGTGAATGAGGGAACATGTTTTTTCATCCCAAAGCTTTTGTCTACAGGAAAGCATTCCTATTTTTCTGGTATATCCAGCAATACGTTCTGCTGAGAGAGTCTTTATGGAAATGCAAAGTGCATATCCCAGAGGACTATATCTTCAAACCAAAGGGCATTGATTCAGGAGAGAGGCACCGAAGACTTCCTTGGTTATTGGCTGTTATTTTTAACACCTCCCTGATAAAACTGCTATCTAGAAAGTTTCTGACTTTATCATGTCCATTTCTTTAGCAGAAGGCTGCTTGAAGCATGGCTCTGTGCCTTTTAATATTTTTTAGTAAGTTTCCAAGTTACTGGTTGTAATAAAGCACAAAACTTAGCAGGTTGCAAGGAAAAGAGGCTATCTTAACAGCTGCATTGGGTAATACCCTTAGGATATTAGAAAGCTTCACAGCAGGATGTTTTATTTTTGTATTATGCCAAAGAGCAGTCAAAAAAAAAAGGTATATTCCGCTGATTCTGTAGTGGCATTTCCTAGCAAAACCACTAAATACTGTTTGGTATGTTAGCTGGAGCTTAATATGTGAGAACGGTGGTGGGGAGGGATGTGCACTGCAAATTTTGACCTTCAAAACCAGGACTACCTATAAAGATACATCTCATCTATCTGCCAATGAAATAAGATGTTTTTTCAGCATTTTTTCAGTGCATTTATTTGTCCAGTCCAGTTTTAAAAATATCAGTATACCAAAGGAAAAAACATTTTTCACAAGGTGAGGCCAAGATGGAATAAACACCACATTAAAACCTGTACGAAATGTGGGGACACTAGAGACTCGGTCAGGAAAAGTCTAATGAACTTCTGCATTATGATTTTCATTACAAGAATCACTGAAAATAAGAAATCATATTGTACCCTTCATATTTTGGGCATTTCAAGCAAGAAAGATAGGCAACAGCAGCTATCAATTAAGAGAACGAGACTGCTTTCTCTGCACAGGCAGGAACAAGTTTAACAAATTGTTTAAGGTCACTAACTCATCTCATGGACGCAAAATAATGAAAGCATCCAAAAGACGTTTTGACAAGATGTGAATCACCATATTATAGCTAATAGTTTTTGAAACCTGGCACTTGAACGTAGCATATGCATCTTAATGCACATAATGCATCTCTGCCATCCCAACTCCCTGATGCCCAACAGTGGCACAGCCTAACTGACCCTCCTCAGCCTGACTGGGCACTAGCACCTAGCAAAGTGGTGTCAGCCTCTTCCCCTCAAGGCAGACTTGACCTCAGTTTTAAGGTGAACGAACCACCAAGCCACAGCTGCAGGCAAGACTTCAAGGGAGGAAAAAAAAAAAAAAAAAAAGAAAGAAAAAAGAAAAATCTGTTTCCTAACACAGGCATTATTTTTTCCAAACAGGAACCAGAACTGAAATATGAAACCGGAGCAGAAACATGCTTTTCTCTTTCAGAACACTAATGAAAAGGATGCTAGCTTGGGGTTACAGATAGGACATTGTTTATATTTTCTTTACCCCTAGATTGGAGGTAGAACCTGAAAGCCAGAGCTGAAACAGCCTCCCTGAGCCACCTCTACCTCCTATGGGCTAGAGAGACCCCAGTTTCAAGGACATGGAGCCAATTGCACCCATCTGGCTTTTCTGCAGTTGGTGCTGTCTGGTGATGCTTCCTACATAAACCAAGATGTCCATGGCCATTAGCCAACCGAGTAAAGTCAAAAATCTTCACTTTCCAGGCATGTTTTTCACCCTTTATGGTGAAAGATCCAATGCATGTCACTTAATGCCCCTAGAGTTTATCAATGGATCCCAGAATTAGAACAGCATACCCAGGCAGGCTCAGAAGTCTAGCTAGGCTCATTACTTTAATGAAACGCTAATTGCTGCTTCTGAAGTCTAAAAACGTGCCTTTGGTCCACAGCAGCTTCAGTTAGGCACTGCTAATTGCCAAAGCTATCTTGCTGTTGCTCCTAGATACTGGTTCAGGTTAGGTCTACAAACACCAAGGGCAGCAGCCAAACTGCCACAGCCTAGCTGGCATGAGCTGTGTGAGGCTACAGCTCTGCATGGGGCCAACTGAAGGAATCACCCTGCTCTCAGGGCTCTTTGTGCACAGTGTGCTCAGGCTGGAAGCTTGTGTCCCAAGCCAAAGCCACCCACTCGCCAGGACAAGACCAGGGAGGTGACAGATTTCTAGATGAGAGACCCCACTGCAAGTCTTCTTGCAAAAGTTGTTAGGATTTCCCTTTTGAGGAAAAAATGCTGAAAAAAAAAACATTGCATTTCCTCATTTCCGTAGGTGTAGGTTTTATTAATCTCTTTAAAGAGCTGTCCTTAAAGAGCCTGAAACAACTTCCGTGTTGTAGTTAGTGCAAAACAAGAAGTAAAGAGAAAATTTAGCATTTACTTCCTGAGAAAGAAGCTTCAAGCACCTTTTTGGTTGAACCTCACATGTCTGTTTTCATCTATAAAATTCCCACCTGAAAAGGGGCATTACATCAGTTAAACTACCAGAAATTTCTAGTACCTTTCTGAAAAACAAGGCTACTGTTAGGATGAAGCATTTGCTGCTTAGAGCAGCCCCAGCAGCCCGGCGTAATTGCTCCAAAGGGGTTACACTTGGCCAGGCTCCTTGGAAACCACTGCTTTGAGACTGAAGACAGAAACAGCCCTACATTGGCAGCTGTGCCACTGCTGCAAAAAACAGCCCCCAAAATTTCACCACAACACTGGTAGCTCCGAGCTGATACCTGGACAGGAATGACCCGGAAAAGCCACAAGGAAAGAAATTCGTCATGGGCTTGGCTGTGCTGCCTTACTGCTCTCTTCCACGGGGCAGGAGAGGAGCAAAACAAAGAGGGCAATGCTATAGGGTATTGTTCTGGAGAGGACCTTCCAGCACCATGCTTAGGGAGCATGCGGGAAAATAGATTTTTATCTCAGATCCAATTAACAGCTGAGTTACGGGACTTGAGTGAAATAAAGGGCAGTGAGTCTCCAAGTCTCTATTTACATGATTTATTAGAATGTGGCTGTCTGCAGGAACAGGAGGCAGCCGTTATGCTTAATTTATGAGGACACAAGGGGGAAAAGGCTCAGCTACCAAGCTGTTGAGGGGTTCCTACCCCATCAACACAAAAAACTCTCCTCCTGCAACAAAGGCACAAAACCTTCCTCGCACGACCAGCGCTAGCAGCTCACAGGACTAAGCAGCAACATCAGCTGTGGTTTGCCAACCAGGCTTGGCAGACCGGCAGGTGGAGAAGCACCGTTCATTTCCTCTGACTAGTTTCAAGGTTTGTGCAGAGGGAAGAGCCAAAGCTTGGAGATCGAAAGGGAATAGATAGCTGAATTCCCAGTCTTTCAGCTGAACTGCCAGCAAGGGGCAATGCACATAGTGGGAGTTTTCACAGCAAGCGTGAAGATGGTGAAACATGAGTCCTCTCATCTCTCTCTCTCTCCCTGAAACTTCTCATTTTAAGCATCTTCCAGGCCAGAAAAGGATATCTGAGCCGACAGCCTTGGAAGAGCTCCACCATTTGATGTTTGTGTTTGTAGAAGAAGCACAGAAGGATTTTCAGTGACAGATGAAATCTGCAGTCCTTCTAACACACCAGTTAAAGTGATTTTGCCTCTTGAAAGCCAAACTATAAGGTTTCTATCAAAGAGATGTTTGATACCAGGAAACTAAGTATTGTGAGAAAAATAAGGCACCCATAGTTTTCTCACATTGCAATCAGTATTCGTATAAAATAGCTGCCTTCCCTGCCTTGCATAGCAATGCACAGCCATCAGACCAGCTGCTGTTCGAACTTTTTTTTTTTAAAGAAGCTGCTGATGTACAATAGTAGGGAAATACAACCACGGATAACGTAACTCTCTACAATTGGCTGTTCTCAAGAACAACATGAAGTTATTTTGCTTTTTTGTTGTTGTTACACTTCAGTGCAATTCTGAACGTCTATTAAGAAGAGAGGCTCTGATGCCCTGTTGTATCACTATTGCAAAATTGGATGCTCCAGAGAGAAGGAGCCTAATTAGGTTTATTATTTACTGCTAAAACAGCCTTGGATTTGGCAAATCCCCTCCCAGCAAGACTGTGTTCAGTTCTAGCATATGTTGTTTAGATCCATAATATGAACTTAAAAGCTAAAAGTACTTTTTTCTAATGGGTAGATGTGAGCCTTCTTCCAAATCTCTACAGGAGGTGGAAGACTCTCCCAGGGGGGGTTGCCTTTTTCTGTTAAGTGTTTCTCTAATGGTTTCAGTGAGAAGCAATACTGACACAGAGCAGAAGGATCCAAAATCAGCCTTACAGTCGCAGTTTAAAGCCTCTGCTCCCAACCACCTTCTCAGTCTCTCTGTACACCTTATTCACCATCTGATCCTCTCATTAGAAAAGCAGGGGCCTCTCCCTTGCTTCTTTCCAAAAGCTGAATTAGATAACACTGGTTAATGTTCATAAATACAGTTTAAATGTAATTTATAGAGTAAGAGGCATCCAATAGAAATGAAGAAATTAGGTTGCTACTTTTAGTTTTCTTCTGCCAGTTAGGGAGCCGAGGATACTGACAGGCTGCTTGTAAAGTGAACTTCAAGTGAGACCAAGTTTAACCAAGTCATTTGTGCACCTTGCTTCCTAAAATGCAGCCATACAAGCATCTCCAAGCTTTGGTGTTCCTGAGTGACCGTTAATGCAGCTCAGAGGCATGTGAAACACAACACAACAAGAAAACTGAGCCGTATGGGGAGTTCTAGGCAATTGCTCTTGCTGCCAAAGATGTGATTTCTCATGTCCCAATTTAGCGAGCACAAGAGAAATGGCAGAAAGCGTGGCTTTAAATGAAAGGCAAGAAAAACGTTACATAAATGCATCAGTAGCTAAGTCTTTGCCACAGAAAGCTGCTGCAATATTTTTCTAACAATATTTCATCCAGTTCCTAGGTCTAAGACAATAAACGCTACCGTTCATAATAAGCATGCTCATTTTAATAAAGGATCTGCTTCTCATGGAGCTTTGCTATAAACCCCACTTACAATTCCACTATGCTGAAGTAGCACACACTCATTTTTTTGCTTTTAAGAAGATGGCAGCACACAGTGCTAACCCCCAAAAAGAGCAGAGGTTGGCACAGTTGCCTCTTTAGGAATGGTAATGCTGCAGTTTCACTAGAAATCAGAAGAGAGAATTAAGCCTCTCAGGAGCACAGGGCTGTACTCGGAATTAAACCCAGGTCTCCTGAGCCACAGACAATGCTATGCCAACCGCTCCATATTAGAAAGGGTCATTTTCTCATTTCCTTCATCCAGGCTCACAACAGCAAGGGAGATGATGCCTGCAAATTTAGCTAAAAGCTTTCAATGACATTCCCATGAGCACCAGTTCAATGGCTGTTACACACAGGTGCCAAAAAAGCATGATTGGAAATACAGAAGGTTTTCAGAGTACAGGACAGAAAGCAATTTGTTTTAATACCTCCACAGCTCTCTCCCCTTCACTGGCCCTTTCAGTGGAGATCCCGTAGGCTTTGGTGGACCCAGATGGGAAGCTACTCTCCAAACATCCTACACTGCTCCCTGGAGAGGAGAACTGCTGCTGTTCTAAATGAGGGCTGGGCAAGGAGCTCCCCTTCTGTCCTACCTGAGCAATTCTGCAAGCAAGGAAGCATTAGGAGCAAAATAGTTCCTCTGGTGCCTTTTCAAGGTCTTTATTTGGTCACAGAAATCACTTTATCGTATCACTTTAGGACAAAGTCAGTATTCAATACAGAGTGAGTTCTAGAAGAGTCAGTGCAACATGTCAGGGTTTCAGTCTTACCAAGTTATTTGAAGTTCGGTAGCTGAAGAGTGACTGAACAAATGGCAATTAGCACTGTTTTTTATTTACTATCCCTGAGTGTCCAGGACCGCACAGCCCACAGAAGAAGGGAGAAATACACGGGCACAGCTTAGATTTTGCCAATAGCAAGGACATAGAGCTTTTCCTACAACCTCTCTCCCATCAAAGTCACTGTGAGCTCTGACAGGTGCTGCTAAGAATGTAAGCTTAGTCTGAAGACAGAAATTAAATCCATAGCAAGAGCTAGCCCAAGGCACTGGAGTGCCACCTACGAGGCAGCAAAGAACATGGCTCAGCTCTCCCAAGCAGCTTAAGCTACCACACAGTTTGTGCCAGGGCAGCTCTGGCTGACTTGCCCAAAGGGTAGTTACCATGACTCAGATGACGAGCAGTACCATGAGCTGGGATTGCTTGATGACATCTCTCCATGCCTACATGGCCACGCACAGCTTTGAGAACCCACAACAGCTCCTCTCCCTGACTTAGCACCTCTTCCCCCCCACCCCAATCCTCACAGCTTCCTCCTGGGGTGCTCTAAGGGGTGCTTGTAAGGCCCCTAGCTCCCATTCTCCATCAAGCTCCCCCTACCCCTGCCAATAAACTCATTTTTAAAAATT
Source organism: Netta rufina (assembly GCF_964035555.1). NCBI lineage: Eukaryota > Metazoa > Chordata > Aves > Anseriformes > Anatidae > Netta > Netta rufina. The sequence continues at coordinate 8,470,841 of NC_140145.1, read as the reverse complement.
GTGTCAGCTGCAAGGATGCAGATGGTCGCATTTGCATCAAACAACTTTTAAATTATCATTCAAATTAAATTAAATTGAAATGCAATGAGCTGTTCCTGTAGATCTAGGCACACAAAGACGAGTTAATGAAGGTCACGTTTGTAACCAGTGAAGAACATTTAAACTGTATCATGCCTTGCATGGAATGCCATTAGAATAACACGCCTTTCTAAATAAGGATAAATTACTCTTGAAGGCCTTGTGCAGGATTGCTCTCCACCCCCAGGAAAGGCTGGTCTTTGGGAACTTTGTGGTTAAAACAGGGAGGAGTTGTGCTGGGTCCGGCAGAGCACCAGCAAAACTTGTTGGCCTTGTGGTGCAAGGCCTCTAGCATCAATTTGGGCTGAGCAGATCCCACCTACTCTCCATGCCTGAATGCAAAACCAGGCAAGCCTGGAAAGCCCTGCATAATGTGGCTGAGAGGCACGTCTTCAAATAAGAGAGCTGTAGTTTTGCAAATATGCGCCCTGCATGCCTCTGGTTGTAATTGCCTCATTTACACACACAAAACTGTGTCTTTTGCCTTGTGCTGTGTTTGTAGTCATCTTTGACAAACTGCCCTGTAATGGCTTCTGTGACATCCGTCATCTTCACAGCTCTGTGTTGTCACAACGATGTCATACAAATTAACCATACCATTTCCATGTGCTGAGATGAAAAATGAAACCCATTCAGCCTGCAAGTGGCAGAGCCCACGCTGCCTCCATGCTGAGGCTTCCCATGGGCCAGCTGCTGCTCTGGCACCAGGTCTGGCCGCAACAAGACAGTGTGCAAGTGCAGGAGCTTTTAGGCACTGCTCTTTCCCTCTCCTACTGCACCTTACCTACAGCTGCTGTGAACCACATTACACATTTCTTCCTAAGAAATGAACTATCATTTAGTATATGAAAATAAATGGCAAAATTACATACCAAATGCTCCTTAGCAACAAAGCTCTTGTTTTCACACATTGTCTGTTCCATACTCAGGTGTGAAGTCAGAAGCTCAGAGATCAGAGGAACCTGTGAAACAGAGAGTAATAATTGGCAAGGTTTTTGGCATCTGGTGACAGTTTTTGCAAGCAAAGGCTTAAGAGCTGCAGGTTTGCTTTAGTGATAGCCTGCTCTCTCACAGGAAAAAAGTTAACACCTGCCATCAAAAGAGGACTAATACTTGCTTTAATTAGTCACTGAGTTCTAGTATATCCAACAACACCATTGTTTGCAAACGACTGGGTGCATCCAAAATCTTGGAAAGCAAATGTTACAAAATCCGCCCAGCACAAATGGGGCCATGTTTCTGACATATTATTACTAAAGCAGTCAAATCACAGCTGAATGCATTTGGTAATCCCTTGCAACAAGAAGCACCAGGTTCAGTTACTGAGCTGAGGACACTGGATAAGTGAGTTAACCCCATCTTCAAAGCATGCTGCTGGGAGGTGGTGATGTACGCTCTGAGAAGAGTATTGCTCAGATTTTTTCTTAAACATTGAAAATGGTTCTAGATCTGAGGAAAGCCCTTTTGATCTCAGTGAATGATGGATGAATTTGTATCAGCACAACTGAGAACAAACTCTGTACCTGAATGTTCTACTTGGAGAAAGCTTTTGTGTGAGGGCATCTGCGAAACTGCAACAACTGGAATTAAAGTATTTTACATATCCATTCATAAGATACAGCCCATATATAATAGTAGAAAAACAAAATGTCAGACAAACTGATTAAAAAAACAAGTTTGAAAACTGCCTTACAAATGAAAGGCACAGTAGTAGCTTAGTGGAGAATGGTGATTTACTTTCTGATTTGTAAACCATTTTATTTATCAATAGTTGAAGTTAAAAGATTATGCAAAAATAACAAAGGCAAAGATATGTGACTAGAAGAATATATTATTGCTGCTGCCAGTCTGGATTCAACAAAGGAATTTTAGCCTTTGTCTTGTTTTTGATCACTACAGAACAACCCCCCATCTAAAAACACAGTTGCCCTCTAGGCACAGGAGCAGACTTTTAGCCTCAGTTTCTGCACCCCCTCTTCACCAGCTTTAGGGATTGAGTTAAATGGCCCTGATCAAGGAGGTCATTGGCTTCATGGGGTTTACCGGTGCAGCGGTACGTGACAAGCTTATGGCACGGATATGGCTCAGTTACTAACCCCTGAAAATTCAATGACATCTCAGAGAAGCCAAAGACTTTGAGTCCTGTCATTGAGTTCTCTTGCACAGCATCAAAGTGTTGCAAATAGGAGCCTTTGCACCGTCAGTTCACTTTCTCCTAGGAATCTCTATGGGAAAGAAATTTTTCCTCTTTAACTGTTCCATTAGAAACTGCTGATGCAGAATCCATCAAACCCATTAAAGGTCCATTAAGTCTGCAAGGCTGCTTTTTGTTTTCCTGTACTGTCTAAAGAATTTGGAAGGCCACAAGCCATATGTTGCCTGTGGCAGATTAACCTGTGCTGGCTGGATATAGCTTATGGCTGCAATATCCTATATGCAATATGGATATGTGGTTTTGAAAGCTGAGAGGATACAAGGCACTATTACTATACCAGGATTGCTAGGCCAGTGCCTTTGAATTATGTTACAGAAAAATGACAGCAGTGTATGACAGACAACAAATGAAGGCCAAGATATATGGCCCAAAATACACCATGCCACTGTGCATCAGAACAATTTTGAATCTGAGGCATTTGCTCTTTAGTCAGTTGTGAACTGTTCACTCTTCCCTGTCTTCAACAAAGGACACTTAAATTATAACCATTTATATAATAAAATAAGTTGAAGATAAATGGTACTGAGTATGACAACTACCATGTATCTTAGCCTGCATGAAAAACCACATGGGATGAATGTCCCAGAGCATTTTATGAACTTGTATTAATGCATCAAGTTCAAGATTTTTGCAAAGGATAATTTCAGGTAACACTAGGAAATAGGTATTTCTAAAATAAACCAAAGCACAGTGATCATGTGCAACCTAGAATGACAGAGCAGACTTTGGCTAGGACACAGGAATAATCTTTGTAAACTAGTGTCACACCATATGAAAGGTCTAAGCCACGGTTACCCCAGCAAGCAATATGCAGTGATGATATTTTGATGAAACCTCATAGCACCCTGTTGTGACCTGGTGATGTTGAATAAATATGCAGCAACTCAGACACTTGCAGTAGCAGGCAGACATACCTGGTAGAGTGCAGAGGTCAGACACCAAGTGTGTGAGATGCTTTTCTAGCTTGTTATGGCCTCCTGGGAAATTTGTTTGGGTTTCGTTAACTTGACTTCTAAATGCAGGCATCCTACGGAAGGAAACTTCTGTGAATGACAAGTCTGATGTAGTTAAACAAAACCTGCATTTTGAAAGGCAGAACTCCAAATGTGATTAAAATGCAGGTTTTCCAATGTATATTTCATTAAGGCTAACCATAAGCAATCCTTTTAAAATATTTCCTTTGATGGCTGCCTGTTTATTTGGATACAATGACTGCAGGTTTGGTGAAAGAGGGTGTCAAACAGGTCAAGAGGCGAGACAGACACTGTGCCCTGGAAATTCAAGCCTTTATTATCTGGTCTCCATGGGATTTCCTTTCCTACATGGAAAAATGTGTGGTAATGCCATAGCAACAACAAAGGAACAAACATAGCAGGACATGTCTTTGCTGTTTAAGGCTTAGTAGGCTGGATTTTTTAAATGACTGCATTTCCACAACAGTTATTTTGCTTAAAATAGTATAAACAATGAAAATCTGAACTAAAAGCACAAGAAATAAGGATGAACAGCTTTCCATCTTCTCTTCGACGATCTGTCTGTGAGGCAAAGGAAGCCCTATAAATGCTAAGGACAAGTTGAAAAATCCTCGTTTTAAACTGATTTCTCTCGCTCATCTCTTACCAAACTAATGAAAGAAGCATCCTTAAACCCAACGATAACCCCCTCACCCTGTGTGCGTAAGCACAGCTGCCTGCAGCTACACGTATTCTCTCCTAGCCAGTTCCCACAGACAAAATCTACAGCTTGCTGCTGTGCAAAGGGACTTTGATTAAGGATTCAGGGGCTAAATGGCTGAGGACATCTGGGATGTCTATGGAGATTCACAAAATGGAAGAGGCTCCACACACTATACAAATGGAGAAAAGCCTTCAAGTGCCAACCGTGAAAGCTGGGCAGCTCCCTAGAGGCAAAGTCCCTCCCTCAGATGGCAAAGGCCACTTTCTGTGCAGTATATATGCCAGCAGGACATGTAGGAAGGCATAAGCTCTTTTTTTTCATATGGAATTCATCCAGTATTTCACAGGAATCCATGACTCACAAACAGCATTTTGAAGCCTTTGCAAATGGTAGATCAACATGATTTATCAAAATCAGGTAATAATCATGACACAGATGTGTCAGCAGCTCCAGAGGGAAGTTTTGCAGCCCTCCTATAACCTTTAAGATCCTTGACATGAAAAGCAAGGCTTCCTGAGCTGTTTCATAACCTTATTCGTAACCTTCCTTTCACAAGCCATTATTCTTCACACAGCAAGCCCAGATAGCAGGGCCCATCAGCACCTATCACAGAAGAGGTCTCAGCTTAAAACTCACAGTTTAGCTGTCTTATTTCAAACCAACTCTTTATCAGAAGAGACGAAAGTCATGTCAAGATAAGACATAAGATGGATGTGTGTAAGAAAGAAAAAAAATCAATTGAATTTTCAGGAAAAACTACTAACTACATTTTGTAGAGTTACTAAGTTTTTGCTGGAGTATATCCAAGGCTAGATTCCAGTGCCTTCATTTGCAAACCTATTCTACATACTCGTCATGGTCTCTGCAATACAGTTCCTCTGACGTCAACTTCTGCCTACTCATTCTGGTCTGCCCAGGAACCTCAATTAGTCATTGGATATAGCGTTGTAATAACTGCTTTGTAGCTTAACTGTTTCACTCAGATCACCTCTCAAGGGAGGGCACTGAGCATCCAAAATTCCCTGCTGATATGCAGAAGGGACAAGTGCTCAATATCTTCCCAGGACCAAGCCCTTCAATCATCTTCTTTGAAGCCTAAATCTTGCTTCATTCAGGCTCTCATCATAGAACGCCAGTGTTTAATCTGTAATTTACCTAGTACGTATTATAGTGCCTCTGACTGCAGTATATGCTCCTTTGAAAAGAATAGCCAAAGTTGGGCAGTATCCAGAGCCCATCAGAAAAGCCAATGGCAAGAGGTCCTAACATGCCTTGATGTGAGCAACGGACTGACAAACTCACAGATGGGTTTTGTTCAAAAGGCTCCTTCATAAAGAATAATAAAATAATAACTGCACTAATAGCACGGATTCTCTAATAGCTCAAAACGTGTTAAAATTGTTTCAGTAGGCATAAAAAGAAATATTGTGAGATTAACACTTAACAGATTGAAAACATCTGGGTTTAGAAAATGGATTGGTGAGACAGCCAGCTTTCGCAGGGCTTTGCAGGGTTATTTCCCCCTTCGGATTAATCTACTTGACTACAGAATAAGTATTTTTCTGACCTGCCAGCAGAGACAATATTAATAGTTTCTAATTCTTTAGTCAGCAGAACAATAAGGTGAAAGCATGCCTGGGATTGGGTAGAGGGGAGTCTTTATGATCCTCCAGCATCCCTTTAAATTCTCCTTCTGTCACTTACAACAAAACAGGCACTTTTTGGTATGGAAAACACATGGTACACAAAGAAAAAGGAAAAATAAGCCTGCCAGCTTTAAATGCAGAACTGCACTCAGATTTATGGGGTTATGTCTCAGAAACAGAATAACAGCTGATATCTTTTTATGGGTGATTGGGAAAAAGTAAATGTCTTTCATGCTATAATACAATGGTTAGTGATCTCAGATAGATAATAGATGGACTTTTTTTTCATTAAAATGCCATTTGCAAATGGAATAGGTGGGTGGAGCCATTGACTTGATAGTGGTAAATGACCTGATCACAGGTGAATAATAATAATTGTGCATTGGCAATGATTGGTGCCAACTTGACAGATAGCTCGGATCTGACCTGTAATATTTGGCATCAAACCTCATTTCTATGCATCCAGCTTCATGCCTTCTATCTTTATTACCCAGTGCATTTTCTTTTCTGAGAGCAGTCTGATTGCTACTAATCTTCTAGCCTGTAACCTAATGCTCTTTCCCTAAATGAAGTCCCCATATTGTTGATAAAGAGTCATTGTGTTCGCTTATCTCCCTCCTCTCCAGAAGTGATAGCAGGAAATCTGACTTCTCAATTAACCTGTGCTGAATTAGAATCTTTATGATCAAATTGGTTGATGTGATTTTTTTAAAATCTGGATTGCTTGAAACTCAGTGAGAATTAGGGCTTGTGAAACTCACCAGAGCCTCTTTCTGTGTGTCAGATTGCTGTAGTGTACACAAATGAGAAGCCATTTTTCTGTCACTCTTACAAATTGCTTTTCTTTCTGAGATTTTATAAGAAGGAATGAACATGGCACTGTGTTGCAGGGAAACCAACAGAAATGAGATCACTTACACAATGGAAAAATAATGGATGTTTTACAGATATAGCAAACAAAGGTGAATAAAGCATAAATCTTTCTATGAGACAGACCCTCCACAAATTAATTAAAATGATAATTTAGAAAGTATTTTTCTGGGATGCAATAATATATGTTGGCATGTAAGAATAAAGACATTCAAAACCCAGTGTGCTTATGTCACCTGCATGTTTGCCGAAATATTCTTTTCTGATTAAAATAACGTCTATGTCTCACAAATGCCACATCACGTTTGGGAATCTCATCAAAGGTTACGGAAAAAGTAAATGAGTAAAAAGTCCAGAGAGGCAGGAGTTTCCAACTGAGCCAGGCCAGGAGGCACATAGGCTGCTGGGAGCACGTCGAGCCCATCAGCCCTGACACAGCACAAATGCGTGGGCTTTCCTTTGCTCTGCCCCACTGCAGCTGCATGGGCTCTCTGGTATACAGGCATCCTCCTGCTCTCACAACTGCTTTATCAGATGAGACCTGGTGTTAGACGCTGTCTTCCCTGTGTGTCTTTGAGTTCAAGTAGGGCTTAACCTGGAGGCATAAGGCTTGCTCTAATTCCTTGGCATTTTACATAGATAAACCAACAAGTTTAATTACAGAATGTTTAATTAGAGACTGTATTTAAGATCATCAAAATGTCTCCTACATTAAAAAGCATACTAATTCCATTAAAATATAGATACCTAAGGAAAAAAAAAAAAAAAAAAAAAAAAGATTTAGAGGCTAAATGGAACCTCTCTCATTACAAATTCACTTTACTGATGCTGTTTGAGTTTTGATGGGAAGGGCTCTGGCAGCAGGTCCAAGTCTGATAAATACATTTCCATTTAAGATTCCACCTGTAATTATCCACTGTAGGAACACGAGGACTTAAATCAGTGTGTCTTGGATATCTCCTCTTTTCACCAAGTAGATACTTCAAATATTTTTCTTGTTCAAACAGGGATGCATGGAGGGCTCATCTCCACTATTGCTAATTGACTATTAACTACTATTTATTATTTAGTATTAACTATTGTTAATCTGGTGAGAGAAAGCCTGCACCAATACACACAGAGGTTGGTATGAATCAAATTTTCCATATCTCCATGACAGATTGAAGTGCAAACTGAAACTAATGCCATAACAGAAAACAACAGCAAAAATAGGGACACAACACTAAAGTTTAGTCCGTATTTTACACAAAAAAAAAAGAAAAAAAAAAGTGAGGATGTCACAGAAATGTGATGGAAAGGATGGAAAGAGACTGATGTGCCAACAGAAGTCAGAGATCATAGAATCATAGAGATATGATTAGAAGTGAATATTTTAATAAAAATACTACTTTGCTGAAGATTTCAGCAGATTTCAATGAATGCTTTCTCTTCCAACCAGGATTTATGATTTCTTTTTTAGATTCTGTTTAAATTCACATTATTTCAGGACCATTTTATAACATTTGCATAGCATTTCAAAGGACCTCCCAGTAAAAAGGCATTGAGGTAATCTATGGCACTATAAATAAGAAGCTTTTTTAAGAAAGTCCTTGAGTCATTTTGCTGTAATGACAGCAGGCCTCATTAAACAGCTGCATATACGGCACAGATTGGGGACATTTGAAATGCTGGCGTGCCTGCATTTTATGACAGCCCCTAATGTGACCCCTGGGAACACAGCAGCAACAGAGATGCAGGACTCAAATTTGATTGCAAAAGGAGCAAAAGTGTCAAAGTTGGCCTCTCCCTGTGGTGTGGGATGGTCTGGGCAATGGCTGGGTGCTGCCTCCCTTCACCTCTGCTTAATGCTTCATTACTCACCTCCCCCTAACCCACTGTGCTCAGCAGGGTGACATTGTCTTGTGTGTGACAGCCACACAAGGCTCTTTTCCTAAAGGAAATCCCATAGCTGTTTTGTCCAGGGTCTCCCAAGTGGTGTGTGTCAGTGCCTTTCACGCAGGCACTTAGCTCTGGACGAGCATGTGTTTCAGATGTGCAGTTTCTGTGTAGTGACTGCTGCAAAAAGTGGGCTGCAGGCTTTGTGTGTAAAGGTGCACCTTGCATCTGGCCTTACTGCCTCTGTGCAATGAAGTGCCCGTTCACCTGCTTATCAGGAGTAGTAGGACCATACTTGCTCATACTCCAACTCCTGCTATGCTATGGGTGCTCATGGCATGTCCCACCTTCCTGGCATCCTCCTCATGGGTCAAGGTGTGCAGATTTCATAGATTTAGATGCAGAACTGAGAGAAAAAATCTAATCTTTTCTTAAATTGGTGAAATTTTTACATTTCTCCTTGACAGTCTCTTTCAGTCTTTAGAAATCCAGGCCTGTGCTATGCGCACCGTGGCAGTCTTATACATGTGTAACAGTGCTCAGTGCACTATTTATTTATTATCAGTATTTTATAAACCATTTCAATAAACACAAATGCATGGAAAGTCAAATTGCCACTGGAGGTCTTTTCCAACCTTAACGATTCTATCATTCTATGATTGCTATAGAAACTACTTGATAAAAACAGCTGTCTGCCTTGCACACAAAAGCTGACCTACTCCCAGCACACAGGTTGTCCTGGCACTGACCCCAAAGCCAGCAATATACTGCCTCACTCAGATGAATTCCCTGGAAAAATGGTTTGTGTCAATGCTGATAAGGGAAGTGGTGTGAGGGGCAGGCGACAGATGTCACAATTCAAGCCCCTAAATCCTACTTATATTAGTCTGGAGAGAGGAAGCTAGTTTTTCTGACTCAGTGGTGGGTTGAGGCTTTAAGGAGAATACCAAATACACCTGGAGCTGTGGCAGAGTATGCAAGATCACGGCATGGATACAGCTGTGTCCTCTACACTGCCTGTATCTCTTGCCCATAGAAGGAGCCTCAGTCATCCTTCTCTGAAGTTGTCCAAAAAGCAGCAAGAACAATGCAGGTGCTGGATTCACTGATAATTGTTTGTTTATTCTAGCTACACCATCCCTCAGCAAATTAACTGTTAGGAAAAAAAGTCACAGAATCACAGAATCATCTAGGTTGGAAGAGACCTCCAAGATCACCTAGTCCAACCTCTGACCTAACACTAACAAGTCCTCCAATAAACCCTGTCACTAAGCTCTACATCTAGATGTCTTTTAAAGACCTCCAGGGATGGTGACTCAACCACTTCCCTGGGCAGCCCATTCCAATGCCTAACAACCCTTTCAGTAAAGAAGTTCTTCCTAATATCCAACCTAAGTTGTAGAAACGTAAGAAAGGGAGATCACAATTTTAAAATGCAGTTTGTTGTATACATGATTGAGAAATTAAGCTTGAGAGATTTTATGAGAAGAGGCCAAGAGAGTCCAGTCAAGCACTTGTTTACTTAAACTGCTGAAAGTTCCACTCTTCATTCTATGGAGGCAAAACATTTGAGTCGGGACATACAGGGGGTTAACTTTGTAATTTGGCACTGGGCAATCCGGACTACAAATTTATCTGCAAGTCATCGTACAAGGGCTGAGGAGTTTGATCCTCCATGGGTCACTGAACACAGGTAAGTCATTTTATAAAATAACGTTCCTTCAGCCCTTCACTGTGTACAGAATACCAGACTTCCACACTGCTGAATTAAAGCTGTAAATTTGAACTGTCAAAGCCAAAAGATGTTGAAGCAGGCAGCAGGTACTTTTATGACATTTTCTTATTACAAACACTGAGATGCAATTGCTCATAGAGAGCATTAAATCAAATCATGAACGGAAACTGCGACAGAAACACCCCAGCTTCCTGCCTTACCACAGGCATTGCCAAAAGACTTGCAATTAACCTGCGGGGCTGAGGAGCTGGAAAGTGGAGATGCTTTTCTTTTGGACAGATTTTGTCGTTCTAAGTTTAACAGTGCACTTGTGTCTAACCAGTTAGAAGTATCTTGATGAACTTAAGCCTATGAAGTAACTATTCAGTCACACTTTTAGAACAGCATCTCCTGCACTGCCCAGTCATGTACGTGGTGAGAGACACTATGCTCCCAAAATAGCATCAGCCACAGAGGAGCAACCATGGCTCCTAGCCCTGTCCAAAAACAAAGCAGAAAGAATGATCTGACAGAATTAATGATGCAGATACTGTTAGAAGACTACTGTGCTGAACTGACTACATATTGGCTATACAGCTATTGGTTTGTATCTTCTGCAATCCAAGTAGTCCTCAACAGCTGCATATAGCAGAGCACTGTTGTAGAGAGAAGTTTAACTGTTTGCATGGAGTTAAATTTTTTTCTGCAGTTACATCTCTTGGGACAGCAGAGAGAGATACTGTGCTATCAGCACCATTCAGCCAGGCCTTGGGTTCCCAATCAAAAGAGTTTACTTGCGTTTTGTTGTTAATTGCTCCACTTGATCCTTCTTTGTAGTCAATCAAATTTACTTCTGTCTGTAGATCCAGTAATTACATGTTCTTGTTTTTATGCTGGGCTAATAGACCACCTAAAGCTTTGTGTAAATTAGTTAATGTTTTCTCCTCCAAAGCTGGTATTTCTCCTGTATTATGGTGACAGATGCAAAATGTTCCTTGTAAAAGCATATGGCAAATTGATGAAGTACAGCAACTGCTTATGGGTTTTTGAAGGACAGGGTTAAAGAAGCATGTTCTTCGTGATATCAATGAGCACAGTGCTGATTTTGTAGTTCTTCAGTAGCCTGGAATGCCTTAAAGTTGCTGCTGCAAAAGCAGATATCTCAGAGGAAAAAATGTTATAACAAACATAGAGGGAAAATAATTTTAAGGGGTGCTTACGCCAAGTGGGAGTGGCCACATTGGGCTAAAATGGAGCATGGATCAGCGTCTGTCTTGCATTAAAAAGCAAAACCGTGGAGCAGAGTTTTTAGGCCAACCAAATAAAAATAAAGGACTGTGTAGAGGAAGATAAACTTTAAGTACTTTGTCACTGAAGCTTTGAAAATGCCTGTGGTTGTTGAATATTAATCTGCTAGTCGTATTGCAAGAGAACTGTGGTTCTCTGTAGATATCTGGGGGCAAAACCTGGCCCAATGAGGTCAGTGGCAACACTCCTGTCAACTCAGTACAGGCAGGCTTTTATTCCAATTCTTTAACTGTTTTTATTTCCTGTAAATAATCCCTGCTAGAATTGGAAAACATTTAAAGTGAGGTTTCATTCCTGAGTGCATAACTATAATGCATTAATAAATCAGGAGCCAAACTAAATATCTGCTGTTTTCCAATTATGTTTCAGACTTCCCATTTATTTCTGTTTTTCCTCTATCTCATGCTATTTTGAAAACAAAAAATCCACATTTTCTGACGATTTTGGGATGTCCATAAGGGGGAAGACATACTCCTTTCTCCACCAAAAAAATTCCCCACTGTGTGCTCAGGCAGCACTGGATTCAAAAGTGCAGCTTTTTTTTTTTTTTTTTTTTTTTGGTTCAGCTTTGGTTCCCTTCACTTTCTGCTGATCCCATGAAATTGAAAAAGCAAGTGGAAAAAAGCTGAAAGATCCCATCACATTTTCTCCAATTTAAAGTACTAACTATCATGTTATGTAAAAGCCTGAGGTAAGCCTCAAAGTTGGATCTCTTACACAGCAATTTCCTTGAAGAGTTATTGGATCTCATTTTCATATGGGTTTCTTCTGCATACAAGTATTTTATTGCATCTGTTTATCCCAGTGACCTGGAATTCATTTATTTGACAAAGACATTTCCACGACTGAGCTTCCAAATGTACAGAGAAAAGTATGACACATCTGCTTTTAGTTTGTTTTCTCTGTGGCTCATTTGCAAATGAACACTATAGAGAAATACGTGCGCAGCACGGAAGTTGCACATCGTTACTAGCAAACACCAGGTAGCAAACTTCAAAGTGGCAACAACCGTGCCAAACCACAAAATTAATATGACTGAGATGGAGTGTGGGAAGGACTGCAGTCAGTGGGCATGCAGTGTTTCTAGGGTACTAAAAACCTGATGAAAAATCCTTTAAATCTAACTTGTTCCCAAGACCCTTCCACTGTAATCAGATACTGTAGTGGGGACCTTATGTCCTCCCCCTCTCTAAGCAAGCAGCAGTGATTTCTTAGTTTGGAAGTTGACTTGCATACATTTACAGCTGCTGAAATGAATGTGGGGCCTCTTTATGCCTCCATGAGACAAAACCCTAAAGGAATTAGGATGGAGAACAAGTGCCATTATATCCCAGTGCTGTGCAGAAACTTATTCCTTTCTTGAAGGGAAAAATAGTTAAATGAATGGAAACTTTTGAACCCTGATGGCTGCTGTATGCATTTAAGATTCATCATTTGCTGTGCCTTGATGCACATCACTTCTGGCAGAACAAATGAGTATTTCCCTGATTAATCAGCAGTCCTCAGGGAACTGCTCTTTCTGCACATACATTATGATCATTAAGAAGTCATACTGTCCTGTGCTTTTTGCAGCATATGGAAAATGCAAAGTAAATTGTGCAAAATACACTACGTTTATTAGATACATTTCTCTGTATCTCTTTCAGTTACAGTGTAATTTGGTATCCTGAGATGATGAATGATGTAATTAACTTAATTTTTTCTGTGCTGCCCCATAAATGTTATTAACTCAAACATGCAAGAAGATGGAGATGCAATGGAGTTATTTTTGTCATCCCTGAAGGAAGCCCCTATCATGCACTAACCAGCCCAGACACAGTGCCTGCCTGGGGCATTTCTCCTTGCTGTGTTGTAGGGCTGGCAGTGCCGGTGCTGGTGCCTGCAGCAAAATGGGGATCCCAGCTCTCAGCAGGGTGGCAGGGAGCTGGGCAGGCACAGCAGAGCAAGGATGCCTGAAGCCAGGCTGCACTCACCTCTAGAGTCAGGAAAACCCAGCTGCATTATGGAGTGTTCCTCCCAACAGCATCCTTAGATCCCCACAGACACACAGCAACCTGCCAAACTCCAACACAGACTCTCCAGAGTCTTTGCCAGGCTCCCACTGCTCTCCTGGCTCGGCCAACCCTACCCACACCTGAAATCTCATAGGAGACAGCTGTGATTGGCAGGACTAGCATAGCTTGGGCCCAGCTGTGACACAGGGGCAGGGCAGAGGGTAGAAACCTTTACTATATTGGAAACAACAGCTTTCACTTTGCAGGCAAATTACTGGTTAAATCACATTTGACAGACTCCAGAGTAATTGCTGTGCGAGCAGCCCGTGGATTTAGGAGGCAGGCGCGACAGCGTTTTCAACTGACAATTAGGTGGCTCATCCCATCAAAGGAAGCGTCTTTTGCCATTGTATGGTGTTGGACACCTAATTAAACAGCAAATGAAAGTGAACAGGTCCCCCTTGCACTAGCAAAACTACTAACTCTGGTAGTGCGCAAGGCTTGTGCTACTGAAACATAGATATTTGCTTTTGGGCCATGGGGTGCATCTCCTGTCTGCCAAGCACGTGATCACTTCTGAAGAGGAGCCATCATGCTCTAGAGAGCATGGAGCAGTTTTCTTTCTTTCCTTTCCTCCATCTTCAGGGTCTGCTTTCCATGGAAAGGAGACTCAGGCCTGCAGGGCGGACAGACACATTTCAGTAGGCACTGATGAGAACAGCCAATGCAAGGCTGTATTCTGTGTCCTGAGCTGTGACAGATGGAGAGAAAAGCGTCCCAGGGCAGGCTGGCAGCAGGACCTTTTACTTTGCTCTGTCTAACACACGTGAGCATCAGCAGATCCTGCTGCCAACAGTTATCGCTTGCTGAGACTGAGCTAAGAGGTGGCTGCACAGGAAAGCAACCATTAAATGCTGCCTGCGTCTCCTCTGCAATCACAGTGCTTGAGTGGCCCTGCCACTCTGAGCTCTGCAGGGCACTTGGAACCAAAATGAAAGGAAATGGGAAACTGTGGCTCCATTATTCGAGAGGCAGGAGACCTTTTCTCCATTAACACTAGTGACAGGACCCGCGGGAACGGGGTTAAGCTGAGGCAGGGGAAATTTAGGCTGGACGTCAGGAGGGGGTTCTTCACAGAGAGGGTGGTTGCACACTGGAACAGGCTCCCCAGGGAAGTGGTCACTGCACCGAGCCTGGCTGAATTTAAGAAGAGATTGGACTGTGCACTTAGTCACATGGTCTGAACTTTTGGGTAGACCTGTGCGGTGTCAAGAGTTGGACTTGATGATCCTTAAGGGTCCCTTCCAACTCAGGATATTCTATGATTCTATGATTCTATGATTATTTCAACGCAGATTGCACAAAAGTTAGTGGGCTGCTAGAGGAAGAGCTTGGTCCTTCTCAGCTGACCTGAGACCCGTGTTCATCTGCAATTATCTTTTGTTTTAGGAAAATGAACAGAACCAAACCTGCTGACAGGGAGAAACTTTCACAAATCTTGTCTCATAGAAGAATTTCCACTAATGCTTTTCTCACATGAAAGAGAATTTGTCTGTGTAATATTGTTCCCTGATGGGCTTATATTGATTTCTTTTTTAAATATGAAAATATATGATACAATATTCTTGAAAAATTAGAAAAACAAATCAGTCTGTGGCTCAACATAATATGTCACTTAAAAAATGCTAACTAAAGACCAAGTGCAAGGGAAGAGAAATAAGATTTTTTTTATTACAAGCTAAAGACTTAGCTTAGAAATTAGCTTCACTTCCCTGACCTGCGGGACTGGAGGGCACTGTATTTCTGGCACTTACATGTTAACAAGATCATCTGCATTCCCAGGAGAAACTCAGAATTCATAACTGAAGTTTCAGCAGACAAAAAAAAAAAAAAAAAAAAAAAAAAAAACAGAGGAGAGTGATTTGCAGTTTCTTTACAAACAACAAACAAATGTACTCAGATTTCCAGTGCACATGTCCCTCTCTATGATCTGGGTCTTCAGTAGTTTGTTTATTAACAAAGATCAATGCTCGTTTTATTTAAGCATTTCGGCTCCCCTTAAAAAAGAAAGTATAGAAAATAAATACATTTCGATGTCAGAAGATCCATAGCAGTGCTATTCTCTGTATTAATAAAACAAAGGGAATAATACAGATGTCCTTGAGAGTAACTGTTTCTTACAGAGATAAGATGGTGATTAATGGGAAATTTGTTCTTGCCAGAGGTGGCTATCAAGTAAAGTAAATAAATGGTATGGTTCCATTCTTGCAGTCTACCTACCATAAATATTATTACTCTGGAAATAGGAAACTGTAATACTACTGGCCAATCAAAGGTTCAAGATTCTGAAAACATCCTTGCCCCTTAGGTTATTCTATTGGTGCCATCATTTACTATGATGCCACAAAGAAAAAAAATGGCATAGCAACCAATTCAATTTACTTTTAAAATAATTTCTAGAATACAATGTTATTTTCTGATGGTGTCACTGCACCTTGTCAAAATTAGCTAAATATGTTAACCTTAAGAAATGGAACAGCCTTTATTAAGCTGGATTTTAAACCTGATAAAGCATTAAAAAAATAAATACAGGCTACGTCCTTTCTAATGCGTTTTTAAGAGATCTGCTTATAGAGTCCTGTGGCAGCTCACCTTCTTCCTAAGCACTCAGCAGGATGCAGAATACTGCCAGGAGGCACCAGTCTCCTGCAGTTCTTAGCATTTGCCTGAAGTTACTTGCACAAGAGACAGAGAATTTTCAGTGCTACCTTAACTGGAGATATAAAAACTCCCCCACAAGGAGGGGGATTCAATCGTCCTCATAGTTTATTTATAGATTTTGTATTTCATGGTCCAGATATATTAACTAAGTTATTCTGTCAAGAAGTATAAATGATGATCATTTGTTAGCTGAACCACTTGAATAATTGTATCAAACTGTAATAAAGTTATTGAAGGGATTTATTAACCTGATGAAGTAACTCATTAAATCCTTTAAATGCATTAATGAAGGAGGACGTATGGGTCCTTTTGGTATAATTGAAGATGGGAAATGGAGCAGCAGAGCCAACCTGATAAAAATAGTCAGATATCCCAAATCGCTTGTATGTAGCTAGTCATTTTGGGTATTTCTATCACTATTGTGGATTTCTATATTATTTTTCTAACTAAGTGTCTCTGCCTCAGAACTCAAATACTTCTTTTGTTTTACCATGACCTAAAGTTACATGTGTGTGTTTATGAGTTGAGAGCTATAGCACATGTCAGTCAACAATGGGCTTCTAGCTCCATGAAGCAGAGAAGGGACATGAGCCAGAAGCGGCTTCTTTAAGTACAACAGAATCGCAAAATGTCATAGTTGGCAGTGCCCATTGCAAGCAATGACTTGCTGAGGTAACTATTGACTTGCTCGGGTACCTATAAATTGTGTCTGCAGTGGGAGGTAAAGAGTCTGGAGCCAAAATGTTAGCATTAATTCATTTGCACAGCTGGCAATCAGTACAGGCAACCTCTGCTCAGAAAAGTAGACAGTAGACAGTAGAAAGAGCGTGCATTGACTTAAGAAGGACAGGTCAGAGTGTAGCACGCTGGCAGACTTGTCTGAGGATTGGACCTGGGATGACCTGCAGAGATACCAGGCTGCTTTCAGTGAATTAGCAGTTGCATTCCCATTTCCTATCTGCAGAGCATCTAGGGTTAAGCCACAGGTGATTTTTTTATAACAGTTTTAAAGATTAGGAAAACCACTACAAGCTGCACTTTCAAGTTTGCAGTGTTCAAAAAAAAAAAAAAAAAACAACCTTCCAAGTATTTACTGTTGGAGGTGCAGCTATAACCGACTTCAGTAGGACGTACCCAACCATATGGCTACAGCTGTGGCACCTGGGCTGTAAAAAGAGGGGAGCCCTGGAGAAGACAATTACTTCCAGCATTACTTGTGGTGCTGCTGATTTATGGTGTGCTGGAATCAGTAGCGTGAAATGAGGGTTGTTACAGAACTGTTTTTTATGATCAGGTGGCAGTACATGTACTTCTGCTGAGTGATGACATTCACAGGACTAGGATGTCTGAGAAACAGAAAACTCTAGTTTCGACCCCTGTCAAAGAGTTTTTATTACGAGATACGAAAACATGCAATTTGTGTCTTCCTGGCAGTTCCTGTGTCCTGGGAAAATGGAAGCTGATCTTTGTAGCTTAAATCAATTAGAAGAAGGATCTAAGATGCCTTTTTTTGTTTTAAGCATGTATTTTTCATGGTTGCATTCCATATAAAATGCTGTTCTGTCAGGGATTCTAATCACCATTCAGCCATTTATGTAAAATACATGCCTCTGAAAGAGGTAATGAATGCAATATCCCTGAGGCTTGAAGACTGTTGGGATGTAAAGTGCAACTGTAACGAAGTGAGACATGGGCATTACTCTCAGGCATCAGGTCTCCTGCTACCACTGACTTAGCTGCCACATCGTGCATCTCCATGATGTGGGTGACAAGATATAGAATGTGCAAAGTCAAAATAAATTCACTGTATGATGCCTTTACAATAAGGTCACCTCTGATGTAAGGCTAGCATTTAATGGCTACCAGCTTCATTATAAATCTGTTTTCATGAGCGTCTGCTCTGCTTAAATTGTGAGTCTTGGGAGAGGTGGAAAAAATGATTTAAAACAGACCTATGAGGTCTGAGCAGGTTGGGAAAAGAAGGGAGCAAATGTGTCATGTCAAATCATGACATTTCAGGTGATCTACACATCACTGCCCACCTTTTGGACCTCATCCACTGCTCTAAATAGCTATTTAGGAACTTGGAACTGACAGCCAGAGCAGGAGCCAAGACCTGCTGCATGTAGGCTGCGCAGAATCTCCGCTTCCCAGGCAAGCTGTCACCTTGGGAGAGACAATATGCTACAAGGAGATGTGTCTGCTCCCTCACTGCTTCCAGCTGCACATGGACCCAGGCTGATACTATTCTTGCTAGGGAATGCATTGGATGGTGAATTGAAGCTGCATTTGTTCTTAGCCAAAAGATTACAAGAAGAAGTATTGATTAATTTTTCAGTTATCAATTTCATTCCCTGCCTGTGCTGGACAGCATGCTAGTTCTGGCATGGATAGCTTAACTAACAGAAGCAAAGCATTTGCCACCTTTATTTCTATCAGTAGAAATGGAGCTGAGCAGCTAACCAATGTGCATTGCTTAGAAAACATGTACCATATTATGTTTACCTAAAATAGAGCAACTGAAATATGCATTTTTATTAGCACTTCTTAATTGTTGAATAAAATTTAATATAGATAAGGGAATGCAGGCACATTGCAGGCACAATACATCCTGAGCATGCTGCTCTCATCTAAAGAATCCAACACTTAAATGTGTCAATATTATATTATTACTCTGCTTCTGTTTGGTGTTCTGAAAGAGATGAAGTGAGCATGACTTCCGTTATTTCCATAAATTAAATAGAAAATATAAATAATTATTGGAGAAATTAAAAAAAATAGGATAATTCTAATGGCTTTCAAATTAGAGTGCATTTGACAGTCCCAATTTCTTAACTCTCTGAGCCTTGTAACATTCTGTGTAACAATCTGCTATTCTGAGAACCACTAGTTCTTGTCTCTGCCTTTTACAGTCTGCTAAATAGGCTGTATATCTTCTAACCTTGCTGATGACAAAATGCACTCCTTCACCACAGTCCACACAGTGCTAGATCACTTCAGCCTTTTTGAGTAAATGGCACACAACTCTATAACTGCATGATTAGGCCCATAGATTACCAGATTACAACAATAAATCTTCACCATAGCTACCACTCACTTGGCAGAAATACTGAAGTTTCATCATTTGTTCTCATGTAGAAAACATGCTGTGAAACGCAACCTCAAAGGTCACTGGGATGGCATTTTCTTTTGTGGCCCTTAATAAACTTGTAGCTAATGCAGCAATTACCAAGGCCAATTACCTCTATGTTGTCTTCAGAGAATTTCTTTTCCAAAGTCTGGATAGTTAGATTCCACTTCCTTCAGTTAAAATGTAGGGTAGACTTAGCTACACATTTCTGTAACAGGCTGTTTGTGCACTAAGGGCCTGCCTGCATGAGGAAGCTATGCCAACAGAACTTGAGTGGGGTATTAAGTGGTACTAAAAAGATTTCTGAAAAAAAGGTGTGTGGGCACTCTTATTTCAATATTAGTTTTATTTAAAATAACCTCTTCCTGTTCCACCTCAGCTAAATACAGATAAACTGAAGCGCTATAGTAATATTGTCCAGCTTTTTACATACATATATTTCTCAGTAGTTTTGCATATATATACATATATAAAAATATAAGTTACTATATCTGATGCAGTACCTCAGCCTGCGAGCTGTAGTAACATACTTAGCATTTATTTATACACAGACTGAAACATTGTACAAACCAGTACATATCCTTTGTTAGCTAAGAAAGGATTTAGACATGCTACGTAGCTTTCTTTATAACCACATTTATTTTATAGCTGTGAAGTTCTAACTTGTGAGTTGCACCATTTAGAAAAGCTAGAAAAAGAACTGGTATAATCTACTTATTTGGCAGCAGTCCAGGAGTGATACATGTTCTTCAAATCACAACATGTTTGACTGAAATGAAGCCAATGGAATCATTCTTTAAAAGGAAAAGAGCTAAACTGTAATATGTTAGAAGTGACTGTATCATTATAACTAGTTCCAGGTCTTTGTTCAGAGGGAGACAGCTTCATTTTGATACCAAGTATATGGACATTATTATCACTTTTCCCTTCTCTCCATTTTGCTTTCTATGGAGAAAACAATTGCTAGGGCTGTTTTCAAGAGTTTGAATTATGGGTAACTGACTTGCACCTGCTAGTTCTGTAGAGGAGAATGGCATTTAACAGTGGTCCCTGTTTGCCTCACCCCTCAAATATTTTGTTTCCATCAAAGCAAGATTTTGTCTGCTTTAGTTTTATCTTTAATAAATCACTTTTCCAACCATTTTATTTATACTTAATTGACGTTTAAAATGAGGCCTGCTGATCTTAGATGTATTTCAGCTTTCACCAAATTTAGTCTAGGTAATTCCTCCTCTTCTGAAGTAGCCAAAGGAAATTGCTCATCTGTGGATAGCCCCAAAATGCCTCTTGGTTCTGCTTGTAGACTCATGTGCAGCTATTACCATGGAGAACAATTGTGACCTTGGATTTTATTTAGCATTGTCTTAAGGCTTCCAGTTGGTAGAAAAGACTTAAATATATCTCATTTTTGTACAGGGGAACTTGCACCATGTACGTACAAAATATCCTAAATGTAGTGACCCTTCAGGCATGCCATAAAAATACTTGCTAGGGAAGAGTGCTGGAAATTACTAAAAGTAGCCTAGCCAGTGCAGTAGGAAAAGATGATGCCTTTGAAGATTTCTGGCTGATTTACTGGTTAAAGGTTTTTCTCAGTGCAGCTCAGATATTAGCTGTATTTCTGGCTTTGTGTTAGGGTGTCTGTGTCTTTGGATCAGCATCTACCTTCTTATTTAAAATTATATTAGTAAAATCAAATAAACATAAAGAAAAAGCTTAAGAGGAGCTAATAAAATTATTAGAGAACACTGTATAAACCTGAGGAAATGTTACTCAAAGTCAACTGAGTGTGCCTAAGATGAACTGCCAGCTTTAAGAAGAGAGACAATGGATTATATGTAAGAGGAAACTTCTTGATGAGATGAGTGAGAAAGTACAACTGCTTTGGTAGATTAAGTTTTGTCAATAAAAATTTTCCAAGAATAGATAAGATGGTAATGTAATCTTTAACACATTTGGAAGAATACTCTTACTCGCATAGGATTCAGCCCTAACTCTCATGATTGATAAGAAGTCCTACACTCTTGAAACTAAACCATAATAGTTACGAGTATCAGGAATATAATTTACTCCTAAAGTAAGAAAATTAAACTTCTAAGACCAAATAATCTTCTTACAGCAGGTAATTCCAGGAAGATAATTCAGGCACACAGCATATTTTACTACTTGTAATCATTGTTACACACCATTTAAACACATTAACAAATACAATAAAATAAAACAATACACCCTCCGTTGTTCTTTTTGATCTTTATATCTGTGGACCATTTCCATCTCCAGTTCTTTTCAGAGTTTAAACATTAGTATGGAAGGATACACATAATCTTAACCAAGTATTCACACTCCTGCCTCACGATACAGAAAGCTGTTAAATTATTTGTTTCATATCTTGAAAACTCCAGCAGTCTTTGGGAAAGAAATGGAAATGGAAATAGCCATTTTTTTGTGCATGGTATTTAAGACAGTTGTACATTAGTGCCCTCTGCACATACTGTAGAGAACTGCATTAGTTTGGTTTGTCTGGTTTAAAATTAAATCAATCACAATGTGTTGTCCTGTTAAATACTTAAATAGTACTTCAGAAGATTAATGAAATAAATGAACCTGTGCAATGACAAAGAATTAAAATTTATTGTATTTTAAAACAGCAGAAAATGCTGCTTTTCCCTGAGTAGTAATGATATTATTTCAGTATTATTTCCAATTATAATTTAAAACTTTTTGTATAGAACACTCTGTGTTCTCCATAAAAAGGACTCTAATGATAACCTGTTCCTTATAATGAAAGTTATTTTATTTAGAAATTGACAAATTCACGTAGGTTTTTTGTGGTTGTTGTTGTTGTTGTTGTTTTAAGAGGAAAACATTTTTAAAGTCTTGGTTGTGCAGCAGGTAACAAGAGCACAGCCTTGTCTAGCAAACCCGTCAGAGGAGAAACTGTCAGTTGCCATCTGGCTGCAGGACACCAGTGAAGTACAGAGAACGAGAGGAAGAGTGAGACTGTAACTTTTTGTCAGGGCAGAAGGTTAGAAGGCAGAAATTAAAAGTGACTTACAGTTGACTCGATGCACATGGACTTGACTATAAACTGACTTGCATTCAACAGTGGCTGTGACATTTGGTGGTGGCCTGTGAGAACTCAGGTGATGATGTCCTAGAGATAACAAATACCATGTATTAGATACTAAAATAAAAAAAAAAAAAATGCATGTTTCTAACAAAACACAGTAGTTTATGGCAGATAAGTGTCAAAAAACAGTCTGAGGAACCAAATGATCAGTCAAACCATGTTAAAAAAAGAAATCCAACCATCCATTTTACCAGCAAGTCTGCTCTATATTCCGTATGCTTTATATTGTAGAAGAAGCCCAAATATGTTGCCTTGCCTTCTCATGATCTTCTATGGCAGTGGGATTACACTTTATATAATGGTAATACACACTCACTGCTGTAGTCTGACACCTTTCAAAGAGATGTTTGTTGTTGGAAAACCATGCAGAGGCATAAGTGCTATATGAGGTGCCTAAATGGAGTCCCACTGTTTCTTTGTGTGTTCTCCCAGCTAACTGCACTGCTGATAGACAGCACCATTAAGCAGTCATTAGCACCATGTCTGAAAGCTTGGCTTCTGCTGATAATAACAGGCTATTCAATATTTTGAGCCTTTGTAAGAAAGAGGGCACCTAAATGAGAATAATGAGGCCATTCTGTGACATGCCTGAGGATATGAAACCATGAGTAACTTTTTAGCCCATTTGATATGTGAACACATTACACTCAACTGTCACAGATTATTTCTATCCTTACAAAAAAAAATATAATAAAAAAGCTTCTTCTATTAAATCAAACTATAAAAACAAAAACATCAGCACCAAGTAATCAAAACATTAGTGTCACTGTAAAGCACAACCTTCAAAATAACTCTGTAGCTGGGTTACCCAACAAAAAAGAAAACATATACACGGACAGATTTATGAAGTAGAGCAGGAGGGCTGAGATTCTGTCAGAAAAACAGCAAATTCTAACAGCAAAGTTTAAAGGGATTTTATGATAAAAAGATTACTTCCAATTGTGCATAATGACTTGTTCAGCTGAATGAGATGTGTGGATTATTTTGGCTTTGAAAAGGTGAATGAACTGAAATTTTGCTATTAGACCTGATTCTTGCTTAGAGAAGATTCTGTTTCTCTTAAAACTCATTTGCTTTCCTTTGCAAATGGCCCTAGCATTTTACAGAAGTTTTTCCACCATATGGCTATTTCAAGATTTTTAATGCAGTCATGCAGTGTGGGTTCTGAGTGGGTCTATGCTGCAAATCCACTTTACATCACAGCCTTTTCAATAGTATGTTGTTCCACTTCCCATCTGAGCCCACAAGCAAATGCTACAGCCTAAATAGTTTTATGGGTTGATACCAGTTTAGTATACAGCTCAGCTTAGATGTTTAACATTCAAACTTTACAATAACATTAGGAAAAGTCCTCTGTTCACCAAGGTTGCTTTCTATATTCCATTCCACAGAGATGGTACTCTATGATAATTTTCTTGGCCATACAAGTGTGCCACAACTTTTTAATGAACAAATAAAGTGTGCTGGCCCTTAGCTCTTTTTCTTCTTTTGGGAAAGCTCAGTGACCTTTGATAGATAAGAAGGTTGTGTATGTGTCTAGTTTAGCTTCATTTTGTATTTATTTTTTGTATTGTTTTAAGTGGTCTAATATGTGCAGTTAAGGTAGCTCTGCATAATACAACTAATTTCTTTGTATTTAGCTTCAGTTTCTGTACGTTTGTTTAACAGTAGAGTCTGAGCACACAAGCACAGCTGCTAAGAATTGTACAGTGCTCAGCATCTTGGACTCCCTCTGGTTAAATGTCATGGAATGAAAGGCATGCGCTGAAGATGTTGGCTGGGCTGGGAAGGACCTTGCATGTAGCATCGACACCTTCGTACACCTTAAGCCTGGAAAGAGGGGAAAGCCACTTTGTTCTTTCCTTGTGAATCAGTGTAACCTTACCATTCACAAAGGTGATGAAAGGGAATTAGAGTGGGTGTGGGAGCAAGGGAAAAGCACCTGCTCTCAGAGAATTCCACTTACTGGCAGGCAGTTTCTCTTCGTACCCTTACAAGAGTTACCCTAGAGGGAAACAGACTTGCAAGTTTGCCTCTGTTCCAGTTTCTCTCCTTTTAAGTTCTGTTTTCGTGGTCTTACTGTTTTTTACAAGGATTAACTCAGTGGTTCCACTTAGACTAGAAGAAAAGGTTTTATTCAAATTATTAAGGGACATTACAAGCCGAGCACGTTAAAACTTTTGAGGTCAAGTAGCCTACAAACTTACTAAAGTTTTTTTAATTAAACAAGATTAACGACTGATTGTTGTTTTTAGTGGATAGTTCTAAGACTTAGCCTCTCCAATATTATAATTGGAGTAATATGCACATGCCTTACCTTAAAGGCAATTACAAATTCAGAGAATAGTAAGTAGTATTTGTTTTATCATCTTAATGTTTCATTAAATATTTGCTGGTTATGAATTATCTATTAGCTCAAATGTAACAGTTAATTCTGGTTACCACTATTCCTGAATTACTTATACACCTTGAATTTGAACAAAATGCTATTCTGGAAGAACAGAAGTTCGGAATAGGGTCTGCCTCATAATTATCCTCCTAAAAAGCATAAAATAAAGCCTTTTAAAATACACTACAGATTTTAAATACAGCAGTAATTCATTAGCACAAAATAAAGAAAATTAAAATAATAATTTCTCAGTGTTCTTTTAAACAAGAAGTATATACAATGGCTGGGATGGCATAAGCCTTCATATTGGCCTCGGTCAGCCCCTCTTGACTTCCAAGGTGGACAAAACCAGGCCCTGAGCATTGTACCTGGAGTATTATAATGCATCTCTATCAGAGCCATGATTTACACCTTGACAGGCTTATTTTCAAAGCTGGAAAAGTAGTTCTACTGTTCATTAATTGCATAAACCATGATATTTAAATATATAACGTATTCACTAAAGACTAAAATCTGCGAAGTTCTATTAAAAGCTAACAGGTAATACACACTGTAATTGCGGGTGGCAAGTCTGGCTTTCAAACATCAAGAGGTAGCTTAAGCTTTGCTTGCATTTTAGATACATTTTCTCATTATACACTGGATTAATCTGCTAGTGTATTTGGCTTTAGGAAGTAAAAAACTCGCTGCTTTCCTCTTACTTTAAATTTGTGCATTTACACTGAATCTCCAGATTCTACAGCACGTCTTGTTATCTTCACTCTATGGTTTTAAACCCAAGCTGTCAAAACTAGATAACATGGAAACTTTAGGTCTTAATTTTTAGGTCTTTAATATTCAAATTTACAGAGAAAATACATACATATATATATATATATATATGTATATATTCTGAAAGATTCCAATGCTCAAATCCAAATAAAAATAAGACAAATTATATTTTCTTCACCTCACAATCTTTGGGTCAAATGCAGGATTTTTTTTTTTTTTTTAAACAAATTGAGTTTTTAATACTGAGAATAATAAGAAAGTGCTTACATTATCAGAACTTAATCAGCAGCATCTGAAAAAAATCTATTTTATCTCTTTTATTGAAAGTTTTTATTTTGCAGAACAAAGTAATTGTTTGTCTCAAGTCTGAAAATGCTATTGAAAAGATAATCAGGCTGGTTTGGAATCTGCAGTCTTAGGATATCTTCTCCTCTGGATTCCATTATATCTGAATCATCTTACTTTTTTTAAATGGTCTGTATTACAGAAGTTACATAATGGGCAACAGTTCTCATGAAAAAATATCCCAATGCCAACTTGCTGCCATGTTATGACACTGCTGTCCATCAGAGGTAATTATGAAAAGGAAAACAATATGACAATTGGAAGGTTCTTTTTTAAGCTATAACTTTTCCCATTGATTTGAACATAACATTTGCCTTTCTAAAACAAGGATTTTTTTCAAAGGAATTAAATGTTTAATAATAACTGTGTTTTTCTCCTCTTCTCTAGTGTTCATAATGGCTTCTGGGCTTTTGGTTTACCCTTTTGGTTTCAACTCTGCTACTGTGAAGAGATTCTGTGAGAATTCAGACATCTACTATGCAGGAGACTGCCAGATTGGATGGGGGTATATGCTGGCAATTGTTGGGGTCATGCTGTCCGTCTTTTTACCATTCTTTGCAAAATATGCACCAAAAGAGCACATATCTCCAACTCCAATACCTACTATTTTATAGTATTTTATTACTGTTTAAGAACAGAATATTCCTGTCTACAGGCAATGGGCAGAATTATTATAGCACTTCCATTTAGCTGTATTGCTAAAAAGAAGGGGGAAAAAAAGGAGATGGGAGAGAAGGTCAGATTCACAAAGACCAAAAGTGCATTGATAGTCTTCCGTACGTATAAGTAGCGAACACTCTGGAATTGAACTAAGATTGATCAGCAGCCTTTTTACTGCTCTAAACATACAGTGGCATAATGCCTTAGACAAAAAAAATATATCTGTTTATCCTCAAAACATCTGTCTACCTCCCAAAGTTTCATTTGTGTCTCAAAACCGTAAGTCTTTTAAAAGCTTCAATTCACTTTTTATATATTATTAAATGTCAAAACTTTTATGAACCCAATAGTTTTAAAACCAATAATGATATTTTGTTATAATTATTTTGATTAGTGAAAAAAGACTACTAGTAGCCATGGCCTAAAATTAAGCTTGATAACTAAAAAGAATTGTATACAAGAAAAAGTTTCTTTTTAGTCTATACGTATTAGTAATACTTCCATATTGTAAATTGTCAGCACACTTTTTAATACCAATCTAATCTTCAAGATTTACAGTCATCTTCATTAAGATAAATTTTAGATGACTTTTTTCAGAGAGACAGAGAAAGTGATTTAACTACTTCTAAGGGCTCCATGATGATACAACAGGTTACCAACTGAAAAAAAAATCCACATTTCTTAGGATTGTAACTTTATGTGGAATTTTACAAAATGACTTGAACTATGACAACTGTAAGTTTTTTGTTGTTGTTTGTTTTTAAGGCTGTAAAGAAAAAACTGTGTTTACAAAATGTATGTGCCCTATGGCCCTTGTATGTAGTGACAATATTTGCCAGAATTAACTAGTTTCTAATATTTCCATTCATATTAAGATCCCACTATTGTAAAAAACAACAACAAAAAAATGCTACTGAACACAACAAATATGACGAATCTGATTCTGTGTCAGAACTAGCACATGGACATATTTCATGGACTTGTATTTGAAATCTGTCTAGTTTCCTCGGTAGCATTGGATTCATTACTATCAAAGATTGAAATAAGTGCACTTGATCGTCTTAAACAAAACATTGGGTTCTAATCTCACCCTACTATTATGTTTTTCATTTAAAATCTGAATTTTAATTCTATTTTCTATATTTTATTTTGTATTATTTATTAACAAAAAGATAGATTATATTTAATTCAGAGCTGTACTTCTCGGTTTTTTATTTTGGCAAAAAACAAGTGATCAAACTTATTATTTTTCACTTAAGTGAGCCCAACTAATTCCTGAATTTAGTTTGCCTTTTTTTTTTTTCCTAAATGGAAAGTGTATATGAAGGGACAGAGAGACATGTTGAGGATGTATAAGAAAATGCAAACAGATTGAACAATCACTGTGTTATTTTAATACGTCAAAGACTTCTACAGTCTAGTTTACATTCCTCAAACTTATAAACTTCAATGGAACATTGCATTATTTTTCAAGATAATGGTCTGTTGTTATGTTGTCATGCACTCTAAAGGCAAATTCTGCACATAAACTTCGTAAGTTCCACTACTAATCTTTGAATACAGATTTCGAAGTAGAATTAAGTACATTGAGAATGAGAGCACTATGGTTTTGCTCTTCCTAAGGAATTGTATCTTCCAACTATTTAATAAAGTATGTTGAAGGAATGTCTCTAAAATAAGCAGAAGAGATTGCAATCATTTCTGTATAGTAACGTGCTTTTCAGTAATGTCTTAAACTTTTGTTTTAAAAGAATAGCTGAAATTGATAATTTTCATATAAAAGTCAGAAAAGTGAGGAATAACAATCAACAGGTAAGGTCATCACCACGAAGTAGAGAGAGACAGAGAGGCAGGCTTTTCTTTCCTAACCAACCTGTGCCTTTACACTAGTACCATTATACAAGACAGGATCAATATGGATAAAAAAAATCAACAACTGAAAAATGTTAAGTAATGTGTATAAACTGTATTATGTAGGTTTTTTTCTGTTTTGTGTAATGTTTACGACTGTTACTTAATGTTTCACTAGAAAAGTGATTTGTTAGTGTAAAGTAGAAATATTTTTTCTTGCAAAACTCTAAATACTGGAAGTAAAATTAATTTAGATTTTTATTAACATCCATAACATACTTAGTAGACGCAAATGATCTATTCCTATCATTGTTTATTAACATAACTTTTACATATGCAGAAGTGGAACCATCAGTCAATCAACTGAAATCATTAGAACTACATTTGTGTGATATTGATTACACACATACTTGCAGGTCTGGTCCCATAGTTCAAGCTTCCTTTGTAACTTTGACTTACTTTTATAATGGAGTCCTACAAGATACAATGCCACTGTACCAAATCCATTACTTTTTAAAACTCAAATTCTTCTGTTGTGAGCATTGTCAAACTCTACTTTCTGCAATATTCTTCACCTTTTATGAGTTAAACTAATGCTTCCATTTGGAACTTTCTTTAATATTTTATAATATATAAAGGAACTCAAGTATATGTATATCACCCGTACAACTGGATAGCCAAAACTTTACTTTAAAAATCCATGCTCAGAACCAGCTTAGCACAGAACAAAGAGATGATGATGGAAATGATTCTTACTACAGTTAATAAACTAAGTTAGTGACTTTAGCTCCTCAACTGACAGATTTAGAGGGTGTTGCTAACAATACATGTGCTAACACTGACAGATCACTTTTTTAAATAAAGACTGTCTGCGAGTTAAACTGTGTAAAGCGTTTTCTTGTTAAAAGTCAAAAAATTTCTGGGATCAGGTTCAAGTTTTATTCTAAATATATATAATTTTTTAAGTGTAACTAAAAGCTGTATTTTCCATTAATGTGTTTCTGCGTTGATTAGCTGGCTCCTTTTTAGAATATTAACTGTTTTCTGTATTTGACTTGTTGGATACAATATTTCAATTATTTTAAATGTGAAATTTCCAATTGCCAACACTGTATAATAATAAAAAAAAAAATCACACTGTTCAGTATTTTGATATCTTATTTTTAAAATAAATAAATAAAACAAACAACAAACACACAAACGAACCACACACAAAAAAAATAATTCTCAACAGATTTGGTACAAAGCTATTGAAGTAAGGAGAAAAAAGGAACAGAAACAGCAGGAATAATCTATGAAAGTCAATGTCTGAAGGCTAAGACACATAAACATATACACAGTCCCTCAGATGATGTTCCTATGGCAAAGGAAAGGAAGTTCTGTGTTTAAGTAGTTATTTCTCTCCAACTTCCTATGTGTCCTTGAACAATGTCCCTACAGCTTCAAGGTATGTTGCTATTTTATACAGGTGTTATAATGATTCATAGTTTTTAAAGAAAAATATAATCTGATAACATAAGAATGGAAACCATATGAATACCTAAAATATGAGGCAGAATCACAGGATATAGCTACATTTCGCCTTCTCATGTGTCAAAGATAGTTCTACTGTTAAGTGTTTTCTTCACTGACTGGTCACTAATCAACCTGTTCTGCTTTTAATGATCTGAATCCACTAGGAATAACAGACAAAAGAGCTATGAATGGGGTATTCCTTGTGATTTTTGCAGTGAAAAAGATCCATGGATAGTGAGGTTGTTTTTTTTTTTTTTTTTTTTTGATGAAATTGATTAAACAGTCCATTTCTTTCCAGAAAAATAGAACTTGACTCATCCTAGTTAAGCAGGAACAGTTCATACAAATAAACTATGTACATATAAGCAACTTCAACATTTTAATTCAGAATTTTTCCAGTAAAATCTAATCAGCTACATAACAAAACCTGCACAGATAATTAGAAAATATGAACTATTAAAAGTAGTAGTGGAAACAAAATATTGTCATTAACTTTTGTTGGATAACATAGCATAGTAATATTTGCAATTGTTTAATGACATTTTCTGTATTAGTTTGGATAAATGCTTTAGGATGTCCAGCCTTTTTGGTAGTAAGGAATGAAAATGGGTTTCAGACAACCATTTTGACTGTTTTAAATTTCATTCATTGTTTTTACATATGCTGTCATCTCAACGTCTGCAATTTTAACAAATTCTTGGAAAGTGTTTTGTTCTGGAATAGTTGCTGGTCTTACAGAGACGCACTTGAAAATATTCCTTTTTGTGTCATAGTTTCCCATACATCTGTGCACTCGACCTCTAATTAGTCTTGGGAGCTCACGGTCCTTCATCAAAAGCATAATAAACAAAAAATTATATCACCTTTCTAACATGAAAACTTTCAAAATGTTTGATTGTTAGTGGATTTCTGATGACTATATCAAACACAGAAGGAATTTATAACAGCTTTTTTGCTATTATCAAATATTTAGGATTTGAACTGAAAGTCCCAGCTGCATCACTGCATCATCAGTATTTTTGGTGAAACAGAAGTCTGAGGATGCCTAAATAGTGGTTGCGATATTGCTCTACAACAGTTTGGAAACAATAAGGTATAAACATCTAGCCTTCCTTTTACACAGTAATTTTCTGTTTCATTGGAACGGTATATTATTAACTTCTTAAAAGGGATTGTAGGTAGTGGTGTCTGTGTTGTATGTAGGAGTGGGAATACTTACAATTTCATAAAAAACACAAGGCAGACTCTCCTTTCCATCTCTCAAAAGAAAATTCTTTGCTCCGTATGCTCCAGATGTGACTGCAGAATCAAGTGTGCCTACAACATATAGCAATGACAAACTATGATGTAAACATCACAGCAGTACTAAATAAGGTGCAAAATTATCACGACAACATTTCTTACACAAAAGCACAAAGATACATAAATCAGCATCAGCATCCTATCACAATTCGTGCTGACAACACTGGAAGTTCCTATACAAGTTACGGGCTTTACAGTAAAATTGTGTATGAAGTCTGTCTAAACTGAGTGATAAAATGCCATTTTCACAACTGTCAAAGTAAATGGGTTATTCTCCTGTTAATTAGAGCAAAACTAAATTCTCTGTTTTATTGATCCTCATTTACAAATCAACTTTAAGCATTACATATATTTGTAGCCTTGTCAAAATTATAGTTTCTGAGATGCCATTACATTGTGTATTTTTATTCATCTTGATTTAAACAGTTTAGCCAGTTTTCATCTTTTGTCACGTTCATTTCTCAGATAACGTCACTTAAAACGCAAAGTGAAACACACTAAAAGTCATCTTCATTTAGAAGCACTCCAGGCTTGAATTTATTCCCTAATTAAATATTATTGTAAATCTGTACCCCTCTACAGAAGGTTCTTTTTAAATAAGAAAATTTATAGAATGTATCGTAACAAGGAAAGCAAACGAACAGGGTAGAAAGAGCTTAAATGTTGATGGATGACTATTTTAATATTTTTGCTCCTATTTCAATCACCTTTGATAGCTGAGTAGATCTCCCAGCAGGAAAATTAAATAGCGCTAGTATTTTGCATTTTTAATTATTTCAGCTATTGTTCCTTAACAGTTAATAACACAGTTTCTCTTGGCTGTTGTCCTATCATTATTATTGGTTGTAGCACAACCTATAACACCTACCTAAAACTTCAAATAATAGTGCGGTTTTGTAAGCATATCGACTCCAGTGCTTCATACTTTCAATGACTGCAGATATGATTCGCAAAGAATTCCTTTCTTCTTTAGGTTTTAATTCAGATGATGAAACTTCCTTTCAGAGGAAGAAGAAAACTCAAGTTAGATACGCACTTACAGAATTTTAAAGGCAGATAGATGTTTATGTAATATTGTTATATATCCGATATTTACATTACAGTATTTGTTCAGACTATACAAATAACCCCTTCCAATCTGTATGATCATGCTGAGGACTGAAGGCTATTACAATATTAAAATCTTGGTTTCAAATTTTTATAAACTTAAGGGTTTATTAAGGCTGCTAGGACCAATGAAAGCCTCATCTTTCCTCAACTTTCTTTTTCTTTACAGTTTTCTTCATTGTTTCTTTCTGTTAACTCTCTCCAGAAATTTACCTGAATTTTGTCTTCTGGAACACAATCAAATTGTTTTTCATTCATGTTACTTTGCTGACTGTTGCAGTTAAATTTGTATGCCAGACCATGATCCTGCAGACTTCTTGGTACAGTGTTAGCTTTCACTGGCCATTGTCCTGTACGTGCATATGTTTGGTTAGTTGCTCTTGTTTTGATATGCTGAGGTGAATTATAATTATCTTTGTTTTTTTGCTGCTGAACAGTTTTCAAAGTATTTGAAGGGTTCTCAAACTTTCGAATAGTTCCACTATCAGATATTAAATCTGTTCTGTTACTTAGAGGAGTATACTCATTTCTGTTCCAAACTTTAGTACTGGGAGTCTTCTCTTCTGCCCTGAAGTGTAACATAAGACACAATTCAGTATCAGAATATCTATTCTGAATACTCAGATACGTAATTACAGTATATAAAAACAATCTGTGTATTGTTTCAGTTTTAAATCTGTTAAATATTTAGACTCAATAAATATTTGAACATATATTTAAATTTATCCATATACGGAATAGTGATTACATACTTGTTTAAATCCCACTGAATTCAATGTGACTGAAATACGAATTTAATATGACTGAAAAATTGCAGTCCCAAGCTGGGAAATAAATTGTCCTACAGAGGGATCTTTCCTGACCTAAGATTTACAATTTTCTGTAAGTCTCATAACTCATAAGTTCTGATTGAATGTTTCTATATATAATTGCCTTAATGTACACTGATAGAAACTATCGATAGTCTCTTGATAAATGATTCCTAGAATTCTCCTTCTGAAGTTCTCTCCTGGTGCTAAGTTGATCCCCTTTCCTCATACAATTATTCGTGTGAAACCCAGTTAAACCCAGAGATTTAGATACATACTTGAGTACTTTGTCAATGTGAAACCATTATGATAAAAAAATAAAAAGGCTATATATTAGGCCTCATTAGGTGCACTGGAAAGATACTCCATTTCAGTTGTTTTTGGCTCATAAGCAGAACGTAATTGTTTAGGCCTATGGTGATGACCTTAGAATTAAAAGGGTCGCTCTAAATGCTATTAGAATATGGAATAATGCAAGTTGTATCACACCAGAATAAAAATTATTTTGGATAATCGTAGTAAAAATTAAAGACTTAACTAACCTGTAGACATTCAAGTTTTTGCCAGCATTTGCTACATTAGAATTTGATGCATTTGGTGGTTTCATAAGGGAAAGAGCCATCTCATGTTCTCCTCGGCTTTAAAAGATAAGTTAAAATATCAGTAACAGAGTAGCAGCTTTATTTTAAGACATGCACATGGCTCATAGGTTGTGAAACTAATAGATAGTACCCAAATAAAATCAGTAAATAACAAATAATCTAGTTTTACATACCCATCGTTCACTGCTTTCT
The DNA here is from genome assembly GCF_964035555.1 of Netta rufina. Taxonomy (NCBI): domain Eukaryota; kingdom Metazoa; phylum Chordata; class Aves; order Anseriformes; family Anatidae; genus Netta; species Netta rufina. The sequence continues at coordinate 8,436,940 of NC_140145.1, read as the reverse complement.
GTAGTTCAGCTCCTCCTGGGTTCGCAGTTCCCCAGCCTAATTGTCAAAAGACAAAGGATTGAATATATGTACAAACTGAAAAGATCTAAAAGTCTGCTTAGGCCTCCTACTCTTTATCTGCCTTACGTTCCACACATAGTCTTGCTCAAGAGGAAAAAAAAGGGGGGTGCGGTGTGATCCTTTGATATCTATAATTATAAGGCAACTTCTGACAAGTTGCTTTTCTAGATAATGCTTAACTTATAAACATTAGACATTTCTTATAAGCACAGAGATTTTTATTTCAAGCAAAGCATAATGAAAATAATAACAGATTGAATTCTGCATAGTCCTTTCTAAGGACAAATTGAAAAAAAGTTCTCAGTTACAAGACAGCCATCTTATGTTTCTTCTTGTAACACAAGGCTTGAATTTTGATTGAAATAAACTGAAAACAAAAGGTCAGAGTTTCAAGAGACTCTATTTAAATGCCAGTGCTACTTCATTCTCTAACACACAAAGAGTTGACCTCCCTCTAGGCACAAAGTAAAAAAGCTCAATTGTACAGAGGAGAAAGGAACTTCCTGGAGGACATTTTTTACATAATGAACTTTTCAGAAATAAACATAAAGGATGCATATAGATCTTTATAAATACAATATCTAGTTTAATAATAATAATAACAAAGTTAACATTTAATTGGATTTATAGCCGTTAAAATTATACGTATCTTATTTACAATGATGTAGGAGATAAGTCATAAGTACAAGTCACAGAACTGGTACCTGTCTCATTTTTAAGTGGATTTGAAGTGAGGGGCTGTCTATTTCTTTTTTTCTGATTGAACAGTGGTACAGGCAGACAACCTAAAATTAAAATTCACATAATAATGTTATACCAACAGCAAAAGGATACACAATCTATACTTAAATTATGTAAATAGTAATTATCTAACAAATCTTTTATTTTACATCATCCATAGGAATTATACTTCATAAACACATAACATAGACGAGACGTTGCTTCACAGAATTTGTATCTCTAGAACTCAATCCTGCAAATCGGTCTGTGAGTTAAACATTTCACTTAGTGACTAATCCCATTACTCCAAAATTTTGCACTGTGCTGTAATAACATAGAAATTCAAACAAGTCTACTCGGGAAACGGTGTTCTAGGGTATAAGCATAAAAACACATAAACTGTAAAGCACAAAAGAATGAATAGTACCTGCTGTGGTGCGAGTTGAAGTGTCAGATAAACTCCTTTTCATTTCTGTACTGTATTTTAATAGGCAACACTGTATTGATTACTTCAAACTTGCTGTATGAAAGGTAAATGGAAAAAGTAAACTAATTCATATTGTAAACATGTTCAAATTTTATGTTACTTTATAGCGGTTCATCTTAATTCTTGGTATAACTCTGTTATACACATTACTTTAGAGAAGTCTATATTGTGTGAGAATTTGAACCAGATTTAGAAGATTCACAGGTACACAAATACCATGCAATTAGTCTTTGCAGATTAATGACCCAAATTATTACATTCTTGCACAAAAAATTATATTCTCTGCTACTTGCATGCCATAAAAAATACTGAATTCATTTTTGATTTTAAAAGTAAATATACATTCAAAAATAAAGAACATTTTTTAATTCAGGTAGATACAATACTAATAAAAATAAATACTTAAGCATTGTTTGCAAAACATGAAGACAAGGTATATTGCTTTGAAAAAAAACACCTCATGATTTAACTACATGTGAGATACTATGTAGGTTTTTGTCATGCTTTAAAAAAATAACCTTTTCTGTACTGTATTGTACAGATTTAAAGTCTTTCCTCAAATTCCTCAGAGAAAATATTCCACACATCAAAAACCATTACTATCAAAGATTCTTTAAAAGATTATGACCAAAAGATATAAATTAGCATATTAAATTAGCATATTAAATACAGATAGTTTACTATATTTGCTTGCTGATTAAAGTATTTTTATAGGAAATATCCATAAATTATAGTATGCATTGAGGATACTACAAATACTATTGTGTATCATTTGTTGCTATTCTCTCAGTTAGCTACCAATTTGTATCATGTTTAGCGGCACATGAATAATACCACATACTTATGCATAAATAACATAAACCATTGCCTTTATATTTATTTTGTTGTTTTGGCAGTTAACTGTATGCAGCTGTTACATACCTTAATAAGAATTAAGCCCAAGTATCTACCACAGCTAAATCAACTTACTCTTTAATTCTGTAATACACACTAACTACACATGACATTGCAGCAGCTTCCACTTTATTGCTGTTACCTAATTTATATTTAAAATGCATTGGTAGCTCTATAAAGCTTAATGACAATCAGTAAATAATACACTTGTCAAATAAAATCCCATAAACCTGGAATTTCAGCTTTTGAAGACAGTTTTTGTGTTGCATAAGATCTTAGATTATCTTGCTTTGCTTTTTGTCTTCTCCTGAAGATGAGCAAGCCAAGGCCCCGAGTTAAAGAAAAAAAAAAAAAGTAAAAGTAAAGATAGGTAAGGGGAGATACCGAGATAAGCCGCCTCAGAACTTCACACAAGAGCAGCACCCCTCACAGACCAACAGAAGCGACTGGCCAGGGGGCTGAGGGCTGGGGCTGAGGTGAAGCCCGCCAAAAGTAACGGACCAAACCGTCACGCCCTCGCTGAGGCGCGAGGTGGCAAAAGGGCGGGAAGGAGCCGATTCCTTGCGCCTGCCGCTGCCGGCGTCGGTGGTCATGAGAGGCCGCTACTGAGCGCCCTGGGACACCGGCGGGGCTGGGGACTCATCCCCGTTCAATACCAATATAGGAACAATAAATTGGTGTTTCTAGGATTTAATCTAGGATTTATCTTTGCCCTCGGGTACCAACCCACGTGTTTGGGGCTCACAGAACCCTGGGCACAAGCTGAATATCCACAAATGGTGAACACAAGCACGGCTACAAATAAAGCTATCTCCATTCTTCATGCTGGGTTTTTAACACAGCTGTTTGCAATGGTGTAATTTCTGTCAGGCTCCCGTGTTAAATCTTAGCTTTCAGATCAAAGCAGATTCTGTTTCAAATTGCTAGCTTCAGAGTGCTCTTGAGTTTTAGATCAGGTCACCTCAGTGGAAAAGGAGGGATTACTAGCCAATGTAGTGTTGTCATTAATAACTTATTTCCCCCACTCCTTAGTCATAAACTAAGTCAAAACTCTTGTTGAAAAAAAGCAGTACATAAAAACAATATTGAATTTTTAATAAACCAAGCATGTTCCTACATAATTGTCAACATGCAAGTATTGGCAAAGCATAGGAAAAAAGGAAATAAGAAAATTGAAAACATTTCAATTGTCTACATTTATGCCACATATTCATGGGTGTTTGTAATGTCCTGGGAGACCAGGAGTTAAAAACTCTTTGGAAGTTAACTTGCTCTAAGGGTATAAAAGAAGCTTCCATGGCTTTAGTTCCTAACCTCATTTGGAAATGCACTGTATCTGTCCTAAGAAAGCTCTTAGGAAACAAACTTCTTGCATGTTAAGTGAGGTAAGTGCACAAACGATCTCTGTATTTCATTCAACATTTTGCAAGGAATTATAACCATTTCAGCACCATCAGCAATGAAAGATAAAGTATGTGTACTAGCACTGCATATCTGAATTTTGCTCTTTACTCTTCAAACTGCGGTGGTGTTTAAATTCAACAAACCAAGATTCAGAGCACGAGTCTTTTTTTCAAGCAGCGTGTAAATAGCCATTTTGGCACCTTTGCTAGAGACCAAGGTCAAAGGACAGTACAGACTGTCCAGTGCTGTAAAATAGAGCTTTACTGCTTTGCTTAATAAATTACTTACTGTGATTAAATAGCTGACAGCTTACAACAGTCATACAGCGACAAAGTAAGCAGTCTATCTATATTAACTTGCTATAAGGTTCAGCAAATCTGTAGACATAAGCTGCAACGTAGAGAATAACATTCTTAGGAAGTGTATGACTGACAGAACTTGTCTAGGTAAGTCCTATGTTTAGCTTTATTTTCATAGACATATAATCTATCAACCTGGGTTATAAAACCTCTCACAGATACTAGCCAAATACTCTGTCAGTTACTGGAGTATATTCTTAATAAAATAGAATAGTTTGATAAACATTTTATATTCCCTTACAGTTTAACATTTTTATACCTATATTGTGTGCTGGACACTAGTTGTGAATAATTGTCATTTACAGCAGTAAGACCTTGTTTATTGTTATCAAGATCCGTTCTCTAAATGTTTAGCTGAAGTTTCCTTTCAGAAATCCTACCTGAATGCTTTTGGAAGTGGAAGAAGTTGTTGCCTAAGTTTTTTTGGGGGGAGAAAACTATTGTCCATCTGTGGTCTGTATCAATTTCCTTTTTTAATAAGAGGTTGCAGATGTTAGAAGGGGTCTTCACTAAGTTGTTTCAATGTCATAGAGGTCTGTGTTAGCAGATCCCAAGACACAACTAGAGCCAGGAATACTAGGTGACTTATGGGTATATTGCACTTTAATTTCAGATAGTGTTCATTCTGATCATTGTTCTTCAGATATTATAAAACAAAAAAGGTCATACAAGCAACAACATGCTTTGAGGAACTCAGCTGTTCTTGTTTTTTTAGATGAAAGTACTTGATGTTTCAGCATTATGTATTGATCTAGAGCCAAGATATGATTCATATTTTACTATTTTTTTCTCATTTTAAATCATTCTGTTCTTTAAATCATTCTGCTCTGTATACTATAATGTTTATGTAATGTAAAACACACATGAATATACTTGTTACCCATAGCTTGCAATGCAAAAATATTAGATGTTTAAGTACATGCTCAAAGTATGCATTAAAAAAGTTTCTTCATACTTTCATAGCACATTATTTACCTATATATCACATATTAATAGAGCTAGCCGGGAAAAAGTTAACTTTTGAACTATCTAACTGTACCATTACCAGCCTTGGAGGTATTACTAAATATGGTAAATGAAGGGGAGGGATCCTTGAGAGGGAGGAGAGTCCGATGAGCAACTCCCCGCCTCACAACAGGAATCTGAAACTGGTAGAGAAATGTTAATTCGCTTCGTTCACGTCTGACCTGAACAGGCATAAATAATTTCCTATTAAAAAAATATATATTTTTTTTTTTTTTCTTGGTGACACAAGCTTTACTTTACCCTTATTTTCTGTTTTGCTTTCAGCAATTCTTATAGCTGCTGAAAAGCATGACTTCCTGTTCTGTTGTTCATAAACCTCCAGTCAGAAGGGTTGCTATCTTTGGAGGAACTCATGGTAATGAATTATCAGGGATATTTTTGGTCAAGCACTGGCAAGAGAATGGAGCTGAAATTCAAAGAACAGGAATGGAAGTGAAACCATTTCTTACCAACCCAAGAGCTGTGAAGAAGTGTACTAGATACATTGACTGTGACCTGAACCGTGTTTTTGACCCTGATAATCTTGGGTAAGAATAGTCATGCTTTCTGTTGTTTTAATTTTCTCTTTTTTAAAAAAATTGTAAGGTGCTTCTTTTCCAGATTAAACTGTAAACACAAGTTCCACTACTATTTTAACTGTGCAGTCACATAACTTAAATTATTGACCTTTAACCCAAAAAGAACAAATTGTGTGTTAGCAGTTTCATTTTAGATTTGTCGCTAATAGAATGAGTCTCAAACCAACACATAGTCTTAAACATAGCATTTTAAATTAGTACGAGATTAGCTGTGTTTGTGTAAACTTAAGTATTGCTTTTCTGAGTTGTGAAGTCATTATTTCTCATGTCTTCTAGTGCAATGAGGCTCTGGAGCTCTTCTGAGTACAATTTTACTTGTAGTAATATAGGATATGTGAAAACATGAAACAATCTAAATGGAGACCCCCATATCTGAAAAAATGGCATATAAATTGGGATACAATTTAATTTCAGTTACATATAATAAAAAAAATAAAACTTGAAATAAGGTGTAAGAAATAAAGAAATCAATGGCAAAAAGATCAACAAAAATTCAATAATCTAACTGTCTCTTTATATTGGAGAAGTACAATCTATAATTACTGTACAGTAGTAATTGATTTTATATTTTTAATGGGATTTTATGTTTTTCTGCTTTCGAGACATCTATTCCAGAGGTGTACCTTGTCACATGAACCAAACACTTTTAATGTTTGGTATAGTTGCATGTTGAACAGGTAATTATGTATCAGAAAGGTCTTAGTCGTGAAAATGAATATCACTGAAAGAAAAATGTATCATGTTTATTTTGTAATCAGGTTATTCTTAGCCTGCATGCTTTTTCACCTGGTGTCATTTAACAATTTTACTGCTGGTTATTAAATTAGATTTTAAAAAATTACACAGAAATGTTAAGGCCATTCTTTTAATTGCTTACTTAGGACAAACATGAGGAAAAAAAAAAAAAAAGGTTGTTTTGAACATAGGACAGTTGAAAAAAAAAGATTAAAACACCTCCAGGTTGTCATCATTTTTAAAAATAATATTCCTTTGTATATCCTATTACTCTGTCCTTTTACAATAGTAGTGAATATATTTGAATGATTTTTACCTAATCACTTTAAGTGCAGATCCTTCAAAACTGCAAATGATTTTACAAAATCAGGAGAGGGAAAATCCTGATACTACTGAAAGGAACGGTGGGAGTCCTATTGGCTTTGACAAGAAGTATTTAACAGTTTTATGTGAAGGAACCCCAAATTTCAAAGTCAGAACTAGAGAATACAATGATAGATTCTGTGATATACGGAATTGTAAAAATAAGGAGCTTGAGAGGCTCAAGTAAGAATTCTTACCCACATCACATCCCACCAGTAGATCAAGTTCACATCACCATTTGTAATAGATTTCCTTGCCATTTCTTTTACTTCAGCAGAGTTGGCCCCATAATTTTCCTTAGCAACCTCTTCTGATGTTTAAATATCTGTGCAGTTAGCAAGGTGTTTTGCCAGTTTTTAACAAACCTTTCTTTATGCAACTTAATACCAGTATTTCTTACAAAATCGAAACCTTACAAAGCTTGAGCTGTACTGAGAAAAGAAAAAACTGAATTTAGCACAAAAGATACTAGGTGTTTCTGTATTGTACTTGGGTAGCATCCCAAGCCTGTCAAGAATACCAAACCTGCTGAATATGCAGAACAAGTCTAAACTGCAGCAGCTTTTTACACTGTTTAAGTAAGGAAGGTAACTTGGCATCGTGTATCAGTTTCCTATACTTCCCCTATAAAGACAGGAAGCAAATATCTAAGACCATTCCTTAGGCTAAGACCATTTTTTAAGTCTACTACTGATACAGCCACCTGAGACTAAATGTATTAAAACTTTGGAAGAACAGGTTTGAGGTAGCAAAATCTTCTATGAGCTTTGAAGGCCAAGAGTACTCAAAACAACAGGCTGTAATAAAATCTGATCTGAACACAAGAATACATGAAATCAGGTTATGAAAGACTTTGTAACTGAGGTCCATGACAAAAGGGCACAAAGCAATGTCCAAATACCATCTTCAGTAGAAGGTGGATTCAGTCTTGGAAGTGGCTTAAGTTTTTGATAAATTTGGGGTTAGTTTTCTGCATGGAGGTAAATGGAGGTATGGACTAGAAGTCAATGTAAAGAAATAAGAGAGAAGTAAGTAGTCTATAGCTAAAATCAGATTTAAAAAATCTGCATGAGATAGTAATAGTAAGATCTGTTTTTCAATAACGATCATTTTTCCTTCAAGCACAAACACCATATTTTATGTAAGGCACTTAAATAGGTGATTTCAACTCCAGCCAATTATGGAATTAAAGTGAAAAGAAAAGGATATACATATTTTGTTGACTGTAAAGCCATGGAATGAGTTTACTAATTTTTTTGTACTAATATTAACAGCAGGACAGTGGTGGAAGATATTCCATATGAAGTGAGAAGGGCTCAGGAAATCAATCATATATTTGGTCCAAAAGGTAGTGATGATGCCTATGACCTTATTTTTGACCTTCACAACACCACTTCTAACATGGGTGGTACCCTTATTCTTGAAAACTCCAGGGATGACTTTACAATTCAAATGTTTCATTATATCAAGGTAAAACTAATTTAAATGAACTATTAAAATAGATTATTGTTTGTAATGTATTACTATATACTATTTCTTAGTTTCTTTAAATATTCTATTTTTTATTTTTCAAAACTGTTTAAAATATTTAATCATTCCTGATTTTTAAAATCAGAGATAATTAATAATTTTATTATAATATCAGGTAATTCAGATTTGACCTCATTCATAATCTTCATGTATTAACATGAGTTCTAGTAAGACTGATGCACAGAGAGTAATGCTTAGAACAAAATCTGTGAAAATAAATGTAATTTAATCTGATGCTACACTGATCTCTCAGCAATTTAAATAAATTTGGGTCACACATACTAAATAGTTAAACATTAATTTTATGAAATAAAGACATGGAAAAACTAATGGAACCAGGTAACAAGTAATGTTCCCCTTGTCGCTACTTACAGGAATATTAATATGCTTTTGAAACCTATTTGATTCTGCTATTTCTGGGGCTGAAAAATATCAGTGAAGTGAGGTTTGCAGAAGTGCTGTTTTAAGTAATCTGGTTGATGCTATTGGTGACCTAGAAAATGAGTGAAGAAATAAAGGTTAGGCCAATGATGTGCACTTAGATTATTATTATTATTATTTACCTTACAAGTAAGGCATATTTTAACATTTGATTTGATCTAATTTAAATCTACAAGATTTGCTTAGAAATCTGCTTTAAAGTATTTTGCTTATAAATTCTGCAACACTGATGCGTAGATTTTTCTTCCTGTTAGCAATTTAAGGCCAGCACTGTGTTCAGTTATATTAGGAGACAGCAAAGTTCAGTGGACCATGCCTGGCATGAGTTAATGGAAAGAAGACCAACAAATACAGCTTTGTATGTTTTTAAAGATGTCCTACTTCTTTGAGCACTGTGAAATAAAGGCAACATATTGAACACATTGTGTAAATCACTTCTGCATCAGTAGTCTTTTGTGGCACAACATTTTAAAATATTTGCATAACAAAGACATTTTTAAACAATCTCCACAGAATGCTTTGGCTCCAGAATGCTGTCCTGTTTTGCTGATTGAACATCCTAACTTGAAATATGCAACAACCCGATCTGTAGCAAAACATCCTGTTGGTAAATATGAAAAATAAAGACCATTTTTAACCTGCAAGAAATTATATAAAAATGTCTGTTTCCTGATCAGTTCAATTTGTTACATTATACAGTGTGCTCTGATCACCAGTAGCTATTTATTTGACAATGTATTTTACCAAATCAAATGTTTATGATTTTCTCTTCTGAAGTGCACTGATTTTTACTTGGCTTACAAAATAGAGAAACCAGATGGAAATTTATAAACTTAGTTAACCCACTGTTTTCAGAAAATATTTATAATATATGAGGATAAGAAAGAAGTAACAGCTTCAGAAGAGAAATACTTAATTCCTCTAAATAAGCCTTGCCTGAAACATTGGGCCCTAGCCAAGAAGTGAAAAAAAAGATGATGTAATAAAGGAAGGTGAAAATTATTTTCTGCATGGAAGTTGTTAACTTTTTCATTTATGGAATCAAAATCATAACAAAAGGGGAAAAAACAAACAAACAAACAAAAATGTTATTTTGCCTGTCATACTAAACACTGAGTTCTCCAAAATGCATCATGGAAAGATAATTTTAAAAAAGAGTAAGAGAAATGAACATATGTAGTGACCATTTCCCTTACCCGAGGAGCACACTCAAAAATGTACATATGTTTCTTTGAACTGATCCTTACTCAGGAGCTAAATTTCCTGCTTGCCATCCAAAATCACGTAACTGTATTGTTTAAAGTTTGTCTTAAACATAAAACACAGACCCAACCAGACATGTATTTTTCCTTTGTAGTCTGTGATATATTATGGCTATATTAATAATCTCCCTGATCTGTAAACAGGTGTGGAGGTGGGTCCCCAGCCACAAGGTGTTGTTAGAGCCGATACTTTGGACAAAATGAGGAAGATTGTCAAACATGGCCTTGATTTTGTTCAACTTTTTAATGAAGGTAGAGTAAATAACGAAAGAATAAACCCCCCTGTGTCATGTCAGTGGACTATTTCAAGAGTAGCTTTTCAAAAAATAAAATAGGTTGAGCTACAACACTTTACATTTAAACAAGTAAAATTGAAGGGGATACAGAGCAGGTGTTGTCTAGATGACCTAACTGCAACATCAGGAGAAGGTCCAAAGTATTCTCTATAGCACCTTTGATATAGCTTTGAGGATATTTCCCCTTAGAAAAGATTCAGTATGTGTACTTGATCTTAAAGTTGCTTTAAGAATCTGAAATAGTACCTAAGTATTTGTGTAGCAGTATGTTCATTGAGAACACTGTGTACATAAATTAAGGAGATGTTTAATTTACACATTTTCTGTGCATTATCTCAAATTACAGTCAAGAAATCCTGTAAGATTCTTGTTATTACCTGTGTACACTTGTGTACACTATGTAAAACATACTGACAAAAATAGGTGTTGAAAATTCTTTTGGAGTACTTTGTCAGTAGGCTATATTTGGAAGTAGAAGGAAAAGAATTTAGTTGTGTATGTCAGAATCTACATTATTGTGCTGGAATAGTAAAGATTAAACAGCACTGACACCATTCTGTGTTATGCAACAATATAGGCCTTTCAGCAATTTCTTCATCTACAAAATAAGTATTTTTAAGTATATAGTGAAATCCCACGTTTCAGCACCACTGATCAAATTTAGATCAGGGCTATGTATGCAACAATACACAACAGAATTATCTTTCTGTAACTTGGATTCTAGGGGAAGAAAGACCTGGAACTAGACATGCTTTTGATGTATGAGCTAATCACTAGTGTGCAAACCTTAACAATGTACAAGCTAATAATTTAAGCCATTCTACAGAGAATAAGTAATGCATTGTTCTTTTTAACAGTCCGTTGTTCATTTTGACATTAAACCACATTTATTCTTTCTAGGAAAAGAATTTCCACCATGTACAATTGAGGTTTATAAAATAATGGAGAAAGTAGATTATCCCAGGAATAAAAATGGTGAAGTTATTGCTATTATTCACCCTAAACTGCAGGTAAATTTTATAGCAGTGTCCATTTACAACATTTTATAAGTATCCCTGTGTAGCTCCTGCTACATTATAGTATGTTTTTAATAGTAAATAAAATATTTAAAATGAGAATATTGCCACTGGGTTTACTGAATACTTTAGATCTTCCCTATAGTAAGTTCTATCACTAAGGTCATACAATATTTCAGTAACTGATTTGTAGATAAGTGAATCTAAAATAATTTTTGAACCTAAAACTGAAAAGAGCATGACAATAGGATAGCTTATATTTTAAAATGTGAATCTTAATTTTTAATTCTAAAGTGAGGGTCTTTTTCAATCAATTGTGAGCATACATGGTTTCCTTTTAGTTCACCTTTACCAGTAAGTTATTTCAACACAAACCTGAAAATGAGGGCCAGAAACCCAATATTATGTAATTAAAAGGAATTCTTTTAGAAGCTTTTGCCATCAACTGTAGGGAATATAATTATTGAGCATAAATTTAGAATTCACTTTAATTTTCTTTTTAAATGTTCATGTAAATATATTCTATTTATTTTCTTTCTCTAAGGATCAAGATTGGCAGCCACTGAACAATGGTGATCCTCTATTTTTAACTCTTGATGGAGAAGTAATTGCATATAAAGGGGACTGTACAGTCTATCCAACATTTATTAATGAAGCTGCGTATTATGAAAAGAAACAAGCTTTTGTAAAAACAATCAAAACGGAACTCACTGCAAAACATATCAGGTCCTCAGTTTTAGACCAGAATACTTCTTGAAAACTTTTCACAAGTTATCCTTACAAATAGTGGATTTTTTCTCTGTGAAATTCAGTGCCATTCAGTTGTTATTCACAGACTAAATATATACAGAATCTAACTTTAAATTGTAATTTAATTAACATTGTTGAGAACTTTTAAGATCAAAGATAATGTCACAATGCTAATTATGGCTACTATTTACTTGTTCTAATAGATTACTATAGATACAAATCATATTTTTATGAAGTTTGATAGTTTATTCTATATAAAATAATTATATATGTTATATATTACAATATACAAGATATATTGATGAGTAGCTATAAAGCATCTATCCAGAATTACATAGAAAGTAAAAGTTAACCCCCCCAAACTACATGATAAAGAAGAAAATACAGCAATTTTATTTTAACTTTTTTTAACTTACTGTCTCCACCTCCTGCTTGTAACATTTCCAAATAAAGTTTGCATCAACTGTTGTGCCCTGAAAGGTTTCAAAAAACAAGGCAGGATTTAGGCAATTATGCAGGCTGTGTTGAAGAACAATGCACTAATCATACCTGACTATCTCAGAATGGAAATTAAGAAGAAATCTGTATGGAGAGACTTATCAGAATTTCAAGACTGACTTATTCTGTATTTGTAGAAAGAAAGCCTGTCATACTAGCTGAAAAAGAGAAGAAGACGAGGATTTAATTAACTTTTTACAGATGTTTTAAATGTATTTGACAATAATCAGAGACAGAAAAAACTTTAAGAACTTTACATAAATTCTGAAACCACACAATAATTAGCTGTTTACTAACTGATTCATTACCAACATAACCCCTAAAGTATATACTTCAAAAAGAGATGTCCTCCTTATTCACTACTAAGCCAAAAACCTTTTTAGCTACTTTTGTGTAACTTTACAGAAATAAAATAAAAATACAGGACAGAATGAGATGTTTATTGAAGTACATTTTATTTCTTTATATTGAAATAAATATTGTATAAAAAGTACAGAATGATCTGCTGTAGTCATTTTTCTCGGTAAGAGCCTTGAGATAGGAGACAACTGGTATGTGGCAGGACTCTATGGCCACAAACGCAAGGTATTTTCTCAGTGAAGAACTTTTAGAAACAATCCCACCCACCCACCCCCTTCCTCATTTGTATCACATAGCTTTGAACCTGGACATGGCTACAGCACATTCCTTACGTTTTTTGTGTCTTCCCTGTTTTATGGCTGTGCCTACAGTCTGACCTCAGTACAGTGCAGAGACATCTGAACTTGTTTTTAGTGACAAGTCTATCCATAACAATATGGAATACAGCGCAGACTCATTTATTCCGGTTCCTGAGTATATGTGACGAGGTATTTTTTTGGTACAAAAACTGGCACTCAAAAGAATCCATATGGAACTGCATAGTCCTAAGACAATATTCTTTGTTGTCAGTTTCAATGCAAAATCAACCAGCACAGATGAATGATTCTGGAAGATATGATTTTTTCTTCTCATACTCACATATCCTACTAAGAAGGTCAAACAATGCTCAGATACTACATCAGTATATTGATATGCATGAATGTCCTTCCCCTGGAATTCCTATGCACTGTGAAAAAGTAACTGAAGATTTCAACTTGATCCCATCCATCCGAGCCATACACGGTAGCAAACGCCTCATAGGACATCTGTAGAAGACCAGTTTGGTAGCAAAAAATATGTTCACCATCGCTGCAAATAGCTTTGCACTATCCTTTCCGATGGAGAGTTCCCTCACGTTCTCTTCTGTGTTAAGAAAGCTTTTTGGACCATTTTGCGCACTTCAGGCTTAGCTGTAAGAATCCAATGCAATTCATATTATCATTCAAACGCAAAACAGAATTTACCTGAGTGTTTCCTAAATAGTACCTTTAAAACAGGCACCAAATGTATATACGACAAAAATCCATGACAATGAGGATACATATTGTAATAATTGAAATCTAAAGGTACACAGGACAACTATTTCTTTTTATACATACACAAATAGAAAAGTAAAAAATATAATTTATAGTACTAGGTCATCACAAATAATGAAATAAAAAGTGCTACAGAAATGCATTACACAGTCCTCTGAATTAAAAAAATAAAATAAAATAAAGTCTGCAATTATATTGCATTTAACTTATTCTGTTCCTTTGGGAAGAAATATTGACTTTCATCTTTCTGAAGTGATTGAATGTAGAAATTGATTTAATTAAACCTGAAAACTTCCAGTGTGATAGCAAGATTCACCAGTATGGAAAAGCCAGGTAGAAACAGGAAAAATAAAGACATTGTGACTTGAACAAACTCAGAAATTCTCCATTGTGAATTGTGTTTCTGCCCTATTATTTTATGGGAAGGCACATATATAAATAATGAATAAAAATCCACATATGATCCACATGAATAAAGACCACATTTGTACCCTAGGTATTATACACAGGAAAATAAATCACAAAGCTAATGAGACCCAAAGGGGCTATGTTTCCACTTGAGGCTTTCTCCAAATTGTGGGATAAAGATTCCAGTAACACTGACCATCAATACAAAAGTTTCAAATGTTTCCAGAACATTGTTATTTCAAAGTAACATTCTTCATTTAGTAGTCTTCAAAATTGAAATGCCTTTCTCTTCTCCATGACAAAAACTTAAGTTTTTTCAGAATACAATGTGTTAAAGATTTGAAAACAAAAGACATCAGACTGGGATCACAAAGATCTCAGTTTTCCACAAAAGGAAGAAATATCTCACATTAGACCTTTTTTTAACCAGTACATAGTCTAGATCCAAGTTTGAATAGTCATACATACTTGGACAGCAATGGTTTTTAAGAGGCTCAAAATTGAACCAGTTAAATAGTCCATTTTATTTTTAGCATAGCTGCACTGATTAAATGGGTTAAAGTCATCAGACCATGTCACTGTAAGTTTGTGTTCCAGCTGGTTACAGCTGTCCAAAATACTAAAAAAGTTTTCAACATCAGCTTCTGATGCTTTTAGCCTCCAAAGCATCCACACATGAAATACAGAAGAACTAAACAGAAGTTTCAGGCAAATCATCCATTTCTTCAAACGTATTCAGGGTTGTTTTGCTATTAGTTCTTGAATTATCTTGAACTTTGCTTGGATCTGCAAAAAAGTGCATTATAAACAAAACAGGATATGGTAGAAACTGTATATGCAAGACCAAATTTTTGCACAACTGATTTTTTTTTAAACATGCATTTATTTAAATAGTAAGCTGTCAGTTTGCTACCATATCTTATACAAAGTTTTCTGTCTGCCCCTTTTCATTGTTGCTGAGATCATTCTACTAAGCAGTATAAATGTTAATTGACTAAAGAACAAACTGCAAAACAAATCTCTCAGATCCTCAGATGCCCTTATACACTCCGACGTTTGTTCCCAGAAGGACATCTGACACCTCAAAGTTAGGTCATTTCTCTATTACACTTCCAACACTGTCAGCAGATGGGTATCTTGAATTTCCTGGTTAACATTTACAAGGAGCCATTTGTCATCCAATGTATATCGCAAAACAAACATGAATGTTTGAGGACTAAAACATAGCAAACTACTGTATTGTTAGGTAGAATCAGTCTGATTTCTTGCCAAATTTTGCAATGCTGTATGTAACTATTCAAGGAGGAAATTAATGTAGTTTGTGACAGCTGTTTCAGAACAAAAATTTTGTCTGTTTACAAGTTCTTCACTCTTATACCATTCAAATGCCTGAAGAAAATGTAAAACTTAGATCAAGTGTAACTGCTTAGAGAAAAATAAATATGGTAACATTACCATGTTTCAATACCAAAGCATAAATAATGAAAGTTGTAACCAAACCTCTCTCCAAATTTTTTAAACTAATTTAACACCCCTACCATACTAGCCATGAGTTTCCCTTGCAGTAAATAGAGTTTTTGAATATCTAGGTTACGCAAGTTTATATTTTTAAAGGTATAAAACTACATCAAGGCATTTCTAAGGAAAAAAAGATTTCACAAATACTGTGGTGTAAAATTCAGCAGTACCTGTTGGCCCTGGATCTTCATTAATAAATGAAACATGCGTTTTCCACTCGGTCCATCTCACTTCATTAATCCTGTTTATATTGTATATAAATTATGTTATTAGCACGCATTCTCTCCTAGCTGCATAGCTGCACTTCCCCTTTTATTTCCTCATTCCGTCTTGGGATTGCCGTGGTTTATCATCAATACCTGTCTTACTAAAAGGTTGACTGTCTTTTGCAGTGTTACACATTGTATGTAGATGGGAATGATATTCAGACTATTTTGTAATTCCACACATTATGAGTATAGTATTGAAACTCACATTAAATATTTTAGTGTTTTCATAAAACAGCATAGAAACATTTTCTTCAATATGCTAATCATATCAATTAGCAATTAATTCCAAATATAATTACTTTTAAGTTAACATTCAAAGGTGATTATGACAAAATTGATATCTCCTGCAAGCAAATCTGATACTTCTACATTAAAAACATACCTGAGGTTGAAAATCAGTTTTCTTATAAAAAATTACTTATTTTCCTTATGTATTTTCCCTTTTCTTAAGCAATTGATCAGAACTAAAAAAACCCAAATGGAGTTTTAGTACAGTAAATGCATTTACTATTTCTTCTTATAAAGAGCTATGTATTAAAAGCAGAAGATGTTTTGTACAGATGTATAAAATATTTCAGAGTCTTTTGAAGAGAAATAACCCTGAAGAGAGATACAGAGCATAATCAATAGCACAATATTCTAACTTTGCTTTACCTTAAGCACACCCTCGTGTCATTTTCAGCCACTTTACACCGTTCTCCCAGTTGGAATTTTTTCCTCAAAGATTTTGGTAAGAATTTTTCAAATTCCAAAATGGTTCTAGCTCTCTATTAACAATAAATAGTAACATCAGTATGGTTAACTATATTCAGAAATGTCTGTATATGCAGTTTTTGAGCTCCATCTTTCATTAAAATATGTTATACCATACCCTCCCATCCACCATCTATAATTGATACACACAGCAGCAGTAGTAAATAATACGGAATGCCACTGGTTATTTGGCATATGCAATTAGGTAGTCCACAACTTCCTCTAGTTAGACCCAGCTCAGGAGGCATGCTCAAAGTAGGCTCAGTGGTTAGGGCTTAGCCCCAATACCTTCATACCAACACTCTGCCATAGGGCTATATCTCCTTCAGTGGGATGCTGCCCATCACAGAAAGCAACTCCAGTCCTAATTCTGACTGCATTCGTGATTACAGTTTGGGATTCAGAAAGCACTTAGGTAAAAAATAAAAAATCAGAGTGAACTCATGCATTGTGCAAGTTCAAGGGATGAAATCGCAAAGTATGCTGTGTTACAGATTTCTGGGCAGATAGTGAAACAAACATTCCTGGTGACGTACCCATGGGAATGAAAGTCACAAAGCTACGTGACAGCACATGGGATTGAAAATTCAAGCCATAAGATTACCTTTAGGATAGCTATTAATTCTATTAATTCTGAAGTTATCAGGATATTCTTACACTAAACATACATATTTCCATTTTTTGTACACATATGCAAATGGAGATTCTCATTGTCATTATCTGTCCCCTTCTATGAGCACAATAAGTGACCACATATACAGCTTAGAAGATTTTGGCCAATGCATCAATTCTTCATTAAGCAAGCTAACTCACAAACAAACCTGGAGTTTCCAGATGTGCTCACTCTCTTTAGAAATATCTTCCACTGTTTCTCCCATTAATGCAATAAGCATGTTCAAGAGAAGAACAAAAGTCAACACAACATAAGTTATGAGGAGCAGAAGAAATAGCACAGGATATTTTGAATTTTGCTGGATCTCCAGATCACCCAGTCCTAGAGTGAGCTTAAAAAGATCCATCAGAACAGGTCCCAGACTGCTGTTAGAATGGCACTCACTGCCGTTTTGGCAAGTTTCAATCAATGCAGCAAGAGCTGAGGAAAAAGCATGAGAAAATTTTAATTACAATAATGCTTTATTTATACATCGCATTTTATCCTGAAGAATTCAAAAAGCACTGCATAATAAAGAGCTACAGCTACCCAGCAACATACGCACCAGCAGCTAGGTGACAGATTACCAAAAGGAAACAGAAAGTACCCACATGCAGATGAAATTGCAAGCAATTGAGCAAAAGCCAAATTACTTATCTGTTCAGATAGTTTCTAGGTAGACTTTAAATTTCTAAACTTGGCTTTTTAATGTCCAGAAGAAACCCCAACATGAGCTCTCATCATGACAATAGGGTTCTTATTCATAATAATGCCAAAATTTTTACTCACACAGAGCATCAGTGCTTTTCTCCAGTAATATTTACCTACGCCAAATCCCAGCAAAAACACGATATAGACAACTAAAAATTTTATCACATCTTGCAGGATGACCTAAAAATTAAATTAAATTAAATATTTATCAGGAATTAAAACTGAGAACTAGTTTTATGCTTATATATTCTGCTAGCATACATGTGCAGTAAACACTGAAGTATCAGATTGTTTTCATTAAGCAAACTGATTGTAGCCTCAGTGGGAAGAGAAAACTTAGGTCTGTTTTTTTTTTAATCTTGCAAGTAAGAGCCTGGTATGCTGTGTACTTCTAATGGTGACTATAGCTGCACAATATAGGCGTTAAACCTATGATGCAATTAAATAGCAGAACTCTTATTTGAAAATCACAAACACAAATTACTTGCATATTTAATAAAATAAAATCTTACTTTTAAGATTCAAGGTAGTCTCTGTTATTGAAGTTATAAAGTAGATTATATGCATTATTTCAGCAAAATACAAAAATAAGAAATTCCAATATGAATCATAAAATATTTTCAAACTGAACATGCTTCATTAGGATTGTATAGATAAGCAATCACTGTAACAAGGCAGATAAATAAACAAATAAACATACTTGCCTTTTGAATCATAACACTGTATATTCCCATGGACTGGAAACCTCTGGTGAAATAGAGCATATTAGCCCATCCTAGGGCCATTGCCAAAACAAGACACACGAGGTGTTCTTTGTAGGAAAACAAGTACAAAAAGACAGAGAAGATCACAAGCAAAGCTTGTATAAAACTGTTAAAAAAACACATGTATGTAAAAGGGAAATTACTAGAACAAAACCAACAGCATTATGGAAAAATACGAAATGACTTGTTTCTTATGCTTGAATTCTAATTTCATATTGCATTCCATTCCCCATTACAAACATAACCTATATAATTTAACAATAAAATAGATGACTTAAGAAAGTGTAAGTATATTAATATATCATGGTTATGTTTATTAAAGCTTACTTTAAGTAAACCCTTCTCCCCAGAATAGCTGGCCAATTGATTTTGCTGGCAAGATATTAGGAATCCTTAATAGCATCTCTGACGCAGCTTAATTAAAGCTCTGGTCTAACAAGGTATTTCTATGAACCTCTCTGCAAGGAAGACACTTAGAGAACATGTGATGCACTCTGATAGCGTATAGACCAGATTCTTGGCAGCACAAAATTGATATTAGCATGATTGTAGAAAGAGAAAGAAAAGTGTAGTTAAGACACCTCTTTTTACTGATCACACAATCTTATTCTAGAAAGGAGAGGGAACCATCTGTGATCAAGACTAGTTGACCAGCTGAACCAGCTTTATGCTATTTTTCCTTCCTGGAGGAGTTAAAAACTAGATCTGGTTTATTAAAAAGATTTCTTAAACACATTTCTCTATATACAGCATAAAGAGATACAGCATCTGGAGGAGATAAAGACAGTCTGTACTTTGGGGAAAAATACAGCCTGTACACATCAACACCCAGTATTGTTATTGATCAGTGAAAGCACTAGTGTGTGCTACAGAAAAGCTGTATGGAAGATTACATCCATCCCTCTGAAAACTAATAATCTAAAGAAAATTGAGCATCTGCTCCAGGAATCATTCCCTGTGACCACAGGATAGATAAGTATTATATAGAGAGCATCAAATACATGCATGACAGACTTACAATGCAAAGTGGAACCACGCATCTGAGAGAATTGACTGCAGGTCTGAGGGCCTAAGCAGAAAGATTGCTACACTCTATGTAAACAGATAAATATAATACAGAAATGGTAGTAAGAAAAAGCAGGGCTCAAAATCATTTTTTCAAAATCATACATTTGAAGTTGGTCTTCTAAAAATCTATTGATAAGACAAGATGATAGCTTCTAGAATTAAAAATATTTTATGGAGCTGTAACAGCGAAGTCTCGATTTCTATCATCTTTGGCATAATTTAACAACTAGATACTGTTTTTAATTACTTATAGTATCTGGTAAAAAATTATGCCCTGCTTTTTTCTGTTATAGGTTCTAATTCAACACTGTACTTAGCCCCAGTAATTAGACAACATTACTGTCATATAAATACAAAATCTCTCTGTCTTAAGAATTCCAAAGGAAAATCCCTCACATATTTGTTTCACAGAGCAATACAGTCATATTCAAATAAATATCCAGGATCATTCAGAATGAGTGACGTATTCTGCCAAATACTTTTAGACATTACACAAATCATCAGCATATTCGTAAATCTAGACAAGTTCTTTACCTACTCTGTTATGTATTTGTTATTTAAAAGTCTTACCTCTTTTATGGCTAAAAATATTGCTCCTAACACAACCATCACCTGTCCCGATAACTGCAGCCATCCCACACCACGTGTTAGAGCTAGTGGATAAGGTGGAGCCTGCAAGATAGGTCCAAAATGAAAGACTGAGTTCCATATCTGAAGGGTAAAAGGCAAAGTAACCGGAAGCCTCATGTATTTAGCTCTCTGGGTACCCAATTTCTGCCATTACACTAAGAGTTGAATTCACGGTGGATTTACAGAGAATAGCAGAGGTTTCTTTCTTAAAAGAAAAGCAAAACCCCTCCCCACACTTTTAGAAATTTAACTACCTGTCTTTGTATTATGTGGCTTTTAGGTCACTTTCACAAAACGCAAATAGAATTACTTCCTCTGTTACACCTCTTCCTTCCAGATGCAAAGACCTGATCTGGGAGAACCTGCTCTTACTGTAGCCAGATAAACTGGTATCTGGTTTTGGTGGAGTTTTTTTTTGGACTCACCAGCATTTTAAAAACAGATCAGGAAATACTATTGCAATTTAAAGCAGTAAAATTTGTTAAGTTACTGTACTCACTTCATTTTCATTAGGTCTGTGGTAGGAAACTAATGTCAGTGTTATATTGTATAGGAAATAAAAACAACATGACATAAAAAACATGTGTCGTGCAAACTTCTTCCATTTCATTCGCAGCAGTGAATTCAGAGGCTCCAAAGTCAGCATTTCATGACGATTCTGTAGAAAACAAACAAACAATTAAGATTTGAACTTTCCACCTGTAAGGAAACTGAGATGATTTCAGGTATGTATTTTATAAATTTAATTCAGTATCTTGCTGATCTAGAAACACATCTGTACTCAAATATATTTGTCAGACCCTAAATTTACAAGATACAATGAGCCAACTTCAATTCAGGCTGTGATAACCTGCCAAGCTTTGTTAAACTGTGATTGTGATAAAACTGTAGTGTGAACTTCTGCACTTGCTTCATACAGAAGCTTTATGACAGTTTTTTAATTTGGCAAACATCAAATTCTGGCTTTGAAAAATTAAAATTCTGTGATAAGGTTCTACCCTAGATGCCTAAAATACATGTATGTGAGGTGAAGTTTTTATTAAGTAAATATACAACCCTATGGCTTCCGTGACTGTTAATAGAACCTTCTTTTAGAACAACTGTGTACAATACATAAGTTAATTGTAGTAATTGTATTAATAGGACAAAATAGGGTGTTGTTCTGACAGCTTAAGAACACTTCATATGCCATGAAAATAAACAGTAGCACAGCAATAATGGTATTAGTAAAGACAGGCAACTCCTGTCCACAGGCTTCTATGTGTGCTAAGCATTTCATCAGGGCACAGAACAAAAAACACCACCCCTGCCTCCAAAACCTGGTGAGATGCAATTTCCTGAGGACAGGTGGAGTATCCTGTGAATGCATTGCTGCTTGCTTCCCCTGTTCTCAAGAGCTTTCTTAGGCAGCTGCCAGTGACCAAACCATGGAGGAATTATACTAGTTTTGGTCTGACCAGCTGGGCCTTGTTTATGTTCCTATGCAAGGCAAATTAATGGTTTAAATGTAGAAAAAGAAACGCTCCCAAAATACTTAGCCAATGTTTGAGGATCTGAATCCATATTCACTTACAGCTGAGAATCTACAGAGATGTAAAATTAACCTTGCTTCCAATACAAAACTAAGAAGCAGAAGTTATTATTTACTGTTTTACAAGTTCTTCAGTCAAATGTGTAGGCTAAAGCACCTGAAATGAGTATACTGCTAGAAAATACATGAATTTTAGTAATAGACAACTTACACCAATATTCGTATTATAAACAATAATCTCCAATACTGAATTGTCCGTGGTGGTATCTAGTTCTGTCAGATCATAAAGAGAAGACTGAACAGGACCATAAGCCCAGTCTGTGAATTTTCTTGACAAGCTCCTGTTAGGCTTATCTCTTATCTCTCTGCTCAGGATGTATTTCAGAATCTAAAACGTTAACAGAATCATTTGTAAGCAGATGCATTCTTCGTGGGAAAAGAGAAAGCACACTGATACACTTGCCAAAACCCATACGTTAAATCTATCACATTTGCTAGAGTAGTGCAATTCAATACATTTGTAATTCCGTCATTTGATAAGTGGTGTTAGAGGTTACAGACCTCTAGGAAATAAATACAGTATTTTAATGCCTCTAGCCTTTCTATCAGAGAGATTTTTCTAAAGGATGAAAGCACAATTTTCCATGAGTTCACATTCCCTTAACTTAACCATTTACTTTCTAAATTAACCCACTGTCAACTCTTTACCACAACACAGATGATTTATGCGGGCCAAATGCCACAGCAGCTTAACAGAGCAGTACTAGTGAGTCTTCTGAAATTTTACAAAGATTTTATATTGTATAATAGTTTTGTAATAAATGCAATACTTCTGAGTTTCAGTACAATACAAAGGTTTGCAAGGCTGTTTTTAAATAGCATGGATACAGAAAGGTATTGTCAGACAAAAACCTTGAAGAGCAGAAGCAACACTGCAATAGAAATTTTTGCTTTTATGTTGAGCAAAATTATCTCACTGAATACTACTGATACATAGTACTGCATAACCAGCATGGAAAACTATATGCTAGAGCACTAATGTCTGAGTACATGGTTGGCCTTGACTCTCTCTATATTTAATTTCTCTTAGATACTACTGAACTAATACTTACCTCTAATTTCCCAGTTTTTGCAGCTAATTGTAGTGGTGTCAAACCATCCTTGTTCCTTGCTGTTTCCAAATTTCTGTCTTTACTTTTCAACAAAATCATATCATACATTCTGATTACAAAGTCATTCTGAGTTTTAAAGTCCTCTGCAACAGTAACTAATGCATGCAAGATATTGTTTCCTCTGGAATCCTGAGAAGTAATATTAGTCCTGGTATTGTCCATTAACAGCTGAATTATGTCTGGTTGATTGGTACATGCAGCTAACGCCAGTGCAGTTTCACCTACAAAATTATAAAATGTAACATCTGTTCATGTTTTATTACAAGCATTAAAACTGTATTATAGAATTGACTATGTTAAGCATCTTAGTATTTGAAAGCGCATTTAAATATTGATTATTTTTAATTTGGCTTTTGCTTTAGAAAAACTTCATTTGCAAGAAAACATTGTTTGGAGACAATCTTCAGATTCAAATTTATGCCAATTTATTTGCTATTCAGCATTTAATAATTGTTTTACAAGTATTTCTGAGTGTTTATGATACATTGCACTCTGACAAGTTACCTTACAAAAGGTACTGTGACATTTTCATATCTTGTGATGTGACTTTCTTAATATAGGTCAGCTAATATTAAAGATCCACACTTGCCCATCTTCCATACTGACTTGTTTGGGTATTCCTTCCTGCCTTTTGGAGAGAGATCACGTTTCTACTTACCGAAATAAAAGCCTTCATGCTTATGTTTGGGATTAAAGAAAATACCCTGGGCGTGAGCATTGACATCAGCTCCTTTTTCTATAAGGCTCTGAGTGATTTCATATTGTCTTCTTTCAATGGCAATATTTAGAGCTGTCTGGCCTGAAACAGCAGACGCAGGTATTTAGTGTGAAATCTCTTAAGCACATTATGAAACATTAATGATGTTTCACAACAGATAGCACCAGTAACAATGAATCAAAGTTGTTTCAGGAATTGAAACCATTCTTAGAATGTTGGAAGAAAACATTACATTTATTGATGGTATATTTAACCATATTCCTGAATTGGTATCAGATGGCAGTACCTTTATAGGCCTCTTCTGTGTATGCTGCATTGATAAACCTCTCCAAAATACCATTTTCTTCTGCAAAGGAGAGTAGCATATTCACGATCTCATTTGTGTTTTGGTTGATGTTCAGCAGAGCTTTCATCAGACATGTTTTGCCAGTATCTGAAGCTGTGAATTTTTTCATCAGATAATCTGCAAGAGTAAATTTTGAGATTAGATCACGTTAGGCTTCATTATTTATTAAGTGGAAGGCAAATAATTCTAATCTTTTGTTTATTTGGGGTGGGACCTGGGGAATATATATGATATTATTTAGCAAGCAATTACTCCTTATTTACTCTATTTGGGCTACTTTGTGAGATGACACTTTCAGAGATGTGGTACTGATTTATAAGGAGGCCAGTGTATTTGGTTTCTTTTTCAGATATCCCACTGCCATGGTAAATCCAGACAAACCCCAAACCCTTTCCTAACTTCCCAACCCACTCTGCCATGCTAAAATACATCACAAACCCTCTCTATACTGCAATTAGACTGACTACAGGGTGGTAGAGACATCAGCTTTGAGTCTCATACTGCAAAAGGCTAATTTACGTATGGCTCTGGGAATACAGTGCAGATAGACCCTCAGCATATCATAAACAGTGGACAAATATTCTCCAGTGTTGCCTCAGAGACAGCAAGGAGGTAGCTTTTTGAGTATCTTAATCTTTCATTTAGAAATAAGAAATGGCATAAATTTAATTGAAAACAAGTGACTTCAAATTCACTTGCAAGTAGCTGCTGTGTTTCCTAGTTTTAGACTATACATGTGCTGCCGGATGTGGTATCAGTATTCCTTCAGGTAACTCCACTGCTTACCTGGCACAGTCATGTTTGTACATGCATTTGATCTTTCCTTCAGCTCTGCGAGCAGACCTTGCAATTCTTCCACATTTCCCTCAGATACTGCTCGAAATATGTATCTTTTCAACTTCTTCCGGGCACTTGTCTGCTCAGGACCTTGTGATATGTTAGCACTGAATTATCAAAAATAATAATGAAATTGCTGAATCAGTTTACTTGGGTTTATTTTATTTTCTGCACAAGAGGAAGAAGAAATGCAATTACTTACACCAGATTACATATACTGGCCCTATTCCCATATATATATGTGTGTACATGTATATATATATAAAACTTGGCATAGATCTACGTTTATGTAGGTTGCTTATTTGCAGAGAAGTGGCTATTGAGAGCTTTTTTATTACAATGTACTTTTTTCGAGTAATTTTGTTTTGCATTTTTGTCAGTTTGTCCATTTTTCTAAAACAAAGGCTGAGAAACACTAATGAATATGCTTCTTTCCACTTTTCTTTACATTGCCTTCAGTATTACTCCCCTCCATGCTTCTCTGACCCGTCTACAACTTTATGACTTCAGTGCCTGAAGTTATCTGATGCTGCACTCCAGCTGCACCCATCCCACTCACAGCAGAAGATTGTTTTTAATCTCACGTCTTCTTACACAACTTTCCTGGTCATACGTTATTCTGGAATGATTTAATACTTTACCCCCAGTCAGAAATACTTCCAGATGATTTCCTTTGGAAGCCTCATTAATGCATCAGCTATATATCTTCTTTTCACAGTGAGATTAGCTATCAGGATTACTAGTCCTCAGAAGTGTTAAGAAAGTACATTTTGTTCATTCCATCAAGCTAACAAAGATTTCTTAATACTGACTGAAATAGAGGGCAATGTTTCACCTCTAAAAGAAATGCTTTCTAGCCTATTAGAGCTGGCTTTTGAAGGAAAAATACATTGTACATTGTATGGTTGGTACACAATACTGATTTCTGGGAATTTTCTCATGCCTTGTTGGGCATAAGAGTTTAGGTCCTGTGTTGTCATCTATGAAACAGAAATTATATATGAAGAATCCTCATACTAAATATGAGATTTGAGAAAAGCACAAGTTAGAGTTGTTCATTTCAAAGTTTAATTATTGAAAACTAAGAAAGGCATGGGTATCTTTTTTCTGAAAAATGTCAAACAAAATTGGTGATATCTACCCTATCATAGACTTAATCTGTACAAAATGTACTACTCACCAACTGTCTACGTTAGGGCTATATTCAGTCACATCATCCTGAAGAGACTGTGGGGAATCCATATCTTCTCCATTTCCAGATGCACTGCATAAAACAAAAAGCATAACTGCTAAGTCAAGAAGATATAGGAAGACATTTTGCCAAATTGCATGATGAATCAGTCAATGCTAGGAAGCCGTATCTACAGTAGAACTGAAATTAATCTAATTTGACACTGATATTAATTTTATCATTTTATCTCCCTTGTATATATTCAAGTGAGTGGTACGAAGGGTGACACCCAAAAGACTTTATTATATTTTAAAAATCCTTAGGAAAACCACATGTTTTGTTTTACTATGTTATTTCATACATTTTACTATCTTATTTTACTATGTTATTTCATTATCTGTGGGAATTTTTTTTAAATTTTTTTTAAATGTTCAGTGCTTGTTATGCAACATCCTGAGTGCTGCAGCTTGAAGCTTACATTCTTCCTTTTCACATCCTGAATTTGTCATCTGACACAAAACAAGTGCTAAATCAGTATGGGTTGCAAACAAACAATGAAAGTGATTTAAACATTTACTACGCAGTACACTGCAGGCAACTCAAGAACATTTTGCAGCTGACTGAGATGGAAGCCTCAGCTAAAAGAAATCAAAGACTGGGCTCTAAATACATATTTCAGTAATAAATTTAAAGGATCTCGGTGCCATTAGTATTTTGTAATTACTTATGCCATTTCCAGACATTCCTAAAGGCAGATCTGACTTTAAAATGAATTGATAGCAATTTTTTTTCACTTATAATTTTGTTTTCTATAATGTTCAGATTTGATGAACAATCACCAGTTAATAACTTCGGGAGACTAAACTATTAGCTATTGACAAAGTGGATGTATGGACAAAAATGCAAGCATTTAACATTGCCCTGCAGATATTTATTTGAAACAAAGGTGGTTGCTCAGAGTCCATTCTTATTCAGTCCATCACTTCTCTGCAGAAAACCGTGAGGAATCTAGTGACAAAGCATACGTGTGTCTTGTGCAGGTTTGTCCCTGAATGAGAGGCAGAAACTTTGATGCCTTTCCTTTGAAACCAAAATAAATTGGTCAGCTAATTCCAAAAAGCTGACCAGACATCCATCAAACAAAAATCCATTTGATAATTCTGAGTTTATGCTAAAATTGATACATTTTCCCGTATTCATAATCACTGGCTTTTAGTACCACTCCAATTTTTAAAAATTAGGTGTGCTCTTCCCAGACACATTTTTTTCTCTATTCATTCAGCATAAATGGCTGCCTTAAACATCTCAGACTCAGTATCTTCATGTTGTTTGGTAGTTAATGAGCAACAGAGCAAGGATATTAGCACACAGAGCTGGGAATGTGGTTTACTAAATTAAGCTGTGGTTTTCACCTAGCAGAAAACACACAAAGGTGTGCAGGGCATTTGTACTAACATATCCCAAATAAGGGGCTTAGAAAAAAAAAAAAAGAAGATAGTATTGATTTTAAATTAATTCAAATCTGAGGCCTGATTTATTTGATGTGAACGATAGCAGCAGATAAAGATAAATTATCTAGCAACAACAGACCTCCAATGGAGTTTTGTCTTTAAAGTGACCAAAATCTATGAAAAGTCATGAGAAATTTTAGCTCTGAAATATAAGGAGAAATATGGAGTAGCTGTTGAAAATAAAATAGATATATTTGCAATATGACTACTGAATATGCCTCTATAACTTACCATGGACGAATATTTGAATCCATTGGTTTTGAAAACACAGGGGGAGATGTATTATTTGGAGTTGCATTACTTTCAAAACCATCAATCTCCAGAAAGAAGTGTGAACTGTTGAACACATTGCATTAAAAATATTAGTTAAAAAAGCAAACTGA
Organism: Netta rufina; assembly: GCF_964035555.1. Lineage (NCBI taxonomy): Eukaryota > Metazoa > Chordata > Aves > Anseriformes > Anatidae > Netta > Netta rufina. Next base: position 8,408,643 of record NC_140145.1, on the reverse strand, counting down.
ACCATAAAATAAACAAAGCAGTACATGTAAATGCCTGGGACAATGCTGACAGTTTAAATTTGCTGGCATTATATCTAATAAGATGATGGAAAGAGACTTGTCTACTTTTGCCTGGGAGGATCCCAGACTCCAACATTTAGGCAGTGTCCAGCACTTACATGCTGGCAAGATGGGCAAAAGATCCCAAGTTTTTTTTAGGAGGCATGGCATCAGGTCCTGACATGTCTAAGCCACTACAGCATCAGCCTAAAAACAGCCTTGCACCTGCCTTCTGTGCAAAGCGCTAAATGCAACGCCATACATTTATTGAACAGACATACATATATGCATACACACACAGACACTTTAATATGCTCGCCCTTCTACTGCAGCCCCTATTTCTCCAGCCAGGAGCCACCAAAATAGATCATTCCAAACCTATCAGCAGTGATAAACATTAAATCAGAAAGTTTGAAAGGTCACGTGTTTAATGACATAAGACATATTCACCCTCCAGAACTGAATCTTGCCAGTCAGTGCATGACATTTAACAATGTCTAGCTAACGAATAACTATTTATAGGAAAAAGAAATGAAATTTGAAACAACACAGAAAAGCGAATATGAGAAGAACTGGAAGATTTAGCCTTTTAAAAGCCTGCAGAGTTGGGAGGCAAAGTCAATGGGTTGGTATTACTAGATCTCATTAATCCACGCTACATTTCATCTAAGACAGGGGAGTTTCAGTGGTGAACGTAGTAACTCCCACAAGGCTTCTCATTCAGCAACTGTCTTACATATCTAAAATGTTCCAGTAGTCACCTGAAAAATATCTCCAATTCACCTAATATTTGTGGTTTAGTCCCTAGGATATTTCTTCCTTTCATTTAACTGCATCTCCCCCAAAGAATCCTGTTGAATCAAAGTACACATACTCATGCTAAAATGCTTTATGTTATTAGAACGCTACTGAACAACCCACTGATATCTGCTAAAAATAGCATGATCTAATAATGGCCCTAGTTCATATCATTTTCCAATGTCTTGGGGATCCCAGTGTTAAATCACTGTGTGTAGGTGTTTAAACTTATATACCTTATAACATTCAAGATGTGCAGCTTCTGCCTAGCACGACAGTGTCCCTGAAATTACCTAGGCATAGGGTGCTCCTCAGAGCACAGGAAAAAACCTAGACAGAAACAGGACCATTGCCATCACTTCTACCACACTCACCAGGTTCGCAGCTGCTGTAAATCACTGTTGTTTCACAGGGATCTTGGCAGAGAGTCTGAGGAGGGGTGAAAACACCATGGGTTCATCCTGCTTTTGCATTCCCTGGCTATGATGTGCAGGATCTGTCCCAACAACTGTTGGAGGCTACAGTGAATCTACAGAAAGCCAGAAGTGCTGCACTTCAGGCTTAGCTGGACTGTCCCACCTGCACTTGGCTCAGCACCAGGAGGAGATGGTGTGCTACAGGCTGATGTCTCTCCTAGGATTGTGTTCATGTGCAACCAAAAGCTGTACAACAGCTATGAAGTAGGCCCTGTTTTGGAGGCTGACATACCTAACCTATACTAACATGTGGGTTACATGGCGATAACATGGGGGGAAGGGGAGGGAAAACAAAAACCACCACGCAAAGTGGACAATTGCCAAGAAATAACCAAGTGCTTACGTGGCCATGGTGCACACTGTCAGGAGCACTGCCCACAAACATAATCAGGCTCCGACAACGTTGGCAGCACTCCTCCCCAGCGTACGTGTTGGTTTTCCTGTGCTTAATTACATACTGCTAGTCCACCCAAATACCAGCAGCTTCAAGAAGGGGAAGTCAATGTCTTTTCATAAAGTACACATGGCCAATACATTTGCCAAATGAGAAATGCTACCCATGGAGATGCACTAGCTGCTTAGTGGCACAGCATACCAGAAGGAAGCATTTTGAAGCAACAGAAGTACAGCAGCATAGAAACATATAATTAATAGAACACGTTAAACCACTGCATTAAAATTCACGTGATCTTCATTCCTTATACTACAGGAATGTTGGTAGTCACACCCTCAGCTGCTGGTAGAGAGATGGCAAAATCCCCAAGGTTACTGTTACTGATGCCACAAAACCAAATGGGAGATAGGGGATAACTAAGTGAAGGGTAGTATTTACCACTGTTTGCCAATATTTGTTTTAACTATAAATCTTCCATGGAATCGCCCATTTTTGGAGTACTAAGTGTATTGTGAGCTGTTCAGATACCTCAATCTCCCCATTCTACCAGCAAAGTGCAGTGATTCAAATGAAGAGCTTCTCTTTTTACATTTAATGACAAGAGGAGAAATTGGGCCACCCAGGCAGTGGGTCTCAAATAACTTACGACACCTTTTCTGTAGAAAGTGATTCCTCTGATTATTAAGAAATTATAAATGTCAGAACAGCCACAATTGCCTAGGCCTTCAGAGGTTCAAAAATTACTATAATAGCTAGTAATTAGCCACAGAGTGAAAAGTTTATGAATGAAAATCCATCCTCAGTCTACAGTAACTTATGTAGTTTCAATAACAGTATCATGGATGAATTACTGCTTCTATTTCTCTATTCATATTAAATTCAAACCCTTAATCATTGTATTAATTCACTAGCATAAAATATGAATTAAAGTGAATATTTTATAAAATAAGAAATCTCATTAATCAGAATTATGAAAAATAGAGTGAATTCAGGTTTCTGTTTGTAATAGGATTTCCCAAACCTCCTGCTCTACCCAGCCCTTATTCTTTAATTCCACCTCTGTCTCCCCGTAATCCTTTACGTTCTCATGTGATGCTAAATTTGAAATGTCCCTTTTTTTCAGGCCAGCATCTTTTATATGAAACCTGGTGTACCCTGCCACGTGATCACTTTACATTCTCCTATTGAAATGATGACCATTAATTGACCACAATCACGTAAGTTTATACAGGTATATAGATTGGATGCAGAAAGCCTGCCTGATAGGAGACATTAACTTAGACTGGTGCTTGAGTCTGATGTCTCTAGGATAGGGGTTATGTATTTGTCCCATCAGGGTCAACACATTATATGTCTAAGTAAGCAGGATACTCTTCCACTTATAAACAGTATAAGCACATGATTTTTTGAAGGCACCTTCTGTTTATCAGGTCTATCTCATCCATATATATAGCATTAAAGATGTTAGTGATATTGCAGTGCAAATATCTACTACAGTAGATATAACAAGGAGTTGTAATGTTTTAGAGTGAGCGAGAGTCCTACCTTTTCTTTGTGGGAGTGCTCTCAGTTGGCTTTTTCTCTTGCTGGTTTGAAGGGGCATTACCAGATGGATTTGTTTTCTTGCCCATTAGTGGAACAACTTCTTTGTTATCTTTAATCATATTTCTGCAGTAGATAGAATCACAGTTACTTACCACTTGTACATTTCAAGAAGGTTTAGTGACCAAGAGTTTACAATCTCTTCACATGTGAGCACACAACTCAATATTTTTTCATCTTTCAGTTATTAGGCACATACATGTTATTCTATTTGTCAAGGCTGGAGGGTTATAGTCAAGACTGATTAAATTACATTGTAGGAGAAGTTCCATTATGAGTGGAAAATCCACACCATAAATCCAAGAGAACTGTAAGTATGTGCCCAAATTAAACTGAAGGGCATTTGTCAGTCACAGTACCAGTATATCTTATATAGAGAAATGCAAAGAGCACAATGTTCTCTTTGGCTTTCATAAGTTCCCCTATAATGTGTGCATATTTACAATTATTCTAAGCAGTCAGTTCTTAAAGAATTTAACTTTAGAAAAGTGGCCAGTTACAGAAAGATCCGTGCAGCAGGTATGATGTGAGAAGGGAGGTTTCATACACAAAGGGTAGTGAACACAGAAAAAGCCCTGAACTTTTTGAATGCATCAGAATAGCACAAGCAACAGTCAGACTCTAAATACTGTGTCCAGCCTGAACTCAGCTAAACAAATGGTCACATGGATGACATCAAGGACTTTTGTGTGCTGTCAACATTTCTCAACATTTCTTTGGGGAAAAAAAAAAAAAAGTCATGACTCTGCTATATGGAAATGATCAACAGCACATAACATAAACAGATGTTAATACATGTTATCTGCTTGTAAACGTTCATAATAGGAATTCTGTAATTAATGAAGAATAATTATCTTCCTCTTTCTCAACATAATACTCAAGGGCATCATTTTAAATCACCAACAATACCGTGGAAGCAAACAATATGAATTTAGGATCCTTTAAAATTCACTAAGTGTAAAAACACTAAGTTTTGCGAGGTCATGGTTCCATTCCCAAGCAAATCAGGGCAATGCCCTCCATACCAAAGGATTTTATAAAAATCATTTGCATGCAGGATTGCACAAAAAGAACTGCATGTTTTTCCTTTCCTACATCCACTTCCCTTAATGTGATGAATGTACATACAAACCTTCTACTTCTTTCTCAAGATACAGAAAGCAGATTGTGAAGCATGTTTGAAAAGACACCTACTGTGGAAAAGGAGACAGGCATATCAAATATTTGAATATAAATCCGTTAACGTATATATGACTGATGTTTACGTATAGGACATTTTCCATCCCAAATACAGAAAACTGAGAATTTATAAGGCCCAAACACATGGAAGTGCAGTTGTAATTTCTTTTCACTAACCCAAACAGAGAAGAAATCTGAAATATTGGAAAGTACCGTCTAACTTGAAAGAGTTGGCTTAAAAAACAATCATGAAAATAAAATTTTGTGTTTTCTACCACTGTTAGACATGTTTACAAGAGAGATGTGACATCACACCAGTGCCACTCAGAAATATACCATGTGAATGCATGTCCTAAGAATTCATATTACAATAGTCATAGAAATAATTTATAAAGGACAAACTTGATTAACTTAGTACACTTGCATACAAAGGAAATGGTAGCTTTCACCACAATTAGTGAACAGAAAAACTGAAGTAGGGCATTACACATTTGAAGTAGGAAAAAAGTTTTGTCCATGCCTTTGAAAATGCAGTTGATATAGTTTTCAGACACATGTTGTATGAGTTCATAGACAGATAAACATTTTAACTTAGCACAGCTAAAGCAAGTTACTGTTGTCGTGCTTAGTTCATAAATAATTCTGCGATTTACTTCTTACCAAGTGATTTTAGAATACACAGCAGTTTATGAGCAGAGTAAAGACATTTCCCATCCGGAGGAAGAGGCGAATGTGGTATTTGACATAAATCAATTATAGGGGACTACAATAAGATGGAGATGGGCATTAAACAGCTTTACAAAAGAAGCAACTTTATAGGAAAAGAATAGTTGGAAACAGACCAGTAGGTCAAAAAATGTGTCAGCAAAATGTGATGCCAAGTTAAGAGGGACGCAGCTGGCACGTGTCAAAATTAGAGGGGTCAGCGGGAGCAACTGCAAGAGTTGGAGAAAATAAAGACCAAAGTTAAAATCTGTAAAACACAACGGACACAGCGAAGAGACTGATTTGTGAGCAATGCTAGAGCTGCTCAGATAAGGCACCACATTTCTGCATGGGCCATCTACAGGGGGAGCAAGACAAAAGCCCCACCTGCAGCTAATTTTCACTGCAGATATGTTAGACATTTAGAGAGGTGAAAATAGTCAAAGGTAATAATAAAAAAGGTAAATTGCTTAATGAAGCAATTTAGGGAGGAAAAGAGGAAAGGTTTATTTTTTAATACATGGACTACTGCTTTCAAAGGCACATCTACGACTGGACTCTCAGCCACAGAGACTATTTTAAACGAGATGTCAGAGCGCGCACAAGTAAATAACTGCAGGCACAGTGGTAGAAGTACCTTGCTACAGTGCTGAAGTAGCGTCTGCTTCTCATTTTTAATCACGATTAATTGCATGTCTAGATGAAAACTGCTTTTGACGGTATCTCCTACAGAACTCAGTTCCTGTTTTAGCTATACCCATGCAAATCTCACGAAAGTTAATAGAGCTTTTTTATGCTTATCAGCTTCTTCCCTCCCTCTGTCTTGTTAGTTTAATGACCAACTGCTTTCATCATCATCTTCCTGTGCACTACCATTTTATGTAATCTACGAGTTACGGAGAAAAACAGTGCAACAGTCTGGAGAATGTCAGATAATAAGTACTGTAGCCTATGTAACCTGATAGAGAATGTCATCTTTTGTTGTAACTATTTTTTTCTTTCATTATCTGGTTAATCATTGCTTACAGGCTGCCACAGAAGCAGTTTATTTGAAGTGGGCAGTGAGACAAAAATACCGTGTTAATTTTAGTAGTAAGAATTATTTTGGGGAGGATTCTGAGGACATCGAGGACTTGGTATGTCACCTCCAGCGTGGTGGGGATAAGGAAAGGACATTTATCTGTAATGATCAATGGGACTCTGCCACTTTTACAGGACGTTACTTGCTATCACAGACTCACCTTGTGCTTACCTGAGACAAAGATAAATCATATATATTATTATCTTTATAGATCAATGACAGTATAAACACAGTGGCTAAAAAGAGAATCCTACAAATAAAAAGAAACATTTACCCATGCTATCATGGCACAAAGGTCTCCACTTCCTTAGGGGCAGAGGAGAGGAAGTGATTACCAATAGCTGTTTCATTCACAGGACCCTTCAAACACCCACAGCACAGACTGTGATGCTTTCTAGCACCTATGAACTAATTCTTACCAACTCATAAAAAGAAATCCCCTTTCCCAGAGGAACGGTAGTAAGACTCCATTTTGAATTTTGTGCACCATTTAGGGTATATAAATCCAATTGGCAGAAATCACACTTGACAAAAAGAGATTCACCTTTCTGTAAGATTTTCAAACTATCTGTAAGATTTTCTAACTTTTGAAGGGCTGTAGTAAACCTCAGGCACTACAAAAAAGTTATTTTCTTCCTGGTGAGAAATTTGTTCTTTTCCTATGAAGGTTTTTCCTAACAGAGATTTTAAAAGTATCTGTGAAAAGCAATTTTCTTTTGTGTGGAAAGTCCTTTAAAATTATTTACCTGCTTATCTCCAAATGTAATAAAAAGAAGAAATTTTAGTGAGTTGAAATAAAGACTATTCTGCTCAGCCAGGTATTCTGCTTTTGACAGCCACTACAGTGACTGAACCTTTCAGTAGGAGAAGACAACGCGTTATAAGGTTAGCCTGTATGTCAGTATATTTTAGACACCCTTACCACAGAAATTAGGGAGTTTCACAATACATCAGGCCGAGAAGTATAAATGAAATTAACTACATATTTCATAACTTCTGAATGCCTAAGGAGTCCATGTGGCACATCTTGGGAGAAAGACATTTATAAATTTGAAAAACAGCAACAAGCACAATAGAAAAGCATTCTCCAGTTGAAAGATATATTCAGTGAAGAAAGTTCAGCATATTTCATTCTCCACAAAAGCATCACACCTACACCGAACACCCACAGAAGCTCTGAGAACTTACCCTGTTTACAAAACTTGCATTTCAGTATAAAGAAGGCACCTCCGAAAGGTACGAATGAAGTTCAGGTTTAGGGCCCACTGACACTTCAACAACATCCGAAGAGACTGATCTGCCAAACGAGTAAAACTATATTCAAGCTCAAAACTATCCTAAAAACGCAAAAACACCCTTCTTCAGTCATCCGGTTTGCTCAGCTGTTGGAAAGCACAGATAAGTACAGCGCTGGAGTACTGCAGCCTTACAGGGTTTGTTACATCTGAAATTAGGCAGCAGAGAGAAACTTGCTAGACAACAACCTCTTTACTTCATAGCTGCCAAAGTGGGATGACACACACACACGCAATAATTATATACTGAAATATTACTAAAGCTGAGTCGCTTACAGATGACTTAATAGTACCAGTAGAATATCTCAAACGATCACAGTGCTCTGCAGTTTACATACTGTATTCAAAAGAAAATGGTTATGCACATGCATTTGGGTTGTAAATGACATCCCTTAATGTCATGCTTAGTTTATTATATATTATGGAACTATTCAGAAAGCACAAAGCAAAAATGAGAAAATGATCATGCTAAGTGCTCCAGAAAGCAAACATTTTTGCTATCACTTTGAAAAAGTAGAAATGGGCTTAGAAAATATTACACTTTCATAGTGATAATGTCAGTGAAAACATGGTGGGTGTGTTTAGATCTTTCCCTATCTCCATATTTTCTGATGAATGTGTACCCTTAGGGTCCGTGAGGATACAAAGAGGCGTTTCACATAAACAGTGCTAGTGTTACTTCTTGCTACGTGAACTACAGGGAATGGCGTTTTTCAGCTTTGCTAGTTCTGAGCTGTTGAGCAATGGTTAATGTAGACTCCTTTTCTGGGATGTGCCAGAAGAGTAACCATAAATTCTTCTGCTCTCCTAATAGAATCTTTCCATTATCACCAGAAATAGTACACTTAAAATTTGTATGTCTTTGCAGTGAGGCCAAAGAGATGAATATAGAGCTCCTCTTTCCTTTACTTGATTAAAAGGTGTGAGTTCAAGGGGAACTGTGCAGGCCAAAAAAAAAATAGAAATCTTTCTCCAGCTGTAGATAAGGTAAGAAAGAGTCAAGTGGTTTGTTTTTTGGTTGTTTTTTGTTTTTTGTTTTTGGTAGGAAATGGACAGAGAATTTGGAAATACAAACATAAAATACCTTTAGGATGTTTCTGGTAATGAATCAGCTTCCACAGAACAGCACAGTGAAAAGGGCCATGCCTAGGCCAGTTTGATTTGGCATTAGGAGAGCATTGGTTGGATGAGCTGAGCACAAATCCAGCTTTGCCTGACACAAATTTATGATGATATATTCCAAACCCTGCACTGGGTAAAGTCGTTCACGCCTTGTCAAATGACTGCCTAAGCTATTATGCTGCAGTCTAGAGTCAGTTGCTTTGATGGACTCCTAGCTGCTTGTCTAACCACCTGGAATAAGGACTGAATACTGGCATTTAATCTTGCCTGGGAGAACATTGGCTTAGTTCTCCACATACACTACAAGAGACTGTTTAATTGAAGTCACTCTGAGCTGGAGTACTGCATGTGAAAATAGGCAAAGCCTGATTAAATCTGGGTGAGGGTGCATTTAAGGACTCTTTGCTTTAACTCTCCTATAAACCACAGTAGAAGAGCAGTTAAAAAATTCCTTTGCTATGGAGAGAAAATTAGTTTGGCAGCAAGCAGTACTTTGAACTTTGAAAGCTATATCTGAAAGCACCCAGACCTGTGTGGTTTAGCAGAGTATAGGACCTATCAGTGTGGTCTATTTATAACGTCATGGCAGTTATCCAAAACGAAAAACTGGGACAAGCTACAGCAAGAGTCAGAGCCCTGTATCAAACTTGCCTATGAAAAGGTGTAGAAGATTGTAAGAGCTATAACAATTCACACGCCCAAGAATTACACTTCACCCTGGCTGGTATACGTTAACAGCTTCTCCTTCCATTACAAGGACAGCCTTGGCTTGCTAAACCTAAGTGTGGCCTTTCCCGTGCAATTGTCAGATTTAAAAACTATGAACACAGACTGTTTCTAGCTAATCTTCCTGAAAACAGGTAAGAATGTCATGTGCTTACACATAGGTGTTGTGAGCCTGAACAGAGAATTTTTAAGGGAAGACTTAAAAGTCAGGAAATGAGCGGCAGAACTATAGTAAGTCACATCTGCACAACCATTTTCTTATAGTTTTAATTATTAACCCACTTAACCTTTATGTTTCCTGACCCGTTCCAGTCTAAGATTTCTGACAAGCCATGAAATGTTTTGCAATAGTCTGTACCATGGCTGTGCAGACCACTTTACAGAGTTTTACAATGGCTACCAGATGCTTCAGTTAGAGATATGCCATAGAGGTCAAGAACATTAATAACTAGGCACATCTATGAAAAATTACTTGAAGACCTTGTATCTGGATAGTCAGCGCAGCACCAATAAGCAGCAGATGTGTTATCTGGCATTCATTATTTTGTTTTTCTAGCAAGTGCTAGACTCACTAGAAAGTAAAATGAACAAGATGAAGGAAGCCCCAGATGGGAGGGATTGAGCATTTGGAGATCTGCCATTTGACATCAGCAAGTCAGAATTGCATTTTCTGTTCTGCTGACATGTGACATAATCTGTGTTAAACCTGAATTAGGAAATTATTCAGATTTTATATTTAATTCTGTGATTTTCAGTACACCGACAGGGAGTCACTAGGAGGAAAAGTCATTGTCTAAAAAGCATTTTTAACATTAACAGGTAACAGCATGGATAATTGTAAATTACTTATTGTCAGCATTCCATTCCCCAAGCTCCTTAAAAGCTTAAGTACTAAAACACTGTGCATGCCAACTACCAGTAGCAGCCCAATTCCCCTGAGCATAGTGTTTAATTGATTCATAAGAGTCTTTCATGATTTTTTCACTGTGGAAAAAATGAACTTAAATTCTCTTTGTTTCTGTGAAAAGGGATTCAGAGGTGTTGGTCTGTTGTGGGAAGACTCCGAAAGATCTATGGTTTTAAAAGAATGTATGTGCATTTAATGCAAGTAATACATTTTATACTGAAGAACCACATGAAGATGTACTTCTGTAGGGTATGCTAAGAGGTGTAAGATACTATCACTTTCCCACAGGCTTTCCAGCTAACTTTTAAGCAGACGGAGAGACAGAAAGGATGTGGGAGAGAATAGGAAAATCACAAGTGTGGCCACAGTGCTACTCTAAGAGAGCTCAGAAAGGCTGCTTTGTTGCTCACTGTGTTTGAAGGTAGTGTAAACGCTGCAGCTGTTCCAGGGGGAGTGACGCTGTAGCATGGCAGAGATCTCCTGATCTCAGTGGCTTGCTTGCTAATATTGAACTCCTGATTTGGGGAGCCAGATTTTTTTGGTACTTTTTATTCCCCAGTCTTAATAGGATTCACGCTATTGATTTCTCTTCAGTCAGCTATGATAAGGAGTCAGTTGTCTCTCTTGCAACATCTTTTTTATATCACCAGTAAAAAGATATGTCATCCTGTCCCAAATTGACAGATTGACCTTGATCCTTAGCACCTTCCTTCAGTCTTACACAAACTTTATAAGAGAAAAATAATAAAACAGCTATTGCTTAATAGATCAGTGTTACTGTCCCTCATTTTCCTGTACAAAAGAATAGAATCACATAGAATTCTATGTGAATTCAAAGAGATGCTTGTTGCATTTCAAAGGCTGCTTTTCCTGTTCTCACAATACTTCAAACAAGTATCATCTCAGATGGAAAATCTCACCTACATATGTATGCCAGCATTTCCCCATTTTAGAGATAAATTCAATCAGTTCTGTAAATGATTTAGGCTTTTTTAAAATTAATAATTATATGTGATTTTTCATCTTGAAAATCATACCTTGATTTACAGATGTTGTTTCTGTTCCTCACTTTTTTTCTTATTTTTTTTAAACTGTTCTCACTCTGAGGTATTGAGAATAAAGGACTATGAGGAACAGCAGAAGTCTGCACTGACTTTGTACTGCGCTAACACTTTTGGACACGCATATTTTGCTATATAAAAGTAACTAATACTAAACATTCTCAGATTTGGACACTTCAGCTTAAAGAATTAAAATAGTATACTCCTGACTGCTCTTCAAGAACATAGCTTCAGTAATACTATCTTTCATAAAATGTTCTCCTGTTCCTCCACTCGAAGTTGAGCTTGTTCCAGGATCATATCTGTGTGCTGCTTCACACATGTATGAAGAGCTTTTCATACTGTTCCAGACAACTGAATAGCACTTGCAAATATTTAACTAGCATGCTTACGAACCATGAGATAAGAGATTGTTTTGTGCAGCTGAGCAACAGAGAAATAAATTAGCCTGTGAGTGTTTGACCATCATCTAACAGGAAACAGCCTGGGGGAAGAATCCTTCCAGAAAAATACTGGGATATCGCCTGCCAGTTGGTATGGTCCAGGCTGCAAGGGCAAATCAGCCTCTTTAGCAATATCATTATGTACATTTGCATAACATTCAGGCCTGGATATTTTATTCCTCAGAGATTCCTGCCATAAAAGAGCAATCCCATTCCCAAATTGATAGAGAAGAGTTACTGTAGGCTCCATCACAAGTATACATCCTGCAAATATGTCTCTATGCAACTTATTTTTCCTTCAGGCAAACAAGGGAGATGAGCCTGATGCACTGAAGGAACAGCATTATTGTTGGGACTGCCAGAATCATCCAACAGTCAGGCACCCCAGTTATTTCCTATTTCCCCAAACTACTTTTTATGGACCCAATTCAAGCAGCTTTCTCCAGCTGCAGTTCTGATGCCCCTAGACTCCTGCCTATGACAATGAGCAATGCTGCCCATGACACTCATCAGTCAGTCTGAGTAGATCCTAGCACAGCAGTGCCTTGAGCCATGGCTACAGCTCACAGGGGCTACTCTAATATAGAAAAAGTTGGGAGAAAAAAACACAAAACTGATCCCATATCTCAGCTGCTACCTATTCCCTCCTGGAAGGGGAAAGGCAAAAGGAAAACCCTCCTTCCTTCCCCCCCCCTACCCCCCTCCCCTTATACTCTTTTACCACCTGCTAATGTGGTCACTTCCACCTGAATCTCTCTAATTCCTCCACCTGTGGCCCATTCTCTACATACGCACAAGCTCAGTCATAAATGAATTGAAGTCAGTGTAGTAAAAATCCATGTCATATAAGTAGCATTGGAATTTGACTTCAGGTCACATTTATCCCCTCTCCTGGCGAAGTTACAGGGGACTACATAAGCACAAGATCATAATAAGTGATGGGATGAATGACTTTTTCTCACTCTTTTCCTGTATCTGTGCTACTGGTAGCGTCCCCTGCCACTCCCTAGGCACATAGTAACAGTGCAGACCTACAAAGACCTTTGTCAGTCGTCAGTCCATCGATGAGTGCTGTGCTGGGCACTTCTTGTGTCTGTCCTGTGTGCACGTGCTGTCTGCTGGTGCTGTAGGTCACAGGCTATGTAGGGTCAGTGGTGGAGGTTCACTTGGGTATGAAACCTTCTGAGGTTTCTATTTGAGGAAAGAAATAAAAACAGTTTTAAGACCATAGAGCAGGCAATTTTCCCTTCCACTGATTCTGATTTAGGGGTCACCCAGAACGGCACCACGTCTCCTACATGAACCAACGTGTAACACTTCATTGCAAGCTTTCAAAGCACAAACTTGGCTGTTCTGAGCCTCACAGTCCCAACTAGGTCAGGGTTGTTCTACAGCTATTTCAGAGTGAGTCCGTACCCTTAGTAAATCTTCAGTTGTGGTGCATAGTTTCTGGTAACGCTTAGCAGCGCAGGGGAATTAAGCAATATGAAAATGCCCCAAGGAATACACCGTGAACAAAGCGTGCCCCACCTATACGCTACATTTCTTTTGCTCACATCTGTTCTGCTGCTGTTTGGCTTATTAGCCTTTCAAGGCTAATCATCAAAACTGGTCAGGAACCTTAATCATTTCATATTGAACTAGTACTTCAGTCGTTTGATGGTTCAGTCAAAGGAGCATCAAATCTCCTTCTTTAAAAGGAAAAAAAACATCATCAGTCTCATCCATCTGCATCTGTGGAATAGTTCTTTCCCCTTCAAAGATCTAGTTAGAGATGGGAAAAAAATGAGGGAAACAAAAATTCACCCACTAGCAGGTTATATACTGAGCTCTAAACTTCACCTAAACTGTAGCAGTGTATCAGATGCTCATTAACTCTAACAAAATAAAGTCCCTGCAGGTCCCTTCCACTTACTGTCAAGCTCTTTCTGGGAAATAAGTGAAGCAGAATTCGAGGCGAACGTTGTCAAGTCAAAATAAATCCTCTAATACTTTGGTTTCCCCAAAATGAGAAAGCTAAATCTGTAGGTCCCATGTTGCTGCGGTCAGGATGACACTGGATGTATTTGCATACAAGGCCTGAAGTTTGAATCTTCCAGTGTTTTCAAAGGGAGTTCTTTGAGAAGATACACATCATATGTGCCCCATGGACAGATCACCTTGTTCAGGGTACATTTTCTCTGTCTTAATTTCAAACGATTATTCTCATTAAAACCTCTTTTATTATGCAGATCATGTCCTCTCTTTGTCAATGCTTCTGTTTTCTGTCATTCAGTCCTTAGCTAAGATATAGCTAACTGCTTCCATTTATCGTTGCAAATCAGTCTCTTGAGAACCCTCTACCCATTTCCAGCTTCTTCACTGTTCTGTATCTTGCTGGTAATGAGGGACACTACCTTTACTGTGTCTTGCTCTATACCAATTGAACATTCTTGGCTTTCCCCCTCTAAAAGAAACTGAGGACATGATCCCTTTTCTCTGAGTGGTTCATTATTCACATTCTCCTTTGGAATACAAGGAATTGTCTAGGTTACACCTATTATATCAGCTTGGAAATAAATGGCTTCCATTTGATGACTTGGCTTAAAACTGCTCTTTCTGGCTGAGTGAGTAGGACACTTCCTTTCGCTTCCTGTAACTGGGAGTTGCTCTCCCTGTCTACTCCACTGTCAGCTGACGTGGCAATTCCAAGCGACATAACCTTTCATAGCAACATTTAGGGTGACTAAAACCTTCAGGGAGGTTGATTACAACAACAACAGAGAAGTACAGTTCTGGACGATGATGGAATTTGAAAACCTCAGTGATTCTGTAAACGTTTATGTTTCTTCATACCCACTCATTGCCTGCATATTGAAACAGGAAGCGTTACTAATAGTGATGCTGCTCTGCCAGTTTGACAAACACACCAGAAAGGCAGAAGTCTCACAAGATCATTTGATTTCCTCTCCTTTCCAGAGAAATAACTATTTCTTTCCATCATCTATTTTGAAGTGTTTTGTACAGTTTAACATCTGATGTAGGAGAAATTCAGTCCATATTTTCTCTGTGGAAACTATTCCAGAGTCAGAAGTAACCCCAGTCTGCGTGATGTGGGTGATGGGAAGCACTTCAGAGCCCCGTAACCACATCAGAAGACCCAGAATCTCTATGCTGCATCTGGCAATGTCAATTAAGACATCTTTCCAGGCCTCAGTGAATCTATGCCTATTGCCTAATGGAGCAAGGAAGATTCATAAAAAGTACCATCGTTACAAGAAGATTCTTTCTAACGCACCAAAACATACAAGCTGATATTAAATATCCAAACACACTAGCCGACATGGGGTTGTTCCAAGCATCACCTTATCTGGGATTTTTAATGCACATAGATTCTTTTGAATTTGGCAGATTTAACACAACAATTTATTTTTCATTTTTTAACCTAAAACATACCAAATTCCTATTGATGGTGCTCTGAAAACTTCCAGCATCAGAACCTGAGTCCACTGGCTTTATTCCATAAAGTTATGGGTTTGGCGGGATGCCCTGTGTTTTGCAGCAGTACAGCAGTTGTTGGGGAAACACCCTGGGGATTTTTGAGTACCAGGGACTCCAGCAAAGATGCCAGCAAAGATTGAGTAATGTGTTAGTGTGACATAGATGTTTGCCACCAAAGAGCAGTGGGATTACCTGGCATTTGGCAAAAATCAAAACGATTCTGCATACTCTGCATAATGAATCTGATGAGGGGCGGCAAAGCAGGACAAAGTGGTGTCAGAGGGAGAGCAACATTCCTGGGGCAAGGCAGCTATAGGGTACTCCAGAGGTATTGGGAAACATCCCTGAACATAGCTAGGGGGCCCTCTTGTGGGCTGTGGAGTTTTCCATGGACCTTACCAAAAATATGCCTATATGCTGCCTGAGAAGGGATTAATATTAGTGTTTAATTTGGAAGAGGGCTATTCAGGAGGGCACAGTAAAGTACACTCTTAATAATGGCTGTGTGGCTCCATGTTTTTCAGGTAGGATATATATTGTAACATGATTGAGGTGTTCCTGTCCGGCAGGGGGATTGGACGAGATGATCTT
The DNA here is from genome assembly GCF_964035555.1 of Netta rufina. Taxonomy (NCBI): domain Eukaryota; kingdom Metazoa; phylum Chordata; class Aves; order Anseriformes; family Anatidae; genus Netta; species Netta rufina. The sequence continues at coordinate 8,392,744 of NC_140145.1, read as the reverse complement.
TCAAGGTCCCTTCCAATCCCTAATATTCTCTGATTCTGTGATATTTTTCTCAACTAATTCAGAAATTACTGGAGCTTGAAAGATGCAGCAGCTGACATGACTGACTAGGCACAAGTCACATCTCAGGTATAGCAGTGCTGTAACATACTGAGACCACAATTTGGCTTTTACACATTCAACAGCCCGTGTTCAATTCAACTCACCTTAGTCCAACTCACCTCTTCTTGCTATCTCTTATCATGCATTTATGCTCATTACTAATTAGTCACCCACAGACAGGAGATGTGAGCTCATGAACACCCTTCATTTCCTTTGCTTTTGAGCCAGCATGGTTATTGGGAGCTGGTGGATATATACAGTTGTTGAACCTGGTCGTCTTCTATTAAGCACTTACTGTGGACACAAATTAATGTGACTAATAACTGAGAGGATAGATTTTTACCACCCGCAGACCTCAAGGAATAGCATGGGAATAGGAGCCATGTGCGATTTCTAACCATGTTCAGTGTGAAACAATTATTCAAACTTCAGACTGAAAAAATCCCCGAGTACTCAATACACAGATTCTGTAGGACCATGGCAAAATTCGGCTGCCAAAGTAAGCAGAACATCCACAAAACATCCCCCCCCAAAAAAATAAAAAAAAAAATAAAAAAAATCTCAAAGCCACACTCCTCCTCAGACAGTGGAGGTGTCTAATAGTACAAATAACAGCGTGCAGATCCTAGCAAAGCCATTCTTAAAGCACAAATACTTCCTGACAAGCCACGTCTCTTCCCTTGGGGTTTAGTCGCAACCCTCCACCATGGAGGTAAGTCTTTGTGTTCTCTGCTCAGAACCAGCATGTCCCCTGTAGGCATCCTGCTCAGTCTGCCTTAGCAGACACACCTTGATTTACAAAACAGTTCTATGCACTTAGGTGCAATGAAGATGAAGGAAGTAAACTGTGGCAAACAGAGCCATGGCCAACTGAGTCTAAATAAACGTGTGACACCAGGTTGGAGTGCCAAGCTATACTGGCCCAGCTCTGGGAAACAAATTTCTATCCATGGAAAAAAAATGAGTGATGATATAGACCGAAGTTCTGAGAGGTTGGTAATAACTTACTTTAGGAAAGTGGTATTTTTTTTCTTCCCAGAGAAGGCTAAGGGATTTATAAAAAATACAACCAAAAAGCCACCAGCACCACCCTATCCCACAAATATAGGCCATTTACATTTTCAACCACAGCATTATACTGATATATATTTTCACTCCAAATTTCAGCATTTATTTTTTTTCATAAAAGTCCCTTGTGCTCTGGGTAATCCTGTTGGAACAGGAAAGGACAGGAAGGCAGAGATCAACATTCTGTTCAGGTTACACACAACAGCTGATCAATCCTCCCGGATAGGACCTTCATGTAAATGAAGACAGAATTTAACCAGTAAGATCAGGTCTCTATACAAGCAGATAATTACAAGAAATGGATCCCTCACAGGGAATTATGAAACTTCAGGAATGCTTTCCAGATAGATAACATTCCCCACATGCATCTGTGCATAAATTTGTGCTGGCACATAAAGGCTTGGAGGCAATGAACCTATGTTTTTCTGGTTGGCCCCTTTCTACATTTATTATTAACAGTTGGAGTTTCACTGCCTCAACCTGTCTTGTTTACTTAGCTGTACTTGTTTTATATACAGATTGCCTCTTGCTATGTTCAGTGCGGAGCATGATCAAGTCTTGCATAGAACCTATAGAGAGTCCCGCCAAGTGCTTAGAGATATACCTTTATAATGGTATACCATTTAACATCTCAACTTTGAACATCTTTTGTGGTCTCCCCGTCCTCAAGAGACAAAGCTTGTTGGCTTTCAATTCTGATTTTGTGAAACAATTATTCCAAATCCTTTGGCAAGTTTTTATGGGTATGCCCTGCAAAACTCTATCAAAAAAGTGACATTTGTCCTAAATGACTTAGTTAATGAAAGAATCAAAAATTATTAGTCCTCTAGATGGTGCTACTATTTCAAAGCTAAATGCTTTAAGATTTGTTGAACTCTATTGCTTTAGTACCCTCTCAAAAAGCAGCACTGTCAGAAATCCTGACCCTAGTAAAAGAACCAACTCCAAACAACCCAGAATCCATGTAACAGTGTGAGCAGTGGAGGGCAGTCTGCCCTCTTCTCTTTGCTTCTCTTGTAACTCTAAGGTGAGTTGAATTGCTTCTCTTACAGAGTAGTGAATGTTTCAGTATCTTAGTAAATGCAGAAAGAAAAAAATTAAGATGTTTTCAAAATTATCTTTCAAAGGCTGACTCACTTTTCTACATCTTTGATTTCAAGTTTCCCAATGATTTGCTACTGACCCATCTATCATACCACTTTTCAACCACAATGACTCATGAATGTTATCTGACCACAAAGTTTGGATGCGTCAGAGGACAAGCATGGCAGGCTCTCCCTGACAAAAGGCTGTGTGCACTCTGGCCGAATTTCACAGAAGTGCTTTAGCACAACTGTACGTTGAATGCAGCCAGAGAAACAGTGCACATGCTCAAACTGGAGCTCGTGCTTAAAAACCTTGTTGATTTATGGATATTTGTACATGCACACTCTACTTGGACATTAAAAGCTGTTAGGTCTATGTGCTCTAGTGATACATAACAAGTAAAGAAGGTAAAACAAGTTACCTTTTCTTGCCCAACAGGATAGCACAGGTTCATCACTGGATTATTGGGCCAGTTGTCTAAGACAAATTTTCTTATCCTTACTTTCTGTCCAGTCACTTTTCACGAGGATGCCAAGTCTCTCCTATTCTTTCCTCACATTCCAGGTTTCTATCTGTAGTTTCAGAAAATTTGCCTATTTTGCCTCTCAGACATTTTTCCTGATTCTGTAACTCCAGCCAGATGGATTTGCAGCATCAGATTTCTTTCCTCCTGTTGTTGCTGTTAAAGTCAAGAACAAAAACTATGATTTCAAGATAATTATTGTTATACACTATTATACATCTGACCTTTGAAACATATATTCTCTATAACCACTATTTCTTACTTAATGACAAGTTAATCCGTTATCTAAATAAATGTCAAATTTGGGATCTTGTTAAGCCTTTGGCCTCAGTAACAGTAACTGTGAATTTTGGAGTTTACTCAGACAGTGTAAGAGAAACACTTCATTGATTTTGACTATCCAGCCTTTAAAATTTCACAGCGTATATTTATTCTAGTGTTATGAGAAAAGAGTAACATCTTTAGATCATTCATTTTCTATTCTTTCACTGTGTCCCCCCATTTATCTCCTTTACAAGGAACATTCTTCACAACAACATACCTCTGATCTCTTGGAATTTTTTATTGGTCTTTTATGAGTCCTTCTCCGGTTTTGTTATAGTATGGTTAGTTAGTTTTCAAGGCTGGGAAGTCACGAAATTGGGGCCTGTAGATGCTCACAAAAACACTTTTTAAAAGAAAATCTAAAAGCAGACAAAAAGTATGAAATCCATTATGTCCAGAGTGTTGAGTGCTAACCATTTTTCTACAGGCCCTTTTGTTATTTTCATATTATCAACAAAATATTCACCATTATTGGCCACTTGCACCAACCCACAAAACTTAGCAATGCTCCTGTTAGCTAACAATGAATATGTCAGCTCAGATCTCAGAAACGCGGGAGAGCACTTTCAAAGTCAAAAGAAATGGATGAAGACTGAGAAAAAATCTGCAGCAAAAAAGATTTCACTACTTTACAGACAGCTCTGAATTGTGGGAAATTCTCACTGCATTTAATTAAAACAAATAAACCAGTAAAAAAAATACAGGAATTGTTTCTAACACTTCATGAGACAGCCTAGATGCAAATATCTAGCCAAGTAAATACAAACCAGGTAGTAAATAGTCACTTTCTTGCAGATTCGTATTAAAAATAACCATGAAGACATGAGCTTAAACAACAAGTAGTTTATTTAGCATACTTAATGAATCCTTGCACACAGTCATTTCCTTAGTCCTTTGATCTTTTTCAATAAATCTCTGTTCTTATGAAGGAAGTGCTCTAATTGCCCTGCTTTGTGAGGACCAGCACAGGCAACTAGAATTAACCTTCTGAAAAACAAAATAAAATTAGACTGACTTTGGAAGAGAATCCTTCAATGTCTCAGAATCCTCCGGCTCATAATAAGGTTCCAAAATGGGTTTTAACTTGATTTCTTCTGGTAGTTTTTGTGTCTCTTCTCTCCTGCTCCCATCTCTTAAAAGTGGAACCAAAGTTTTCCAGTTTTTTCCTGACACTAAAAAAGAAAGGATGGTTATTTTTTTCTCCTCCATAGAAACAAAAGAAATACATGCAAGCAGTTTATATAGAAAACTGATGAAAGGAGGATGAGAGGGCCTTGTGTTGTGTTCCCCCACCCCCACTGTTCCAAGAGTTTTTCATATTTCAGCTGGAAGCACAGCTGGAAGCACAGTCTTAGGGTTAAACACTCAGCTGGATTCCCCCAAGCTATAGGAAGCTTTCTTTGTGGCCTCCAAAGTAGCTTGTTGGATGTCTGTCTACCATCATGCACTGTCCCAAGTTTTCAGAATTTGCACATATTATCCGCCTTATAAAAATCTAAAATTAGAATGATGAATCCATGAGACTTTTATTCCACTATAAACCACTATGTGAATAATGAACCTATTTATTCCTTTAAATTTTGTATTGACTGAAAAAAATATTACATTAACTTATCTACTATCCTTAAGCATATAAATTAACTGCCCTCTAACAATCAACCTGTACTGTTTCTATCACTAGAATCTACATCCCTGTAACTCTCACCTCTGCCAGGCTTAATAGAGTAACTGGGATTTCTTTTGAGGTCCCCAGAGTATCCAGGATCTTCGTTGATTATGCCCAGATTAGTATTCCACGTGGACCAGTTCACTTCATCAACCCTGGGGAGAGAACAACATAAACAATAACTATTCTAAGCATTAACAGACAACTCCAGGATTAGTTTGTATCACATATTGAGACGGTGCTAGTACACTGCTTGTCAGAGGAGTGCTCCAGAGGGAAAGTTCTGCTTCCCAGTACCCACTATCAGATACCTACATCTTGTTTGTCTATAAAAGATTGTTCATTTGACATACAAGCAGGTTACCTAAAGCACCATCTGTAATCATCTTGGCCATCAGGCGTAACCCCCACCAAGACTTGCTTTCCAGACCGGAACGAGCGCCTCACACAGTTCAAGTAGCTGTTTTCAATATCCAAGATTGTGATGGCTCTCTAACAGGTAAAAGAAAGCAGACCACTGAGAAGCTGCTGTTTCAGTCATGCAAATCCTGAATTCTGCCTTTATAAAAAAACAAAAAACAATCACTTATCATTTTCATCATCTTAAAAAAGGCATTGCACCCATCTCTGAAATATCATCTCTGTTAATATGGGATTTAAAGTGCTGAATTACTGCCCTGTGGTTGGAACTATGAAGTTCCCTTTCTTACCCCCAAACAAAAGCAGATATGCCTTTGTCTGAGATTCTGGAAAAAAATGGTTTATTGTCCCTTGCATAATCTCTGTCTTCATACACTGATCAGGATTTTCCATCATCAAAAGTCCAAATAATTCTGTCTAATTACAGAAGTACTTTTCTTAAATTCCGAACATGTGTGCAACACTGGGAACATCTGCTCAGACAAAACATCAAATACACACAGAAAAGGAATCAAAATACTTTTTGAGGGGGGAACTGTTTGGGGAATCAGAAAGAAGCAGCGGCCTATTATGTAGATTATGTACACGTCAACTTCTACAGATTCCCTCTGTATTTTCTTATGGTTCCCCACACCCTCCTTCTTGGATAACCTCATAGAACCAATATACCTGGAGTTTCCAGATGCTTTTGCTCTCCTGTGCAATTTTGCTCACAGTTTCTCCCATCAGTGCGATAAGCATGTTGAGCAGGAGGATATACGTAAGGATGACATAGAGAACCAAAAGGATGACAAACACAGACTTGAACCTGTAGTTCTCTGTAAACTCCAGGTCTCCCATCCCAATAGTGAACTTGAAAAGCTCCAAGCAGGTATAATATAGGCTATTGTAGGATGTGCGGCCTCGTTTCGTATGGCAACATCGGGTATATTCAGAGATATTTGCATCCTGCCCCTCATTGTCATCTTCAATTAAAGTCACCACAGCTGTTACAAAAGAAGAATACTATACAAGATGAAAATATAATTTGAAATCTTAATTCTCCTGCAAGCAATGAAAATGAGCACAAAGGTATCGGATATGACACAGTATCTTCATGGCACCTTGTCCCTAATGAAACCACTCTATAAAATATTCCCCATTACTGACACCATTTCAGATGCATTGTCTCAGTTTTGTCTACATAGAACAGGCTTTTTCCATTCAGCTTTCCTAAGCAGTTTGAGATCCAAGGGATAAAAAGCAGCATGAAGTTACTACACATAATTGTTATTCTGAAGATATTTTTGTAATAAGGTTGATTTTAATTTCTAATTGAAAACAAATATTCTAAGCCACTTGAAACATAATTTTCTGGGATTCAAGATAAAAAATAACCTCAAGTATGATATTACCTGTGGAAAATCCCAAGAGGAATACTAGATAGACAAACATGAAGCGACATAAATCTCTAAGGATCATCTGTAATGCAGAAATAGAAAATTTATATATTGCAAAAACTCAAGTATCATCTGAAACAAAAATTGGTAGAAAATATTCCTTCAGCTCAAGAAGTTCACTTGCTGTGAACTGGCTGCTCATGCATTAAACGGTTATTTATCGCACTGAGATAATCAACGTTAATAAGAAAACATTTTTCTGTCATTCAAGCAACAGTTTACACACATATGCAAGACATATGCATGACAAATAGTTTCATCTTTGTGAGTACAGACCACATTAAAACAATTGCCTCTTTCTTCTCTTCTTGGGCTAGCTGGCTACGTCATATATAGAGGTTTATTAGCCAGCTACTGCCTCTTAGCTAATTGCTCTGTTGGGTAAGATTTAAACTATTCCTAAGGAAACTTCCAGCTGGTAGAAAGCTGTGCCACTTCATACCACATGAGTATGCACTATTCTCCGTCTACTTAAATCCACATCTATCCAACTGTTATTTTGAAGTATAATAATAAAAATAGAATGTATCAAGACTGCTATAAAACGCATGGATGAAGAGCGGGTGTTTTTTCTACGTGACTTAAAATGTGCATCTCTTCGCTCAGAAAATAAAGGCAGATTATAATAGACTGATACAGGCCTTCCCATGGAAGGCAAACATGGAAACGTGATGACTTCTCTCCTGGAAATGGGGCTGTTGGCAGCAGTTTCTGATCTGACCTCTCTGCTGGCCTCACCACCCACTAACTGGACTGACCTTTGCAATCATGACAGAGTAAATGCCCATCTGCTGGAAGCCACGGGTGTAGTACAGCATGTTTGCCCAGCCCAGTGCCAAGGAGAAGACCATGGAAGCCACGTACAGTTCCTGGCCACAGAAGTACAGCACCACAGAGCTCAGGAGGAGCAAAGAGTGAACAAAGCTGAAAGACAAGCAAGGAATAGGAGGATATCTGCACATCCACTGCATACACTGTATTGCAAGTCCACCTTGGAGATCTATTCCTAACTCTTCTGCACGACACATTCACCACACTTCTAAACACTTCATTTGCTTTACCTCCAAAGGAAGTTGCTGATGCAGATACATTTGTTCAACTGCTATTTTGTAAGGACCTATGAAATTATAGCAAAGTATCTTTAAGGGTGTAGAGGGCAAAACATGAGGAGCAGCTGAAGTCACTTGGTTCATTCAGCCTTGAGAAGAAGGGAACTAGGGGAGACCTCGTAGTAGCCTACAGCTTCCTCACAAATGAGAGTGCAGGGGAAGGCATTGATCTCTGCTCTCTGGTGACCAGCAGTAGGACCTAAGGGAATGGCATGAAAATGCAACAGGGGAGATTCAGGCTGTATATTGTAAAAAGGTTCTTCACTGAGAGGGTGTTTGGGCACTGGAACAAACAGGCTCTCCAGGGAAGTGGTCACAGCACTGAGTCTGTTGGAGTTCAAGAAGCACTTGGACAACACTCTCAGGCATATGGTCTGATTTTTGGGTGGTCCCATGTGGAGCTAGGAGCTGGAATCTGTGATCCTTTCCACTTTGGGATATTCTATAACTGTATACCTGTTAGGAGTGGTTTAAGCTAAACATGCAGATCTCACACACTCATGTGTTTCATGCTGGAATACAATCAGACACTGGCACTTACAAAAGAACCTCACTGTAGCTGTCAACTATCAGCGTCTTCAATGATGGGCGCCTCTGCACAAAGTACTGTATCTGGAAGGGAAAAAAAAATGGCATAGTGAGCAGGGGGGGCAGATAAAGACCAGGTTTGCATCCAAGGAAGGGAGTAAATATCCCATGGGAATGCATCAACTAAGTGTTAGTATCTATACCAGGGAGCTGGTTCTCATTCAGTATCGCAGAAGAATAGCTCATACAACACTGTTAAAAAATCCAGTGGTTGGTAGCAAATACGTAATGCCAGTTGGGTAGGTGTGCATGTGCACACACACCCCCCTCACAGCCTTTAAGTACTGTGCAGTTTTGCATGTTAAACTGCAGCATTAATTCCTCTTAACTGAAAAAATCTCTCTTCGTAACACTACATTTCCTTTACATCTAGGGTGTCTTTTCATGACACCAACCTATTCAGGTCAGTGGTCTGAGGACCTGTGATTCACTGGATACTCTCCATTGGCTGCCAAGGGAAAGAAGACTGCCTTTAAGCTAAAACAGAATCTTTAATGTAGGCTTAGCTACTTGCAAAACCCATGCTTAAGCTTTGGCTAGGCTAATTACTCAGATGCTCATTGACTTCTTAGGACCTTCTTTTTTATACAATAGATAAAACCGTACATTAGCCTGAGGGCTTGTTAGTAACCTAACCAGGTCAAGGAAAAAGCTTTGTAGCTCTCAGCTAAAATATGAATTATCTTGGCAACCTATTTTAATGAATGCAAAAGGCAGGCTTGGTTTTCACCTACACTTAACCAAAGAGCAAAAAGAAAAAGTTTCAAATATCTTACCCCTCTGAAAAAAAAATAGAGTCCTCCCAGTACACTCAAGATCTCTCCAGTCACTCGAAAATATTCCCCAGTGCTGTGACCAAACGTGAAGGGAGGCTGTGTAAGACAAAAGACAGAGATGTTCAGCAAAACTGGAGATAGGAAAGACCTGTCCTTGCCAGCAGCTGAAAGCAACTTCATTTCTGAAGGAACAGGTTAAGCTTCTGAATGTGCTGCAGCAAGGGGCAAAGCTTGCCTGGAAAGCAAGCAGGGCCAAAATCTCCCTCCTAGCTTCAGGAAAGGCAGAAAACTGACCTTAGGAGCACACATTGAAATGGGAGGCTGATCTGGGATAACATGCACTGTGTGGTCCCCCTGATGTGTGACAGGAGTAACATACCTTTTCTTTCTTATCCACAGGTCTGTAGTAGGCAGCTGCAGTGAGAATGATGATATGCATGGTATAGACAAAGAAGTTGAAGTAAAATAAGTGTTTGACAAACCGGTCCCACTTGTCTTGCAGCAGCCTGTTGAGGGGTTCCACCAGCAGCATCTCATGACGATTCTGAATGAAAGGATGAAGAGAATCTTGACATGACCAGTATGCACAGGGCTTTGAAAATAAAAAATGATACTCAACTTCAGCAAACATTCCCTCTAATACCCTTAAACATAGGAAAGAAGATTGCTGTTCTACAGCAACGACACAAAGATATACTGTGTAGAACATGGAGCTCTTCCCCAACAGTCCCCAGACTGCAAATAAAATGCCAAGGAGGTGCATACTCACTGGCGTTTCACTGCTGTAGGCAATAATCTCAAGCACTGAATTCTTCTCACAGGTGTCTATACAGGACAGGTCATAAAGCGATGAGTGGACAGGCCCATAAGCCCATTCAGTGAACTTTCTAGACAAGTGCCTGCACTCAGGGTCTTTGATCTCTCGTCTGAGGATGTAAGCGAAAATCTAATTGCAAAAGAACAATACAAACATTTCAAACAACATTTCAGTGCTAATGGGCTTTTAGTTCCTCAGTATCTCTGTAAGAGTGGATTGCTTTAATTTAGATTAACACAATTTAACTATGCTGAAGTCAATCTGCTGGAGCACTGCAGAGATCAAAGTCTGAAGTAAACAATATTAATTTACTCACTGTATGCTAGTGGATGAAAAATATAAATGTGGAAGGAAGCCCATTTCTTTGCTTTCTACCACTTATAACTTGCCATTATCTGTTTCAATGCACAAGAAAAATACAGAGATGTACATTACACATCTCTGAGCGTACAGTCACACTGAACGGGGACTTTCAGTCAGTCAAAAGTACAAGACCTCTAGTTCAGGTAACAGCAGAAACCCACTTTCTGTTTCCACTTGGGCTGTCTTGTATACTGCTAGCAAATACGTAATGCCAGTTGGGTAGGTGTGCATGTGCACACACACCCCCCTCACAGCCTTTAAGTACTGTGCAGTTTTGCATGTTAAACTGCAGCATTAATTCCTCTTAACTGAAAAGCCCCAGCAATAAGCAGTGATAAAATCAGTCCTGAATAAATGTTTTGCATGTACTCTGTATAACTTGATGCAGTGATGGGATAGCTGGACACGTTTGCTCACCTACCCCTATCTTCCCAGTTTTAGCTGCCAGAGTTAATGGAGTCAGCCCTTTCTTGTTGGTGAGTTCTTCTAGCTTCAGGATTGGATTAATTTTGGCACCGAGGATCAATATGTTATTATACATCTTGGTAACAAACTTGGTATTATCCTTAGTATTGTCTGCAATCTCCACCAGGGTATGCAGGACCATATTGCCCATGGAGTCCTCGGCGGCAATGTTGGCAGCCTGGTATGGGTTCTCAAGGAGGAATTTCACAATGCAGAGCTGGTTAGTACAGGCAGCCAGGGATAGAGGCAGCTCTCCTACAGGTAAACAATGTGAATGAGTGGTCAGAAACCCCACCACATGTGCAAGCCTTACTACACATCCAAAACCAGAAAGGAGACCATGTTGTTTTCAACTTTCACTATGAGAAAAAGAGGTGAATTTATCTAAAACAGCATCAATTCTGATAGCTGTTTGAATCACATTTTCTTTGGTTTAACTGCACTACAGAAACATGGCTGCTTAGAAAAGCACCAAAACAAAGACCAGTGGAAGGTTACAACCTTTCAAAGGATATACTGACCAGAAAACCAAGGGATGCAGACACCAAGCTGACATGGAAAACCATTAACTACCAACTGTGTTTCATTATAATCTAAACCTTTGGAGTAAGTGTCTTGACTAAGTGGTGGATTAAACCACTTATGGCTTCTGAGCCTCCAGTCTCACATGAACAGGATTATTTAACAGTTTGCACTTGGGACAATGCTAGGATAACTCAATCAATAAAGGCCATGCTGTGCTTGCTCTTACCAAAATAAAAACCAGGTTTCCCTTTGATTTTCCTGAAGAACTCCCCACAGGCTCTTGCATGAACATCTGCTCCATTCTGGACCAAGAGCTTCACCAGGTACATGTTCCTTCGCTCAATGGCAATGTGGAGTGCAGTCTGGCCTACAGAGACACTCATCAGAGAGAAGTCTTAAGCATTTAATACAGAGTGAGAGCTTTCAGGCACCACAATTCATTCAGCTCCATGTAAGATAGTAGAATTGAGAGCTCATTGGAATAAAAAAAAATTAGAATTAAACAAAAAATGTGGCACAGACAGCAAATGCACATCCCCTGATTTGCTGTTAAATCACTGTCACAAAGAGTAGAATACTGCACCTGTCTAACAAAAGACTGCCCTAGCATGAATTCACTGATTGTTAATCACACACTGGAACTTTTGATGCTGCATCCTCAAGCATAAGACCTCATGCAAAAGACTGTTTGAGAGCCTTGTGTTACCCTATCTTCAGTCTTATCAGCAAGAGTATTCACAGTATTCACTGCTCTCTTACCCTTGTAGTAGTTGTCAGTATACTCTGCATTAACAAACTCTTTCAGAGTTCCAGTTTTCTTTGCAATATCCAGCAGCAAGGGAATGGTATCATTTTTCCCATCATGTAGATTCAGCATGGCTTTCAGTAAGCAGGTTTTCCCAGTTTCTGGTTCTGTAACAGAAAAGATCATAGCTACATAGAAGTGACTAGAAACCCACCATCTACTTCCAGACATACAGGAATTAATGAGATTGTTATGAAAACACAAGAAAATCAATTCAGAATTTTACAAACTTCAACTTTTCTGATTTCTCCTATAACTTTACAATCAGTGGGCTGCTCAATCAGTAGGGATGTACAAGCTATTAGAAGACCTTGTGAAGTTACTTCACACTTAACAGCAATGTTGTTTTGTGTTTTGTTGTTTGTTTTTTTTTTGTCCATCTGCCCTCTTCCTCCTCTCCCCCTGCCCATCTCTGGAGTACTACTGGAAGAAGACAAGGACAACTTAAGGTATGTGACACTAAGTGTTACCTTTGAATTCATCATCTGTGAGATGCTTCAAGGTCCTATTAAGATAGAGTAGCAGATCATCCAGGTCCCTTGTGTTGCCTTGGGCTACAGCATCAAAGATCCTTCTGCGGTCATAAAACTTGAAAGCTTTTTCAGAGCAGCCTGTGATAGAATCTGTAGATAGGAGCCTAACAAGGGTAAATTTCTGTTAAAGTCAGATATTTAGCAGACTTTTTATAAACTACCAGAAAACTATTTTCCTTTTGCTTGTATGAAATAGCAAGCACTGCTGATTAGTATAGATGGATCTGCAAAGCATACAAAATAATGTCTGCAAGCAATCGTCCTGACAAAATTGCATGTTTGCTGCTGTAAAGCTGAAAACACGACTTAAAAGATGCACTGAAGTATGACAGTCTAACTGCAGGCCTGGGTGCCAGGCAATCCTATATTATTCTGAGTGATGTCCATTTACTGAACAGCTTTGAGCATATTGTCTAAAGCTCATCACTAACTTTGGGCAACACATCTATGGACTAAAGTTTCAAAGATGCCAAGAGACAACAGCTACATGTATTATCAGTTTCAAATAAAACACTCCTTCCTTTGGCGCACTAAAAACAGTGAAACTGAGAAAACAGGCATGAAAATGCAGAGTGAATACATACTGCTCTAAGAAGCACACACTACAACTGTCATAATATGTCCAGTACACACCACACCTTACAACACAAACTTACTTGTGAAGTTTCCCTCTCTCCAGATTTGCGTGAAATTTGATGACAGAAGGTGCCATCAGGTGATCCATCTGGTAGAAGGAATCCATGGGAGCCATGTCCTTGTCACTATCCCCCATCACAAACCGCCCACGTCTTGCAAAGATGTTGCTTTTAGGTGGCTGCACCTTGGTGCTGAGTGAACCCTGGAGGCTGTCAGGTGTTTCCAGCGCAGAGTCCTCCCCATCCGTATGTTCATCTGTCACTTCAGATTCCTCCAGGTCAGAACTGCCAAATTTCTTCATCTTCCCAAGAATGGAAGACATGATGAACAGGCAGTCTGTGAGGAACCACAAAAACACCTCAAGTAAGCACTTTAGAGCACCATCTATTTTCTGGTTTGTGCCACCATATATTCTCAGGATTATATCAGGCCTTTAAGAAAAGCTTGATACCATGGTGCCATAACCTCATTTTAACAATCATAAGCAGAAGGCTTACTGCATATAGGAAAATTATTAATGGCTTTACCAGAGTTACAACAGTGCTAGATGAAAGCTGGGGCATGTGATTTTTGTCAGATTAGTGTCACCTCAGACATGAGACTAGAAAACAGAGAAGAAAAGGTTACCACAGATAAGAGATTACTGTAAGACCACAGGTGTGATCTTGTGTGATTTACAACCACAAAGAATTTGATGCAAGTTAATAAACAGGCCATACTGTAGGTATGAACAGGGATTTTTTTTCTGCTTTCTTATCAAAATTTTGAACAGCTACATGTTTGTATTCATATCACTGAATTCAAAACTCCAGCAACAGAGGCCGGAATGCTTCATACTGGAACTGCTACATAGCTGACTTTTAGAAGGAGCTGAACGGCTTTAGAAACACATTCCGAAATTCTAGATTGCTTCAGAATCTTATGGTTCTGAACACAGGAGCATTACAAAATCTTCAAAAAGCCTTCAATTATAAACCACTTACAGTGGTCCTTAATCATCTCTGTACAATGTTTGAAATCAATGTCATAAATAAGTGTTGAGGCTTTTTCTCTTCACAAAATTTTTCTGAGGGATTATCAGCAAACCTACATTGTACATTAACACTAGATTTTCAGTTCTCTGGGACTAGTTAATACTTACATTTATGATCACTTGCATTTTCATGTGCAATTAGGATGAGAAAAAGACTTTTCTTACGCATTTGCACTTTCTGCAATTTTGTATAGCACACATGTAAAGAAAAAATCAATCTGCAAACATGCATATTTAGGGTAACTGAAAGCAAAATAGCATAGTATAGGTGAAATACTAAAGGCTGCAGTTTAACTTGCTGTGTCCTCTGTGCTCACCTTTCAAGTTTTTTGTGTACAATCACTCTGAAAAAATAACATGATACCCTATTAACTTAAAAAAAAAAAAATAATCTGAAGAAAAATACTCTCATTTGGAACGTGACACTAAAAGTATGGAAGAACAATTACTTTAGGGAAAAAGTTATAAAAACAACTTTTATAAAGAAATGGAAAAAATACACTGGGAATACAGCTGTGATTGATTTTCATTTTTGGTCTCATTTAAATCAATGTAGATTGAGCCAAAACTGTCAGGGAGATGGGTATGCAGAATGGAATAATGTATTTTCTACAGAAAAAGTACAATATTAGAAGCAGCAGAATGGACTTAATCCTGTCTTCCTGACAACCTACTCAAACCTGTTTCAGTTACAATTATTATTATTCCATTTATTTCTAATGTCCATTGGTAGCATCTTTGATAATTAGAACCAAACTGCATTTCCTTGTAAGTACGAATTTGCACAGGAAATAATCATTAAATTCTATGAAAAGATACTGAAAATAAATTAAAAAAACAGTAATAAAATTTAAGAAAATATTACCTATCCTGGAAAAACACATAAACCTACCTAACTCTTGGAATCTTATGTACATCAAAGCTCGATTCAATAAAAGAGGAAATATTTTTTTAAGAATGTCTAACTGAATCACAACTTATAATAAATGCTTAAGAGTTTACGAGTAAATAGCAAGCATGCTATTCAAATATACATAGAGAACTTACAAATATCGTAAAAAAAATCTTGTCTTCCACAAAATAGTCCAGTTTCAGTAAACAACCTCTGTTCTACAGGAATTTGGTGCCAGATTCTTCCTCCTAGGTGTCTGCGCTGCAAAGACCTCAGAGCTTGCTTCTCCACTTCATTTGTCTGGAAAATTGTTCTACGTGCTGCTGATTCTTTAGAATCAAGGGAAGTTCACTAGAAGAACAGAAAATAGAGTAATAAAATCATTAAGAACAATTCTGGAACGAGAAGCATCAGTAGCTTCTATTCCCAGGAGCTTAGCAAAGCTCTTTACAAGAATCACAGCAAGTTGTTGTTGTCCCTACCACCACCATCACACTAATTGCATTTAGTAATGGATCCTCCTCTACAGATTTCCTCTTTGTAAATACACTTAAGCTTAAAAAAAGAAAAACAAAAAACAAAAACCAAAAAACAGCAATTGTTTCTGTGGGTCACAGTTTCATTTCACTTGACAAAACTTCGTAAAATATGCCACAGCCCTTCTCTGAGATCATTCATCTTTCTGGGCACCCTTGTGTGGCTGCTGTAAAGCCCCGTGAAGTATTTCAAAGACAAGCTGATTCTGAACAGAGTAGAAGAACTCAACGACAATAGTCTTAAGGCCATTTTATCATTCCACATTCCTACTATGCTTTATTTAAATAATATATATGTAACAGAAAGTTTTAAATATTAATGTCATTAGAAAAAGAAGTTGTATCTAATCCAGACTTGATCTAACACCATTAAAATGAAGACCTGTGTTAAATGTATCATATATATACTATCTTTCTGCCAAAGACCAGGCTTGAGAGAGAGATTTCCACAAAGTTAAGCCAATAGGCTATAGCTGTTAGGCTAGAAGAAACCACCAGACCTCTAGCTCCTGTGGTCTGGAGTTAGATATGAAATTATTGAATGAAATAATCTGGTTTATGTTTTGCAAAAGGTAACTATAGGATCATAAGAGATCTTTCTAGTCTTGCCATTTATCTATATATATAAGAATAATATATTTGCCTATTTAATAGCAAACTAATTATACCACTTAAAACACCTTATGGCATTGTACTCAAAAGAAATAAAATGCCTGTTTATTAATGCATAAGTATGGATTACCAATAAGCCAGGTCCCTGGCTGGCCCTCCTGGAACTTTGTTGCGCAGAGAATTTGCTTCAACATTACGATTAACTCCTTCACCACTTCCAAGGAACAGCTTAGTAAGAAACCCATGAAGTTCAGTGGAGGGTCTCCCGTACTCAGTTTCTAGCTTCTTCCTTGCTGCTTTTGCTGAATGCTCCTTCTTTCTCTTTTCCCGTTCCTGGCATCAGCTCCTCTCAGTCTTCCCATGCTCTCGAGTAAACAGTTTGGGAGCTTTCTGTCATTTTCTGAGCTTTGATGTCTCTTTCATCGGCCTCCTTGATTTCTGTTTCTTGTGAAGGTGTTACTTCCTTCTTACCAGCAGCAATTCCATTACTTTTTGCCACAGTTCTTGGAGATATCATATTCTGCCTCAGCAGGGACCTCATTTATAAGTGTGAGCTCATAAGAATGTGTGAATGCTTATCAAAACACGCCTGTAGCAAACAAGAAGGAAATTTATTCCTTTTCTTGGGCCAGCATCCCATAGCTTTCCATGGTACACAGATTTCATGCAACTTCTGTGCTCAAGAGTGCTTAACAAATAAAAACCCTCTCCATTGCTGCAAATGGAAAAGCATCAGCATGGAAGCATGCTAGAGATCTTAAAGATGTCTCCAAGACTACTCTGCAGGTCAGATATATTCTTGCCTTTGCTAATAGAACCTAAAACCACGCCACAGTTGTACCAGTTTCTGGTAAATACCCAGTGAATGCATTTTCCATAAGCCTTGCATTCCAGGTATCGCCACTCATGGTACAGGCCTACCCATTCCTTTGACCTTAGCCCACTCCAACAGACCTGAGTAGTCACAGAAATAACATTCTCTGGTTTATTTTAATTGTTTTGTCGACATGCAAGCCAAGGCTGTATTCCATCTTTTACAGAGACAACGTACAATGCATGAGAACTGGCATTCATTTTGTGAAGAGCCACCAAGACCCTCAAATAAAACTGGTATCTCGGTCTGTTGCCTGTATGTATGTATACAGTGAGAAACTGTAAGGACAAGAACTCTCTAATTAAAGCATCACACTAAGTTACAAAAGCTGCCCATTTCTCCTAGCCCTCCTAAACACACTTTCTACCTGAAAAATGAGCCTTACATGAAGTATCATTTTATGCAGAAGTTAATGGATTTTTCTTTGTCACTCAGTCAAATTTAATGTGATAATTATGTCTCATTTCACAAATGGGAATGACAGAGCAGGGAAATAAATGGAAGACCCTGTGCATGCCCAGGAGCAGAAACAGACATTAAATACAAGCTGTGTTTTCCATTGTAATGAGTAAGATGACACACTGAATACAACTCCAGAAAAAGTGAGGAAGTGAAAGCAAACACTGTACAGCCAACGAAAAAAGAAAAAAAAAAAAAAAAAAAAAGGACAATGCATCTCAGGCCATTCTAAACAGTAGCTTTATTTTCTGTGGAACATCACCATGGCAGCCCCCACAGCAGCATCAACATCCTTCCCATAAACCACAGGGAATGGAAAAATCCTTTCCACTTCCTGCCTCAACACCTCATTCCTGGCGAGGGCACTCCCACTCCCCAGAATTCTGCTCACTCCTGTCTCCATCAGGCGTTGCACCGGCAACATGGAACAGAGGTTTTCAACGATGCCACGGCACAGAGCTCTGGTTACGTGCCCCAAGGAGAGCTCAGAGACAGCAATACTGGTCACTGAAGCCAACTGCTCAGGAACGTGTCTCTCTCCAAATATGGTTGGTTGGATCGAGAGTT
The DNA here is from genome assembly GCF_964035555.1 of Netta rufina. Classification (NCBI taxonomy): domain Eukaryota; kingdom Metazoa; phylum Chordata; class Aves; order Anseriformes; family Anatidae; genus Netta; species Netta rufina. Next base: position 8,374,529 of record NC_140145.1, on the reverse strand, counting down.
TGCTGTCATCTTGGGCCAAAGCTGCTTTGATTATCTTTGCGTAGATGGCAGAATCCTGAACCTGAAGCCCTGCAGATGGGAAATACCACATTACTCAGCTGAAGACATCTAATGTATCTTACACATAGAGCCTTAAAATGGGCACTGATCCACTTGTTCAGCAAAATACTGTATACTTTTTTCCCTGTATCAAAGGTAATTGTTTTTCCAGGATTACAAGCCCCAGTTTTCTATCCAACTGTATCTAATATCTAACACTAGAAATCTTTTTCTGATCAGAACCAATGTCTCTAAAAGCACTAATGGCAGACATCACATGCAATCCAGCAACCAAAGCTGAATGCAGAGTTCACTTCAAGAACTCACAGAAAGAATGATTTCAGAACTTATTTCTGCACTGCAAAACCCAGGAGATTTTCTATATATATATGTGTGTGTGTGTGCGTGTGTGTGTGTGTGTGTAAAACACTCAGATTTAATGTGATAATTACTTCTCATTTCACAAATGGGCATGACAGAGCACGGAAATGGAGGACCCTGTGTATACCCAGGAGCAGAAACAGACATTAAATACAAGCTGTTTTTTCCCTTGTAATGAGTAAGATGACATATCAAATACAACTCCAGAAAAAGTGAGGAAGTTATATAATAACAAAAACAAACAAACAAACCACCATGAGTGCAAAGTCCATGTTTAAAACACTTAGAAGACACTACGTGAGTTTGAGCCTTAAAATCCATTAGACTGCTGCAAAATACGCAGTAAAAGGCAACTGATACAATCAAGGGACTCTTTCTGAATGCAGTCATAGGAAATCAGTGGCTGTCCTCATATTTGCTGACCTTTCCTTTTAAAAACAACTTGCAAAAATATTCTCTTGTTCTTAAAACAAAAGAAAACTCAAAACCTAGAAGTAAAGTGAATGTGGAGTCCAAGGATGACTGTCCCAGCATGTTGATTAGCTTCAGAAGGAAATTCTAGATGTCTGGGAAATATGACCCAGGAGTTATATCCTCATTCCTTCTATTGCATGAAGAAACAGCTCTATACTTGTTCCTTTGTCTGAGCTTCCCTTCACCTTGTTGATCAACCTCAATTTTAAGCCTTAACAATCCTTAACGAGCTTACCCAGTTCTTCCATCCACCGTGACACCATGTCCACAAATGTTGCTAGCACATTGCCTCCATTAAGTGATGCTGCCACTGCCAAGTAGTCACCGTTGAAGTAGGGAAAGTAAGTAACAGCCGATGAAGGATCTGGTGTCTCTGGAGGCTGGAAACCAGGGGGCATTGAGATGGTCAGCTGAGCAGAGGTACTGATATTGAGAACTAGAAAACAAAAGAAGAAAAAAAATCAGCATTTTACTAGGCTATCCTGAAGGTAGACAATGAGAAAACAAAGTAAGATACCAAAATGATCATACCTGCATCAGTCCTTTCAGTCAGACAGGAATAAACAGAGCACTGGAAATCTCCCAGAGCAATTCCTACTTCTGTTCCTTTGGGTATTCCATGCCATGCACAGATTGTCCTCCCTGCAATACTGCCAGGGTCTCCCACCTCTGGAAGCAAGTGAAGAGGAAAGCCGGACTTTTTCAATCTACAATCAGAACAATATTGTTGCAGGAAAGCAGCAGGGGAACATGCAGCATGGCTACAAGGACCTCTCTGAAGTCGCAGATGAAGCTGGCCATACGTTTGCAGCTGCTGGATTTATGGATGCATTCACTTCTCTAGAAAGCTTTGTCTTGGGCAGCATTCCAGTTCAACTGGCTGGATGAACTAGAATATGCTGGAAAAACAAACTGCTTTTCATGATATGCAATCTGATTACCTGGGATTCTACAGGAGTACACATTCACCAAGCTTAACCTACTGATGTCATACAGACAAGCAGTTCCGGGGTTAAGGGACAATCACAAAAATTCAACTTTTAAGTGTCAAAGAACTTACAACTGTCATGCAGTTAGTAGCTCAAAACCAAATCAGAGGTAAGTCCAACAAACTCCTTACACAAACCAAAAGATACACTATGTTGCTACAGCAAAAACACCAGATTAGTGAAAATGCAAGTTTTTGTCACTCTTAATGCATTAGATAGTAAATTACCTTTATGAGCAGATCTTGGAATTCTGGCCTAACCTAAACTCTGAAATACATACAGCCTTAGGATTCTGCCCTGAAAGAGCAAATCATTAAAAATAAATAAACAAAAACAGTTTTCTGTAAGACTCCCTGTAGCCTAACAAATTTTAATAAATCACAAGTAAATCTTAGCAGTTACAAAGGAGCTCAACCAAAAGAAGTAGTAGTAACTGTCTTTTGCCATTACAGCCTTGGCTACAGTATCCACCTCTCCATCTCATCCCACCATCACACCACAGAAAGGGAGAGGAAATGTTCGGTATACAAAGCCACATTGATGAGTCTCTCAGCTCTGCTGTCTTAGGTATTTCTAAAAACACAGTGCCAAATTGTATGTAACTTAAATATATTTACCTTACAGCCCAAAAGTCCTTCAGTACAGAGCACGGCACAATTGATTAGGAACAACTTTCAATCACTTCCTATCCGTAACACACTCATACTTAGGGTCCTAAGAGATGTTCAAGTTGCCTGACACAAGCAAAGCATAAAATCCATGGAATGAGCTCAGCACTTACACATCAGTATTCCAACTTTTGGTTTTGGCATTGAAATATCCCCAGCTGGCGGCATTCTGGATGGACATGAGTGGCTTCTTCAGGTCACACAACATGGCAACCACATAGTCATGGATAGTGCCAGCTGCATCATAACACTTCAGAAAATCTGGACTTTTAAACAAAACATTTTAAAATCAAAAACAATGAGCGGTGCTTTAAGACAGTCAGAGCAAGTTTACGTCCAGTGCTATAGGGAACTTTAGATGTGTGTGGCCTTATCTCCTAAAAAGAGAACTGCAAACTCAGTATCTCAGTGATCAACTTGGATTTTGTGGGTTATTACTTTTTTAATGGGATTTATTTTCCAAGCTCTTACCACAGTAGCAATTCTTATCTGCTTGTGGAAGACAGAGAGACAGTGGCTTTAAGGAATGAGTTATCTGGGTTTGAAATCATACCACCGCAAAACATGCCAGGAAAGTAGTAATTGTTTTACAAAAATGTCACTTTGTTGATTCCGGAGCATTTGACAAAAAAATTAGTCAATTCCTGCAATCGCTTTAGGATTCACAGATTATATGAATGGAAATGTACCAAGTGGTGAAACAGAACAGAAACAAACCAAAACAGCTTGGACTCATGAGCTGTACAGCTCTAAAGCAAGATCACGTCACATTCTAGCTATCTGCTGAACATATGTTGAGGGAAAACCAAGATGTAATAAGTTTTTCCCTACTAATTTAACTTGAACTCACTGCTGAGGAAGATAATGTCTCTTTGAGAGACATAGCATGCTACAGATGAAACTGAAGACCAAATCATGCTGATGCCAAGTCATAAGTGAAAAATTACATCCTCTGCAAATACGCCACAACAAAGCAGAGCATCAGTAACACCTCATAAGAATCCCAGTGTCTAAAGAAGGAAGAAACTGAAATTAATTTAGGGATTGTTTCTTTCAGCATCTGGCAGCAACCAGCCAAAGCAACTCTGTTACTGTTTTAGACATGTTTGTACTTTCCACAATCTGCACAAGCCAAAATTATAGCGTTCAAGCTACATTAGCAGACCTCCTCTGAGCAGTAGGTTGGACTAGAATTATTTTATGATACTTTAAGGCTTCTGCTTCTATATGGTCAAAAGATTTTATTTTTATTAAAAATATCTGTAGTATTTTTATGAGGTCAGAGAGACTTGTGTGCTGTTACATATCGCTTATATTGAATACTGCCATTATAAACATTCTTTGACTAATTAGTATTATGATTAGAGAGAAAATGCACACTCTGAGCTTGTAGTTGTTTTACCATGCCACAAGAATACTAACACAAATTCAGGAGGAGAAACCAACAGTGAAACAGCCTGATACAACTGCCCATTTGAGAAACAATGTACCTGTTCTTTAAATACCAGTAGACTGTGGCACACCCAAATCCTGTAGCCAGGCTGATGTGTGACTGGGGCGGAGGAAGAGAAGCGAGGAAGGCAGGACTGCAGCGGCCATCTTGCCACGTAACCAGATGACTGACCTCCTCTGGCTCAAAGGCAGGGCTGGTACCACACTCTGTCCACCTGCAACCTGAAACACAAAAGCATCTGAGAAATCCCGTGATTTCCTGCTGTGCCTGTCATTTTTCCTTACTAGACACTCTGATAATTTGTCAAATGTATTGGGAAAAGAACAGAAACGGAGCCAGTGGCGGTTGTAATTAAATTAACTAGTCATAGTTTCAGTCCTAGATAACGTCATAATTCCAGTCATTCTGGAAAAAAGTTTGCAATTCTGCTATGAGAGGTAAGGAGCTGACATGACAAAACTTGAACAGCCACATCATGACCAAGAGCACACGGAATTAGTAATGAACTGCCTACGATGGATAGGGCACAGTTTCTTCCACCTTTTGAGTCAAAGCAACAGGAAACCTGGATCTGTACGTATTAAGCAACAGACTGCAAACTAACCAACATCTCTCCCCTGTACCTTGCAATAAAGCTTCACCAGAAGTAGAGAAGGATTTAATTCAGTGTTATCAGTCTAGCACATTTGTTCTGAACAGAGAATGCCACACCTTTGGTGAAGCCATCACATGCTTCTACGCCAAGGCTTCAGCTAAATTAGGGCAACTTCTTGGTGCTGCACGGAGCCTTCTCAGCAACGTCTGCTACTGCTCCAGCCCAGTGTGCTGCTCCCTGCCCTAACATGCTCCCCACAAGCAGTCATGCTAAGGCAGATTACAGACCTGCCAGAGCAGCAAACTGAGCAGATGCTGAGCTCAAGCACTGCTCTGTGATATTTGCTGGCACGCTCCATGTCTCAGCTTCAGTCTCTGACAACTACTGCTCTCCCAGGTGATGCAGGGCCACAAGGTGGGGATAGGACAGGCCACACACTGTCTCCAGCTGGCTCTATTTCTTTTTTTAGTGAGGGGTGGCAGGAGAGTTTCAAGCTGTGCTGTGCCACTTGCCCTACAGGTCAGAATAGAGATATGGCTGCTCAACTGACTAGCACAAATATGAATATAGGGATTTGAAGTCACACACGCACAATGAAAAGCAGCCATGAAAGCAGGAAATACTATGTGAAACATGTAAAGCAAACATACCTTTTGTTGTTCTCTTAATTCCCTGTTCTATCAAGTCTGTTTGAAATGATTTTCAAATTGGCTTGTTTTTCTAGTTTCAAATGGTTTCAAAGAAATATTATTAACCATAAATCCAACCCTAAAGGATGCTATTAAAAATCTAATTTGTGTCCCAAAGCGCATGGATTCATTTAGTCTACTCAAAACAAATGAGAGCAAACACCCTCTTTCACTGGACAGAAATGAAACAAAAGTGGTGTGTGGCTTTGGGAAATAAAATATTAACCAATATCACGTAAGAATCTGTCTGTCATGAACCCATGAGGCTTTGTTATGCAGCCCTTGGGACAGCTGGAAAGCAAGCAACAGCTCCTTCCCATCAGCCTTCGGATTTCTTTCTTTGCAATCATTTTTGTATTTAAGGTAAAATTACAGCCAGTAATGAATAGCATTGTGTCTCTTTAAACAATTAAGACCCCAACAACTTTTGAAAGGCAGTGACCAGCACTTTTGGAAATTCTATTCTGCAGTTTACAATAAATCTTTGCTTAATCTGTAACTTTTATTATTATTTTCAGATCTGTATAATTGCTCAGATGTGCACACTATAAGGTGAAGAGAAAAAAAAACATCAAACCACATTTTGAAACCTGAACCTTGGACTTTAGAAGGCTTATGAAGAGAATCCATACCTATCTCACAGAGCTACAAATCCAAGGCTTGAATTTTTCAAACATCTTCACTGTCACAATCAAGCTCCATGTGACTACCTTACTGTGGCTGATTTTGTTTCTGAGGTCTTGGCCCTTCAGTCTACAAGCAGCTGCATACTCAGAATCAAGACCACAATCCTTTTCAGCTCCTAACAGAAGCACAAGCAGGCAAGATGAATGCAACATGCCAGTCTACAATTTACTAGAAAAAAAATGCTTTGAGATTTTTCATAAAAGACAACAACAAAAGACTGAAATAATATTTTACTGAATGTCATTTTTTCCTTTTACTGTACTTTCAAACTGTGTCAAATTAACATAGCAATGTTCATTACTGGATAGCTACTGCTGTACACATTTTAACATAAAGATCAAGTACAGCTTATTTTTCAAGGCAGACATAGAACTGCTAATACTACTACTGCAGAATCACTGGAAGGTATTGAGATACTGGACACCAAGCAGTTAAGCGCTTTATGAGGTGAGTAACATTTAAGAAAAAAGGAATTCACATGGTCCGGAAGTTCTTTCAACTGGCAGCAGATAGCATATGATGGACAAACAATAGACAAGCCACAGATATGCAATTCCTCCTTCATACTATTAACTATGTTTACTCTGCAGGGATCTCACAAGACTAAATCCTTCAACTGATATGTGTAAACAATACGGTTAACTACAGTCAGTAGCTGAAATTCCAGTAATTAAAGCAAAATTGACATAGAAAATGGTCTTGTTAATTCTGTTTTACAGAAGATCAAGGTGAACATGCAGCGATTGCCTACACATCACTTCAGTGCTAAAGATTTATTTTACTCTAAACAAGAAAGCCAAAAATACAGTATTACCTTGATCTCTTTTCCAAAATACAATCCCGTGCATTTGCCCTGAAATGCCAATGTGACTGACTCTTTGAAGCTGCTGCTGAGGTAGAGCAGCAAGGCATTCGTTCAGTGCTGTTATTATTCTTCGGACATTCTGCTCCATTCCCTGTAATCAAGAAGCATTATACTAAGATGAAGCCATTAGGACTCACGGTATTTATTAAACAAGGCTACTCTAGTCAGAAGTAAAGAACAGAATTCATTTAGGTTAATAACATGCATTAAAGTAACATTCACTACTAAATTGAAAGAAAGTTTGAAAAAAGAAAAAAAAAAAAAAAAACAGAAAACACAACACACACAAAACCCCCAAAACAATACTAGCAAGTTGACAATAAATAACAGCATCTTACACTGAAGGCCGTATAATCCTTGACTTAAGTTCCTAAGACACCATACTCAAACACACCTTTTAAGAAGTCCATTAACGCTCACCACATACTTACATTCATTCAACTCCTACATTGCTCTTTTTTTTTTTTTTTTTTTTTTTTTTTCCCACACAGAGGATTATCCACATGTTCTCACTTGCATGCACATGCATGTCTCACACCCTCCTAAAACCTCTCTACACACTGTTGACTTGGATGATGCCAATACTTCATGTCTGGATACTCTATTCCCAGAACTGCCAAGCAAACTGCAGAGATCTACTCAATAAAGTGACCAAGCCCTGACACAAGGTAAGTTGCATTACAGCTTTCACACTTTTGAACATTCAGATTACTTTGACAGAGCCGAACAAAGATTATAAGCAAAAGTATTTACATTTACCCCATTTATAGATGTGAACTGTCATGCATGTATCTACTTCTAGCTGCATAAACATGACTGAAGGGAGAAGAATTGGCCTGTTTGGTTGGTATCTTCACCCTAGAAACACTGCAATACTAGGCCACAGGAATGTTGATACATATTGTTTATGATTTTGATCCATTCTTTATTTGATTGAATAACATAATGGACCTAAAGCCCTCTAACAGGAATATACATTCCTGGTTATTTCCACAGGGAATTTCCAGTTATGATTCCATCTCACATTAAAGTGCAACATACCCTTTAAGTTGGCGAGTGGTTGCTGTTTCCTGACTGACAGCATCGAACACAAAGGCATTGTTCATGGAAGAATAGTTTTAGATTGTTTTGTGACACCTCTGAGGCCACAGTGGAAGCAGAAGCAGGCTTTCTGCAGGTCTGTACGCTCTCAGAAGAGAAAAATCAAGCTTGGGCTGCCATCTCAGAAGTGTGGGCGGCTCCAGCAGTGGCAATTAGTTTGACTCTGTGGTGCCACTTACGGAATGTTCCCAGCAGCTGCCTTCATTTGAAATGAGGTAAGAAAAGAGGGAACGAGTTCCTATTCATCTAGCAAACCCATTGACTCCAGTACTATCCTAATTTGACATGACCATTTGAGTACTTAACCAGCAGCTTTTCAAAAGCTATCTTTCTTAAACCAGTCAGCTTTACTTGGCTTTTTTGAACAGTAAACAGAGAGCATTTTAATTCCCATTTCAGACATCCAGACACACATAGCGACCATCTCTGTCACTCTACGCACACACACAAAACAAGCCCCAAAAAAACAACCAAACAAGAAATCCATCAAAGTCCACAAAACACAGCGAGGCAGCCTAACTGCTACAAGGCAACACCACCATCCTGAAACCGCCAGCAGTGCTTTCTGCCACCCCTTACCTGTGGTCCAGCTTCCAGGCTGCTGGCGTGTGCCTGTGTCTCCCTGGAGCAGCTCGCTGCCACCACACACCCTCGCCCTGTCCCTACCAGCAGGGCAGCCTTAACAGACGTCGTGCCCAGGTCTATGCCCAGCACGCAGGACGCCTCGCTGCCCGCCATGGCCCTGGCAATTTGCCTTCACCTCCCACAGCACACACGAGTCTCTCTAGGCAGTACTCTGACCAACGTCCAACTGTGTTGAGCTCTTATGTTGTTCCTCGCTGCCTTTGAAGGAGCACCTGCCCCGAGAGGGCACAAACACAAGCTACTGCTCCAGCAGCGTGCGGGGACTGGGGTGAGTGGGCAAACTGGGCCGAGAGAGAGCCTGGACTCTGCCCTCTGACAGAAAACGTCTCCCTCCAGCACTTGAGCAATACCCCTCCATCTTGAGAGTGGCAAAACCATCCCTTCCCCAGCCCTCCCCAGCGAGCTTTGCCACTCGGAACGAAACTCCAGCGAGCAGCTGAAGCACCGAGTGCCTCCCCCGGCCCTCAGCGACCCCTCCTCACAGAGCCGCCGGCCCCAGCCCCAGCCCCAGCCCGCCCCGCTCTGCCACACCCAAGATGGCGCCCGCGGGCGGCCGCAGCGGCGCAACGCGCGAAGGGGGCGTTAGGCGGGGAGGTGATAGGCGGCCGCCTCACGTGAGGAGCTGAAAAGGGAAGAGCTCGGGGTGCGTGGGACGGAGTCGCAGTGTTGGAAGGAGGTAGGCGGTTTTCCCTCTCAGTGCCGCTTCCTTGATATTAACGTACCCTAAAGTGTGGGATGGCGTCTGCCTCATCGTACTTTCTGAGGGGAGAGCGCTGGGGACTACAAGTCCCAGCGTGCACCGCGCCCCGCTGCTGCAGGTGGGGAGGGTGGGGGGGCGCAGTGGCTGCTGAGATTTGTAGTCCTGTGAAGGGGGGGGGGGGGGGGGATACCTCAGGGGACGGTAGCTGAGTGGCAGGAGGAGGATAAGCTGCGAAGGGAGAAGATTTTGTCAGGGAAGTGTGGGCAGACAGAGACTGAAAGCCCAGTGTCCTCTGGGGAGTGCTGAGGGTCCTTCAGCCAGGCAGGTCCAGGGGCTGTGGTGCTGAGGAGGGAGCCATTTTGCAGTGGGGAACAGGCTGGTACCCCCTCAAAGTTTGTAGAGCCTGAGCAAAGCTTTCTCCTCGTTTTTTTTCTGCAGCTCTGCCACCATGAGGATGAGATATGTGTTCCCTCCTCTACTGTACCTCATGCCTGTGCTGCTGGGGAGTGGTGGTGTTTGGTCATCCCTGCTTGGGCCTGCAGGCCAGCTCCAGAGTGGTAAGAGATGGACAAGGGTAGCTCCTCAGTATCCCCAGTCATCCCCCTCTGGGTAAATCTGCACCATGTTTCTCACAGCTCTTCTTTCACATGCTGCCTTTGACTTCGTGAGCTCACACTGAGGCACTCTAGTGACAGATGGAGCACTAGGAAGGTGCAGACACTCCCCTCAGTTGAAGGAGGTTAAATACTGACTGTGGTGCAGTCAGGGATGAGCTGGGGAGCTCTCCTCCATTTAAATAACTTCTTAAGAATGCTGCCTAATGTAAGGTAATGAGAAAGATGCTCATCACTGCTGATAATTCCTATGTAGCTTCCTGCAAGAAATAGCTTTCATATTTGATTTGTATCTATAAGATGTTTTCCACTTATTTCCAAATATTCTTTCTCTCAGAACACAGACACTGTACTCAAAACTGTTATGTGAGGATCCTGACAATGTAGGGACTTGCAGTTATTCTTACCTCTGAGGCTAACTGCTGGTGTTTGCTACTTCACTGTATCCAGCCTGCGTATCTCCAGCTTGTTATTTCAGTTCTAGCTTTCTTGAACCCTATAGTTCAGGAGACAAAATAGGGTGTCCATTACTAAACGCAATATTAAAAATAATTACATCATGGCAACCTCTTTATTTCTCTTTTTTTTTCTGGTCTTAAATAGATTTGTTGTTCTTGTCTGTCACTTTTGAACTTTAAATGTACATATAGTAAAAGACCTGGATTCCAAAATTGACGACGCGTGGCTGGTTTATGGTTTTGATGTCAATTGTATTGGCGCTGGAATGTGACCCCCCTCTCTCAAAGCATGACACACTATACCATAGCTGCACTGTTGCAAAGTGTACCCTATAACAGCAGTGTTTCTGACTGCTATAGCAAGGCACTTGTGATTCTTGAAGTACTATAATTGTAAATATACATTATTTCAAACATCTGGGTACATGAAGAATTTGTAACTCAAGAAGTAACTTTTAAACTAAATTTTGAGCATCATGACTTCCAAGTTACAAGGATCATACGAAGAAACAATTAGTGAGTTTTAAGTATCCTATAGCTTTGTCTTGGCATGAACTTCTGCTGCAAATCAAATATCTAAATTGCTTCCTTGTAACATGTTCAAGTGGCAGTTACTTAGTTCTCCTTTTAGGTTTAGTTCCCTTGAAATAAGCAGTGTTCCCTTTGTTGTTAGCGACAGTATACTGGTGTTGTGTTGTTTTTTGTTTTTAATCTGACACTTCAGGTAGTAATGGACTTTTTTTTTGTTTATTTCTTCCCAGATGGAGTCATTGTATTGTCTGTCCCAGAAGTGGTTTTGTTAGAAAATGGAAGTTCAACAAATGTCACGATATCTCTGAGGTAAAATCATGGTTACAACTTTGTTTTCCCTATGAAATAGGGAAGGACAAGGGGGTAAAACATAGCTATATACTCAAATTTCCCTGCAGACTTGGTTAACTGTTTATACAGAGGGACTTTTACCTGTATGTGACTTGCTACTTCTAGACCAGTACATCACTTAGTGCCAGTTTGGACCAAGACAGTGCAGCAGGCTCTGAAATGGCCTTGTGTTGTTGGTCTCTGGTAATATCCCATGCCATTTGTATGGGAAGTCAAGCAGGAAAGGACGCTTTATACTGTCTGCCTTGTACTAGCTTATTGAACTGTCTTCTATACATGAAGAGCAGCTTTGCTATTTCTAAAAACTGATGCTTGAGAGGAACTTGCACTTCTTAAAAAGATCACAAAAAATTACCACACAAACAGAACTTACCCTTTCTAGGGAAGAAAGGCAGCTACTCCAGCGTAGGAGCTGATGCATCTCAGTCATGTTGCTTAATACAACACACTACTTAGCTGTGTTTTTGTTGTCAGCTGCCTGCCAGGAAAGAAGCATTAAGTACTTGGACTTTGAGATCCCAAAGGTAGGGGTGTGTGTGAAGGGAATAGTCAGATGACAACGTCAGAATTGTGACAAAGGGGAAAATAGCAAGACAGAGCTACAACAGTCCAGAACTCTTATTTCTGCAAAGTATTATGCGATACTGTGATCTCCTTAATGGACAAGTACAGGCATTTGAACCTTATGATACCCTACATACTGCTGTGCAATTAAACCTACTGGGCAAATGCTTAGTGGAGCTCTGGGGGAAAGCTATGCAGGGCTATTTTACTTGAGTTTGTTTTTCCTCTTGCATCATGGCCATAATTTCTGCCTGTCATCACCCCAGTACATGTCCATCATTGCTGCCCCTCTGAGTACCCAGAATCCTACCATTGTAGGATTTTGCTGGTCCTGCTGGTAATACTCTTCTCTGCCATTTGTGCGGGGTAGAGGGATGCAAAATGTGGCTCTGTAACTTTAATGCCAGCCAATTTTTCAGTTAAAAGAAATAGCATTGTGCTAACATAACCTGGTGTTAGTGTTCCTCTGAGTATTAAGTAGGTACTGTACTGTTGTGTATGGACTGCCCACTACACTTGCTGCAGCTGTGTGGAATTAGTAGATACATTCCCACAGCCCTGAAGCAATCTTTGTGAACTCAGGCACCAGTCTAACTTGGCTCTTCTGTCTTTGCAGGGCTCCACTAAATGAGACACTGGTGATAACTCTTAATATTACCCACTCATCAAAACACAACACTATTGTTGAACTACCTGATGAAGTAAGTGACAGAATAGACTTCTGACCTTATGCAAAAGCCTAGAGCTGGTATGGTGCAACTCTCCTTTCTTCCCTCCACTTTGCCTTGCAGGTACGTTTGCCTGCAGGTCATACAGAGGCAGACTTCCAGGTGAAAGCAGATGACATTGGACAAGTAACAGTTTATCTTTATACCAGTAATTCCAACTTAACTGGGTGAGAAACTGGTTTTTAATTCTACTTAGTACCTACTGCTTCATAAACTCTGGTGTAATTATTTCCTCCCTATAGATAAGTAGTTGCTGGGACATGGAGAAGTATATAATTGAGAAGATGTAGTGACCCTCCAGTAATCCCTGAGGTATTCAGATAAATATAAAGTATGGAAGCAGAATGGTAATATTGGTATTTTAAACTTATACCTAGATGACTGTGACCTCTTATGGCTCCTTAGTCTCGTTTTAATAACCCTTCTCCAAAGTCTCAAAACTACATGTCCTCATCCAGGAAGCATTTGGTTGTCAATGTCTACTTGGATGCTTTTCTTATATTACTGTGCAGAGCTTGTTCTGGAGTACTAATAGCCTTGTGCAGCTGAGTACCCGCATTATTGTCAGGAGATGCAGGTATTTTCCTCCCTAGTTAGGGGAGCCATCTATTCATGAATGCCAGTCCTCTCTAACAGGAAAACAGTCTAGCAAGATGGAGAAAACTGGATTGTATTTCCTAGTCCAGATGCTACTCACCAACAGGCCACTCCTGTATTACTTCCTCATTTCACTTCTCTTTTTAAGACTCGCAGGAATTGCAGAGGTAACCAGATTTGTGAAGTGATCAACAAGACAGGCATGATCATGAGGCTTTGTTGGCAGAGCATGAAAAGTGAAACTGCTCTTGCATAACTGACCCCGTGCTGTGACAGTGGAAGCCATAGGCACAAGATGACCTTTTTGAATAATAATAGAAATGAAGAGTGGAAAGGGAAGGAAAGGCTAGGTTGAATAGCAGATATTTAAAACTTAACAGGGACACTAAAGAAAGGGGGAAAAACTCAAAAATGAAACCAATGCTGAATCTTTATCTTGTCTCAGTGCCTGGACTCTGTTTTTTCTTAAAGCAGAGCAAGGCAAATGGTCCCGAAAAGAGTGTGAGCAGAGAAATTAACTAACTCTGCATTAACCTTCAGACCTAGGATTCAATTTCAAGTGATTCATAGCATCATAGTGAAATACGCTGATGAAGTGATTGGCTGGATCTATTTCCTTGCGTGGTCTATCTCCTTCTATCCTCAGCTGTTTGAGAACTGGCGGCGAAAAAGGTAAGGAGACTTAAGATGTGTTTGCAAGTTCCCTTAAGCCCATCTGAAAACAATGTTCCTGGTTTCTTTTTCATCCGTCTTGGTTCTTGTGAATTATGTATGGAAAGACTGGGGCAGAAGGAGAAGCAGGGCAAAGATACTGCATGAATAAATGCAGTCCCAGCGCACTTTTGTGTGTGCAGGTCAGAGGAATTTACTTGCATTCTACAGACACCTAATTCTAAGGTTTGGCATCCAGTAATAACTGATAGAGGATGCTTTTTGCGTTCCCTTTGGTGTTAAGTTGTATATCACCTGACCAAGCCAATTGTGCTGACATCTTCACAGTTGACTTACCTTGTGAGCTGCTTATCAGGCAGCTCCTTGTAGTGCTATCATTAGACTAGCTCCTGTTTTACTAAACAACTGCAAGTAGAAAGGTTATCATACATGAAAACTAAAGCATTCACTTTGGCAAAGATGCACTACTGCTACGGATTTAGGCTGGCATAGCTTTATCAGGCTGGCTGAGCTCATGGAAGGGTGAAGTTAAACAGCAGCAACAAACTTGGCAGCGAGAACCATTGTGAACGGCATATGAAGGATATTTCACCTTCCTTCCCAATAAACTCCACATCATGTTGTCAGAATGCGTACAGCTTTGGCTTGGATCAAAAATTGCCTATCAGTCAGCATGTTGCAGGGATAAGCCATCCCTGGAGCTGCCTATAATGCTCTCATTTCTCCAGCTTTTTTTTTTTTAAATTATTTCTTTCCTTCTCTAGCGTTGTTGGACTAAGCTTTGACTACATTGCATTAAACCTTACTGGCTTCATAGCATACAGTGTGTTTAATGTTGGACTCTTCTGGATTCCCTTAATTAAGGCAAGCACAACTTTATTTAATATTTTTAGGGGGCATGGGTATCTACATAAGGGAGTTATAACACTTACCCTGTTTTGGTTTATCTTACACTTAGGAGGAATTCTTACTCAGTTATCCTAGTGGAGTGAACCCTGTGGATATCAACGATGTTTTCTTCAGCCTCCATGCAGTAGCTCTGACACTCCTCATCATAATTCAGTGTTGCATCTATGAGGTATGTCTCAGTGCTGGCCTGACCTGGTAGCTCTGGCAGAGCTCCCTCTGCTGGATGCCTCACCCCTCACTGTACTCAGATCCACTCCTTTTGGGCTCTGAAGTCATCTTTACAGCCTGTTCCTTGGCTTTTCTAGAAGTCAGGCTTCACAGTCCAGCTGCTTTATCTTTCTTGAGCTAATAGCTGCTCCAGTAAGCTTTACTTCAGCCTCATGGATGTTCTGAGCTTATAAGTAGGCTCCTTTGACTCAAAATAGCTAAGGTAAACAGCACAGTTCATAAAGTTTTCAAACAGATTTCTAGCCAGCACATAGATTACAGCTCTACACAGTACAAATGCTCATACATACTTTCTCTTTCTTCACCTTTTGAAGATGCCTTGAGCCAGGAGAGGTCTCTTAGCGACTCCTGAGTATTTGAGTTGTAAGCTTTTGGGTGCAGGTATATGTAGTGGGTAACACTTTGTCTCCACCTCCCCACTTCTTTTTACCTGAAACAACTGCAGAGGCCTATTTGTAATTCCCACTCCCTTCTCAGGTGAGACTGATTGTTAAGTCAGGTGCTCATTGTAAAACCTCTGATCTGAACAGATGGTTTGTTCTCGATAGTAATTATTTCTTGTTTAGGTTCCTTCCTCTGATAATGCTAAACTGAAAACTCTAATAGCAAATTTATCAACTAGTGCAATAGCCTTTTCTAGTAAAGAACTGGGAGATAACTATGACTTTTACCATAATGGCCTCAGCAGCCTTTTGCATTTATAGGAACTGTTGATAACTTCAGACTAAACTCAGGAGATCGTTACAGATGTGGCACTGAATCATAGGCATCATAAATAGTCAAAAAAAAAAAATACTGCAGCAATATTTTTTCCACTTGCTTATGGGCAATAGTATTCTGAACAAATGCTTTTCAATATTGCACATAAGCTTTTGCAAACCTGCTGCTGATTGCTCGAGCTTCCCTTGTGATATGTGCCTAACTGGTACAACAATGGGTGAGGACTGTAACCTTGCATAGTACTGAGCATATTCGATACCTTACAATGTTTCTGGGGATGTAGGACCTAAACTGGTCTAAGTATATCTGTATTTCTGTTTCAGAGAGCAGACCAGAAAGTATCCAAAGTTGTTGTTGGACTACTGGCACTTGCATGGATCTTCACATTTACAACACTGTTTCTTGCTGCAGCTGAGGAGATGACATGGCTACAGTTCTTATTTTGCTTCTCTTACATCAAGTTAGCAGTCACGTTGATAAAATATTTTCCACAGGTAAGCCTGAACTTTTCTAGTTTTATGCATGTTACTGTCACTCTTAAGTCTGAAGTGTATGTTCTTGAAGATCTGACTAGACCAGCAATGGTTATTTATTAGTTTTTCACAGACAAAACAGTATAAAGCTAACATTGTTTAACACTGAAGTCTTCTGTATATCTCAATGCTTGCTTACTGGGATTGCTCAGGGTACTAAGAGGTAACCCAACTAAGGAAAAAAGCCCAAACTCAACTGTGAGCTTTCTTGCCAAACAGGAGTATCTTTACCTCATTTGAAGACTGGAACAAAAGACTTCCACTGACTAACATGATCCCACAGTAGAAAGCAGAGTCCCAGGTGGTCTTAGCCCTGGCTAGGTGCTGAACCAACAGGTACACAACACATTAAACTTCTCATTATGCCCTCAGGCATACATGAATTTCCGTCGGAAGAGTACTGAGGGATGGAGCATTGGGAATGTATTACTAGACTTCACTGGTGGAACCTTCAGCCTGCTGCAGATGTTTTTGCAGTCATACAACAATGGTAAGGCTGGAACTGAACTGGTGGGGGCTTAACATGGGTGGGAGAATTTCATTACAAAGCAAAACCCTGTAGGTTATCTTGAGATTATTTATGCTAGTGTGGGTAGCTGTCTTTACATGAAGACTAAAGAAAGTCTATTTTGCTTAAAGATTGAAAAACACTTAGCTGTTCTGATGAAACCACAGTAACAGTTAGTAGCTTTGCACAAGCTGTACAGGTCAGTCTCAAGGAGTGTTTAAGTAGTCTGGGTAACAAACACAAACTCCTTTAATATGTCTATCATGATCTTGTGGTCTCGAGATAAGACTAACCTCCTAGTCATAACACTCTAATCTTGTGTTTGACAGATGAGTGGAAATTAATCTTTGGAGATCCAACCAAGTTTGGCCTGGGTGTCTTCTCCATCATCTTTGATATTGTTTTTATGGTTCAGCACTACTGCCTTTATAGGAGATGGGGGTATGAACCTTGTGAATAACATCTCTGAAGACAAAAACTTTAAATTGAACTTGCCACTATCCTGGCCAAGGGATTTCAAGATGTCTACTAGCAGCTATCAGAAATACTGACTGATCTGTTTATTCTTTGATCTACCCTGGTTTGGAATACAAGCTGCCTTGCCAAATGCTGATTGCCAGGTGCCTTAAAGGACAGCAAGCTACCTAGCCTCTACTTGCAGATGGAAGGTTTGTGCCTGTTGAAGGTGCAAAGCCAGCTTAGCTTGAGCTGTCCCAGCAGCACGTGGCTCTCTTTGTCTAGCAACAGGAAGGAGACCAGAATTGTCTTTTTGATTGTGCATCACTTCCAAAGAGCCAAAGTTCTGGCTTCCAAGAATCTGAGATCATGTCGATGCAACCACTTAATAACAAAAGGTCTGTGGACTTCAGTGCTGCTGGCTCCTTACAGACCAAACCATGCTATAACACCACTTACACTGGCTGGCAACAGCAGTAGCAGTACCTGAAGGAAAAATTAAGTTCCTAGCAAAAAAAACAAAAGACAAATACAAATGTTAACTCTAAGAGGGAAAATAAAAATACTGAGAATAACCTGAAAATGTATTCCTAGCTCACTTGAAGCTCTTTCAGAGGTGCTAAGACAAGTGCTCAGATAAATGTGCCTGAATACTTGTGGTGTACTGTCTTAATCTTTCTTGGTTCCACTGACACGCCTTGAACCTTAAACTGTGGATAGTAAAGATCAGATTGTCAAAGGGGTTGTTTTGAAGGGGATCATTTTCATTAACAGCCCATTAATTAAAGGTCTTAAGCACATATTTTTGTTCTTGTGCTACTTTGTAACTGCATGTGGTGTGTTGCAGGTAGAGATCAAGGTAAGCATTAGAACCTTTTAAAGTCACTTGAGGGGAATCTAACAAATACTTGAATGCTTTGTATTGATGTAGGACCACAATCCACTTTGAGCCAGAAAAGAGGTCTCAGGTGGAGGCATTCAAGTGATATGGCAGTCCTTCAATGTAAAGGGGAACAGCACAGGTAATCCAACTCTGTTTTATTGTGTGTAAAATCATGTGAAATAGCAGTACAAATAGGAGTGTATCTTTACAGTAACAAAAATAACTTCAACTTGAAAGCCTTAAAACTTACCGCTGAATTCTTAAGTTACAAAATTCAAAAGCAGTACTAAAGTAATTCAAATAGATATAAAAATGGTAAGTAGGCATCTGCTGGTGTGTACAGAAGTCTGAGACTGATACAACATATGTAAATAGCACAGCAGTAACGAACTGAATAAGTTAGACTGCCCCCTCCTCATGTTCTATTTACAAGCTTACCTGAAGACTGCTTAAGGAAAGTACAGATATGTATAAACTGAGGTGGATTAAGAATGCCAGGTTTTAGCTAATTAAACCACTAGGAAGCCAGGTAATTAACTCAGTGGTGCAGCAAAAATCTTAAATCCTGTGGCATGTTGATTTAAACAACGCAGTAGCTTACCAGAAATTTAAATTTGGTCAAGAGGCACTTTGACAAGTTACTGGCATATTCATCTTTTCAATCAATAAATCAGTGATTTGAACAGTCTTCTGGAAGAGAGACCAAAATCTACCCCCTGATAGTCTGATGCAAGTGGAATGAAGAACTGAAGACTCTGGATACAAGCAGCTCTCTTGGTAAGTTCAGCAACAGCGTTTTCTTTTCCATAGTGTTTTTTTTACTTAAACTTGATTTGATGTTACAAATTACTTGTGAACAAAGAGAATCAAGTTCTCTCTGACAGTGAAGCTGAACTGTAGTGTCTAGAACTCTTTAATACCTGTGAAATGCACTAAAACTAACTCAGGTATTAGTAACTGTTACTTAGCTTTTTTGTCTGAAGAGGCTGCTCTGTACCAGAAGTCTTGACAGTAAGCCATAATGCCCCCAAACCCTTCAGCAAGCTCTGTCTACCTAACACACAGTGTGACATCAGTACAGTGCTCTTCCCCACAGCAGTGTGCAACTCTTAATCCTGGCATTTTAACTTGATAGCATGGGAGGACACAGCAGCTCACTTTTAAAAGCATAAGCACAGCAAAAGCC
The DNA here is from genome assembly GCF_964035555.1 of Netta rufina. Lineage (NCBI taxonomy): Eukaryota > Metazoa > Chordata > Aves > Anseriformes > Anatidae > Netta > Netta rufina. The sequence goes on along the minus strand of NC_140145.1, from coordinate 8,355,305 downwards.
TCTTATCTTAATTGGCAGAAACCAAATTCCTGTTGGAACAGGAAACCTTTGTGCTCCAGAAAAATCCCGTCAAAATTGAGGCTTCTCCAGTTTTTTCCTTAAATAATATGGTTTGCCCTGTCCTCCTGAAAGCCATGACTATTACAAAGCCTTCCCGTGTACCTGCAGGGAAGACTAGTCCCCTCAGAGTGCTTCTCTAAAGTTTAACTATTGTCAATTACACCAGAGAAAGTATGAGTAGTGTTTACCACAGTTAGGAACATATATTCCTTCCAGACAACCTGTTCAGCTCTAGCCTTTGCTCCCTTGCTTGATATCCAGTCTATGCATCTCCCTCCCCAACCCCTCCCCAACTTCATGATTGATTAGGACAGCATGGATTGCTGCACAGCTTTCTGCAGAGATTGCCTGGTCACCAGCAGCCGCACCACTTCTTCATTTCTTTTTGTCAGCCTCTTCCTAGCTTGGTCATGGGTCACCATTGTCATATCCCAGCCATTCACCTAGGAAAGCACATAAAAGGCTTCAGCAGGCAAAGAGCAAGTCTTAAAGTAAGCTAGGGCAAGACTATAGGGACTTACAGGTGTCCTGTAAGTATATCTAGTACATCACTCTTACGCCACTACTCTGTTTATTTGTAAGCTGTACAAACTGCCCCAGAAAGTACTCTGAAGACAGAAGTTTTCCCAGCAGAAGCTTGCTGGAAGTGTGTACCTGGTACTGGATCAGTACTTGTCTTAACTTGCTGTTTACCTGCATGATCTTATCGCCAATCTGAAGTCCTGCAACTTCTGCTGGGCCTCCTTCTGTCACCCTTGTTACATAAATGCCCTGGAAAAACAAGAATTGAGTGTTACTATGAATAGCCCTTATGGAAGGGCTGTTCCACTGGCAATGCAGAAATGCTTTGTAGCACGTTGCAGGATTCTAGTTAAGATTACAGGATTCTAGCTAAGAACAGGTTTGTGCAGTGCTGGAGAGAATAAAAGGTGGAGAGCTGGGTAAGTTAAACACAAGCTTAGCCTTCAAAGGATAACAACACTAACTTTAGTCAACTGCGTTAGAGGGCAGAATACAGATGCACTGCAATAGTGCTTGCTCAGCCTAATTGTTTTTTATAGCAATCAGCCTCTGACCTTGTCAGTCTTATCTTCAGAGAAAGGATTTTGAGTAGGATCCTGATCGATTCCACCTCCGATGCTGAATCCCAGAATCAAGTTGTCACCTTGGCGAAGCTTATGTATTTCAATTCTTTGCTAAAAAGAGAAGATAAAATAGAGTACTGTGAGCACTGAGATGAATCACAAGTAACCTTAAGACCTAGTTACACTGAGCTATCAGAGATACCATAAGCCTTGAGTAGCTCTAGGAGAGAAGGCTGTATGACAGCCTTGTGAGAGTAATAGCTATCTGTCAAACCTGCACAGGGTAAGCAAACAGCTCTAAAACCTGCTGGCAGCACAGAACTATCACATAGCACTTGTCATCTGTCAGCTGCACACAGCCTTGCAGTGACAACAGTTGGCTCTGAGCTGTTCTCAGCCCTAACCCAAACAGCAGAACAGGAGGGGATCTGCAAGTACAAGGGCTGTTGTGCCATTGTACAGCCCAGTGCCTAGTCGCTGTGTTACCCCTGCCCTGAGGAACAAGGGGGAAAACATTAAAAAGGGAGCAGATCTCCTTAAACATGAGTCAGGTCTTGCTGACGAATAGTCACTTGTATCTAGACTCATCTTAGCTTTTATCAGAGTGCCTCCCATTCCTGCCTCGCCCTATCGGTGAGAATAGCAGCCTGTTAGTGGGATGGATAAGTTATCAACGCTGCTGCAATCCAGAGATCGGTTCCTCGCTGTCTGGTGACCGCAGGCATCTGACAAATGCTCCCCTTGACTGTACAGCTGCCAGCTTCTGCGGTTCTTGCGCTGACACAAAAAGCCGCGGCCCCAACTCAGGCAGCAACCACTCGGGGGCTCTCCCTGAGCACCTCCAGCAGGGCGCAAAGTGCGGGGCGAGGCGGCCCCGAGCCTGCGCCCCCCGGGCTGTGTGAGCGGTGGAGCCGCCCCGGGCAGCGACACTCGGCTGTATCCGAACCGGGGGAAGAACCACCAAAAGGCCTCGCTCGCGCTGCTCCCATTACGGCAATTAGCGCGCTGTAAAAGACAATTAACGAGCCGCAGCCGCTCTCCACCACCTCCCCCCTCGGCCACCAGCCCAAGGCTCCGGGCCCGGGGAGCTCCCGGCACGGCCCCGGCCCCACCCTGAGGGGCCGAGAAGCGATCGCGCCGGGCCGGGCCCCGCTCCGCTCCGCTCGGTGCCTGCCTGGTGCCGGCTCCCCTCAGGGTCCCCCCCTCCCCATCGCAGCCCCCGTCCCACGCCTCACCACGACGGCGGTGACCGGCTGTCCCGGCACGTACGACATCGCCTCAGCCCCGACCCCGCTCCCGGCGCCGCCGCCGCCCGAACAAAAGCCTCGCCCGGCCCCGCCCCGCCCCGCCCCGCCCCGCCGCGGGGCCCGGCCCCGCTTCGCCCCGGCGGCCCCCGCGCTAAGATGGCCGCCGGCAGCTTCCGGCGGGGCGGGCGGGCGGCTCCGGGCCCCGCGGCGCCGTGCTCCGAGCGCTGACCCCCGGCAGGGAGGGAGCGGAGCCGCCAGGGGCACGGCCACGGCCCGGCGCGGGGCCCCGCGGAGCGGCGCGGAGCCGGGCGTGAGGTACGGGGCGGAGCGGGAGGGCGCCGGGGGACGGAGCCGGGCTCCTGAGGGCGGCTCCTGAGGGAGCGCGGCCTTGAGGCGCGCCCAGCCCCGCGGCCGTGTCCGTGCGTCCCCCGCAGCCTCGTCCCGGAGCCGGGCGCGGAGCCATGGCCGCTCCGGCGGCGGCCGCCAGGCGCGAGGGGCCGCAGTTCATCAGCGAGGCGGCCGTGAGGGGCAACGCGGCCGTGCTGGACTACTGCCGCACGTCGGTGTCGGCCCTGTCGGGCGCCACCGCCGGGATCCTGGGGCTGAGTGGGCTGCACGGCTTCGTCTTCTACTTCCTGGCCTCCGTCCTGCTCTCCGTGCTCCTGGTGCTCAAGGCCGGCCGCCGGTGGAACAAGTACTTCAAGTCGCGACGGCCGCTGTTCACCGGGGGGCTCATCGGAGGGCTCTTCACCTACGTCCTCTTCTGGACTTTCCTCTACGGCATGGTGCACGTCTACTGAAGCGGCCGGGAGCCGCGGGGGCCTGCAACGGAGCGGGAGGACGGTCGCCAAAAGTCACCCCCAGCGCCTCGGCCAGCTCACCTAAACCGTTGTTCATCGCTCGTGTCGTCAACACCGTCAGTAAATTACGTCCAAGTACGAATGAATCGGTTGTACTGTGCTAATTAAACGGCGTGCGAGAGCGCTCGGATGCCTCCCATGGATATTCGGTGGCTGAAGAACAATTTCTGTCCTTAATTGCGGTCACATCTGCAGATTCTGATTACTTTAGTTCCTTGTATCCTCAGCGTTTTGGATAAAAATACCAATTACCCCCCTTCTCTAGTTGCTGCCTGCCCAGCTATAACAGCACTCTAAAAATAATCCACTGACACAGGGAAATGTTTCACAGCAGCATGTAATTAACTGTATGTAAAGGTTTGATACAGAAATGTATTTGAGTTGCTAGTGCAAATGTTACCTTCCACAGTTGCTGTATTTACACCTTATAAATAAATGACATTGTCGTGGAGACTCTTCACTGGCATGGACAGAAGTCGCTAAGTGATGCTGTTAATGCCGTTGTGTCCAATGAAATACAGGCACCACAGTGCACACGGTGTCATTACCTGCTAGTTTAGGCTTGTTCAAGTATTAGGATTCCTGCGACTGAGCAGTGTGATGTGGTGCCATGTTTGGTAGGGACAGAAAGGACAATTTGATCACCCACTACAGAGGTGCTGTGTCTTTGCTCTAGAGCTGCTTGTGCAAACAGTGCTTGGAGCCTCTCACCTACAGCTAGCAATCACACTTGCACAACCGCTGGGTTTTGTTGTGTATTTTCTTCCACAACCCCACGCTGCTTCATCTGGTTAACTGAGGCCATCACTGCCTTACCAGACCATTATAAAAGATTAATGGTTTGTTACACAAAGGTTTTAAAACATTAGATTCTGTATTCAAAGATACTTTACAGAAGAGTCAAGTTCTGGTGAAATGCAGAGTTATACAAAAAGGTGGATCTGAAACTATAAACACTGCTTCAGTTGGGTATCTTTTTGGGGGGAGGTCACATTTTCAATCCCCTCAGTTGTATGCTTTGGCAGATTCATACCATGAGAAAACAGCCACCACTTTTCATGCATTAATGAATATCTTTTAAACACCTGCACCATTGAAATACTTTCTAGACTCTTACTTGAATTGCTTAACATAAGTACGTATGACAAAGGGAAACGGGTATGTGCAACCTAGAGACCATGTTTTACAGAGCATCTTAGAGAGCATTGCCCTAAATTGACAGTTTATTGCTGTACATCAAATTAAAAAAGAAAAATCAAGCTCAAGAAACAAGCTCCTAAGGAGAAGTCTGGTGGTTTTATTAATCACAATTGTGCAAATTGCATTAAATGAACAGTATAAAGAAGGGAAAAACATTCTAGTGAATTCTGGGGTGCTAAAGCCCCCCAAAGACTTAAATTCAGGAAATAGCTTTGGTCTGTTTTGTCAAGTTGAAGCACTGACTTCAGTAGAACAGTCAGCTTTACTGTTAGGATGAGCTATTCGGTCTCAGTGATGCCTTGGCCTTCGCCATGTGTTTCACCATCTAGCAATTACTTAAACAGAATGAAGCCCTGACAGCCAAAATTCTGAGCTGTTTCACTAGTGTGGTAGTTTCAAAAGGCTGCCTAGGGGGGCCTGTCCCTTGTACACAGGGTGACTCATGTTTGCCTAGAGATATTTTGGCTGTAACTGTAGCATCAGAGGTACATAGCTCATCCTAAATTACTTTATCTCCAGTGTTTAACTCCATTTATAGCTACATGTTAGACTAGTTAATATTTACTTAGCAGGAGCAGAGGGAGTGAACGAGACTGGGTGGGGTTTGCTACCAATGACTGAGTTCAGACTTTGCCACTGCTAACACAGGTGAGTTCTCATTTAGAGTCAGTCTCGGAGTAATCACTTCAGAGAAGTTAAAGCAGAGGTAGGTGGGGCTCGCTGTTTCCCTGTGTGTAACAGATCACAGCAGCCTTCTGTAATGCTGCTGTAATCCTCTCTACACCTGTCCTGACAATACATAAGGGTGCTGCAGCAGGAGCCCTTTAAATCTTGATAGTCAAAGAGTGGATGGAAACACCCTTATCAGAACAACTGGCTAATGGTGACCAGTGGCATTTACAGAACACTGATCAGTTTGTGCCAAGCCATGGTGCAGAGGCTTGAAGTGAAAGGACCAATACGTCAAGGACAGGAACATTCACCTACCGTCTTCAGGAGCTGGTGAGTCAGTTCCTGCTAGCTCAAACAAATGCCAACTTTAAAGGAAAGCAATGCTATTATTATTAATTTTCATCTTAGAGTAGTTGCAGCCCCACTTGAGCATAAATTCACAAAATGGGCTGCCGTTACTTAACTTTATCTTGCGAAATAACAAACCGCCAGTGGCTCTTGAAAGATACCAAAGTGTTGAAATAGTGGACATCTGTCTTCTATTTTTACTTCCTGTTGGTCTATTTGGAAGAAGCTGGCAAAGTCTGTTTTACCTGACAGCTCCCCTTTTCAATCTCCACAGTACTGGCAGTACTTTCAGGGTACTACAAAACAGGGCAGAAGCATGAAGTGCCCCTTCCAGATCTCTCTCCACCGTGAGCAATTAGTAAGCAATACAGAAAGCACAATCACTAGCAAATGAAACCAGGCACTAAGCAAAGAAGGGAGAACCATCTCCATGCACATATTCCCAGCACCATTTTTTTAAGTATGCTAAAACCCTTCCCATCAACCACAAAAACACCTGTCCCTATCTTGCTTCAAAATACCCCTCCGCACATGTTGCCTTCCCTGTGCTCTAAAATACTGGTTGGTTATCTGGTTAACTACAAACGGAGAATCTGGGTAGCAGATGAGGTAGCTGGGACCCAGCCATGGCTGAAATCGATTCCCACTCAGAGCTGTGGCAGGCTCAGTCTCCTGACGCTCCCAGGAGAGAGGAGCAGAGCACCTTGTGGCAGCTGTTGTAAAGGCTTTTCCTGGAGGAGCTCTGCTTCCAGCCCTGGCGGTTACAACACACAGCAGTGAAAGCACCTGCCCCTTGCTCCAAAACAGGCCCACTCGGCCTGGGTGGTGTAGGATACTAAACCACTTTCTTCTGGGCTCTGAGGGTTGCTGAAATGTTGCATTTCCTTGCACTTCCTGACATGAGCAGTCCTGCTGCTTTACATCTAATCTTGCAAATAACAAAAGCGGGAGTTGGAAGCTGTGGCTGCAAACCAGTGGAGCAGGAGACGGGTTGATTCTTGGCCTCAACCCTCCTCAAAATGTCACTGGTGTTTCACATCACCGCTCTTTAGCACTTAAAAGCAAAGCACAGCCACAGGATAATGCTGGCTATTAACATAGGTACAGATATATCTATTCATAAATATAAAAACATTCATTTGGTGCCTTCTTTTTCGTCTTATAAAATAGTCTTATAAATCCATAGTGATGACACAGGTGTTGCAAGCTCAGGATACCAGAGAATGTCTTAGGGAAAGAAGGGTGTTCTGTAAAGGATTTCTTTTCCTCTGGGAATCCCAATAATAGATGGTAGATCTCATCTGGGTATCTCCACTTCCCAGTCCCAGCGTCATCTCACACCTGTGTGGTTTTCCTGGAACGTGATTCCAGCTGACGGCCCCATCACTGTGCCTAGAGCCCACCGAGTTGGTCAGGGCTCTGATTCCCATTCAGAGTAGGGCTAGATAATGATTTCCTGGAACTGGACCTGAGGAGACAAGCAAGGAAGACAGAAAAGGCAAGCAGGCTACTACCGTTTCAGGAGGCAACACAGAGAAGAGGTTCCCAGCCAGGCCTTACCACACCTTACCACAAAGGCTGTCACACCTAAAGCTCCAGTTCTCAGTTTTATGAGGCTCTGGAGCCCTTGGAGCTGTCCCAATTCCATCTGCAGTCATTATGGACTGACAGTGCAAGGCCATTTATAGACCAACCACGATACAGCAGCTTCCCTCGTTTCCCAGCTAACTGCAGCGATGAATGAGGGAGGGAGTAACTTGGCTAAACTCATTTGGAGGAATATAATTTCCTGGAACTCGCCTTTGTTTGCCATTAAAGTTTACTGCATTCCCGTATCTCCTCCTATTTCTATTAGTCATGACAATAAAGCCATTACATTTAAACAGAAAAGCCAAGCCTCCTTACTTTACTTCCTCATACTTCTTGCCTCGATAAAAGTTACTCTTTTTAATCAGATACAGCAGCACCAGGTCGCAAAGGAAAGCTCCCTGCAAAAAAAGAAACAAACAAACAAAAAACAGAAAGAATTCATCATGGCCTGTAACAATGACATTTGTCATGGAGCAAACCCATCTCCCCACAGGGACACTGCTGTCCCCCACCCCAAACTCCCCCAGGCTGCATAACATTCAACAAGCTCTCCTCCTGGGTAATGTGCTGGGCCTGCAGTTACTCATCCTTGCTCCAAATTCCCTTTGATGCCTTTGTTTTGTCTCTAGGTGCGTAGATCTTTCAGAAAAGGCATCATGCAGGCAGAGCTGACAGGTGAGCTACTAGACACTAGAATATCTCAGCTCAAGAGCTAATGCATAATTAGAATTGGAGGGCAGGCATGGAGAAAAACTCTGTCTGGGGTATTTTATGGCCAGCAGAGTGTAGTAATTGAGTACATCACAGTTGTCACAGTGTTTGCCCTTTCCATGGTAACAGAGCTGAAGTCAGCCAGCACAGTTCAGGTTTTTTACACTACCATGTTTTATCTCAAAGTAGAGAAGGGTATGTTCAGATCTAAATTACAATTAACCTTAAAGAAGAATAATTTGTAGGAGACTACAAGATACAAATGCCTTTAGGACAGGACACAGACATACATCTGACTGAGCAGCCGAAGTAGCAAAGCCTCTGCTGGAGAAAACACAAACAAATTGTCCCATTTTACCCCCCTAACAGCTAAATGACAGATCTGGGTCCCAATACGTTACTGTAAGAAAATACACCAACTTACCGCCCCCATGAGAGCAAGCCCTGAACCAATATTGATAACGGTGGGAATGATGTTAAATTTCCCTGCCTAAAAGAAAAACGGGTCATGAAATATTCAGTGAAAGCACAATCCAAGAAACAAACTTAAGGGTGTGGTATTACACAGGGGAAGCTACTAGTGCCTGTGGGTGTGTTTTGTTAGCAAGCAGCGAGCACAACCACAGAAAAATTCGCAGTGAACAATTTTCGAGGCTAAAGGTCTGTCTGTGTCTCAGTGCCAACTGCTCATGGCTGCATTTCTGTACTTGCGTCATCTCTGGATTAGGCGTCTCTTTCTCCAGCACATGCACGTGGAAATCAAGTCTCCGGGGAAAATTTGCATCTGCTGGACTTTACATGAGACTGTTTTTAGGTGTAAGAGATGCAGACAGCTGACCTTTACCTTGTCCGCACTCCAGGTCATTTCCTGTCTTATGCAGAGTTAGCTCCACATAGATAAATGGCAAGAGCTCTTTCCTACAACAAGCCAGAGAAGCTGTTCTCATCCCAAAGCTGCCCTTTCACTGAGAAGCGTCTCCCCCCTTCTCCCACTCCAGGCTAAGAAATACTCTGGCCTGGAACCTCACCTTGCCATTCACCATCACATCAAAACGGATTCCATATGCTTTAAAGAGTGTCCGGTAGTCAACCCCGTCAGCATCCCGGTAATATTTGGCAAACCTGGAATGGAACAATGCCGATTTTAACTCCATCATCTGTCCCCACACACAAGAACCCATCCGAGTTCACCCATCTGTTCAAACGGATCTATTCCTCTATCAAAACCAGCTTTATCTTTCAAGCCTGGTTCCCACACCAAGTCTCCCAGTGGCAATCAAGTCAGGCACTTCTCAGGGTGTTTCTTAGCTGATGGTATCAGAAAGCCACTCAGATTGGGAAGCATCTACACGTGGTTATAGCAGAGTTGCAGCTTCTCTGGATGTTCCTTTCCCATTGCCATGTGGAATATGGAAAAGAAACATACTGCAACAGGGATACCATGGCCTGAACCTATGGGTCTTGCCGGCAGTTAATTGACTGGGAATCAGGCAGAGGAGCAGTGGGTAGTACCGGTTATGAAGGGACTGGCAGAGGTCATAAATGATCTTGGTTTTCAAGCTGGAAATTACAGCGCATGCATCAGGAATCTGGTGCAGGCAGCACACGGAGGATAATTGCTTGGGCAAGTGCCTGGAAAGTGAGGAGCTTGCCATGGGCATGACTCCCTCCCTCCTTCCTTCCCTCCCCTGAAGCAGTGTGCCTGGCTGGGGCAGTGCCTGGCACAGTCCAGTCTGGTACTACCTCGCTGCCAACCTCCAGCACCAGTGAGTCAGACCAGCTCAGCCTGACTGCGGGTACTGCATCACATTCTCCTCTTTACTCACCTGAAGTTGTACCCTGAAGAGACAGACTTTTCTGCAAACTTGTTATCCAGCCGGCTAAAAGAATAGTGAGGATTACATTCAGAAGGGGCTTTATCAAGATCACAGTTCCATTCAATCTGAATTCCTATCACACCACCCTTAACGAAAAAGAGAGACAGTGTGAGTTTTTTAAGCTTAGTTCAACCAGTCTGTCTTCAACTTTGTCAGATCCTAGGGCAAGTTTTCCCTGGGGACAAGAACAGATGCATTTCTGGACACACGACTGTGGACAGACTAAGCTTACGATAATAATCACATTACTCTTCACACAACCCTAGTTTTGCTTGTGCTGGGATCCCAGGAGGTGGCTTCCCATCCCGATTTCATTAAGTGCCTATAACATCCTTCAGTGGAGAAGACGCTCTTTAATGCGGGGATAAAGTTCACAAGTGCAAAAGCCAGCACAAAGCCTGCACTCCTCACCCCGTGCTCCCCAGGATGCCTCAGACTGACTCCATGTCCCTGTCCTGTGCTACATCCAGGTTGCCGCCCGGTTGGCACTGCAACCCCAGGCATCCCTGCAGAAATGGGCCTGTTCACCTGGTTCTCCCCACAAAGGCAACCTTATGGGGTGTTTCCAGAGCAGGGGGAGCACCACTGACATCCCAGAGTTCTGGGTCTAAGCCAGTGGTTTAGTAATCTTAAGCAACATTTTCTAAGCAGCCCTAAATAACAGAAACCTGACCCAAACATCTCTTCCAGCATTATTTCTTGCAAGCCTGGTTGGGAGGCAGATCCCCGGGCCTCACAGCCACCCAGCGAGCAGTACAGTGAGCTGGAAAAACACACTCCTACCTCCAAAGCCATTTCATGGAAGTCGCTCCCGGCCCATCTGACGATGTTCCCCAGGAGGAAGATGGGGCAGTAGGGATGCTCCGTGCTGTAGCGGCAGCTTTTCAGGTAGGACTCGTTGTCGGTTGCCAGCACATTCATCCTGCATGTGGGAAGAGGGGAAGCCATCTTGTGTCCCTCTTTGCTTGCCTACACAGCCTACACCCCCAAGGCTGCAGAGACAAAAGGCTTCTTCAGCATCCCACAAGCAGAACAGAAATGGCACCTTACCACCAGCTATTCTTTTTTTTTTTTTTTTGTCACCCTGCGAGCTTGTCTACTGCTGGCCTAGGGAAAGCAGTCAGCTCATACAAAAAGGCTAGCTGGGGACTAGGTCAGCTGAATCTGGGTTCAGAGAAGGCCTTGCATGGAGCAGGCTGATAGAGGGCTCCAGGACCATTTGCTCTTCTCAGGTTAACAAATAAGGGTACTAGAAATGTCTAGCTGAGCCCAGCAGAACAGCAAAACCACACTTCCTTCTACACCCTCTTTCCGTCTTATTGTAGCAAGAGCTGCAGCAGCAAACGCAAACAGATTCATTTTTATGGAAGAGGAGGAATATCTGGGAGCAGAAGCAGCTCAGAAACCTGACTATGCACTGTCTGAGGAGCAGCTCCGTTGCCTTAGGAGCATTCCCCAGCTGCATCCCATGCTGTAGGAGCCACCACAGACCACGTTTGGTGATGGATAACCTTATCAACTTACTCTCACACAGTCTGTGCCTCAGAAGAGGCATTAACTTTCTCATCCTATCCCTCAGGCAGGAGAAGGACAATGGAGCAAATCAGGATTACTGGCTCTGTGATGGAGAGGATACAGGGACCTCCGAGCACCTGCACTTACTTGGAGAACTTAAACTTGGGGAACCGGATCGAGTTCTTGATGTAAACAGTGAAGTTTTCTGCGCTGGCAAGAAGTGGTTTCCTGGAAGAGAAAAGTTTGTTCCACATTTACGTTTGTACTCTGTGCACATGTTTAACTGGAATTGCCTTTTAAGAAACAACTAGGTACCATCCTGTGGTGCTTCTGCAGGGTGCATCCTCTGCTCAGAGCTTAGAGCTTCAGCAGCCAGATTCTGCACTTCCACAACCAGATCCCAGCTCTGCCCTTTCCCTGGCAGACACGCCACTCACCCCACACTGCCACCAAGCTGTTAGTGAGGAGCATGCAGGCTGAGAGGGAGCACTGAGAGCTGGACACCGCCCCGGGATAGCCAGTGAGCAAAGCAAGGGGAGCAGAGGACCAGTCCCGCTGAGGGCCGAGCAGAGCTCCCTCCTGCACTGGAACAGCTGACATTCAAGCAGACATCCAAGCAGAGAGAACCCAGACACTGCCCTGAATGACACACAAGCCAAGCAACTTGAGCTTGGAAACAGCATAGGACAGCCACATACTTGGGCTTGGATCTTTTCTCCACTGGGCACCAGGCCAATATCTCGCAAGTCCCTCTGATGCTGTCCCTTTCTTTCAAACAACGGCCAGTCTTAACTCCTGCAGCACAGACAGCACAGAAATGGTCACACAGAGCAGCCGCTGCCTCGCCTTGCCTACGGGGTAAATGAAAATCATGCTTTTCACCGCCACCCTAAGCCCTCCTCCCTGCTGTGAAAGAGCCCCTCGGCTGGAACAACCACTCTCTTGTTGCTTCTCTGAGCAGCCTGGGGTTCTTTTGGTCTAGCCATCACAGAGCTGTAAACAAGGCAAAAATCGTAATGAAAGATAGCGAAGAAAATAGTTATAGCTGCTCTCTGAAATCAGAGATCTCTTGGGTTGTAAACCAGGCCAATGTCTCTGAAGTAACCTGCCTCTACCAGAAACAGTTCAGAAGGAGGTCCCCCTTCCTTACCGTTGCCAGCCACCACTGCTTGCCCAGCCGGGCAGTCCCCATCCTTGTAACACAGGGCATCAGGAATGCTGACACTCTGCAAAGTGGAAGAGGACAGAAGTGAGACCTGTGACAGGACACGAGGCAGCAGCAGAGCTGCGCACATTTCACTGCACAAACAAGCTGAGGAGGCACCTGAGCAGGCAGGAGAGGAGAGGGCAGGCAGCCACACAGAAGGGCTGCACCAGACCTCGCACTGCTCATGCATAACCTGGCTGGGAGCAGGTGCTTGGTCAGTGAGCAAAGCATGGGAATGTTCTGCCCAGCACTGAGGGCATAAATCTACAAACTCCAGGAAATCCCAGTCTCACTCTCCAGGCTAATTCAGTTCAGTGATGCTCCTGAGACTGACTCAGAGGGGTAATTAAGTAACGCTGTTGTAGGGTGAATCATCTACAAGATGGTGAACAGCAAAAATGCGCAGCTGAAGCAGTAACTGCAGGCTGGGTGCAAATATCTTGGCAGTAGCACAGCGCCAGCAACACTACACTTTAGCTAAGACTTCCTGCTTTTGGCCTCTGCTCAATCTGGAGAGGGACAAGCAGTGGAAAAACCCAGGCATCACTTCCTACCAGTCACCAAAAATAAGCAGGAGACCGCAGTACTTCACCTTAGGAGGTAACGGTATCTTTGATTTAAGCAACAAGTTCTGGGCGTCCAAAAATTGCCCTTCTCTTGGCTGCATGCTGGGTTAATGCAGCCACTAGAGGACAGCCGTGTCCTTACCAAACAAGCTGTGCTCTTGGGCCTGGGTTACCCCTGTGCTTGTGATAAGGAAAATTAATCATTGCTGCATGCCGACAACACTCCTTGTATGGCCAGCATCCTCGTCCCCCAGGCTCCAGCCATGAACCATGTCTCCAAAGAGGTCATTTAAATACGACAGGGTTTAAAACCTTGTGCTTTTGACCCATAAGACACATTCTGGAAGGTGCTAAGCACCTTCACAGTGTCCTGAAAGCAGTGAAAGCCTGAATGTTCAGCCCTTCGCAGGATGGGGCTCATAGAAAGTCTCCTTACCAGTAAACAGACTTAGTCACCTCTAAGTTGTTTTCCCATGGCCTTTTCTGACCCTAAATAATCCCTATTCTGGTCTCATCTCCAGCTGGGCAGACATCCAACACCTTCAACTAAAGTCAAGCAAGACTCTACATGACCAGTGCCTCTGGAAATTAAGAGGATTGAGCCTCCCAGGTTTGCAGTAACCAGTCCAACTTTCCCAACTGAGATGTAATACTACAGAGAAAAAGCGTTCGCCTTTTATCCTTCCCGTATTCGCTGCTCCCCGAGTGTCCTCTGCCAGTTCTTACCCCCAATTTTGTAGGGGTCGGGGGGCCAGGGGGCTCAATTCTTCCTACCTCAGGACACGTGGCTTGCCTCTGGTTTGGGGTCACAATCAGATTCGTCATGACAAAGAAGACGTTTTCACCCTAGAACAAACAAAGTAAAGCAAGAAGGGTCAGAAAACCTATTTTAGAGAACCTCTTACAAGAAAGATGCAATTCTCTGCAGAACAGTAACACTTCCCTCTCCCCTGGCGCTTTTCAAGCTGGGATGCAACAGAGCTCTGTCTGAGTAGTCATTTGGATGAATTTGGATATTGCCAGTCACTCACACAGCTGGGGAAGCTCTGGCACAGGGAGGTGCAGTGATCAGTCAGTTACAAAAAGCAGGTGAGGGCTGAAAACACAGCAAGCTGCAGCTGTCCCAGGTTACGGTGTTGCACTGGCACTCACAGCCCATGGAAGTTCCTGTGTTTCACTGGGAGCCCAGGGTCTACCATTGCCATGGTTGTGCTGGATTCCATATTGTAGCCTTGCTGCCCAGCCACATTTGAGTTCCTGGTTCTGTAGCCCAGATATCTGCGTTATTTGGGCACACCAGCCCAGAGGCAGAGCTGGCTATAGTTACTCCGTGTGCCCCACTACAAGGACTCCCAGTAAAAAGACCAGTGCTTGTGTCACAGAAGAAACATCTGGCAAGTTAAAATACCGGTCAACGCCAGCATTTAATTTCTGGGTATGCACAACCAGCTACCTGCTAAGGGTCCCACGGCTCCCATACAGCTTGCACAAGAGGCACTGCAAGCCTGCTGCCTGGCCTTCCAGCTGCACAGCACATGTCGGTTGGAAATCAACAGCTGGCAGGAAGGCTGCATGCTAAAACTGGTGGAGATGTAGAGCACAAATCTACAGATCTGAGCAAACAAGGGATGCAGCAGAAAGAAGGTGAAGCCTTATTCTTACATACAGACACGTAAATTGTTCAATTTACAGCTTTCTGCCCCGTCAGCACAGAATCACGATTTTCCCTCATGCCCTTTCATGCACACGTGGCAGATGCTAGCAGGGGAAGCACACAAACAAGCAGCCTCTAGCAAGCACAGTTCAGCAGTTTCCAACACAATAGCAGGCCCCATCTGCTGGTCTCTTCTCCTTAAGCAGCAGCTATACAACTCACTGTCCAAGCCAACGAAGCGAGGCAGGTTTAGCCGGATGCATGTCAAGTATCACTCAATTTCCACCACATTTTTTCC